>NC_090448.1:710883277-711520152 GCF_031143425.1 Pleurodeles waltl
CTGTGCACAGTCCGCCATCTGGTGTTGGGCTCGGAGTGTTACAAGTTGTTTTTGTTCGAAGAAGTCTTTTCGAGTCACGAGACCGAGGGACTCCTCCCATTTCGATTCCATTGCGCATGGGCGTCG
Organism: Pleurodeles waltl; assembly: GCF_031143425.1. NCBI lineage: Eukaryota > Metazoa > Chordata > Amphibia > Caudata > Salamandridae > Pleurodeles > Pleurodeles waltl. The sequence continues at coordinate 710,883,404 of NC_090448.1, forward strand.
ACTCCATCTTAGATTGTTTTCCCCGCAGAGGGTGAGGTAGTAGTTGTGTATGTTAGTAATAGTACCCATGCAATGGAATGAATACGTATGTACATAATAAAGGTTAAAGTAATATATTTACAAATGTACAAATGTTCAAGATCTACTTCTAAACGGCTACAGGCTCCCGGGGAGGCGGGTGGGCGCATGTGAATCTGCAGCGACTAATGCCACGAACAGATGTACACTGGGTAAGTGACATTTTCCGTTTGATGGCATGTGTAGCTGCAGATACACATGCTGTGCATAGACTAGTAAGCAGTTATCTCCCCAAAAGCGGTGGTTCAGCCTGTAGGAGTTGAAGTAGTTTGAAATAATGTTCTTAGTACAGCTTGACCTACTGTGGCTTGTTGTGCAGTTAACACATCTACACAGTAGTGCTTGGTAAATGTATGAGGCGTAGACCATGTTGCTGCCTTACATATTTCGTTCATTGGAATATTTCCTAGAAAGGCCATGGTAGCGCCTTTTTTTCTGGTTGAGTGTGCCTTTGGTGTAATAGGCAGCTCTCTCTTTGCTTTAAGATAGCAGGTTTGAATACACTTAACTATCCACCTAGCAATGCCTTGTTTTGAAATTGGATTTCCTGTATGAGGTTTTTGAAAGGCAATACATAGTTGTTTTGTTTTTCTAATTAGTTTTGTCCTGTCAATGTAGTACATTAGTGCTCTTTTGATGTCTAATGTATGTAGTGCTCTTTCAGCTACAGAATCTGGCTGTGGGAAGAACACTGGTAATTCTACTGTTTGATTTAAGTGGAATGGTGAGATAACCTTTGGTAAAAATTTTGGATTTGTCCTTAGAACTACTTTATTTTTAAGTATTTGAATAAATGGTTCTTGTATGGTAAATGCTTGAATCTCACTCACTCTTCTTAGAGATGTGATGGCAATCAAAAATGCAACTTTCCACGTTAAGTATTGCATTTCACAAGAATGCATGGGCTCGAAGGGTGGACCCATGAGTCTTGTTAAGACAATGTTGAGGTTCCATGAAGGAACAGGTGGTGTTCTTGGTGGCATGATTCTCTTTAGGCCTTCCATAAACGCTTTAATGACTGGTATTCTAAATAGTGATGTTGAATGAGTAATTTGTAGGTAAGCTGATATTGCGGTGAGATGTATCTTTATGGAAGAGAAAGCTAGATTTGATTTTTGCAAATGTAGTAAATATCCTACTATATCTTTTGGAGATGTGTGTAATGGCTGAATTTGATTATTCTGGCAGCAATACACAAATCTTTTCCACTTATTTGCATAGCAGTGTCTAGTGGTAGGTTTCCTAGCTTGTCTTATGACCTCCATACATTCTTGTGTGAGGTCTAAGTGTCCGAATTCTAGGATTTCAGGAGCCAAATTGCTACATTCAAAGATGCTGGATTTGGATGTCTGATCTGTTGTTTGTGTTGTGTTAACAGATCTGGTCTGTTGGGTAGTTTGACATGAGGTACTACTGAAAGGTCTAGTAGTGTTGTGTACCAAGGTTGCCTTGCCCATGTTGGTGCTATTAGTATGAGTTTGAGTTTGTTTTGACTCAACCTGTTTACTAGATATGGAAGGAGAGGGAGAGGGGGAAAAGCGTACGCAAATATCCCTGACCAGTTCATCCATAGAGCATTGCCTTGGGATTGATCTTGTGGGTACCTGGATGCGAAGTTTTGGCATTTTGAGTTTTCTTTTGTTGCAAATAGATCTATTTGAGGTGTCCCCCAAATTTGAAAGTAATTGTTTAGTATTTGGGGGTGAATTTCCCATTCGTGGGTTTGTTGGTGATCTCGAGAGAGATTGTCTGCCAACTGGTTCTGAATCCCTGGAATAAATTGTGCTATTAGGCGAATGTGGTTGTGAATCGCCCAATGCCATATTTTTTGTGTTAGGAGGCACAGCTGTGTCGAGTGTGTCCCTCCTTGTTTGTTTAGATAATACATTGTTGTCATGTTGTCTGTTTTGACAAGAATGTATTTTTGGGTTATTATGGGTTGAAATGCTTTCAGCGCCAGAAATACTGCTAACAGTTCTAAGTGATTTATGTGCAACTGTCTCTGATGTATGTCCCATTGTCCTTGGATGCTGTGTTGATTGAGGTGCGCTCCCCACCCTGTCATGGAAGCATCTGTCGTTATGACGTATTGTGGCACTGGGTCTTGGAAAGGCCGCCCTCGGTTTAAATTTGTACTGTTCCACCATAGAAGCGAGATGTATGTTTGGCGGTCTATCAACACCAGATCTAGAAGTTGACCCTGTGCTTGTGACCATTGTGATGCTAGGCACTGTTGTAAGGGCCGCATGTGCAATCTTGCGTTTGGGACAATGGCTATGCATGAAGACATCATGCCTAGGAGTTTCATTATCATTTTGACTTGTATCTTTTGTGTTGGATACATGGCCTGTATTATTTTGTGAAATGTTTGAACTCTTTGTGGACTTGGAGTGGCAATCCCTTTTGCTGTGTTGATTGTCGCTCCTAAGTATTGCTGTGTTTGACACGGCAAAAGGTGTGACTTCGCGTAGTTGATGGAGAAACCTAGTTTGTGAAGGGTCTGTATGACATATTTTGTGTGCTGTGAACACTGTTTTAGCGTGGTGGCTTTGATTAACCAGTCGTCTAAGTTCGGGAACACATGTATTTGCTGCCTTCTGATATGTGAAGCTACTACTGCCAGGCATTTTGTAAAAACTCTTGGCGCAGTTGTTATTCCGAATGGCAACACTTTGAATTGGTAATGTATTCCTTGGAATACGAACCTTAGGTATTTCCTGTGTGAAGGATGTATTGGTATATGGAAATACGCATCCTTTAGATCTAATGTTGTCATGTAGCCTTGCTGTTTGAGCAGTGGGATTACATCTTGTAACGTGACCATGTGAAAGTGGTCTGATTTGATGTAGGTATTTAGTGTTCTGAGATCTAGTATTGGTCTCAGAGTTTTGTCCTTTTTGGGTATTAGAAAGTACAGTGAGTAAACTCCTGTGTTTTTTTGCAGAATTGGTACTAATTCTTTTGCGTCCTTTTGTAGCAATGCTTGAACTTCTAGTCCTAGAAGATCCATATGTTGTTTTGACATATTGTGTGTTTTCGGTGGGACGTTTGGAGGGAATTCTAGAAATTCTATGCAATAACCATGCTGGATAATTGCTAAGACCCAAGTGTCTGTTGTTATTTCCTCCCAAAGTTTGTAAAATTGGCTTAGTCTTCCCCCCACAGGTGTTATGTGGTGGGGGTGTGTGACTTGTGAGTCACTGTTTATTTTGAGGGGTTTTGGGGCCTTGGAATTTTCCTCGATTTTTTGGGAATTGGCCCCCTCTATACTGCCCCCGAAAACCTCCCCTCTGATATTGACCTTGGTAAGTAGGCCTTGTTTGTGAGGTTGTGGTTTCTGTGGGTTGACCTCGAAACCCTCCCCTAAAAGGTGTTTTCCGAAATGAGCCTCTGCTCTGCGGGGAGTAGAGTGCGCCCATGGCTTTGGCTGTATCGGTGTCCTTTTTGAGTTTCTCAATGGCAGTGTCTACCTCCGGCCCAAACAATTGCTGTACATTAAATGGCATATTGAGCACAGCTTGTTGGATTTCCGGTTTGAACCCAGAAGTGCGCAGCCATGCGTGCCTTCGTATTGTGACTGCAGTGTTTATTGTCCTTGCAGCTGTATCTGCTGCATCCATGGAAGACCGTATCTGATTATTTGAGGTACTTTGTCCCTCTTCCACCACCTGTTGCGCTCTTTTTTGGTACTCCTTGTGTAAGTGTTCGATGAAATGTTGCATTTCATCCCAATGAGCCCTGTCGTATCTTGCCAAAAGTGCTTGTGAATTGGCAATACGCCACTGATTTGCTGCTTGTGCTGCAACCCTTTTCCCCGCAGCATCAAATTTGCGGCTCTCCTTGTCTGGAGGTGGTGCGTCGCCTGAAGTATGAGAGTTGGCTCTCTTACGAGCTGCCCCCACAACTACTGAGTCTGGTGTTAGTTGTGTTGTAATATATATTGGATCTGTTGGCGGTGGCTTATATTTTTTCTCCACCCTTGGAGTTATGGCTCTGCCTTTAACTGGATCCTGAAATATTTGTTTTGCATGTCTTAGTATTCCTGGGAGCATGGGAAGGCTTTGGTACTGGCTATGGGTGGAGGATAGGGTGTTAAAGAGAAAGTCATCCTCAATTGGTTCCGAATGTAAGGTGACATTGTGAAATTCGGCTGCCCTTGCGACCACCTGTGTATAGGATGTAGTGTCCTCAGGTGGTGACGGTTTTGTAGGAAAAGAGTCTGGGCTATTGTCAGACACTGGAGCATCGTAGAGGTCCCATGCATCGGGATCATCCTGACTCATTGTGGTATGAGCTGGTGAGTGCATTAGTGGTGGAGTTGTCGCTGGTGATGCATGTGTTGATGGTGGTGGAGAAGGTGGTGGGGTTGTTTTCCTTGCCACCTTTGCCTGTGGTTGCTTGTCCCCTTGTTGAAAGGCAAGTTTCCTTTTTATCTTGATTGGGGGAAGAGTGGTTATCTTCCCTGTGTCCTCATGAATATGAAGCCTTCTTTGCGTGTAGTCAGGCTCTACAGCTTGAAGCTCCTCTCCAAATCTATGTAATTGGGAGGTTAATCCTTGTTCCTCTGTATAGGAACTAGTTTTCGGCTCCGAGGCTGGATGTTTCGGAACCGAAACCTTTTCGGAAGTCTTTTTAGGCTCCGAAGAAACCTTCTTTGTTTTCGGCGTGGTGTCTCGGTGCCGAAATTCTTCGGTGCCGCTGTCTCTGTGCCGAAGTTTCTCAGAGCCGCTGTCTCGGCTCCGAGGTTTCTGTGTGGCGGTATCTCGACCGGAGTCGGATGACTTCGACACCAGCATGCCCTTTTTTGGTGCCTTGGATCGGTCACATAGTTTTCGGGTTAAGCCATGGCCTGTTAACGGTGGCGTTCCCAGGGCTTTTGTGGATTTCTCGTGAGTCTTGATTTTCGATGTCTTACTCACGGTTTTGGTTGTTTCTTCGGCGTCGAGTTCTTCAGAATCCGACTCGTGGATGGAGAAAGCTTGTTCTTCCTCCTCGAAACGTTCTTGACCCGTCGGCGTGGACGCCATTTGTAGTCTCCTGGCTCTTCGGTCTCTCAGCGTCTTCCTCGACCGAAACGCTCGACAGGCTTCACAAGTATCCTCCTTGTGCTCGGGGGACAAGCACAAGTTACAGACCAGATGCTGATCCGTATACGGATACTTGTTATGGCATTTTGGGCAGAAGCGGAATGGGGTCCGTTCCATCAGCCTTGAAGTCGCACGTGGCCGGGCCGACCAGGCCCCGACGGGGGATCGAAAAAACCCCGAAGGGCCACCGGCGCTCTTCTAAATTCGGTGTCGATTTGTCCTAACTAACCCGATACCGAACGCAAACAATACCGACGTTTTTTTCAGAGATTGTAACTGACTTTCCGACCCGAAACACGGAGCGAAAAGGAACACGTCCGAACCCGATGGCGGAAAAAAACCAATCTAAGATGGAGTTGACGCCCATGCGCAATGGAATCGAAATGGGAGGAGTCCCTCGGTCTCGTGACTCGAAAAGACTTCTTCGAACAAAAACAACTTGTAACACTCCGAGCCCAACACCAGATGGCGGACTGTGCACAGCATGTGTATCTGCAGCTACACATGCCATCGAACATATATATATATATATATATATGCATCTAGACATCAAGAGATATATATGCATCTAGATATAGGAACATCTGGACATCTAGATATATAAACATCTAAATAGATAGATAGTCAAATAGACATTGAGACAGGTATAGATTTACATATATACACATCTAGGCAAATAGAAAGATAGACATCTAGAAAGGTGGACAATAAGATAGATATCTAGATGGATAGGCATGTAGATATATAAACATCTAGACAGATAGGCATCTAGCTGAATAAACATCTAGACAGATAGACAATAATATCTTAATGTCTATCGACAGACAGATGATGTCCAGACAAACAGACATATAGATATATTTTGCTTTGACTGTCCAAAGTGGACTACATCTCTTGTTTCCTTCATTCTCTTTCTTTTCCAATGGATTGCTTGCTGTGCAATGCACAAGCAACTATTTAAGTTATAAAAAGTACACTCAACATCACAGTTTTGTTCACTTTCGTTTTTTATCCACCAATACCTCTACCACCATAAATATTACCAGTACCACCTCCAATACCACAGCACAGCACTCATATAATAAACAATAATTATATGGCCAACAGCACCACTGCCACAATCAATACTATGACAAATACTACACCACCAATAACATACTACCTCCAGTACCACAGCCACCAATAACACAACCACCAGTAGCACACCACAAGTACCACACCACCACTAATACTATGAACATTGTCACCACCAATATAAACAAACTATTAATACAAGCACCAATAAGACCACAAATACATTTACCAAACCAGTAATACCAATACCGGAACCGCCACTGTAATCAAAATCACCAATACCACTACTAACACAATCACCAGCATCACACCACCAACAACAGCAATAGTGTTGCCAAATTATCCATACTACCCCCACCAATACTGCCACACACACCACACAACAGTAGCACTAATGTCACCCCCAATACCACAGCCACCAGTGACACAACCACCAGTACCAGATCACAACTACTACACCACTGCCACACAACCCCAGTTTTACGAATACCACCACCATAGATACCACAAGGCTACAATGCGGCCATTACCACCACCAATACCACACATGCCACCACTAATACCATTAACTCAAATGTCACCAATACAACAGCCAGACCCAACAATACCACCACTAACACCACCATTATCAGTACCACCATATTTACCACCACTACTAATATCACATCATGAATCCCACTAGCAAAAACACCACCAATCCTATCACCACCGATTCTGCCACCTACATCACCAACATCTTTGTCATAGCACAACACCACTAATACTATTATCCATCAGTAACAAACTACCAATCTCACCGCCACTAACAATACCACCAACACCACCACCATAATGGCCACCCACTACTTGTACAGTTAACAGCACCATTATTTCCAGCTTAACCAGTACCACACCACCAACGTCATCAAAATCAACATAAAAATTACAAACATCCCAGTACCACAACCACAATACACATAAACAGAACCACTAATATCACCACCAACAATAACACCATCACTGCTCCCAAGAATTGGCAAAGTCAAAAACACAGGCTTTAATGTACTTTTACATGAAAATATATGTTTGTTTGACAGTGTTTGCATGCGCAGTCACATTAAAGCCAGGTTTGTTGGCTTTACACATGCTTGTTGTTGTATGGTATTGTTGGTTGATTCATGTGACCTCTATGAGGTCTGGATTCAGTTTTTCCCTTGTAATATACACACATGTTTGCATGCACATACTGTAGGGTTGCTTCAGGTCACTTTGGTCATGTATGAGCTCTGCAGTTAATCTAGAACATGTTGTGGGTACTGTGATAAAACCCACATAGAGAGTCTGTTATCATATTATTTGTTACAGCCCATTATGGAGTGTTTTAAAAATAAAAATTGGCCATTAGAGAAAACCACAGTCATTGAGGCATGCAGTGGTTTGCGCCTGCAATGTGCATGTGTGGGAAGACTGACACATGGTCTGTTTTATCTGTGCCCAAGTGCTCTGATTGGTAACGTTTGGTGTGTGCATAATTTACTGCCTTAAGTATCTTGTCTATTTTGTTCCAGGACTGCTCAGCTTTCACAAATGTGAGGCCTTTCCTACATGACTTTGCTTATACAGAGACGTTTGGAGCAATGTGCACATATGATTAAAAGGTATGAAAGGTGCCATACTGAACAGGATGACTTTTTCTCTTTTTTCAGAACTCCATGGGGGTGAATGTGTTTTGTTGCTGTCACCCTTGTGTGCTGCTTTGACCATTAAATATCCCTTTCCCTTGTGCTTCTAAACATTCTCAAAAAATGCAAACATGTTCAATATCTGTACACAGCTATGATGTATCAGGAGCACATGAGTTTTGTAAATACTTACACCCATTAGCTTGACATAGGCTGTTCAAAATTAGATAAAAAAGTGCTTTGGAATTTACGGGCCACTATGTAAATTATAAATCAAACTAACACACTCATTGGATGATGTGATCAGTGATATCAGCAGTTATACCATAAATAATGTAATTTGATATGTCATCAGTTATATCATAAATGTCATAGAATATGTAGTGAGTAATGTAATTTGTGAGGTCATAAGCAGTACATGGTGGGGCCGTACGTTAAAGTTAGCTCTGCTAACTGTAACTTTCTGAATTCTGTGTTTTTTTTTGTTCAAAATATTAATGATGCCAATGAAATCTTCACCTAACTATAATGTTACTTTACCTTAGTTTTTTTCAGTGAATTTCTAAAGTTTTTTTAAAAACAAGAACAGATCTTTTTTATCAAATCTAACTATAATTTTACTTTAATCCTAATTTTTAAACATAAAGTAAGATTTTGTTACCATACACAAAGCTAATCCCCCAGTGGCCCATGGTGGGCCCCCCTCTCCCAAGCCACTTACCTGTCTCAGGGAACCATCCTCAGGGGCCCACATGCAGCCCCATATCCTTTCGGGGCTGAATGGGGAGCCCTAAGGCCCCTGTGGCCCCAGCCTGCCCCTACATGTAGCGGGAGGCACCATGGCTCCCATCCAGAGGGAGGAGCTAAGCAGATCAAAAGCCTGTTCCCAGCTGCTGTGGGCATTCTTTAAGCTCCCGCCCGCGGGTAGCAGATTTTGTAATTGCTCCTGCATGGCGGGAAGTTCAAAAATGCTCCCATAAAGTGGGAGGAAACACAGGTTTTCCTGCACATGACCCCTACACCTGATTTATCAAAATGAGAGGGGGCGTGAGGCCCCTCTCCCAAGCTTTTGCAGGCCCCAGGGACCATATCCCCTGGGGTCCTATTTTTTATTTTAAGGGGAGAAGGGAGTGTGGCCCTCTTCCTGAGCCTTTGCAGGCCATGGGTACCCTATCCCTAGAGCCTTTTATTTTTTTTAATTAAGGGGAGGAGGCACACAGCCTCAGAGCCACTGAGGACCCCAGGGACCCGATCCCATGGGGCTATATATTTTTCATTCAGAGGAAGGGGCTTGCAGCCTCCTCCTTGAGATTTTAAGGCCCCGTGGACCCAAGCCTAAGTCCTTTATTTTTTTGAGGGGCAGAGAAGTGCAGCCCCCCTTCCCAACCCTCTTGAGGCCCCAGGGATCCAATCGCCAAGGCCTTTTTTATAAGGGGATTGGGGACACAGGCCCCCTGTCCCCTGGATTTGATGGACCTGGGCAGCCCATCCCCTGGGACCAAAACATATATTTAGAAGGGAGATGGGGGAGTTTAGCCCTCCTCCCTGAGCCTATAGTGGTCCCAGGGATTCTATTCCCAGTGGCCATATGCGCTCCTGAGTGGGTGCCCCGGGACCACCACCAAACAGTACGTTGGGGGCCATGGTGTGAGCCTCAGGGCCCCCGCAACCCCACTGGTTCATTACATGCACCCATCCTGGGTGCTGCGGGAGCCAGCAATGCCCCTGCCTGATGGGAGCATCTGTTCCTGCATGCACCCACTGGGTTGGAGTAAAATATGAGTTTCCCTGTCTGCAAAAACATGGGCAGAGAAACAACTGTCTGCTCACACCAGGGGGGAGCATTTTTTAAACTCCCTCCTGGTGGGAGCACACTTCCTTTCTCTGCAAACCCTTGTGCAGGCAGCGAAGTCACTATCTCCCTGGAACACAGTTTATGAGCTGACCCGGTGGATTTTAAAGCTTGGGAGGTGGGCTGTGTCCCCTTCCTTATTTAGATACATTTCAGTCCTGTGGAATGGGGTCCCCGGTGCCTATGCCGGCTTGGAGGGCCTAGGGGGGACAGGGTATCCCTACCCTGTCCCTAATATTATTTTTTAAATTCAAGCTCAGGGCTGGGAACTAGGTCCCCAGGTCCTGTATATGTTTCAGGCATCCAATTAGACTGCTTGTTCTAGTGGACGCATGTCTCCCATGGGAATGAATTGACCCATGATAGAAAACCCCATGGGCCAATCAGAATGCTCAATTTCTTTTTTTAATTGGGTGAGTGGGACTATCACATGAGTCTCTAAATCCCAACCATCCAGAAATACATATATTTATGTACCGCAAAAATTAGTGAACAGAATTACACCAATTTAGCCGAAATATAGATCCTGGTCCAGAAAGCGTGCATTTTTGTGGTATGGTGTTAATCCGTTCACAAGTTTTTGAGAAATAAAGGTTAACAATCTATGTATATTCTAAGTTGTGGAGGATCCACAGACCCAACTGATCAGAATCTAAGATCTGATAGGCTACCACCACATCAATAAAATTTGGCGGTAGCCATTTTAGGATTCGAGGACACAGTCCTTTGTTGTACCAAAAGGTTAAAAAAACATATTAGGGGCCTGGTGGGAACACCCTGCATACTGGGTCTGGTGGCCTGGGACCAAAAACTTTCTTTTACAGGATCTGCAGATACGTGGATCTGTGGACCCAATTAAAACACAAAAAGGATGGGTCCTATTCTAAAATAAGCTCCCTTGGTGGACCATGGTTCGAGCGGGGTTCACAAATTTCATTTTTACAGGGAAGGGAGCGTGCAGCCCTCCTCCCGAGCCTGTAGGATGCCTGGGGCGTCCATTCCATGGGGCCATTTTTATATTCAGGGGAGATGGCATGCAGCTTGGTTACCAAGCATTTATGATACCCCGGGGAACCCATCACCCTGGGACCTTTTTAAATTCAGGGGAGAGTTACTGACTGGTGAGCCAGGTCCTTCAGCCAACCCCACGCTGCATACTTCCTTCCTTTGCATACTTGGCTGTGCGTACTGGGTTTTTTCACCCACCGGATTTGAGCATGTCAATTAACTATAACTGGTGTCCTAAAATAACTATAGCGCTCACTCACCATGCACTGCTAAATACCTCACATATTACATCACATATGATGTTCCATGACATCACTGACAACATCACTACAACATCTGAAATTACATCCTTGATGACAACACTGTGTATGGCAGGGACGTGAGTTATAGTTACTTTAGGGGATGTGATATAGTTACTTGAGATACCTATAACTAGTTAATTTCAGTGGTTTCATTCATTTTAAAAAGTAACTATATGATACTTCTGAGGCTTGTTTTTATGAAATGGGATTCGGGGAGATGAACTTAAAAGTTGTTTAACACAGTCTGTTACACATCTTTTCTAGTACGATTACCTTAGTACCATTTCTCGTTTGCTATCATCACTGACCGATACATTCTCGACTCTTGTAGCTGCACGAAAAGTACCTACCGTTTAATTAGTTGTACTTAAAACCCTGGGTAAAGGTACAGTCAAAAGGCCAATTTGTATAGATGAAGATACTCTAAATCTTTACTTTAAGAGGTAATACCAAGATTCAAATGATAATTTTGATACTGTAATGTAAACTACTTCTTTTAACTTGAAACAAACAACTATAGAGGAAATCGCTAGTGGCAGTGACCGGACCGCATACCTGTCACAATACTGAAAATGGCTCCCCTACTATAGGCCAGTCAGGGAAGTCTATTTTTACATAATGAACGTTTTTTTAACAGCATTCCAGATTCTTGAAAATAAATGGTATCTCATTTCCCTGTTCGAATTGGGATAAATCAGGTTCCTTTAACTTTCGACACATTGTTTTGCTGGATGCCTCACGAAAAATATTTTCACATGTAATTTTGTCTCAGTAAACTGGCTTTCTGAGAAAACAGTGCTTACTCTTGTAACAAACGGGTTTTCAACCCTTCTGCTCTAAAGCTGACTATATTTTGTTTTCAAATGTTATGTCAGTGTGAATAATAGTTTAAAAATGTACAATGAAATTGTAGATTGCTTTCATGGATTTTAGTAGCACGTTCACGTTAGACCATGTGGGTCATCCAAAACTATGGCACAAATTAGTGTTTAGCGCTCCTGACTATTCATTGTCTTCCCTAACAAACCTAGGGGCAGATTTAGGAGCCCCTAGTGCCTCCTTGCGCCACATTAGAGTTTTTTTTTTTTACGTTAATATGGCCCAACGAGGCCTAAATCGGCATGCAAAATTTTGCACCACTTTGTGAGCCTTTGCGCTACAGTGGCCCTTCACAAGGCATGAGGTATGGAAAGAGATTGTTCCACTGTTAGCAGGGGGCAAAAATATGGCACAAAGAAATCTAAGAGATTTCTTTGCCTCATTTTTCCGGCACTTTAAACGCCTTCTCAGAGCTGGTGTTAAAAGGAGGCACACCATGGTTTACAATGGGCCTCAATGGGCTTTACAGGATTAGCGTCCATTTTATACGCTAATCCTGCAACTCTCTCAACTAACATAAACATTTTTTATGCTAATTCCCTAACTACCGATATGAAGCACCGTATCTTGGATATGGCGCACACATGGTGGTGTTAGGGGGGTGCTAAGGGGTGCAAAAAAAGTGGAGCTGCAATGGGTGAAGCAACATTTTCTTAAATCTGACCCCTTATTTCTGACAATTAGGTGCTTGTGTTACTAGGATCTCCAAATTAATTCTGATTTAAAATTGTTGTTCATTAGCGCCACTGCATTTTTACAGTTTATTTACCAGACTTTCAAACCTCTATAAAATAATTCCATGCATCTCTTCCAAGGTTAGGGAGACCAAGAAATTTCCATTTTAATGAATGCAAATTACTTACTTGTAATAGTTCTCACCCCAGTAGGAGTACAAAGACAATTACACGAATTACTTGAATATGTCAACTTACACAACTTGCTGACCAATGAACGTAACACCAATCATGGGGGCCAACAGATTGACAACTCCACAGAAATTATATTTTACCAGTAAATGCTTTGAAGTTGTATACAATTGTACGTGCATGGGAGCTACATTTACTAACAATTTTCCGTATCTATTAATTCCAAAATCCGACTTCCAAAGGCTAGTTCTGTTGGCATAGGTTTGCTCAAATAGTTTTGGGCCAAGGCTAAATAATTGTCCATTCTCTTTGGAAAAATTGCACACTAAAATCCATTCAGTAACACTTTATGCTAATGTAGCACAACCTTACGCTTCTATTGACTGAACTCAATAAAGTATAAAAACAATTGTGGAAGATCTGCTTTGGCATTTGCCGCTAAACCAAGGCTTGAAAATTAAATCTAGAAACGACGTTGACAGTTATAAGCGATCAAAACATTTCTCAAATTATTCATGATTATTATCACCTCTCCAAGGCCCTGGGATCAATCTTTAAAAAAAGTATTGTGAAGTGAAAGCTCTAGTTATAGTGGGGAAGATGGCATGTTTTCCAAACTGGTACCTTTCTGTTCAAAATCTTTATTCCAACAAGAAATTCTAAGTCGGACTAATACAACTAATATTAAATTATGGATGAAAACAATCAGCAAACAAAACATTGTTATAATGAATTTTTACCCTGTGTAAATATTCAAACACAATTTAATTGCACATTTGTTAAAGTGGCAGAGTTTCAGTTTTACTTGCAACCTACTCTATTCCTGATGTTAAAAAGTTTTACATGAATTGTAAATTTGGCTTGTATGTAAAAAAGGAAAAATATACTGGGTTGTCAATTTTGTGGTATCAATATTCAGGCTTTAAATAATGCCCTATTCTTTTGGCGTGGATTATTACCTTAACAATATCAATATCCAAGATAGATCATATTTTGTAAAGTTCAATGATCTGACTTATTCTGAAGCTTTATTTATCCTGTTTTATCCAGTCAGTGAATATTTGTTATTGATCAGATATATGTTTAACTCTTATATGAGCCTCAAATTCTAACTGTATTTTTTTACTACTGTGATTTATATGATTGTGTAATATAACTGTGGAATTGTTACAGTAAATAAATTGAAACTTCTTGCCTGTGTCAGTGTTTGTTGGAGCAATAGACAGGTCTAAGAAATGGGACCACCCAATGGAGTCTATTTGATTGTTCACTTCTGCTTCCAAAATGTTTTAGATTTTTTTTTTCAATTTTAGGGGAAGATTTAATTTTATTGCAAAATCTTCATTTTCTCTTTCCTTATTTTCAAGCAGATCTTTTAATTGGTGGTGGAATTATAAAGTTACCTCTGTGGTGACCCCTTTTAACCATATTCCATTGGCTTGTTCTCATTATCAACTTACAAATATGATTTCTATATAAAGGCAGGACCTGAATCTGCTTTTATTGCTATTACAAATTCAAAGGTTTGAGAGTCTGTACGTAATGCAAGCATGAGTACATCATCTCCCCATACTTGCACATATATACGCCATTGACAGTTTGCCTCGGAGGAGTCAATTAGAATTTCTTTCCTGAACAATGGCAGACAGTCAGCAGGAAGGTATTGATAATGGGAAAAGTCTATGTACTGGACCCACAAGAAAGGTGATGTCGTCCTTCTCTTAGGTGCTGTGTCTCTTCAGTTCTCAAACTGTGGGTAAATTCCCCAGAATTTGACAGCAACACAATGAGGAAAAGAAGAAAAGATGGCAACTTAGGCCTGGGCAAAAAGGTTCCATAAAAATTAATGCCAAATTTAGATCTCCGTCATGAGAGCTTAGTATTGGTAAAATGTCTGTGGGTTTACCCACATTGCCGCCTGGCATTTATCTCTGGCATGTACATAGAGTCAGGATTCTATGCAGTTTAGCAACTGGTAAGGAATGATGTTATCCATCTAGCAATGTTGGCCTTAGCAGCTGCTCAGCCTGCAACACCACCCTCAAAAGTCAAACAAGTTGGCCCATAAAACAGAAGTCCCTTGTTTGATCCAGATTGTCTACTTTATGGATAATCCCCTCATTTAAAGTGCCATGGGGATGTAGAAGGAATGTCAGAAATATTCGATTTTTGTTCAAGTGGAACTTCAACATCACTTTTTGGGATGCAGGATAAGTTAAAAAACCATCCTGTCAAAATGAAATATTGTGGAGGGCTCTGGGGTGAAAAAGGCTTGAATCTTGCTAATCAGCTACTAAGAAGATGTGCACCATGAAAGCAGTTTAAA
Source organism: Pleurodeles waltl (assembly GCF_031143425.1). Taxonomy (NCBI): domain Eukaryota; kingdom Metazoa; phylum Chordata; class Amphibia; order Caudata; family Salamandridae; genus Pleurodeles; species Pleurodeles waltl. The sequence goes on from NC_090448.1 coordinate 710,898,537, forward strand.
TTTGCAGAATTAAATTGGCTGCTTAGGCTTGTGCAACAGCCTGGTATAATACCAAGGTTATGCTCCCAGGATGCAGCTGGATGCTATACTGGAGGAAATAAATGTATTAAGCCCTTCAGGTGTCTCTTGAAGGCTTTGTTAGCGCTAGAGAAGGATTTACAAGTACTATTCAGATATGCCCCTAATGGCACAAGGTTTTTCTAGTATTTTACCACTTCAACACAACCATTCTAATGAGGGACTACTACAGTGCATTTATACCAATGCATTTAAGTCTACAATGAGGTTACCTGCAACGAGCCACATTAAAATGCATTACTTTTACAATGAATTTAAGGGTGTAATGGTGGGTGGGTTGTTTAGTGCTTGTCGCTGCTTAAGGATATTAAGTGGGTTAGAGATAAGTGGACTTTTAGGGTAGCAATGGGTTTTTAGGGCTCAGGGATGGGTAGTGTATAGAGGTAGCAAGGGATATTTAGGGTCAGGGATGGTTAGTGTATAGAGGTAGTAAGATTTTTTTAGGATTCCACGATGAGTAATTTTTAGACCTGTCAGTCTTTAGAGTGGTCTTCCCCCAAACCTTTTGCCTTCCCCCTCCATTTTTGCTGATCTAAATTTGGCTGGCCTTAGAACTCTTTGCACTTTAGCCCTACTAACCAGTGTTAAGGTGCATGTGCTCACTCCTGGAAATATGGTAACACTGGCTGTCCCCAAGTGGCAGATTTAATTTACTTATATTATTATTATAACACAAGCTTTATTCGGTCGTAAACTATCAAAGAAAAAGAAACATTAGTCATATAAAAATATAAACACTACATTTCCATAAAAGAAATAAATAACAAATAGTAAAAACATCATTCATTATTAACAATAAAACCAATAAAATCTGTCAGTACATATCCCAAAACGTGCCTAATTACAACTACAGCGATTTGAAAAAATTAATTTGTATATACCATGCAGCCTCGTGAAACTTACTAACTGCATGGATCAGAATAACAGAGGCATCGCTCTTTAATATCCTAAGGGCTGTAGCAAATTGCCTAAAGCCCAACATCTGACATACTGGACGAATCCACTGACGCCGGGGAAGGGTGTACGCTGTATAGAAGAACATAAAATGTTCAACTGTTTCCAAAGCAATTTTTCAGCATGGACATAGTCTAGATGTCGGCAATGGCCTCTGACTATTAACAAAAGCCAATAGCGGTAAACATATAACGAAACTGGACATACAAACTATTCCCCAGAATATTAGGGATGAGATCTAAAAAAGGCTCAAACTCAGGATACCATTTAAAACAAAGAAAAGTATTGGGCAATTGTCCATGTGATGAACCAAGGAGGTAATTGTTCCTAACATAGGACCAATATACTTTTTTCAAAGACAGTTTATGGGCCTTTTCTAAATCCTGTGGATTCTCCCAATAGTTCTGAGCCCCAGAATACAAAACTACTTTGAAACATGCCTAAACCATGGAATTGATATTACATTAGGGCCCATATTTATACCAGTGCTGGTTTGCGTCAAAAAATTTACCGCCGGCTAACGCCATTCCAACGCACCAGACGGGCACCTTATTTATGGAGTGATGTTAGCCGGCGCTGCGGGCTGGTCAGAGTAAAAAAAAATGACTCTAACCAGGCAGCGCCGGCGTAGGGAAAACTGGGGGTTGTGTGTCAAAAAATGGTGCAAGTCAGGTTAGAGTAAAAAATCATGGCTCTAACTGGACTTGCGCCATTTTTTGACACAAAACCCCCATTGAAATGACTCCTGCCTTAGTAAAGACAGGAGTCATGCCCCCCTGCCCAATGGCCATGCCCAGGGGACCTCTGTGCCCTGTTCATGGGCATTGGGCACAGTGTCATGAAGGGGGGACCAAGACTATGCCACAAAAAAAAAAATACTTACCTCAACTTACCTGTAATTACCTGGGATGGGTCCCCCAATCCATGGGTGTCCTCCAGGGGTGGGTGGGGGTGGCAGGGGGTGTGCCTGGGGGCAGGGAAGGGCACCTGTGGATTGCTCCCATGGTCGGAGACCATGGAAATGAGCCCACAGGTCCCTTAACGCCTGCCCTCACCCAGGCGTTAGAAAACGGCACACATCAGGCTGGGTGCCGTTTTTTAAGACCCACCCTTTCCTGTGCGTCAAAATGACACGAGAGTATAAATAAGGCACACAGGCTTTAAAGTCATTTTTTGGACGGGAACGCCTACCTTGCATGTCATTAATGCAAGACGGTTTACTGTATCCAGAAAATGACGTATACAGAGGAATTTTGACATTCGCGGGGTCGGGCGTCATAGTATAAATATGGTGTAAGGTTTGCGCCGAATTTGCGTCAACATTTTTGACGCAAATTTGGCGCAAACAGAGCATAAATATGCCCCTTAGATCTTTTTAAAAGATCAAGAAAAGAGTCCTTATAAACAACAAGCTGGGGGGTTGTCGAAATTCTTACCCAAAAGAGTAATGGTTTTAAGGCTATCATATCAGAGATACGATTAAAACCAAGATCTAAAAAGATAGGGATCAAAGGGGTACTACCTGGGCACGCAAGTAATGCTCTAGCAAAACTATTCTCACCCACCGCTAATTTAAAAGTCTTGCAAGAGCCCCACACTTCAGTGCCATAAATAGCGGCATTCTATGCTTTAGCTAAATAAATCTTTATGGCCGGGGAAACCACTTCTGTAGTTATACTCTTATAAAAGTGCAGAATAGTCCTGGATCTGTGTTGAAGAAGGGACACACTCTTATTAATCTGTTCTTCCCAAAGCAGTTTATTAGAAATCCTCACACCAAGGTAATCTATTGAGCGTACTTTCCCCATAGGAGCCCCAGCTAAAATAATAGTACATCTCTTGACTGATTGAGGGCTAACTACTATTAATTTAGTTTTATTAGCATATAGTCCCAAACCATGGTCAGTGCAAAAGGTTGTGAACCTATCCACAAGAATCTGAAGGCCCATTGGGGTCTTAGAGATAAGAAGAGAATCATCTGCAAAAAGCAGTATAGGGATCTTTTGCTTATTCAAAGAAAGGGCATTGTTTTGGCAAAAAGGCACAGCTTGTATCATCTCATTTATACATAAGGTGAATAAGGTTGGTGCCAAAACACACCCTTGACGAACCCCCCCGTTGGATAGCAATATGATCTGTCAATTCGTCCTGATTACCCCACCTCACCTGATTGTATGTGCACTCATGTAATCATTGTAAAAGGTGAATTATGTTCGTTGGAGTACCTATTTTATATAAAACATCCCATAGTTTACCTCTAGGGACCATACCAAATGCGGACCGAAGGTTTACGAAGGTTAACATACAATTTTTGTTTAGCAAGCGCTAACCTAAAAACCTGATCCATGGTGCTAATTTTGGGGCGAAAGCCTGCCTGAAGCGGGGACATCTCATAATGGGTATCAACCCAGTCTAAAAGCCTTCCCAAAAGTTGTTTAGCAAAATGTTTGGAATATTATCAATAAGGCTAATAGGTCTATAATTGCCTAGATGACTCACCACTCCCTTTCTGAAAATAGGAACTATTTCAGCCCCTTTCCATGTACTGGGTATTACACCCCCGCTACTATTGCATTACAAATCATATTTATATAACTAGACCAAATCACTGCATCAGACTTATAAAGGTCCCCTGATATCTTATCTGGACCTGGGGCTTTGGAGGATATCAGGGAATTAATTGCGGCTAATTTTTCCTCCAAGGTAAAACAATATAATCATCCTGTTTGAGCACATCCATTCCCAGATCACCCAACGGAGAACTCACTACAGCTGGCTGTTGGGAGTAAAGGTTACAAGAGGAAGAATCACATGGTATAGCATATAGATTAGGAAAATGGTCAACCCAGCTCTCAGGTTGAATATGGGTACAAGATATAGGGGGTCATTCTGACTCCCGCCGGGCGCGGTCACCGCGCGCCCGGCGGGAGCTGGCAAAATACCGTACCGCGGTCGGAAGACCGCGGCGGGTATTTTGAGTTTTCCCCTGGGCTGGCGGGCGGCCTTCAAAAGGCCGCCCGCCAGCCCAGGGGAAAACGACATTCCCACCATGAAGCCGGCTCGTAATCGAGCCGGCGGAGTGGGAAGATGCGACGGGTGCTACTGCACCCGCCGCGTATTTCACTGTCTGCTATGCAGACAGTGAAATACAAGCGGGCCCTCTTACGGGGGCCCCTGCAGTGCCCATGCCATTGGCATGGGCACTGCAGGGGCCCCCAGGGGCCCCGCGACACCCCCTACCGCCATCCTGTTCCTGGCAGGCGAACCGCCAGGAACAGGATGGCGGCAGGGGGTGTCAGAATCCCCAAGGCGGCGCAGCATGCTGCGCCGCCTTGGAGGATTCTGACGGGCAGCGGAAAACCGGCGGGAGACAGCCGGTTTTCCTGCACTGACCGCGGCCAAAGCGCCGCGGTCAGAATGCCCTGCGGGGCACCGCCGGTCTGTCGGCGGTGCTCCCGCCGACCCTGGCCCCGGCGGTCTGAGACCGCCGGGGTCAGAATGACCCCCATATTCTTGCCCTCTCTCTGTCAGATAATACTTTCCAAAAGGACATGTTATTATTAAGTCTGGCAGCACTCAACAAATTCCGCCAAGTTAAGTCATCCTGACTTTTCTTTACCTGTGCTATAACTTTATAATAGGCTAGTCTGGCTGTTCTGATCGCCCCCTGAGAGCGGGACACGATAGCTAATTTCAATAAATGTTTGGCCTTTGAACAATCCTCATCAAACCATTCTCTATTTTTTGGTAAGTGATCAGATGGCTTGATAGAAGTTCTTTTATAAAAGAAGTTTTGCAGCTTATGTATCAATATCTCATGGATAGTAAGGATTGGAAAATCGGCAACCTCATGTCCCTCATAATCTGACATAACACCAGTAAACAATTTATAGATCTCCCTGATCGTATATGGGTTAGACAGGACTTTTGGCCAACTGACGCAGGTAAGACTAATATTCAGTTGTGGTTCAGGGACAACAGTATGATGGATATTCAAGGACCTCCTAAATTCAATGCTATGTAAGGTAAGAAGCAAGGGATTATGATCGCTATCATGACGGAATTCCACCTTCACATCCTCCAACGTTGGCCATAACCTGACATCCAATAACAAATAATCAATAACACTAAACGATTTAACTTGTTTAAAGGTAAATGTAGTATTTAGATCAGAAGGCGTTCGGCCATTACAGGCCCTTAGACCATGCTTAAGACACAATGATGTCAACTGTAAGGCCACACAAGAACGACTGCAAGGTTGCTCAATAATCAAACGAGGAATACCCCATTGCTCATCCTCTTCATCTGCTAAATGACTACTTAAATAGAAGGGTTCTAATGTGCAATTCATGTCCCCTGCAACTACTACCTTAATATTGGGGGACAGGGTATCTAAGCATTCAGACAGCTGAGTTATGGTCTGGGACTCCTGTCCCCGCCACACTGACCTTGCGTAAATATTGATTATCACAATCTTAGAGCCTTTATTGAATATAAGCTGCACACCAAGTAGATTTCCTTATAAGTTGCTAGTAAAGTGGTAATGTGCATACTCAGGGCAACGTACATTATATGCTACTACTGAACCTGCAGCACTGATTATGCCACCTACTTAAGTAGCCTTGAAACCTTCCTCAGGCCTGCCATTGCAGCCTGTGGGTGCAATTGTAAACTGCCATTTTGACCTGGCAAATAAACCTTTTGCCAGGCTCAAACTTGCCTTTATAATACATATGTCACCCCGGTGGTAGGTCGTAAACAGCCCATGGGGCAGGGTGCAGTGTGATTAAAAAGTATATCATGTGCTTTTAAGTTTTACATGTCCTGGTAGTGAAAAACTCACGTTCATTTTTCACTACTCCAAGGCTTGCTTCTCCTGAGGGATAACATTGGAGCTACCTTATTACATTTAATAAGCTGTAACATTCAAATAGGGACAAAAAACAGTTCATGTTTGGTGTCTTTGGAATTGTAATGAAAATTCCTCCTTATCGTGAGTTTTGATTACAATTTTGAAAATGTCACTTTTAGACAGTTAGCATTTTCCTGCCTTAGCCATTTAGTGATTGTGGCCTGCCTCTGGGTCACATCACTAGGTATAGTTGCTAGTCGGTCTTTGTTCATTCTCCCTAGAGAGCCACAACAATGAAAACCTTACAAATAGCTGGATGGACCATTACTGGCAGTGTGGGAGGGTAGAGCTAGGGATAACCCCACTCACACCTGATAGACTGTATCCTCCCTTCACACAAAGGATTACATCCCCCCTGGAGTTAGTCTGGAGCCAGGGCAGGAGAGGCAGGAAATCTGTGCACTTCAAAGTGTAGCCTCTAGAAGCTTCTCCCCCACTTCAAAGGCACAACTGGGTATAAGTACTGGACCTCAGGCACCACCACTTCAGTACACTTCGGGATCTGTGGAGACTTTTCCAGGAAGAAACACTACTGTGCTACTGTGGACTGCCATTCTGCTGAACTGCTGCCTTCCTGTTTCCTGCCATGCTGCTCTGCTGCCTGAGCCTGAGGGACTGGACCCTCACCTGAACCCAGAACTTCCAGAGTGACCCCAAGGACTAGTTTGCTGGTCTCCTGTACATGCCCACAGGGACATAACAGGCTTCCAACCACCTGAACTAGCACCCAGATCCAACTGAAGTAAGCCCCTGACCCAGAAGTGGTGCCCCTCAGGCCCTAAATTCTTGTTGTGGCCTCACTGGAGCTGAACTGAAGTTTTTGGGTTCTTTTTGACCATCAATGGGCCCGTTGGTGCCAAACCTTTGTGGCCTGCACCTCCCACCAATGCAAAGATCAGTCAGCCCAACCCTTTGCACTACAGCATCAACTACTGGCAGGAAGCATCACCATGCAGCTCCGACCCGACCATTCACATCGACAACAGGATCTTCACACTACACTGATGACCAGGCGCAACGCCCGGGCTGCTCTTCAGGCAACCATCCGTGAAGCTCCCTTGCTCCGCGCTGCCCCCTCTACTGAGAGCGCAACTCTTTGTGCTGGCCTGAGAAGGTAATTTTTTTGTAAGACTGATCTGGTCCCTGTTTAACAGAAAGAGGGTGGGAGCACACTGTCTCACACATCCCAGCATTCAATTTATTAAATTCATTCAATTTGTCCCAATGCATTAGGATAAATGCAGTACAGGTTCACGCTTACTTCAGTGGTAGTTTATTATATACATGTTGTTAGACTTTTCATCTTTGGTGTGGTCTCATAACTTTTTGCCTCTGTTTCCCAGGTATGTGTGCTGGACTCTGTTTTTGCTATTTTTGTTAATCTGGGCACTTTAGCACTGCTAACCAGTGTTAAAGTGCTCCTATACAAAATGTGTATGTAATGGTTTATCCATGATTGGCATATTTGATTTACTAGGAAGTCCCTAGAACAGTGCACTAGAGATTACCAGGGCCTGTAAATCAAATGCTACTAGTAGGCCTGCAGCACTGGTTGTGACACCCACATAAGTAGCTCTGTAATCATGGCTCAGACCTGCCACTGCAGTGTCTGTGTGTGCAGTTTTAACTGTAAATCCGACTTGGCAAGTATACCCACTTGCAAGGCCTAAACCTTCCCTTTTCTTACATGTAAGACACCCCTGAGGTAGGCCCTAGGTAGCTCCAAGGGCAGGGTGCAGTGTATGGTTAAGGTAGGACATGTAGTAATGTTTTTATATGTCCTGACAGTGAGATACTGCTAAATTCATTTTTCACTGTTGCAAGGCCTGTCCCTCTCATAGGATAACATGGGGGCTACCTTTAAATATGATGAAAGTGTAGATTCCCTTTGGGAGTGGATAGACATGTGGAGTTTGGGGTCTCTCAGCTCTCAATTTAAAAACACATCTTTTAGTAAAGTTGATTTTAAGATTGTGTGTTTGAAAATGGCACTTTTGGAAGGTGAGCATTTTCTTGCTTAAACCATTTCTGTGACTCTGCCTGTTTTTGGATTCCCTGTCTGGGTCAATTTGACAGTTGGGCAGGTTGCACCTCTCACTAGACAGTGACACAAAGGGAGCTGGGGTGTAGCCTGCATTTCCTGATGAGCCATCTGTGCTAGGAGTGTGGGGAGGAGTGGTCACTCACACCTGAAATGGCTGTGCCTGTCCTCACACTATGTAGTCTCCAACCCCCTGGTGTGTGTATGGGGCCTGGCCTGGGCAAGGCAGGATTTAACAAAAAAGAGAGACTTTGCTTTGAAGTAAGCCTGCTTCAAAGGGCAAAATGGGTATAAGAAGGGCACCCAAAACCACAGACTTTAGAACACTTCTGGAAACCAAGAGGAACCTATGCCTGGAGAAGAGCTGAAGAGCTGAGGAAGAAGAGCTGCCCTGCCTGTGACTCTGCTTTGTGAAGCTATCCTGCAGTTGCTGCTCCTGCCAGTGTAAGAGGACAAAGACTGGACTTTGTGTGCCTTCTATCTTGTAAAGAACTCTCCAAGGGCTTGATTTAAAGCTTGCCTCCTGTTATTGAGGTCTCAGGGACAGCAAAGACTTCTCTCTACCAGCACCTGGAGCCTCTGCTGACACTCCTACTCTGCCAAGTGGTGCCCATCCAGTTCCTTGGGCCCTAAAAGGAGAAGCTGGCAGGATAAGAGTGAGAAATCCACTCACAGACTGCCGTGCGGGGAAAAGATCGACGCAACAGCGATCCCGGTTGAAAAATAGACGGTCCGCTGGCTTTGCGGCTGAGATCGATGCTTGCCTGTTGTGCGGCTGGGAGATCGATGCACGTGGCTGGAGAAAATTACACGTAGCATCGCTGACTGAGACTGGTGAGATCGCAACCCGTGCTGCGTGGTTTTCAGATCATCGTGAAGCTGGATTTCTGTGCAAACACCGTTGGGCGTGTAAAAATGATGCAAGGCATGCCCGGACCCGAGATTGCTGACCGGATCAACGCATCGCTCTCCTGCGGAGAGTAGAAATGACGCACACCGACCCGACTAATGGAGAAACGACGCAAGGTCTCGCTCGTGAGTGGTATCGACGCATCACAAGCCCTTTTTGACACACACTCGCCAGTGCGGGGTTATTTTTGACGCGTTCAAGGTACATTTTCACACTTACAGCGTTAGCGTTGTGTTTAAAATTACATGAAGACTCTTTTTACATTTTTTGTGATAACTTGACTTGTGTATTGTTGATTTTTGTCATTTTGGTCTTGTTTTGTTTAGATAAATATTTTCTATTTTTTTAAACCTGTGTGGTGTCATTTTGTAGTGTTTTCATATAGTTACTGTGTGTGTTGGTACAAGTACTTTACACCTAGCACTCTTGACGTTAAGCCTTCCTGCTCGTGCCAAGATACCAAGGGGGTAAGCAGGGGTTAGCTGAGGGTGATTCTCTTTTAACCTGACTAGAGTGAGGGTCCTTGCTTGGACAGGGGGTAACCTGACTGCCAACCAAAGAACCCGTTTCTAACACATGTTGTCTATACATATACATAGATACAAATCCCATAATGCCTCTGTGTGCTTATAAGGCAGCCTTGGAACACCAGCGTGGAAACAGATTGAAACCACTTGAAGAAGACGAAATGCTGAAACGCATTGTGGTGTCTGGACAAAGCTGCCTGGCTATTGCTGCTTGATCATGAAATTACACCTGCCAATATAATCTTCAGGAGTGTGGTGTCTTTACTTCTTTGGTGAAACAGTCAGACCGGATTGCTTCTTATATATATATATATATATGTATATATATATATATATATATATATATATATATATACATATGTATATATATATATATATATATGTATGTACTTGTCATATAATGTGTTGTAATATAATGCACGGTTGCGATTTGCACTGTAATGGTAAATGTCACTGTGGTAAATATTAATGCGTGGTGAGTGTAGTCATTCTTGTGCATATGTGGTAAGTGTAATGCATGGTGTTCGAGTTCAACTTTGTAACCTATATTCAGTTTGTCTTGCAAGTATCTGCATGGCACTATGTTTGTTTAAGGTGGCATGAAAACAACATTATACCATCAACTAAGTATGTAAGCAGGTTGATGTTCTTTGTCAGAAAGTCTCTCCACTGGGGGAGGCAGACATGGTCTCACTGCTGAAAGTAGAGTAGATCTGAAAATCAAACTTGATGAGTCTAGACTGAATCCACCAGGATCGATACAAGCCTCAGTCTCTCAGTGATCTTCTGATGAACTCTAGAACAAAGAAGCATCAGGGTACCAGCCTATAGAATCATCCAGGCTGAGTATAGCATCAGGCTGTCCACAGCCTGTTCCTTGGCCATTAAATAAACACATTGTCCATACTTGATGTTGAAGTGGTTGTGAATGCATGTGTAAGAAGACGACCTCTGTCCTTCAATATATAATGATGATTTTCTGGAGATCCACACTCATTTGATTAATAAACAGGCCTTCTTAGGCTTTTCCTTTACATGTACTCCACCACCACAATGTGGAAGACTAGCTCTATTCTAGAGAACTGCAACCAGTCAGCAGTGTTTTAGATAGTGGTATCTCCTTAGTTTTGGCAGTAAAAGAGAACATTCAAAAGGTGTGCCTCTTGTAAACTTTCACCTAAATAGGCCCTCATTCTGACCTTGGCGGGCGGCGGAGGCCGCCCGCCAAAGTCCCGCCGTCAGGTTACCGTTCCGCGGTCGAAAGACCGCGGCGGTAATTCTGACTTTCCCGCTGGGCTGGCGGGCGGTCGCCTTCAGACCGCCAGCCAGCCCAGCAGGAAAGAGGCTTCCACGATGAAGCCGGCTCGGAATCGAGCCGGCGGAGTGGAAGCTGTGCGACGGGTGCAGTTGCACCCGTCGCGTATTTCACTGTCTGCGCAGCAGACAGTGAAATACATGTAGGGGCCCTCTTACGGGGGCCCCTGCAATGCCCATGCCAGTGGCATGGGCACTGCAGGGGCCCCCAGGGGCCCCGCGACCCCCCCTACCGCCATCCGGATCTCGGCGGTCCGACCGCCGGGATCTGGATGGCGGTAGGGGGGGTCGGAATCCCCGCGGCGGTGCAGCAAGCTGCGCCGCCTTGGAGGATTCAATGGGGCCGCGGTACACTGGCGGGACCCCGCCAGTGGTGCCGGTCCGACCGCGGCTTTACCGCCGCGGTCGGAATCCCCATTGGAGCACCGCCGGCCTGTCGGCGGTGCTCCCGCGGTCCTCCGCCCTGGCGGTCAAAGACCGCCAGGGTCAGAATGACCACCATAGTCCCTTAAAAACACAACATCTGTAGGAAAGTACCATCTTGCCTGGCATGTTACCCCATTTTTACATGTATGTAAGTTTGTTTTTACCTGTCTCACTGGGATCCTGCTAGCCAGGATCCCAGTGCTCATAGTTTGTGGACTGAATGTATATACCTGTGTAGTGACTAACTGTGTCACTGAGGCTCTGCTAACCAGAACCTCAGTGCTTATGCTCTCTCTGCCTTTAAATTTGTTGCTATAGGCTAGTGACCACTTTTACCAATTTCAATTGGCACACTGGAAAACCCTTATAATTCCCTAGTATATGGTACCTAGGTGCCCAGGGTACTGGGGTTCCAGGAGTTCCATATGTGCTGCAGCAATTCTTTTGCCACCCATAGGGAGCTCTGACAAACCTTTGCACAGGACCGCCATTGCACCCTGAGTGAAATAACACACGTTATTATACAGCCATTTTCACTGCACTTAAGTAACTTATAAGTCACCCTATATGTCTAACCTTCACTTGCTGAAGGTTAGGTCCAAAGTTACTAAGTGTGAGGGCACCCTTGCACTAGCAGCAAAGGTGCCCCCACATAGTTCAGGGCAATTTCCCCGGACCTTGTGAGAGTGGGAACACCATTACACGCGTGCACTACATATAGGTCAATACCTATATGTAGCTTCACAATGGTAACTCCGAATCTGGCCATATTACATGTCTAAGATCATGGAATTGTCCCCCCATTCTAAATCTGGTAGTGGGGTGCCAATTCCATGCATCCCCAGGGCTCCACTATGGACCCCGGGTATTGCCAAACTAGCTCTCTGGGGTTTTCTCTGCAGCTACCGCTTCTGCCACCCCACAGACAGAGTTCTGCCCTCCTGGGATCTGGGCAACCCAGTCCCAGGAAGGCAGAACAAAGAATTTCCTCTGAGAGAGGGTGTTACACCCTCTCCCTTTGGAAATAGGTGTAAAAGGGGTAGCCTCTCCCAGCTCTGGAAAATCTTTGAAGGGCACAGATGGTGCCCTCCTTGCGTAAGCCAGTCTACACCGGTTCAGGGAACCCCCAGTCCCTGCTCTGGTGCGACACTGGATAAAGGAAAGGGGAGTGTCCATCACCACCCCAGGGGTGGTGCCCAGGGCTCCTCCAGTGAGTCCCAGATCTCTGCCATCTTGGGTCCAGAGGTGTGAGGGCCCTCTGGAGGCCTCTGAGTGGCCCGTGCCAGCAGGTGACATCAGAGACTCCTCCGGATAGGTGCTTACCTGAGGCTTTTCCTCAGATAACGACTTGCAAGAATTCACCAAAGTTCCTCTGCACCACTCTCTTTGACTTCCGCCAAGGATCAACCGCTGACTGCTCGAGGACGCCTGCAAAACTGCAACAAAATAGCAAGAAGACTACCAGCAACATTGTAGCGCCTAATACTGCCGGCTTTCTCAACTGTTTCCTGGTGGTGCATGCTTTGGGGGCTGCCTGCCTTCATCCTGCATTGGAAGCCACGAAGAAATCTCCTGTGGGTCGATGGAATCTTCGCCCTGCTTCAGCAGGCACCAAACTTCAGCGTCACCGGTACTCTGGGACCCCTCTCATCCTGACGAGCGCGGCCCCTGGAACACAGGTGGTGAACCCAAGTGACCCAGATTGTCCCGTGGTCCAACTGTCCAAATTTGGAGGAGGTAAGTCCTTGCCTCCCCTCTCCAGACAGTAATCCTGTGCACTGCATGACCTGCAGCTGCTAGGGCTTCTGTGCACATTTCCACAAAATCCTTCATGCACAGCCAATCCTACGTCCTCAGCACTCTGTCCTGCAATGCTCAGCTCCCTGAGTTGATCTCCGGCTTCGTGGGACCCTCTTTTGCAGTGTTGAGATGAAAACCATATTCAGACTTCTTGAACCTGTGTTCAAGGACTTCTGCGGGTGCTACCTTCTTGTGTGTGGGCTCTCTACGTTGCTGAGGTCCCCCCCTGTCCCCAGGCAGCACCCTTTTTCTTCAACCGCGACTCTTGCAACTAGCAAGGCTTGTTTTTGGTCTTTTGCCAAGGAAACAACTGTGCATCCTCCAGCATTCCATGGGACATCTTCTGCACGAAGGATAAGTTCCTAGCACCTTTCGTTGTTGCAGAATCTTCAGCTTCTTCCATCCGGAGCAGCCCTTTTGCACCTTTATCTGGGGTTTAGTGGGCTCCTGCACCCCTAGACACTTTCGCGACTCTTGGACTTGGTCCCCTTCCTTTGCAGGTCCTCAGGTCTAGGAATCCGTTTTCAGTGTTTTGCAGTCTGTTGTGGTCTTTGCAAATTCCTCTGTCACGACTTTAGTGTGTTTCTGGGAAAATAGTAGTACTTGACTCCTAATTTCCAGGCCCTTAGGGGCATATTTATACTCTGTCTGCACCGAATGTGGGTCAAAAATTTTGACCCACATTCGGTGCAAACCTTTCCCCGTATTTAAACTTTGACGCCCGAGGGCGACAAAGTTCCACTGTGTGCGTAATCTTTTTTATGCGCCAACCCGCCTTGCGTTAATCATATGCAAGGTAGGCGTTCCCATCCCAAAAATTACTTAAACTGCTGTGCGTCTTATTTATGCTTTTGGGCAAAAATGACGCACGGGCAGGAGGCGGAGCTGGAAAATGACGCACAGCCCGATTTGCGTCAAACTTTAACGTCTGGGTCAGGGCAGGCGTTAAAATGGGGCAAAAACACCTGTATTTAATCAGAACAAACAGAGGCAACAACAGAGCAGCAGAGCAGCAAAAGGGAGACATGGAGGTGATTCTCATCCAGCATGCATGCAGACGCAGAGCCCAGCAGCAACAACAGCAGCTACCACAACACCAGCAGGAACCCCAAAGGCAGCGCAGAAAGCAGGAGAGGATATTCCGCCCCAGAACAACCCTTCATGGCCTCAGGGAACATGACATCATCCAGAGGTACAGGTCGAACTGGCAGGCCACTCAGCAGCTGCTGCGAAACATAGAGCCACAGTTGGCACCCACCTTGCTGACACCCGCACCATCCCAACAGAAACCAAGCTGCTTGCCATACTTCACATGCTGGCAAGTGGCTCTTTTCAAACAACTGGTGCCCTGGTTGCCGGAATATCACAGCCGTCATTCTCTGCCTTTTTGCCCAAAGTACTAGATGCCATAATTGAACTCACACCCCGCCACATCTGCTTCCCTAACACACTGCAGAAGCAGCAGGAAACAAAAGAGGGGTTTTACCTCAATAGTGGCTTCTCACACGTCCTTGGTGCAATCGACTGCACACATGTACGCCTTGTACCACCTGCTGCAACTGAACACCTCTATCGCAACAGGAAGCACACACATTCCATCAATGTGCAGGCCATTGTCGATCACCAAGGAATGATCACCAACATCGTGGCAAAATATCCTGGGAGTTTCCATGACTCATTCATCTTCCATCACAGCACCATCAATCAGCACTTCCAGGATGGACGGTATGGCAATGGACTACTTGTTGGTAAGTACAGAAACATACTTATATACACACTGCACAGCAACCCTCTAGGAGACACAACACATACACCACAACAGCAACATGTCGACAGGAACACACTGAGGTCTGACATCGCTAGCCATGTTTCATAGGTCACCATTGAACCTGTCACACATCTGAAATTACTGTACAGTCTAATGTTAAGACGTCAATGATCACAACGTTTGGAGTGTGTTGCCTAAATGTCACCTTGCAAATTGTAAGCGTCTCAATTATGTTTACATTAATCCATTGCATAAGTCTAAAGGTATGGGATGTCCAGGGTACATTGATATGAAAGTGTTAACAACACTGTCAAATTTAACCTGTGTATGGAACTATCATCTCACCCCCAGTGAAGACACAGGGACACCTGTATCACAAGTCACAATGCTAGGGAGGGCACACTGTACTGCAAATCCCAAAACATACTGCTCACAACTGGTCAGCAGCCAAACACTCATCTAGCCAAGGAAACAACACAATGCAGATGGTACATCCTACAAGCGTAGGATGCGACACAATAACACAAAAGAGTCACAGACAACACAAGACAACTACTGCCATGCAAGGTGATTTCAATGGGGCTAGCTACATCAACATGATCCCATACATTTTCTCTTGCAGCTGATCAGGGGTATGGCATCCAGCCATGGATAATGACACCTATTGGCAACCCGTGTACTGCAGCAGAACGTGCCTACAATGACGCACATAGGAGGACACGCACCACAGTCGAGAGGACCTTCGGCATCCTCAAGTCGAGATTCTGGTGCCTCGACATTACTGGTGGTAGCCTCCTATATTCCCTGGAAATGGTCTTTAAGATCATTCTAACATGTGCCATTCTGCACAACATTTGCATAAGAAGGAACATTCCCCTCCTGGAACCAGAGCCACACATGCCTGAAGAGGAGGAAGGTGGCCTGCAACATGAGGGGGAACAAAACAACACGGCCACTGGTTTGCGTAGGCGGCAACATATTGTGAACAATTTCTTTTAAATATAATCACCATCACCACTTTATGAACTAATTTAAATAAACACCTAAAAAAATCACCATATCATGGTCTGGCTAATCATTTTTGCACACCTTTATCTCTAACTATCAGAATAAGAGTGTTGCCTCATGGAGCATTGCTGATATACCGACTAGCACACTGAAAATCCTAGAGCAATTGTGATGTGTACCATACAACGGTCACATACACACACACTGTAAATGACATACATCCTGTACATTTCACCTTTGAAGGACAATAGCAGAGGACCACACCTATTTCACACACACATGTTGGAAACATAGTTCATCGCAGCATATGGCACACAGCTGAGACACCATCACTCAATAAGGGGAAAACAAGCCTCATACATGAGGCAGTTGATGTGATTTTTCATCAGTAACAGGAATGTATGACCAGACCCTTGACAGCAGTAAGTCCAACTGCATCCAATCTTTGCAAGGACTATCTTTGACTAGAGTTCCCTAGAATCAGAACATAGACAGCACAAGTGCCACACATATGAGCCGCATTGCGCACATGACATTCCACGTACATGTCAGCCCATTTCCTAACTCCTGACACACCCATGCACCTGGTCACAACCCACCTGCCTGAAGAGGTCCCTGGAATAGTAATATGTGTACCCCGATATTCCCTCCTCTACACACACAGACTAACAATAGTAATCCAGTGTGCTACACCCTTTCCTATGGTATACCATTGTCATAGTACATCTGACTACATGGACGTCAGGTTAATTAATACACTGGCTTGTAGTTTCTAAGCCCTGTTATCACCTGTAGATTGCTTCCCGTGTGAAAACGTCTGTTGGCCAATAGAATGCAAATCTCACCTACAGGACTTGTGAGAAACTGATGCAGCCCACACCTGTGATCACCTCCATGCACACCACCCATTTCAACATGCACTGCCCCTGCTGATGCCTGGAACAGCATAAGAGTTGCCATGTTGTCAAATACACAGTTAAGCATTGCTAGTAATGAAGCCGTGTAACACAGCCCTTGGGTTCATGTGTCACCTTCAAAAACACAGGACATACACAGTTTTACATGTCAACTGTCTAGTACGTCCTCAAAACAGGCTTAGTCAGACCACTGATTATGTAACTTGTGAAATTGCTGGATCCAGATTGTCCCTGCATCCTGTCAGCCTGACTGGCATCTGTCTGTGCGTCACCCTAAAGTTTCCCTGTGGCTACATATTTACCACACTTTCTTTTCCAAACCTCTCATTCCTCAGAGGGTATTTGCTCATGTACTTCATCAATGCATACCCAAATACATTGTATAGCATCATCTGCCTTTTAATTGTACCATATTAGTTAAATCCTCTTTGAATACCAAAATTCATGGCCCATCCCTTGTCTGGGTCTCATTTATGCATGAACGACAAAGTGTGACAGAGTCCCAGGGCCATATTCAGGGATTGGGTACGGGCCTTCAGCAGAACCAGCAACCTCTGATAATGTCCATGAAAAGTCCACACATGTCAGGACCCTGACAGTTCACACACAGAATTACATTGCTCACAACATATTGATGGGCCGTGTTTGGTGAACAGCTGCAAAAATAATCAGCACAGAGGCAATGATGTTCCCAGATGCAGTGGGAATTGCAGAGGCCAACCTGTGTACAAATGTTGTAATGACACCTGCCGGAACATGACACCTGAGACATTATCTCACTCAGCACACCAAGGTTGCCTTGTTGACAGTCTCATTACGCGTCTGCAGTGACAGGGTGGGACCATCCCCATGTAGGTTCTCATGTCCTCATCCACTTTACTCACATTGATCAACAACGGATACTCAGTAGATACAGGAATAGCTGCAACTGACTCATGATGAAACCTGGATGTAACTGTGACAACATACACCCCTAAAAATATACAGGATCTACATTGGACCACACAAATGAATAAGACACCTCTGTGCAATTGATCACTGGAAATATGTGGACACGTGCTGCCTCGTCTGCTGGTCCACCACAGCCACTGGAGAGTTGTGGCTCAGTTATATGACCTCAACTGTGGCGTCATATTACATTTGTGGGTCACCTTTGGCTGTCTGGGCTAATTACATGGTACCCACTTCCTCAATGCATGTGTCTGACTCACTGTGGGATTCACCAACAAGTGCCTAGGAAGCTGTTACCAAAAATCCAGGACATAGGATGGTGAAATTGTGGACCATTGACATGAACAAGCGTCTGCCATCTATCTAGTGCATGATTTGTCATTTGTGGTGTCTACGTTACCCAAAATCTTGGAAGTGCACATAAAGGATGTTGCTACATGTATGACTAACACATGTCCTCTCTCATTTCCACAATGACTTGCATCTAAGGTATGGACACATTGACTTCACATTCATACAAGCATATGTTCAATAATGCATCTTGTGATGCACACACACTCGTCAACAACTACATTAGTTGCCACTGCACACACATTGAGCCATAGGCATTGAGGTATTGTACATATGTGCGTCACATTGCTATCCTCTCCTGATGCCAAACATGCCCAAATTGTGCAATACATATATGTAGGCCACACATATGGTCATCTAGTGCGTCAGCCAACCGCCAAAATCCTGTTAAGGAAGTAGCGGGTCATGGTCTGCTGCAGTATGATGTCTCACTTGTGAACATACACCATCAACACCATAGTGGGTGCAATCAGCCTATCTCTGATGTGTCCCAAATGTAACATAACATAAAAAGCAAATAAATGACCAAAACCAGTTCATGCACTTAAAATTTGACATTGCTAGCGTTATGCGTCATTTTTTTTCCAGCAATACAGATTGTGCATCATATTTTTCAACGTACAGGAGTGAAAATTAGGCCGCATCCAAATAATTGTACAGACTATTTACTATTATTTGGATGCGGCCTAATTTTCACTCCTGTGCGTTTAAAAATATGACGCACAAACTGTATGCGTGAAAAAATATGACACATAACGTGAAAAACGGCAGCCATTTTATGCAAGAAGTGATGTAATAGGATATCCTGTTTACAGATTATGTACAGTGGGTGTACTTTCACTTTCACTTTGCAGTCTGTGAATCTTCTAGACTGTGTGGCTGTGTTCAGAGTGTTGTCCAGTGATTTTATGCTTGTGTGTCCTGTGTGCTATCTGAATTGTTATTTTGTGAAATAAATATTGTTGTTGTATAGTGTCCTAGTGTGTTTTGTTTACATTTGTCCAGTATTCTAGTGTTTTTGTTGTTTGTGGGAGTCTGTTGTGGGTAGTGCTAGTTTGGGGATAGTTGGGTTCTTTTAGTGGTTAAGTTTACTTTTCTTCTTTTTTTGTACCCCTACTTTCCCCCTTTTCCCCTTTCTACTTCTTTATCCCCTATTTCCCTTTTCATTGCTGAGATGTCTCGTAGGCCACGTCTTGGCAGGATGGGTGAGGAGGAGTTGGGGGGCTTTATATGGCTTGTGTGCCATTTCCTACCACTCATGATCGAGGAAGGGTGATACAGGGGTATCACAGTGAGGCGCGCAGAATCCGGTGGGGAAAGGTGCTGCATCACCTGCAGCGCATGTATGCCAGCCAGAGGAGTGACCATCAGCTGAAGCACCGGTGGGCTGCCCTTATCACCATGGAGCAAGATCTGCTGGACCACCTGGGAATAGTGATTGGTGGCCCTGTTGGTGAGTACTAATCATGTAAATGTGCACGATTAAATGCTCTGTAGTGACATCAGATGATTTGTACAATATCTGCCAGATAAGTTGCTGACTGTGTGTAATGCTGCAGAAACATACAGGGTAATTGATGCACTGTGTGAAGGATCACAATTGCTATCTGTCAGGAAGCACGTGCTCAGCAAACTTACAGGATACTTTTCCGTTAAGTAAATTGGTGCCACCTTTGTGTCAGACAACCAAACAAAATAGGAGCCAATCATGTCTATATAGGTCACATTTGCCAGAGAAGTAAAGATGTACTAAAATATTGGCTAACTATGTTGACGCAATAGCTAGACTGACTTTAGAAACACTACATGATGCAGAAAACGAGTGCTGGCTTCACGTCAATTGATGTTAGCAAAGTGGCCCAGACATATGTTTCATGGGAGTCTGCTGAGTGTGGAAGGAAAGCGTTCACGGAAGTTCTATGAATGTTAGGGATTATTGTGGTCCTTCATCTTTTTGGATACATGTCAGATATGGATTTGAAAACATTGTGAAAAGGTGTAAGGTGCCCTCAGCTAACATCTTAGAATGGTATTTGGGGTTAGTTGTGCCACATTCCAATTAGGGATGGCAGTCCAAAGGCATGCACATGGGTTCACATCTCCATGGTTGGTGCAAATCACCATTGCTGGGCCACATCAAATGAAGAAACTGTAACAACAGGAGTGCTTACACAAGTCCCTGCCCCTATGTACATTGTACCTATGTGTAATAAATGTGTCATGGCCACAGAGGCTGTTTGACTGGTAATGCAGTCCTCATGTAACCAGGCTTTGGATGTCTCTCTTGGATGCACATGATGAGACAATTACACTCCATTATTATTTCTGATCATTAATGACAGAGCATGTTTGCCACTACATGATACTTAGGGCCACTGCATGTGTGCAGATATGTGTGTAACTGTCACATTAGACCCATGCTATGTACATGTTGTGCGTGATATATCAGCTGCAGTATCATCATGTCTGAATGGCTGTCATTTCCTTATTCAGATTACACATTGTATATGTATTTGAAATTGTTGGTCAGAGCACAGATTCCCAGCACATTTCTTCCTTCCATGCCTTACAGGTGGAGCGGCATCCTACACTGTGGGAGAGGTGGCTACATTTGAGGACCCCGACCACTCCAGTAAGTGTTGATATGTCTGTTATGTGTTGTGTTCGCTGGTGATGTGTGATGGACTCCTGTGTGTTTAACACATAGCAAGGTGTGAGGCGCTGGCCAATCATTTGTCTTGTTCCATGAGTGGGATTTCAGTTTCTCAAAAGTTTTGAGTTGGCCAGTGCTTATCCGATTGTATTATCTAGGGATTGTAGGTCATTCCTGTAGGCCCGACAATGAGTACTGGGGTGAGTCATATGGATAACACTTGTATCAACAAGAGTCGCACTGGAACTCAGCTCAGATTTAGTCAGCCTGTCAGACACACATTCTCCCAGATTGGTACTGCAAATCGCTTACCAACAGACTTCTGCTTCCGTATTCACCAAAGTACTTATTAAACTGTAGGTAGAACTTCCTAGCAGCATGTATTTCCACATGTAGTGCTACAGGTATGTGGAACTTGAGTGCAATGGCCTAGGTGTGCATGCTAATCATGATCATGGGTGTTCTTGCAACTCTGTGTCTGGTGTAAGTCATGCCCTACTGGAAGTATATGATGTGTATCAAGCTCTGCATTTCCTGACATGTGTGGCGCTATGATTGGTCAAGGGTTTGCAGACTCCTAATTGTTGATAGACCTTACCTGTGGTGTGTGTGTAGAGCCAAACACATGTGGAGTTTTGTATACACTCCTGGGTGTCTATGTTGTTTGGAATTGTTTGTTGTTTCTCCACCCCCCCCCCTCAAACACATAAATGTGAATAAGTGACTGTTTGGTCGGAACCTAGTATACACACTCAGGTATGGCACATGGGTACTATACTGGCAAGTCCAGTTACAACTTGCAGACCATGTGGCTTTAGTTTTGCATTCCGTGCACTGACATCTGTAGCCCAGGCATTGGCGGAGGATGTGCAGCATGATTGTTAGCTGATAACTGGCAGAACTCAGATGGCAAGTCAATGCCAGTTGTTACCCATCTCGTAGGTTTTGGATGTGCTATATGTGATGTGACCTTTGTAGGCTGGCCTGCCATGTACTTCCTCAGGGACATTCAATGATCTGTATGGTGATATGAGCTGTTACAAGTACAGTAGATGTATTGCCTGATTTACTTCTTGTGCCATTTCAGACAATGCAGTTCCTAATGTAAATTATTTGCCTTTGTCTTCATAGCTGCAAACATGACACCCTTCCAGGTCCATGAGTTCCAGAGGCGGGCCATGAGATACCAACATATCCTGCTGGTAGAGTCGGGGTTCAGGAGGATGGCCCGTAGATACCTCCATGAACGGGCCTCCGGAGCATGGAGGGCTTTCCCACAGGGTGGCCCTACTTTGGCCACCACAGCCACCTCCAGCACAACCACCACTTCCACCCAGGTGACAACACCCACAGCTGGGACTGTTGTCCCAACGTCTGCTGTTGTTCCAGGCCCCAGCATTGCAACAGCTTCAGGACAGCCCACAGGCCTTGGCTCTACACGCCCACAAACCTCCTCCGTCGGTACCCAGGCTGGCCCAGCTCCAACAGTTGACCCTGCAGCGTTCCAGGCAATGGAACGTAAGATGGACCATGTGTTGAGGAAGATCAGTAATCTGAGCCGGGATGTTGGCCATATTAACAGGCGTGTGCGGTAAATAAAGCGGACCCTCCGGAGGGCCAACCTCTAGACTTTGATGACAATGGACATGATTCCCTCCCCTCTTTCCTTGTTCTCATACTAAGTGGGCTTAGGGGCTTAGTGTTAGGTTAGTATAGGCTGTTAGTTTAGTTAGTGTTAGTGTGTGGGGGGTCCTGATTCTTTCTATTTTTAGTTATTAAGTGTGTGGGTGGGTGGGTGGAGGGCTATGTTGGGGTTCTTGTGCGTTTAATAAAAAACAAATATATATATATATATACATATATTTGTTTAGGATAGTATAGTAGGTGTTTAGGTTAGTATCTGTTGTCCTCCATGTGTCCCGTCTCATAAGTGGTGTGGGGGGTTGATGTTTAGAACGTTTCGTTACATGTGATAAGTAAGTTTAGGTTAGGTTAGTTAGGGACAGTTGTGGGTAATGAGTAGTCAGGGTAGATTAGGGTAGGTAAGACTTTTCCCTCAGTTTCCTCTTCTGTGATTACCAGTTAGTAAATATATAGTGAACCCTTTACAGTATGTGTTAAATGCTACTTGATCATGGCCTTGGCATTAGTGTACATGAATTTACATTTGTGTCCTATGCTACGATCAAATCCCAACTGAGCTGTAAGATTGGCGGCTACCCCAGAGCTACCTTGTAAAGATTCCTCCATTCGTTGCAACCAACAATCACAGTTAATATGGATCCCAATGTGTTTTTGTCGATAAGTATGTTTTGTAAGTCACAAACGGTGCTTCCAGACTTGTTATTGAGGGAACAGTTTTAGGTCTGACTGCAGTGTGATGTTCAAGGACACCCTTATAAGATGAGTTGTCGAAAGCACTCTTGTAGTATTGTCTTCATGACTCACATAGATCATTTGTGACACTGTTCAGCATGATTACCTATTTGGATGTAAACTCAGACACCTTCATTCATGCAGTTTTTGGAGTGTTTGCTTAGATTTGTATGCACTATTATATGTGTTATTATTGCATGGTGACAACATTTTGCTGCCACTATTTTATGACTTAGATATCC
Organism: Pleurodeles waltl; assembly: GCF_031143425.1. Classification (NCBI taxonomy): domain Eukaryota; kingdom Metazoa; phylum Chordata; class Amphibia; order Caudata; family Salamandridae; genus Pleurodeles; species Pleurodeles waltl. The sequence goes on from NC_090448.1 coordinate 710,921,765, forward strand.
CTTGAGGAAGCAATATTCTGTACAACACAGTATGATGGTGTATGGTTTCTCACTTCATCAGATATTACCCTCGGGAAGGGCAGAGTATGATGCAATCCTGGCCACTGTGCAGATTTATCTGACTACATAATTCCAGGACAGTTGTATTGACAAGCTACGTTATTTGACAGTAGGCACATTTCAGTTATCTACTGCACAGTTGATGTGTCACATTACCCAGAGACAGATTTGTGGTGTAAGTGCTATTTATTGAAAAGTGCTGTAGTGCTATATGTACATTGTCCATGATTGTGAGTCCATTATAGTGACATCTTACATTGTGATCCAACACAAGGGGTTAAGGGAAATGGTTTTGACATGCTGGGTGATGTTTCAGACAGTGCAGAGGGACAGGATTTGCCAATGAGTAAGAGAGAGACAAGCACTGGGCAGGCTGACAAGATATACAGTGGTTAGCAGAACAGTCATTGAGTAGAGTTGTTGTAAGACTGGCATGTTACAAAACACAGGACCTTGGTAATAGTTGGCCATGTGGCAGAGACTAGTACTTCCGGGTACTTTTCGGTGTGAATGTGATCTGTTCCATGTCTTCTTCTTCTGCTGTGTGTGTTGCCTCCTCTGTCCTTGGTGGTGGTGGGTGTGAAGGGGCAACACACACCTCAGTGTTAGAAGACGTGGAGTCTGTCATCCCGGTCACTGCTACCTGTGAAGGTCTTAAGGGCAGTACTGCAGCAAGGAGGATCTGCTGATTCTTAAGAATAGCAGCCACATCACGATGGTAGGAAGCCAGGTCGGCCCTGAGGGGGTCATGATTGCATTCATGCATGCAGTGGAAAGTTTGGGGTGCAAGCTGTTGTGGCATCTCCCTTACTGCAGTGGTGAATTCCTTGACTGTTTCTTGTAGTCCTTGCAGGATGGATGTTAGCGCCTGCATGGCTGCTGCATGATCTGCAGATGACGTCATGCAGGAACGCACCCCCTCTAGGCTGGCTGCCATAGTTTGCATCCCTACCCGTCGTCTGAGTCCTCAGCTGTATTGGAGCTGGCAGGTCTTACAATTGGGGTGGTGGGGTGGTTCCTCTGTGATGGCTGCTTGTTCTGTGCTCCTCCTTGTGACTGAAGGTGGGGTCTGGAGGGTTCCAAGGACCTCTTGGATGGTCTGCTGGGGAATATTTGTCAGCTCGTCATCCATGTCATCAGGGTATTCTGGGACAGGCATATCCGCAGGAGATCCATCATCCTCTGCAATGAAATGGGGTACAATTAGTGTGTGTGTGTTGTGGCATTAGTGATGTGACATGCCTGCCTTGTGATGAATTCACATTGTGATCTTGTTTCGTGTTTATTGCTCCAGTCTTTCAGATGGGCATTCTCCCAGGCCTATGCCCCACCTTCATGTCACATGTATTGTAGTAAGTTATTAGACTTGTCGGCATCATCTCCTCAAGGTGTTTGTTCTGGCCAAATAGTGATTTGCCACCTTCTTCTCCTATTCAACCCTCCGTCTACATCCATTCTCATGGTGAGGCCTTTCACTGGCTGTGGGTGCTCTGATGGCACTGGAAGCACACTTGACAATCTGGACCTGCCCCAGTCTCTGATCTTTCACATCCACTTAAATGTAGTTGAGATGTAGTGTATCCTATGCATAGCATTGTTACGGCACGATATGGATGTTGGCATTGGTAATGTGTACAGCTGATGTTGGGAATGTGTGGTACATTGGATTGCCCTGATAATCGTATCAGTGTCCTATTTCCTCCTCTGACTGTGCAGGTGTATTTCAGTGACCAGTTACATGTGTACAGTCAATGCTGTTGTCTGAGCAGTATGACATTTGGGATGTTACATTGTGACCCAGGCACAGGATGGACCCTGACAAATGCAGCATGGGTATGTCCTTAGTGCTGTGTAGCTCCTACTGTTGATGACATTGTCTGATGTTTGCGACAACTATGGGCATTGACATTTGACAGCACTGGGCCCTTTGTCTTGTTTAAGGGGATTATTGGAGTTGTCATCATCAACCCTCAAATTTTGCTGTGTATGATCCATGGGGAAGTTACTGCCATTGGCTACTTGAGCTGCACACAGAGCGGAGGTGGTAGTGACAACTGTTGTCACTGTTACTTTCCAGTTGTCTGTATGGCTAGAGGTTGTTAATTGGGACCTAGTTAATGTAGGGGGTATGGTGGCTGACGTGTGCCGGGATGTCAGTTTGACGTTGTGCCCTTCCCTCCTGGAGTGGCTTTACCTTTGCTCCATCGTTTGCATGGCAGCATGCCCCATGGGACTGTTGTTGGTGTAGTGTAATGGTGTGCCCCAGCTTCTGTCTGTGCAGGCCATGCCCCCATGCCATACCCCTTTACCCATGCCACTCCATGTATATGATGACTTCCATGCATTTTGTGGTCGGTATCCCCCCCGCCTACGGTTAACATTAGTGCATTATAATTCCCCATACGACTTACCCTGCATGTGCGTTGTCTCCTGGTAGTCTGCGCTGTCCTGTCTTTGAATCCCTGTGACGATCTCCTCAGGGATGACGGCTGCAACCATCTCCTCTATGTGGTCCAGGGCCTCCTGGTGTGCTGGACTCCCACCTCCAGTCTGCAGTGCTGCCTTCCTGTTCCTGGCCATCTTTTCCTTGGTCCTGCGCTTGCAGTCATGCCAGCGTTTCTTGCACTCGATGACTGTTCTGCATACTTCTGCCACACTGTTAATGTTGTCGACAATTTGTTGCCATATAGCCTCTCTCCTACTGATCGGCAACTTTGAGGTGACAAACAGTTGGTGCTGGTGTTCCGTCACCTCTTTAACCAGAATTTCCTGTTCCTCTGCACTAAAGCGACACTTTCTTTTCTTCTTAAAAGTGTCCTGTTCTTGTGTGGGTCCTCCTGGCTGGTTCCTGGTCTGTTGTCATCTTCCTGGGGTCTGTAGAGGCATCTGGGATCCAGTTTGGCTCTCCTCTGCTGAAATGGCTGCGTTCGCAGGGAATTTTTATGCTATCGCGTCAAAAAACACTGCATATCCGGTTTGCGGGGTCGTAAATCGACCCACAGTCATTTCCGCCGCATTAACGTTGTTTTGCTTTACGACTTGACGCTGCGGTGTGCATTTAAAAAAATGACTCACACCTGTGGTTTGCGCCACCGTGCGTCAAAGTATAAATTTGGCGCCCGCACAGCACACCAAAATGGCGTTAACTGGCGTTATTATTTTTTACGCAAAACTGCGCCGGCGCAGTTTTGCGTCAAAAAGTATAAATATATCCCTTAGTGTTTTCTTAAAACCCCAGTGACCCTCTACACACTACACTAGCATAGTGGTCCATTCCTGTTCGCATTCCACTTTCTTAGTATATGGTTTGTGTTGCCCCTAGGCCTATTGCATCCTATTGTATTCTACAGGGTTTGCACTACTTTCTGACTGTTTTACTTACCTGATTTTGGTTTGTGTGTATATTTTGTGTATTTTACTTACCTCCTAAGGGAGTATATCCTCTGAGATATTTTTGGCACATTGTCACAAAAATAAAGTACCTTTATTTTTAGTAACTCTGAGTATTGTCTTTCTTATGATATAGTACCTATTTGATATAAGTGATATAGTAGGAGCTTTGCATGTCTCCTAGTTCAGCCTAAGCTGCTCTGCTATAGCTACCTCTATCAGCCTAAGCTGCTGCAACACTACTAATCTACTAATAAGGGAATAACTGGATCTGGCACAAGGTGTAAGTACCATTGGTACCCACTATAAGCCAGGCCAGCCTCCTACAACATCTAACAAATAATTTTGCAAGTCCCTCTCCAAATTTTAAGAGTTTAATTTGAAATAGCGACATTATTTGACTACACTCTGGTAAATAACTACATTGGAGTGCCCTCCCCATTGCACAACATTTCTTAGTCCCTAGAGTGCTCTGAATGAGCTGGTCTCGACCTTGGCCACGGGGACTGTGTGCCGAGGACGAGACCAGCTCGTCCTGCCCCGTGCCCACGGGGAAGCGCTAGCGCTCCCCCGATGGGCCTTAGCAGGGATGGAAGGGGAATCGTGTTTTTTGCCAAATTTTGAGGTTTGCTAAGGATTTTGTGTAACAGAACCTGGAGAGAGTGCCACATCTTACCCCATCCTGGGTTCCCCTAGGTGTCTAGTTTTCAGAAGTGGCTAGGTTTTCCTAGGTGCCAGATGAGCTAGAGGCTAAAATCCACATTGTGTTTTGGGCAGTCACTATCAGGCACCCTTGGCCTACCCACACAAGTGAGGTACAATTTTTATCGGGAGACTTCGGGGAATTCCAGAACTTTCTATCACCGAAATGTGAGGAAGAACAAGTTACTTACCTTTGATAACACTTTTTCTGGTGGATACAGTAGCTACCTGTGAATTCCTCACCTTATGAATTCTCCCAATGCGCCAGCATTCAACAGAAACTTTCTTCCCAGCTCTTCACGTCGACAAGGACGTCACAATTGCATGGCTACGCACGCGACTTTGTTCTTCTGATGGATACACCTACCTGTGGATTCCTCACCTTATGAATAGAGTCCCAAAGAAGTACCACACTCGGAGGTGGGTGCCTGACCGGTCACACCAAGACATCCTGCAACACAGAACGTGCAAAATGGCCGTCCCTCCTAACTTCCGAATCCAAGCAATAATGCTTTGCGAAAGTGTGGAGGGAAGCCCAAGTTGCTGCCTTACAAATATCCCCAATTGGTACACCTCTAGCCAAGGCCAAAGTGGCAGACTTAGCCCTGGTGGAATGGGCTCTAATACCCTCAGGAGGAACCTTTTTTGCCACTGAATAACACATCTTTATGCAAAGAATGACCCACCTGGATATGGTTCTCTTGTGGACGGCTTTGCCCTTCATCTTGCCCACATATCCAACGAAGAGTTGGTCATCAACACGAAAGTCTTTTGTCGTTTCAATATAAAACTCAGAGCTCTTCTTGGGTCTAGGCGATGAAGTCTTTCTTCCTCCTTTGAAGGGTGGGGAGGAGGGTAGAAGGATGAAAGAGTAAAAGACTGCCCCATATTGAAGGGAGTGACAACCTTAGGAAGAAAAGCCACCCTGGTTCTCAACACCACTTTGTCAGCATGAAAGGATGTAAAGGGAGGTTTGACACTAAGAGCGTGGAGCCCACTCACACGCCTAGCAGACGTGATAGCTATGAGGAAGACTCTTTTCATAACTAACAGCCTCAATGAACAAGAATGCATAGGCTCAAATGGTAAATCCATTAAAAAAGAAAGACCAAATTCAAATCCCACTGAGGCACAAGAAACGTAGTGGGAGGAAACTTGTTAGTCAGGCCTCTCAAGAACCTGACAACTATAGGAGATTTAAACAAGGATGGCTGATCAGAAAGGCACAGAAAGGCCATCAGCGCCGATAAGTAACCCTTCACAGTCGCAACTGCACAACCCTTCTGTGCTAAGGAAAGGGCAAAAAGCAAAACATTGGCTAAGTGGGCCTTTAAGGGATACATTTGCCTCTCTCTACACCAAGTAACACATTTCACACATCTGTTAGCATGGACAGTTTCGGTGAAGTGTCGCCTGGCCGATTAAATAACATCCAGAGAAAAATAACTGAAATGTTCCCGTTCAATCTCCAGACATGAAGGTGCAGGCTCTGGAGATGGGGGTGTGGAGCCCGCCACTGCAACTGTGGAGGGAGGTCTGCCCTGTGAGGGAGACAGAGCAGAGGGCACAATGAGAGTTTGAGAAGGTCTGACTACCACGCCCTTCTTGGCCAATCCTGAGCTATTAAAATGACCTGAGCCTGGTCTTGGCGAATATTCCTCAGAACCCGAGGAATCAAGGGTATGGGGGGAAACGCGTAAAGCAACTGGCCGCACCAAGACATCTGAAACGCATCCCCCAATGCTCCTTGCACCGGATACTGGAGGCTGCAGAACGACCGGCAGTGTGCATTCTCCCGAGTGTTAAACATGGTCTATCTGTTGAAAACCCCACATCCGGAAAATGTGAAGGACCAGGTCTGGATGGAGACACCACTTGAGATCGGCAGAGAAATGCCGACTGAGACTGTCCGCACGTACATTGAGAACCCCGGCTAAATGTTTTGCTACTAAGCAAATCCAATGATCCTGAGCCTAGGACCAGAGCCGCAGAGCCTCTCTGCAGAGAAGATACAACCCTACCCCCCGTTTGTTGATGTACCAAATCGCAGTAGTGTTGTCCGTCAAGACTTGTACTGACTGACCGCAAGTGGACGGGAGGAAGGCCTTGAGAGCTAGATGTATTGCCTGCTGTTCTGACAGACTGATGTGAAACATCTGTTCTACTGCAGACCAATGGCCTTTGATCTCCAGGTCCCCCAGATGAGCTGCCCACTCTAGAGTGGAAGCATCCGTTATGACTGTGGCCACCAGAGGTGGGAGGCAAAACTGCCTTCCTTGCCATCCACAGCCCACACAGCCCACCATCGTAGATCCACTGTAGCGTCTCTGAAGACTGTTATCGGCTCCTCCAGATCCCCTTTGTGTTGAAACCACTGCTTGCAGAGACACCACTGGAGAGCCCTCATGTGCCAATGTGCATGAGTGACCAACAGAATGCAAGACGCGAACAGACAGAGCAAACGTAGGACCGTGAGGACCGGAACAGCCGCTCCCATTTGAAACATTGGAATCAACACCTGAATGTCCTGAATCCACTGAGGCGGAGGATAGCCCAGATTCAATGTTGTATCCAGTACTGCACCTATGAACAGGAGCCGCTGAGAGGGTTCCAGGTGAGACTTGGGCACGTTTACCGTAAAGCCCAGGTTGAACAACAACTGTGTTGTCAATTGCAAGTGATCCAGCACAAGCTCTGGGGACCCGGCTTTGATCATCCAATCGTCCAGGTAAGAGAATACAGATAATCCCTTCCTTCTGAGGCCTGCTGCAATCACCGCCATCACCTTCGTGAAGACTCAAGGTGCGGAAGTAAGACCAAAAGGAAGGACCGCAAACTGGTAATGTTGCGACCCTGCCACAAACCAGAGATACTTCCTGTGCAGCTTCAGAATGGGGATATGAAAATAAGCGTCCTGCAAGTCGACAGACACCATCCAATCTTCCTTGTTCAATGCCAGCACCTGCTCTACGGTCAGCATTTTGAATTTCTCCTGTTTGAGGAACCAATTCAAAATCTTCAGGTCCAGGATAGGTCTCTATCGACCATCCTTCTTGGGAATCAGGAATTATCTCAAATAGCATCCTTGACCCCTTTCCTGCTCTGGAACAAACTCCACTGCACCTTTTGATAAAAGGACTTGAACCTCCTGTTGCAGCAACAGGAGATGATTTTCTGAACAAAATGAATGACAGGGAGGAATGGGAGGGGGAAACTCCCGAAAAGGAAGGGCATAACCTCTCCCCACAATATTTAGTACCCAGGAGTCCGATGTGACTAACTCCCAATCGTGGAGAAAATGAAATATCCTGCCCATTACGGGAGATGCATGACTTAAGATGGATAGAAAACTTTCCTTGTTGTGTGCCCCCAGAGGAAGGGAATGAGGTAGGGTGCTGGTGGGTGGCTTCTCGTGTCCTAACCCTCCCCCACCCTCTAAAAGATCTATAGAGAGGGTTGGCAGGCTATTGGGTGCTGGACTGAGGCCTTCCGCGATAAGCGGTTCCACGGCCAAACCCCCTAAAACTCCGAAAGGATCTGAAAGGAGTAGATGCAGAAGCCTGTAGCCCCAAAGATCTTGCAGTGGCCCTGATATCTTTGAAACGTTCTAAAGCAGAGTCCGCCTTGGACCAAAACATCTTGTTACCGTGAAACAGGAGGTCCAATAAAGTTGCTTGAACGTCCATTGAAAATCCAGAAGACCTTAGCCACGCATGCCTCCTGGTGACCACTGAAGTACCCATTGCCGTGGCTACTGAGTCCGCTGTATCCAGACCAGACTGGATGATCTGCTTGGCCACCGCTTGGGTGTCCAAAAGGAGGTCATCAAACTGCCCTGCAAATCCTGAGGCAAGTTAGGCACCACAGCTCTAGCCGTGTCCATCAGGGCATGAACATACCTACCCAGCACACAGGTAGCATTGGCTGATTTTAGAGCCATACTACAAGAGGAGAACTCTTCTTGGCTACTTGCTCCATTCTCTTGGACTCCCTGTCCGATGGAGTAGCAGGAAAGGAACCGGGTGCAGAACGAGCAGAACAAGAAGCCTGGACCACCAAGCTCTCAGGAGAAAGATGAAGGATGTTGAGATAAAAATCCAGGATCCCCAGGAGCCACCCTGTACCTCCTCGATACAGTCCGGGACACCCCTGGAGACGTAACAGGCTTTCTCCAAACATCCAAAATAGGCTCAGTAAGAGCATCATTGAAAGGGAGCAGGGGCTCAGCAGAAGTGAAGGAAGAATGCAATACCTCTGTCAAAATGTTTGTCTTTACTTCCGAAGATGGCAATGGAAGCTCCAACGATTCCGCGGCCTTCCTTATGACATTGTGATAGGATGCTGCCTCCTCTGTAAATTCACCTGGGGATGAAAGATCCTACTCAGGGGAGGTATCCAGTCCACTAGCTGAGTCCAGACCCTGAAACTCTCCCAAAGGCTCAGAAATCTCTCCTTCCTCCAATAACTGCAGCTGGTATTCTTGCTCTTCCAAGAACCTCAATGCTCTCCTCCTCGCTCTTAGTCTGGCCTCCAATCTCGGCATCGACAGAGAGTTAGCAAAAATCAACGACGCCGGCTTCAAGACAGATGGACGTGGCATAGGAGATGATGGAGATACACTACGTCCCGACCGGGACCCATCAGGCACCGGTATTGACTCCATCTGTGCTGTCGGCATCATTTGAGACAATGACGTCCTCAGCGCCGAACCAGCACCCTCAGCCTGATAGAAAGGCACAAACGGAGCCGACTTGTATGGAGCCGGCGAACCCAAGTAGAACACTAATGGACCAGTGGGACCAGCCGGTGCACCAGCAGGGGCCATAGCTTTATTAGAAATGCTGAACATAGGATTTAGAAAAGCCACCGGATCTGCTCCCAGTGTCGGAAAGGCAGGAAACCTCTGTTTGTCTTGCTGCGCTTGGGTCGGATCCAGAACCTGCGCCACCGGCTCCTGAACCAACACAGGTGAAAAGTGAGTCTGAGAACTTGCTGGGGACTCGACCACCCCGATCAGTGATGGTGCTGGAGAAGCCTGAGGACTCTGAGGTTGGGGAATACCAGTCGGACTGACCTCCCACGCTGTAGGTCATCATGAAGGGGACCGAGATCGAGACTGATCTCTAGAAGAACAGCATTGAGAATTGTGCCTGCACCGTTTCTGTTGTGATCTCAACGACTTATGAGATGAAGAGTCCCTTGTCTTAGATCTCCGATGACTCTTGCGTCCTCTCTTAGCTAAGAAAAGCTTAGCCTCTGTCTTTTAACACCTTTGGATTAATCCTCTGGCAAGACACACACCCTTCCACACCGTGGTCTGAACTCAGACACCACAAACAGGCCTTATGAGGGTCCGTGACTGACATTCGACCCCTGCACTCACGACAAGACTTAAAAACCTGATTTCTTAGGCGGAGACATTGCAACAAGTACAATAAGACACCTTCGAAACAGTAGCTGTTCGAGAGCTAGGAAAAAAACGTTAGCGTCGAAGGCACGGAAAAAAGGGAACTGACGTCAGCACGCCGGCGAGGACCTCTTATTGCCACGATGATGTCAGATGGAGTTGAGTACGGAGCGTGCAATTGTGAGTCCTCTTCGACGTGAAGAGCTGGGAAGAAAGTTTCCGTTGCATGCTGGCGCACTGGTAGAATTCTTAAGATGAGGAATCCACAGGTAGTTGTATCCATAAGAAAAAGTGTTTTTTTGTCAAATGTTGAGGTTTGCAAAGGATTCTGGGTAACAGAAACTTGTGAGAGCGCCACAAGTTACCCCATCCTGGGTTCCCCTAGGTGTCTAGTTTTCAAAAATGCACAGGTTTGGTAGGTTTTCCTAGGTGCCGGCTGAGCTACAGACGAAAACCCACAGCTAGGCACTTTCCAAAAACACATTGTCAATGTAAAAATGTGATGTGTCCATGTTGCGTTTTGGGGCGTTTCCTGTAGCGGGCACTAGGCCTACGCACACAAGTGAGGTACCATTCTTACTGAGAGACTTAGGGGAATGCTGGATGGAAGGAAATTGTAGCTCCTCTCAAATTCCAGAACTTTTTATCACCGAAATGTGAGGAAAAAGTGTTTTTTTGCCAAATGTTGAGGATTGTAAAGGACTCTAGGTGACAGAACCTGGTGAAAGCCCTAAAAGTCACCCATTCTAAATACCCTTAGGTGTTTATTTTTCACAAATGTTTAGGTTTGCTAGGTTTCCCTTGGTGCCGACTGAGCTAGAGGCCAAAATCCACAGCTAAGCACTTTGCAAAAAAACAGGTCAGTTTTCTTTGGGAAAATGTGATGTGTCCACGTTGTGTTTTGGGGCACTTCCTGTCGCAGGCACTAGGCCTACCCACACAAGTGAGGTACCATTTTTATTGGGAGACTTGTGGGAGTGCTGGGTGGAAGGAAATTTGTGGCTCCTCCCAGATTCCAGAACTTTCTTTCACCGAAATGTGAGGAAAAAGTGTTTTTGGCCACATTTTGAGGCTTGCAAAGGATTCTGGGTAACAGAACCTGGTGAGAGCGCCACAGGTCGCCCCATCCTGGATTCCCCTGGGTGTCTAGTTTAAAAAAATGTACAGGTTTGGTAGGTTTCCCTAGGTGCCAGTTGAGCTTGTCCATGTTGCGTTTCCTGTCGCGGGCATAAGGCCTACCCACGCAAGTGAGGTACCATTTTTATCAGGAGACTTGGGGGAACACAGAATAGAGGAACAAGTGTTATTGCCCCTTGTCTCTCTCTACATTTTTTCCTTCTAAATGTAAGACAGTGTGTAAAAAAGACGTGTATTTGAGAAATGCCCTGTAATTCACATGCCCTGTAATTCATAGGACCCCGGAATTCAGAGATGTGCAAATAACCACTGCTTCTCAACACCTCATCTTGTGCCCATTTTGAAAATACAAAGGTTTCCTTGATACCTATTTCTCACTCTTTATATTTCACCAAATGAATTGCTGTATATCCAGTATACAATGTAAACCCATTGCAAGGTGCATCTCTTTTATTGGCTCTGGGTACCTAGGGTTCTTGATGAACCTACAAGCCCTATGTATCCTCACTACCAGAAGAGTCCAGCAGACGTAACAGTATATTGCTTTAAACAATTTACGATACCTGGAAAAAGTTATAAAAGAAAATGTGGTCAGAAATGGCTCTTTTTTCACCTCTATTTCAATATTTTTTTATTTTAGCTGTTACTTTCTGTAGGAAAACCTTGAATGATGTACACAAATTACCCCTTGCTGAGTTCAGAATGTTGTCTACTGTTCAAAAATGTTTAGCTGTCCGAGATCCAGCATTGGTTTCACACCCGTTTCTGGCCCTAACTGAAAGGAGGCTGAAAGCACAAAAAATAGTGAAAATGGGGTATGTCCCAGGAAAATGCCAAAACTGTGTTGAAAAATGTGGCTTTCTGATTCAAGCCTGCCTGTTCCAGAAAGATGGTAAGATGGTGACTTTAGCACCGCAAACCATTTGTTGATGCCATTTTCAGGAGAAAAAAAACACAAGTGTTCTTCTGCAGCCCTTTTTCCCCATTTTTGTTTTAAGAAACAAAATTTTCGCTGTATTTTGGCTAATTTCTTGGTCTCCTCCAAGGGAAACCACAAACTCTGGGTACCTCTAGAATCCCTAGGATGTTGGAAAAAAAGGACGTAAATTTGGGATGGATACCTTATGTGGGCAAAAAAGGTATGAGGGCCTAAGCGCAAACTGCCCCAAATAGCCAAAAAGGTCTGGCACCTAAGGGGGAAAAGGCCTGGCAGCATAGGAGTTAAGTAGATGATTTGAACAACGAGCCAGTATTGTGTTATATATTTAAGAAAGTCTATGTGCACTCATCTCTTCACACACATTTTTCCTTTCTGAATAAAAAAGAAGTAAAGCCAAGAATATGTTATCATGACAGCAAATAAATGAACATGCAAAGAGCAAATGTCCGGACCATCCTATTCAGAGTGTATGCTCTCTAAGCTGGGCAGACAGGCTGTATGCTGCTTTTTGATGGGCAGACGGGGCACCCCCTGCATCTACTAAATTCTAAATCATGCCCTGTCCTTAGGTTAAGGCATCCAAACAAGAAACACTTCTTAAAAACATAAATCAACCATTAAAAAAGCAATGCGTCAGCAAAGAAAATGCATCAAGGAAAACACACTGGCATGATATTACAAGTTACACTTCATGACACATCTGCAGTCTAACAAAAACAAATGCTCGACGCTCCATAGCCAAACTTTAATGGGAACGCATATGGGACAACGTAACATTCCCTAAACGTCGAGGCCTTAATGGACAGTCCCTCCAAGGAATGATGAACCAGTTAAAATACGCGGAAGTAAACGGTTCAACGGGCCGACCCAAAGTCCAAACTCTCTTTATAGTTCGTTTGGTACTTTTTTGAAAATTTATGAAATTAAGTATTTTATGGAGATAAAGCTATATTTAACGTGACCTAAAAATCAGCTCTAACTTTCTGCTTCGGACGGCAATGATTTGTTTTAGTTATGGTTTGTATAGCGTGGGGACGTCTTTGCCTGAAATGGTCAAAAGAGTCTTAAATGTTAAAAAAAAACAAATGAAGTATTTCGCACCAAAGGCTCAGAAGCTACATTAGATCTTAAGAAGCAACTCGTGCTGATCTCTATGAGCCTCTGAACATATCTGCTGTTTCCCAAGGCATGCTTCATGCCTACACCTGCAGCAAGCAGCACACCATGTGAAATTAAACAAAAAAAACGAACCTGGAAAAAATTTGGGGTTGTTTTGTCAGCCTGACCCACAGCTTCAAGAGAATGTTCTTTCCTAGTCTGAGACGGCGCAGCTGAACATTGCTGTTTGAAATGACTGTTTCGCTAGAGGCATCGCCGCATTTGGTGGCCTCCCCCTGGAAGGCAGGCCTGACAGATTGAGTTTCCCAGGTCTTTTTTGCACGTGAGGTCTTTGTCTCCAAGCTTGTGCGGCCATGCATGACTAATAGCACACGTTGTATTTGCCGATATATAATGCATTTACCCGTGCTAATTTAGCATTATGGCCAGTGTAAAGTGGCCAGGTTTTGTTCTCAAAACTATGTCATATTTTACCGTAGCTTATTATGACACAAGAATGAAAGACTGGGGGTGCAAAAAAAAGAAATATTAATCGCTTCCTGGTTTTATATTTATATTGAAAAAGAAACATAAGTACTGTCAAAAGAGGCTTTTGATGTTTTGTTCAAACGTCTAGATTCACAGAACGATATATAAACAATACATAAAAATACAACATATTTTTTTATTTTGAATCATAATGATAAAAAAAATAAAAAAAAACGTCTAAGACATGTTTATGGCACCAGGGCTGTATATTAACTGAAGACAGCAGAACAATGACCAGCTTATGACTAAGCAAAATTTTGGTGCAGGGGTACCAGGACTGGAATTGATGTTTCAAGCTGGCATCCCCACAGCTACTGTCATTATTTTTCCAAGTGGGCAGTACAAGCGGAACCAGGACCATTCTGGGGACACATTCACTCCCATTTACAACTTGTTCCGAGTTCGTGGTTAATGGGAGTGGGGTGGAGTGTACAGAGTGGGGGGTCGCTATGGCTTGTGGTGTTGGTAGTTTAAGTGGGACAGAGGACGATGGTGCCATGTAGGTGGGATTTCTGTGATCCCCTTGTTGTGTTATCCTCAAATTAATGAGGTCACACCGGATACAATCCAAGCGCCTCAAACGGAATCTGTGACTCCTTTGGAAACAAGCATTTGCAATGCAATTGGTCTGGCGTTTGCTCGGGTAAGAGCTATTTGGGTTGTAAATTCCAATCTGAACATTTCTTGCCACATAAATTGAAAATAAAAAGTAAAACAGAAGTTCTCTCTCAGTCAAACGTATTATCAGCAAAAATGCAATTATCCATGTAACAGGGTCGATGTGATGCAAATCACTCTACTACTGCCCAGCGAGATCGTGCTGCGTAGGAAATACATAGAAAAAAGTAGTCCAGAAACCATACGGAAAACAAGGAGCCTCGTATGCTTTCAGTAGTTGGTCGGTGCGCTCGAGGAGGGCTAAACACAGTTGTTCAGTTATTTAAAGCTCCCTGTCTTTTTCAACTCTACTTTGTTGTGTGCGCATGTGAATGGCTGTGCGCATGCGCTGTGGTCATTTTGCTCATCTTTACGAGCTCCCCTCACAGCTTACTTGTGATGCGAATGGCTGTGCGCATGTGCGTTATTTGTTTTCTCATTTTGCTTGTCTTTACGAGCTCCCCTCATGGCTCATTGTTGCGGTTTGTCACAGGGCATTAAACGTGCAGCAGCGCTACCTCCACTTACTGGAAGCTCAGCAGTCGTGAATCTGCGGACCTCGTGCCAATGACATTTTCTTTATATATAATTTCGAATCTTGTTTTTCACTGTGAGTTTCTGTAGCGTCTCTGCCCTCATGCTTGTCACCGGTTCCCAGACTGCGCCACGGCACCCCAGTGCGTCGTTAGAAGTAGCCAGGGACACCACACGCATCTTGGGAACAGTAAAGAAAGGGAAGGATAATTACCATGATAAAATGCGAACCTCCACTTAGGTGGGGCCAGGCGCGCAGGACTCAGCATACAGTGATGCAGGAATGTTAGTACGTACTTGTAAAGACAATGGCCTGCCCTGCCTAATGATCACACGGGTAGCAAGGCCCTTGATTAAACGTACACCTTGTCAAGGTGTACATATGTACTTGTAATGTAGATGGCTTGCCCTGCCTAATGATCACACGGGCAGCAAGACCCTCGTTTTCTGTTATTCAGTGAGGAGTCAGCCGAGAGATGGAGAAGGTAGGCGGCATGGCCAACAACGTGCGTGTGTCAGGCTCCTGCCCTATGGTGCATGCTACATAGATACCAAGGTTTCAGATTCCTGCTGTCTGAGACATTGTTTAAAAAAATAACTGTATTTATGAGTGACATTTTAAAGGCTATGAGTGACACTTTCTCAGGAGAAAAATCGAACAATGAAACCATGTAAAAATATAGATTCAAAATATTGAGGGCATGCAAGTATGAATGAGATATTTGGCTGTGGATTTTTGTGAATTTAGGAGTTTACTGTTCATTTAAATACAGGGGCGCAGCTTCAAGGGGTGTTTGATGTGTTACTCTCCCCTAATAAATGTATTTTCTGATAGTTTGGTATAGGTGCTTTCAATATAGTATAGTGATATGTCTGTCGGATTTCACCAGCACTTTTTGCACACATACAATGCACACACACTATTCCTCCTTGTTTTAAAAGTTGTCAAAAATATTGGTTATTTTACAAAATATTGATTTCTCTCCCACCAATGTGCATTCCTCTCCCCTTCCACTGCCCCGTACGCCACTCTTATGCACCCTGCTTCTCCTATAATGTATTTAAGCTTTATATGCCAGCCTGATTGTCAGAAAATCTGAATCTCACCCCCCCAACTGACCAAGCTACGCCCCTGTTTAAATCTTGTGTTTTTGGCAGATGCAGAATATAGCTCAGAGTCATTGTTTGAAGTTTTAGCTCTGCCCCTTTAACCCCTTCCCCCTGAAGTTTGGATCTTGTTGCGCCTATGGTCAGGTTTAGGTATATATAGAGAATTATGAGACTGGCATGACAGCTATCACAGAACGCATACGGTGCAGAGTTTTAATATGTTGAGACAGGACAGTCATTGTGTACAAGAAATTTTTTGTTGGACAGTTTACATATGTTTCAGGGTTAGTTTTATCCAGTATCTGTTTATGCAAATGAATTATGTGGATTGTAATATATACTTAAATTGAAGTAGTCACCAATCGTTGTCATCCATTTCTCCATAATCTCGCACCCATCTACCATGCACTTCCACCAAAGGTGCTGGCTGTTTCTCATTAATGTCCCATATGTGAGGGAAATCAGTTTTTCCTTTACTGTTCTATCCATCAATCCCATCTCCAGCGAAGAATTACTCCTGCCTCTATATATCTGTGAGGGGGGCATATTTCAGATGTTGCATGGCAGGCAATCAGATATTCCTTTTGCAGATGTGGAAAGGGGACCACTCCATTGGCAATCAAAACGTCCGCCAGAGTTGAGATGCCTATAGTCCCAACCACAAAACCCCTTCGGCATCCCCAACTTTGGGAGCCTAAAGCCCTCCCATAAGTGTTCCCGGGATCCATGGAGTACACTTACCCAATTCTTTTTATTTATATTCCTCCAAGTGCTATCCACCAATTCTGTGCCTGGACAGAGTGTCAATTCCAGTTTACCCCTGTACAGCCAAAGTAGGATAGCTTGTTTTATCCATATCTTGGTGGTCAGCCCAAAATGGTGGCCTTTCCACTTGAGCATACGCACATTGAATAACTACACAAACCTGTGCAGCCTCATAATACTTGTGAATATTTTGCAGAGCTATCCGCCTTTATATTTAGACTTCTAGAGAAAACACAGGATCACCTTCGGCTTCCCACCCGTCCATAACAGGGTGCGCACCAGCGCTTCAACCTGTACAAAGAATGTGTCTGGTATATTTAGTGTGTGTTCGGAAGAATGTAAAGAAAGCACAGGGCTCCAAAAAAGTACTCAACCACTCAGTTTTATTTTATGAGGTTGAGCTATATTCAGCTTACGCTCAACCCTTCTGGCTTGGAGTACACAAAGAAGAGGTGTTCTGATTAGTCAGAAACTGAATTGGCAATTAAGATGCCTTCAAATCTTATTCTTGTCACATTTGCTCTGTGTTCAGAGACAGAGATCAAAAGTCAGTTTGGCACCTTGTAATGCAAATACATTTCCTTGTGACTACAGAGTTCCAGGATTTTGTAAGGTGAACTGTCTGACCTATGTGAAATGAAAGGCTTTTAGTATCTGTTTTTTCCTAACACACAACATTTATATAACTGAGTCAACTTTACAATCATTTCAAAATAAATTTCAGTAGCTGTGAAAGACCATTTTTGTCCTTCTGTGTGATGAAAAAATTATTTTAATAGGATGAAAAAAAGAGTCGGAACACTTTACTTGGTGATGTGCAAAAGATAAATGTTTTCCGAAACCCAATTTTCACAGATTATTATTAATACACTGTATAGTTTTATCAGTAAAGCTGTAAGTTAGTGGGAAGGTTTTTGGACATTTCTTAGAAATTCAGGCCCTCATTACAACCCTGGCGGTCGGTGTTAAAGTGGCGGTAACATCACCAACAGGCCGGCAGTAAAAAAAATGGGATTACGACCATGTGGGAAACTGCCAACATAGACAGCCACCTTAACACTCTGACCGCCAGGGCGGTAGCAACAAACACCGTGGCAATCACCGCCAACGGACAGGCGGACGACAATGTACCGCCCACCCTATCATGAGAGGCCAATCCGCCAGCTTTTCTGGGGACATCAAAAGCATGGCGGAAACAGTACATCGAAGGGGAACCACTCACCTTCCGACACTCCATGAAGAACCAGGATGCCATGGAGCCTGAATTGCAGATCCTCCCCATGTTGGTGTATCTTCCCATACACCAGGAAGTATAAAAAAGGCGGCTGTGATGACGGTGAGTACTGCACCTAGCACACAGGGGAAGGGGGAAGGGAAAAGAGAGTGACACACACACGCAGCACCCCCACCCCACCTCACCCACAACACCATACACACTAACACATCCAACAACATTACTGATACACCCGTCACCCCCTGGAAGAACGCAAGGACAAAAGGAAATGAGTTTAACCAGTGTTATATTGGAACATTCAGCTATAGCAATACAATTTTAAATGATCAGTATATACAAAATTTTACATTATGTACACAAGGCCGTACACTGTTGTAGGAGGCTGGACTGGCTTGTAGTGAGTACCAAGGGGTACTTGCACCTTGCACCAGGCCCAGTTATCCCTTATTAGTGTATAGGGTGTCTAGCAGCTTAGGCTGATAGATAATGGTAGCTTAGCAGAGCAGCTTAGGCTGAACTAGGAGACGTGTGAAGCTACTACAGTACCACTTAGTGTCATATGCACAATATCATAAGAAAACACAATACACAGTTATACTAAAAATAAAGGTACTTTATTTTTATGACAATATGCCAAAGTATCTTAGAGTGTACCCTCAGTGAGAGGATAGGAAATATACACAAGATATATATACACAATAGCAAAAATATGCAGTATAGTCTTAGAAAACAGTGCAAACAATGTATAGTTACAATAGGATGCAATGGGGAAACATAGGGATAGGGGCAACACAAACCATATACTCCAAAAGTGGAATGCGAACCACGAATGGACCCCAAACCTATGTGACCTTGTAGAGGGTCGCTGGGACTATTAGAAAATAGTGAGAGTTAGAAAAATAACCCTCCCCAAGACCCTGAAAAGTGAGTGCAAAGTGCACTAAAGTTCCCCTAAGGACAAAGAAGTCGTGTTAGAGGAATAATGCAGGAAAGACACAAACCAACAATGCAACAACTGTGGATTTCCAATCTAGGGTACCTGTGGAACAAGGGGACCAAGTCCAAAAGTCACAAGCAAGTCGGAGATGGGCAAATGCCCAGGAAATGCCAGCTGCGGGTGCAAAGAAGCTTCTACTGGACAGAAGAAGCTGAGGTTTCTGCAGGAACGAAAAGGGCTAGAGACTTCCCCTTTGGTGGACAGATCCCTCTCGCCGTGGAGAGTCGTGCAGAAGTGTTTTCCCGCCAAAAGAATGCCAACAAGCCTTGCTAGCTGCAAATCGTGCGTTAGCGTTTTTGGACGCTGCTGAGGCCCAGGAGGGACCAGGAGGTCGCAAATTGGACCAGCGGAGAGAGAGGACGTCGAGCAAGACAAGGAGCCCTCTCTGAAGCAGGTAGCACCCGGAGAAGTGCCAGAAACAGGCACTACGAGGATGCGTGAAACGGTGCTCACTCGAAGTCGCACAAAGGAGTCCCACGTCGCCGGAGACCAACTTATAAAGTCGTGCAATGCAGGTTAGAGTGCCGTGGACCCAGGCTTGGCTGTGCACAAAGGATTGCCACCGGAAGTGCACAGGGGCCGGAGTAGCTGCAAAAGTCGCGGTTCCCAGCAATGCAGCCCAGCGAGGTGAGGCAAGGACTTACCTCCACCAAACTTGGACTGAAGAGTCACTGGACTGTGGGGGTCACTTGGACAGAGTCGCTGGATTCGAGGGACCTCGCTCGTCGTGCTGAGAGGAGACCCAAGGGACCGGTAATGCAGCTTTTTGGTGCCTACGGTTGCAGGGGGAAGATTCCGTCGACCCACTGGAGATTTCTTCGGAGCTTCTGGTGCAGAGAGGAGGCAGACTACCCCCACAGCATGCACAAGCAGGAAAACAGTCGAGAAGGCGGCAGGATCAGCGTTACAGAGCTGCAGTAGTCGTCTTTGCTACTATGTTGCAGGTTTGCAGGCTTCCAGCGCGGTCAGCAGTCGATTCCTTGGCAGAAGGTGAAGAGAGAGATGCAGAGGAACTCGGATGAGCTCTTGCATTCGTTATCTAAAGTTTCCCCAGAGACAGAGACCCTAAATAGCCAGAAAGGAGGGTTTGGCTACATAGGAGAGAGGATAGGCTAGTAACACCTGAAGGAGCCTATCACAAGGAGTCTCTGACGTCACCTGGTGGCACTGGCCACTCAGAGCAGTCCAGTGTGCCAGCAGCACCTCTGTTTCCAAGATGGCAGAGGTCTGGAGCACACTGGAGGAGCTCTGGACACCTCCCAGGGGAGGTGCAGGTCAGGGGAGTGGTCACTCCCCTTTCCTTTGTCCAGTTTCGCGCCAGAGCAGGGCTAAGGGGTCCCCTGAACCGGTGTAGACTGGCTTATGCAGAATTGGGCACATCTGTGCCAAACAAAGCATTTCCAGAGGCTGGGGGAGGCTACTCCTCCCCTGCCTTCACACCATTTTCCAAAGGGAGAGGGTGTAACACCCTCTCTCAGAGGAAGTTCTTTGTTCTGCCATCCTGGGCCAGGCCTGGCTGGACCCCAGGAGGGCAGATGCCTGTCTGAGGGGTTGGCAGCAGCAGCAGCTGCAGTGAAACCCCAGGAAGGGCAGTTTGGCAGTACCAGGGTCTGTGCTACAGACCACTGGGATCATGGGATTGTGCCAACTATGCAAGGATGGCATAGAGGGGGCAATTCCATGATCATAGACATGTTACATGGCCATATTCGGAGTTACCATTGTAAAGCTACATATAGGTAGTGACCTATATGTAGTGCACGCGTGTAATGGTGTCCCCGCACTCACAAAGTTCAGGGAATTGGCTCTGAACAATGTGGGGGCACCTTGGCTAGTGCCAGGGTGCCCTCACACTAAGTAACTTTGCACCTAACCTTTACCAGGTAAAGGTTAGACATATAGGTGACTTATAAGTTACTTAAGTGCAGTGTAAAATGGCTGTGAAATAACGTGGACGTTATTTCACTCAGGCTGCAGTGGCAGGCCTGTGTAAGAATTGTCAGAGCTCCCTATGGGTGGCAAAAGAAATGCTGCAGCCCATAGGGATCTCCTGGAACCCCAATACCCTGGGTACCTCAGTACCATATACTAGGGAATTATAAGGGTGTTCCAGTAAGCCAATGTAAATTGGTAAAAATGGTCACTAGCCTGTTAGTGACAATTTGGAAAGAAATGAGAGAGCATAACCACTGAGGTTCTGATTAGCAGAGCCTCAGTGAGACAGTTAGTCACTACACAGGTAACACATTCAGGCACACTTATGAGCACTGGGGCCCTGGGTTACCAGGGTCCCAGTGACACATACAACTAAAACAACATATATACAGTGAAAAATGGGGGTAACATGCCAGGCAAGATGGTACTTTCCTACACAACCCCCCCCCCCAAACGAAGGACAATAAGACTAGCCATGACCTGATGAGTCTTCATTGTCTAAGTGGAAATATCTGGAGAGTCCATCTGCATTGGAGTGGCTACTCCCAGGTCTATGTTCCACTGAATAGTCCGTTCCCTGTAGGGATATGGACCACCTCAACAATTTAGGATTTTCACCTTTCATTTGTTTTAGCCAAAGTAGAGGTTTGTGGTCTGTCTGAACAATGAAGTGAGTGCCAAACAGGTATGGCCTCAACTTCTTCAGTGCCCAGACCACAGCAAAGGCCTCCCTCTCAATGGCAGACCAACGCTTTTCTCTAGGGGTCAACCTCCTACTAATAAAAGCAACAGGTTGATCCTGGCCCTCAGAATTAAGTTGTGATAGGACTGCCCCTACTCCTAATTCAGATGCATCAGTTTGGACATAGAATTTTTTAGAGTAACAAGGGCTTTTCAGGACAGGTGCAGAGCACATGGCCTGCTTCAGCTCCTCAAAAGCTTTCTGACAGTTTGCTGTCCATAATACCTTTTTAGGCATTTTCTTGGATGTGAGGTCATTAAGAGGGGCTGCAATGGAGCCATAGTTCTTAATGAACCTCCTGTAATACCCAGTGAGGCCTAGGAAGGCTCTCACCTGAGTCTGAGTGGTAGGGGGAACCCAATCAATAATTGTTTGGATTTTCCCCTGAAGTGGTGCAATCTGTTCCCCACCAACAAGGTGTCCCAGATAAACCACCTTACCCTGCCCTATCTGGCACTTTGAAGCCTTGATAGTGAGGCCTGCCTTTTGCAGGGCCTCCAAAACTTTCCATAGGTGGACCAGGTGATCATCCCAGCTAGAGCTAAAGACAGCTATATCGTCCAAATATGCTGCACTGAAAGCTTCCAGCCCTTGCAGGACTGTGTTCACCAACCTCTGAAAAGTGGCAGGTGCATTTTTCAAACCAAAAGGCATTACAGTAAACTGGTAATGTCCTCCAATGGTTGAAAATGCAGTCTTAGGTTTAGCATCTTCTGACAATTTGATCTGCCAATACCCTGCAGTCAAGTCAAAAGTGCTTAGATACTTGGCAGATGCCAGTGTATCTATGAGCTCATCTGCCCTGGGTATAGGGTGAGCATCAGTTTTGGTTACCAAGTTGAGACCTCTATAGTCTACACAAAACCGCATTTCCTTCTTTCCATCTTTGGAATGGGGTTTTGGTACCAGTACCACAGGAGAAGCCCATGGACTGTCAGAGTGCTCAACCACTCCTAGTTCTAACATTTTCTGGACCTCTTGCTTTATGCAGTCCCTGACATGGTCAGGCTGCCTATAGATCTTACTTTTGACAGGTAAACTGTCTCCAGTATCTATAGTGTGCTCACACCAAGAAGTGGTACCTGGCACAGTAGAGAAGAGTTCAGAGAATTGATCTAGGAGATTTATGCAATTATCTTTCTGCTCAGCAGTAAGACAATCAGCCAAAACTACACATTCCACAAGAGCATCTTGTTCTGTGGAAGAGAAGAGATCAGGTAGAGGATCACTGTCTTCTTCCTGTCCCTCATCAGTTGCCATGAGCAGGGTGAGATCAGCCCTGTCGTAGGGTTTCAGGCGGTTGACATGGAGCACCCTAAGGGGACTCCTGGCAGTGCCTAAGTCAACTAAATAGGTGACTTCTCCCTTCTTTTCAACAATTGTGTGGGGACCACTCCATTTATCTTGGAGTGCTCTTGGGGCCACAGGCTCCAAGACCCACACTTTCTGCCCTGGTTGGTACTGAACCAAAACAGCCTTCTGATCATGCCATTGCTTCTGGAGCTCTTGGCTGGCCTGAAGGTTTTTACTGGCCTTTTTCATGTACTCAGCCATCCTTGATCTGAGGCCAAGTACATAATCCACAATATCCTGCTTAGGAGCTTTTAAAGGTTGTTCCCAACCCTCCTTTACAAGTGTGAGTGGACCCCTAACAGGGTGTCCAAAAAGAAGTTCAAAGGGGCTGAAGCCCACTCCTTTCTGGGGTACCTCCCTGTAGGCAAAAAGGAGGCATGGTAGAAGGATATCCCATCTCCTGCGGAGTTTTTCAGGGAGACCCATAATCATGCCTTTGAGAGTTTTATTAAATCTCTCCACCAGTCCATTTGTTTGTGGATGATAGGGTGTTGTGAACTTGTACGTTACACCACACTCCTTCCACATGGCCTTTAAGTATGCAGACATGAAATTGCTTCCCCTGTCTGATACTACTTCCTTTGGGAAGCCCACCCTGGAAAATATTCCCAGGAGGGCCTTTGCCACTGCAGGTGCTGTAGTGGTCCTTAAAGGAATAGCTTCAGGATATTTTGTGGCATGGTCCACTACCACCAAGATAAATCTATTGCCTGAAGCAGTAGGAGGGTCAAGGGGGCCAACTATGTCAACCCCTACCCTTTCAAAGGGAACCCCAACCACAGGCAGTGGAATAAGGGGTGCCTTTGGGGTGCCACCTGTCTTGCCACTGGCTTGACAGGTTTCACAGGGCTTACAAAATTCCTTTGTGTCCTCAGACATCCTAGGCCAATGAAACAATGGAACCAGTCTGTCCCAAGTTTTCATTTGACCCAGGTGTCCAGCTAGGGGAATGTCATGTACCAGGGTTAGGAGGAACTTTCTGTACTCCTGAGGAATCACTAATCTCCTGGCAGCTCCAGGTTTAGGATCCCTATGCTCAGTGTACAAGAGGTTGTCCTCCCAGTAAACTCTGTGAGAGTCACTGACATCCCCATTAGCCTGTTTGACAGCTTGCTGTCTGAGACCCTCTAATGTGGGACAGGTTTGCTGTGCCACACTCAGCTCCTCTCTGGCAGGCCCCCCTTCAGCCAAAAGCTCAGCAGTGTCTGCTTCCAGCTCCTCTGGTGTAGGTTCTGCACAGGGAGGGAATTCTTCTTCCTCAGAAGTAGAATCCACTGTAGAGAGAGGGATAGTAGGAAGTGGTTTGCTTCTACTAGCCCTAGCTTTAGGGAGCACTTGGTCCAGTGTTCCAGGATCCAAGCTTCCCTGTCCTTTTTGCTTTTTGGCCTGAGCCCTTGTCAAAGCAAAAATATGCCCTGGGATGCCCAGCATTGCTGCATGGGCCTCCAACTCCACATCTGACCAAGCTGATGTCTCCATATCATTCCCTAATAGACAGTCTACAGGTAAATCTGAAGCTACCACAACTTTCTTTGGACCAATAACCCCCCCCCAGTTGAGATTTACAACAGCCATGGGGTGGCTAAGTGTGTTGTTGTGAGCATCGGTTACTTGGTACTGGTGACCAAGTAGGTGTTGTTCAGGGTGGACCAGTTTCTCTATGACCATAGTCACACTGGCACCAGTGTCCCTGTAGGCCTGAACCTCAACACCATTTATTAGGGGTAGCTGCTTGTACTTATCCATATTAAGGGGACAAGCAACTAAGGTGGCTAAATCAATAGCCCCCTCATAGACTAACACAGCCTCTGTGGCCTCCCTAACAAGGCCAACCCCAACTAAGTTACCAATAGTGAGCCCAGCTACTCCCTTGGATTGGCTATTAGTAGGTTTGCTCCCACCACCACTGCTATTAGTAGGGACACTAGGTGTAGCAGTAGGGGTTGTAGTGGTAGGAGGCTTGGTGCCTTTCTTTGGACAACTGGGATCTGTTGTCCAATGGCCTTTTATTTTACATAAATAGCACCATGGTTTCTTTTCCTTGTTCTGATTAAAAGAGGATTTGGGCCCACCACCCCCACCAGAGTGTTTTTGTGGGCCTGATGAAGACTCATTTTTAGATTTGTCCCCACCCTTGTCAGAAGACTTACCATCCTTCTTTTTGTTGCCATCTTTGTCACCCCCTGTATGAACTTTTCTGTTCACCCTTGTTCTGACCCATTTGTCTGCCTTCTTTCCCAATTCTTGGGGAGAGGTCAGATCAGAGTCCACCAAGTACTGGTGCAACAAATCAGACACACAATTATTAAGAATATGCTCTCTCAGGATCAAGTTATACAGGCTGTCATAATCAGTAACTTTACTGCCTTGTAACCACCCCTCCAAGGCCTTCACTGAATGGTCAATGAAATCAACCCAGTCTTGTGAAGACTCCTTTTTGGTCTCTCTGAACTTTATCCTGTATTGTTCAGTGGTTAAGCCATAACCATCCAGGAGTGCATTCTTAAGAACTTGGAAATTATTAGCATCATTTTCTTTCACAGTAAGGAGCCTGTCCCTACCTTTTCCACTAAATGATAGCCATAGGATAGCAGCCCACTGCCTTACAACACAGGCCCTCTCAAGTGCAGCAAACCACTTGTTAATGTCATCCCCCTCCTTGTAAGTGGGAACTATCTTGTGCAGATTCCTGGAATCATGCTCTTTTACAGGATGACTATGGGGAATACTGCTGCTGCCACCATGGGTTTCTAAACCCAGTTTCTGTCTCTCCTTCTCTACTTCTAAAGTCTGTCTATCCAAATCCAGCTGTTGCTTCTTGAGCTTCAGTCTGGTTTGTTCCACTCTCAATCTATTGAGCTCCCTTTCTAACAATCTGTCATCAGGGTGGGTCGGAGGGACATGCCTTGAAATAGAAGTATGGTGAGAATGGACAGAAGGAGACCTGTCCCTTACAGAAGCCACCCTAACAGCTTGGCTAACAGAAACATCACTACCAGTATGGTGAGAATAAATGCTTTTGCTATGATGTGAGACAACACTATTTATATGGTGTGGCTCATCATCATTACCAACTATGCTAGACTGTCTAGTAATGGGCAGGCTAGGAAGTTTCTTTCCTGAATCTTTTCCTGGGGGAGTCCCTGGATCAGATTGAGAACCATTAGCCACTTTTTTAACAGATGGGGCACTTATGGCCTTATCCTGTACTCTAAGCATGTTAATTAACAGTTCTAAGGAAGGATTCTTCCCTACACTCAAACCTCTCTCTATGCAGAGACTCCTTGCTCCTTTCCAGCTAAGGTGATCATATGCAAGTTTGGACAGATCAACATTTTGGCCTGTGCCAGCCATTTTTAGAGAGAGTTAAAGTGATAGTAAAAGATAAAAAGTTTGTCAGAGCTTTTAGAAAGACAGAGAAAAAAAACTTTTAAAACTTTTTAGAACTTTTTAGAAAGTTAGAAGTACTTTTCAGCACTTAGAAAAGAGTGAAAAGAGGAAATGCAAAACTTTTTGGCTATGTGTATATACACTGACCTTGTTTTGTATATTTTTCTCTTATGAAAAGTACAATGACAAGAGTGGTAAGTAGTCTCAAAGCACTTATCCCACCGCTGCACAACCAATGTAGGAGGCTGGACTGGCTTGTAGTGAGTACCAAGGGGTACATGCACCTTGCACCAGGCCCAGTTATCCCTTATTAGTGTATAGGGTGTCTAGCAGCTTAGGCTGATAGATAATGGTAGCTTAGCAGAGCAGCTTAGGCTGAACTAGGAGACGTGTGAAGCTACTACAGTACCACTTAGTGTCATATGCACAATATCATAAGAAAACCAATACACAGTTATACTAAAAATAAAGGTACTTTATTTTTATGACAATATGCCAAAGTATCTTAGAGTGTACCCTCAGTGAGAGGATAGAAAATATACACAAGATATATATACACAATAGCAAAAATATGCAGTATAGTCTTAGAAAACAGTGCAAACAATGTATAGTTACAATAGGATGCAATGGGGAAACATAGGGATAGGGGCAACACAAACCATATACTCCAAAAGTGGAATGCGAACCACGAATGGACCCCAAACCTATGTGACCTTGTAGAGGGTCGCTGGGACTATTAGAAAATAGTGAGAGTTAGAAAAATAACCCTCCCCAAGACCCTGAAAAGTGAGTGCAAAGTGCACTAAAGTTCCCCTAAGGACAAAGAAGTCGTGTTAGAGGAATAATGCAGGAAAGACACAAACCAACAATGCAACAACTGTGGATTTCCAATCTAGGGTACCTGTGGAACAAGGGGACCAAGTCCAAAAGTCACAAGCAAGTCGGAGATGGGCAAATGCCCAGGAAATGCCAGCTGCGGGTGCAAAGAAGCTTCTGCTGGACAGAAGAAGCTGAGGTTTCTGCAGGAACGAAAAGGGCTAGAGACTTCCCCTTTGGTGGACGGATCCCTCTCGCCGTGGAGAGTTGTGCAAAAGTGTTTTCCTGCCGAAAGAATGCCAACAAGCCTTGCTAGTTGCAAATCGTGCGGTTAGCGTTTTTGGACGCTGCTGAAGCCCAGGAGGGACCAGGAGGTCGCAAATTGGACCAGCAGAGAGAGGGGACGTCGAGCAAGACAAGGAGCCCTCTCTGAAGCAGGTAGCACCCAGAGAAGTGCCAGAAACAGGCACTACAAGGATGCGTGAAACGGTGCTCACCCGAAGTCGCACAAAGGAGTCCCACGTCGCCGGAGACCAACTTAGAAAGTCGTGCAATGCAGGTTAGAGTGCCGTGGACCCAGGCTTGGCTGTGCACAAAGGATTTCTGCCGGAAGTGCACAGGGGCCGGAGTAGCTGCAAACGTTGCGGTTCCCAGCAATGCAGCCCAGAGAGGTGAGGCAAGGACTTACCTCCACCAAACTTGGACTGAAGAGTCACTGGACTGTGGGGGTCACTTGGACAGAGTCACTGGATTCGAGGGACCTCGCTCGTCGTGCTGAGAGGAGACCCAAGGGACCGGTAATGCAGCTTTTTGGTGCCTGCGGTTGCAGGGGGAAGATTCCGTCGACCCACTGGAGATTTCTTCGGAGCTTCTGGTGCAGAGAGGAGGCAGACTACCCCCACAGCATGCACAAGCAGGAAAACAGTCGAGAAGGCGGCAGGATCAGCGTTACAGAGTTGCAGTAGTCGTCTTTGCTACTATGTTGCAGGTTTGCAGGCTTCCAGTGCGGTCAGCAGTCGATTCCTTGGCAGAAGGTGAAGAGAGAGATGCAGAGGAACTCGGATGAGCTCTTGCATTCGTTATCTAAAGTTTCCCCAGAGACAGAGACCCTAAATAGCCAGAAAGGAGGGTTTGGCTACCTAGGAGAGAGGATAGGCTAGTAACACCTGAAGGAGCCTATCGCAAGGAGTCTCTGACGTCACCTGGTGGCACTGGCCACTCAGAGCAGTCCAGTGTGCCAGCAGCACCTCTGTTTCCAAGATGGCAGAGGTCTGGAGCACACTGGAGGAGCTCTGGACACCTCCCAGGGGAGGTGCAGGTCAGGGGAGTGGTCACTCCCCTTTCCTTTGTCCAGTTTCGCGCCAGAGCAGGGCTAAGGGGTCCCCTGAACCGGTGTAGACTGGCTTATGCAGAATTGGGCACATCTGTGCCCAACAAAGCATTTCCAGAGGCTGGGGGAGGCTACTCCTCCCCTGCCTTCACACCATTTTCCAAAGGGAGAGGGTGTAACACCCTCTCTCAGAGGAAGTTCTTTGTTCTGTCATCCTGGGCCAGGCCTGGCTGGACCCCAGGAGGGCAGATGCCTGTCTGAGGGGTTGGCAGCAGCAGCAGCTGCAGTGAAACCCCAGGAAGGGCAGTTTGGCAGTACCAGGGTCTGTGCTACAGACCACTGGGATCATGGGATTGTGCCAACTATGCAAGGATGGCATAGAGGGGGCAATTCCATGATCATAGACATGTTACATGGCCATATTCGGAGTTACCATTGTAAAGCTACATATAGGTAGTGACCTATATGTAGTGCACGCGTGTAATGGTGTCCCCGCACTCACAAAGTTCAGGGAATTGGCTCTGAACAATGTGGGGGCACCTTGGCTAGTGCCAGGGTGCCCTCACACTAAGTAACTTTGCACCTAACCTTTACCAGGTAAAGGTTAGACATATAGGTGACTTATAAGTTACTTAAGTGCAGTGTAAAATGGCTGTGAAATAACGTGGACGTTATTTCACTCAGGCTGCAGTGGCAGGCCTGTGTAAGAATTGTCAGAGCTCCCTATGGGTGGCAAAAGAAATGCTGCAGCCCATAGGGATCTCCTGGAACCCCAATACCCTGGGTACCTCAGTACCATATACTAGGGAATTATAAGGGTGTTCCAGTAAGCCAATGTAAATTGGTAAAAATGGTCACTAGCCTGTTAGTGACAATTTGGAAAGAAATGAGAGAGCATAACCACTGAGGTTCTGATTAGCAGAGCCTCAGTGAGACAGTTAGTCACTACACAGGTAACACATTCAGGCACACTTATGAGCACTGGGGCCCTGGGTTACCAGGGTCCCAGTGACACATACAACTAAAACAACATATATACAGTGAAAAATGGGGGTAACATGCCAGGGAAGATGGTACTTTCCTACAACTGTCCCTTGTAAATGTCCGTGGACCAGTGGTCCCAAAAAGCATGGGCGAAGCCCACACATGACACGTGCCACAAAACGGAGAGAACACTGCAGGGGTATCAGGTCGAAAAAACGCAGGCACCTCAGGGGGAAGGGGAGTGGGGGCACCTCAGCCGGAATATGGTATGACGCCACTGCTCCTCAAGGGGGCTCCATGCCCACTGCCTGGTCCAGGAGAGTGCAAAGCCACAGTCTCTCAAGTCTTTCGAGTGGGTGGGTTGCCCACTGCTTGGTCCTGGGGAGTGCAAAGTCACAGTCTCTCAAGTCTCTCAAGTGGGTGGTTTACCCCCTGCTTGGTCCTGGGGAGTGCAAAGCCACAGTCTCTCAAGTCTCTCAAGTGGGTGGGTTGCCCACTGCTTGGTCCTGAGGAGTGCAAAGCCACAGTCTCTCAAGTCTCTCAAGTGGGTGGGTTGCCCACTGCTTGGTCCTGGGGAGTGCAAAGCCACAGTCTCTCAAGTGGGTGGGTGGGTTGCCCACTGCTTGGTCCTGGGGAGTGCAAGGCCACAGTCTCTCAAGTGGACGGCTTCTTCCACTGGTTCTGGAGGGGGCATTGTGCCCAGTCTGCTTCATCCTGCCAAGGATAGGGGGAGTGGATGCCTTTCTCCACTGGTTCTGGAGGGGGCATAGTGCCCAGAGTGCTTCATCCTGCCAAGGATAGTGATAGTGGATGCATTTCTCCACTGGTTCTGGAGGGGGCATTGTGCCCAGAGTGCTTCATCCTGCCAAGGATAGTGATAGTGGATGCATTTCTCCACTGGTTCTGGAGGGGGCATTGTGCCCAGTCTGCTTCACCCTGCCAAGGATAGGGGGAGTGGATGCATTTCTCCACTAGATCTGGAGGGGGCATTGTGCCCAGAGTGCTTCATCCTGCCAAGGATAGTGATAGTGGATGCATTCCTTCACTGGTTCTGGAGGGGGCATTGTGCCCAGTGATACTGCACCTGGGGTGTAGCAGTTAACATTCTCTCACCTGGGTGTCTGAGCCACAAGATGTACATGGAACAGGCAGCATGATACTCCATGGAGGCAGAGCCAGACTCCATCCTGGGGCGCCTTAGGCTGTAAACTGCTGGTAGTGCCAGTGCTGGTGGTGGTGCCTCATGTGGTGTGTCCAGGATCCAGGATGTCACCTGCAGCCTCGGACGGCTGCCCACTGGTGATGCTGCTGACATCCGATGTAGTGGCACCGGCTGGGCACGAGGCAGTGCAGATGGTGGTACAAATGCCAGTGGCTGCGGTGGAGATGCTCCCAGTGCTGCCCGTGGTGCAGGTGTCTGTAGTGGTGGAGGGAGACACCAGACCGTCTCCGGCAGCCTCGGATGGCTGATCCTTGGGGAGGATGCTGCAGACTGACGTTGTGGCAGCGGCGGTGCAGGTGGCGGTGCTGGGTGTGGTTGTTGCGGCGGTGGTGACCGTGGTACAGGTCGCTGGCATCTCTGGGGAAATGGTGCTCACCAGCCCCTCACCAGGAGGCGTTGTGCCCTGAGGTGACTTGGCCTTTGTCTTGTGTCCCTTCCTGCACCTTGGAGCAGGGACCTTGGCTCTGTCCTCTTTGTGTTTGGATGAGGCCTTGCTGCATGCCGGCCCCTTACTGACCTTGGCAGGTGGCGGAATCGGGTGGTCCTTCCCATCTGTAGGTGGCAGCTCTGACGGGTGCCCCCTTCGATCCTCCCAGACTTGCAGGGTCAACAGCGGATGCAGATTTGGTGGCTGAGGTGCTGGGCTGGGATCTACACATCCAGGCCCTAGGGGAAGGCCGTGCGGAGGGAGGTGTAGGGAAGAAGTTAATGTTAGCTAGAAAAAGTTTTTTTTGACATACTGGGACGGGAAGATGGAGAGGGTGTGGGAGTGGAGGAAGAGGTAGTGGTTGTAGGAGGTGTACATCTGCTGAGTTTGGGTGAAGGTGCATGGGCTGGAGGCTGTTGTGAGGTGGATGGCTGTTGAGTGGTTGTGTGCCTGCGTTTGTGTACTTTGGGAGGTGCGCTCAAAGACACACTGGGAGAGGACACAGGGGACGTGTGAATGTTTGTGGGAGTGGTGATTGCTCGTGAGCGGTGTGTTGTGATGGGCGTGCTGGTGATGGAGGCAGTGGCTGATGATGTAGTGCATGCAGGTGTGAGTGGAGACAATACTGGGAGGGAGGTGGAGGACGTGGAGGAAGGGGACACAGTGGAGGAAGTGGATGTTGGTATGTGTGCATGGGTATGGTGCTTGTGTGAGTGCCTGTGTGATGATGTGTGGTGCTTATGTTTGCCTGAGCCACTTTTGTGTGTTGATGTGTGTGCCTGCTGGTCTGAATTTGTGCTTTGGATAGGCTGAGGTAGAGGGGATTGGGTCTGGGTAGTGGAAGTTGGAGGGGGAGGCTGGTACAGGGACAATGGCTGCCATCAGTGCTGAGGCCAGAGCCTGAAATGCCAAGCCAGAAAGAATGCCCTCCAGGTATGCATTTGTTTGTTGCAAATGCCTCTCGACACCCTGGATGGCATTCAGAATGGTTCACTGCCCACCAGTGAGGGATCTCAGGAGGTCAATAGCCTCCTCACTGAGGCCAGCGGGGCTCACTGGGGCAGGGCCTGGGGTGCCTGGGGCGAAGGAGATGCTCACCCTCCTAGGTGAGCGGGCACGGGAAACACGCTGAGTGGCTGCTGGGAGGGCAGTGCTGGTAGGGGTGGCGGCTCTGTACCTGCTGTTGTGGTAGGCACAGAGGTGTCCGCCACCACCAGGGAGCTTCCATCAGAGGAGGAGTTGCTGTCACTGGTATCCCCTCCTGTCTCCGTCGTGGAGCTCCCCTCGCCCTCCGTCCACTGGTGCCATCACCCTCTGTGGATTCACCCTCATGGGCAATGTGGGATGCAGCTCCCTCCGTCACCGGTGCCTCAGCTCCTCCTCCAGATGATGCTAATGCACACAAGGACAGGGTGACAAAACAAGAAGGGGGAAAGACAGAGGACACACATGGTCAATGCATAGCAACACCTCTACCGTTGGCGGACACAACACACACTGAGCTGCCCTATGCATTAGGGCTTGCCCAACTACTCACTATGGTACTCACCAGCCCATGGGGTACAATGCCTAACGCCAGCACCTGCACACCTGACACCCACAGGCCCCGGCACACTAGTAGTTGCCCAATTGTACCATTGGGGTAGTGGTGCTTCTGAGCCTGCAAACAAGGGACCTACCCTGGCATGATCGCCCTGGCCTAGGGGCACCCACAGCCCACATCCCCCACCCAGCTAGTTCCTAAAGCGCGCAAAGTCAGCTTTCTGAAACTGTACTCACCCCCTTGTGTCTGCTGTGATGCCCTCAAGCGCCCATCCAACTCAGGATAGGCCACCGCCAGGATGCGGAACATCAGGGGGGTCATGGTGCGACCTGGCACCCCTTCCACGTTGGGAGGCCAGCCCCAGCTGGGCCTCCGCCGTCTTCTTGCTCCAGCGGCGCAGGTCCTCCGATCTCTTGCGGCAGTGGGTTCTCAGTCTGTGATAGACCCCCAGGGTCCGCACCTCCTTGGCGATGGCATGCCAAATACCCTTCTTCTGGTGGGCGCTGATCTAGTGTCAACATCAGGACAGTGCATGCTCAATGGGCGATGAAAATGCAGTGAGGGATCTCAGAAGGTCAATAGCCTCCTTACTGAGGCCAGCAGGGCTGACTGGGGCAGGGCCTGAGGTGCCTGGGGCGAAGGAGATGCCCACCCTCCTGGGTGAGCGGGCACTGGAAACACGCTAAGGGGCTGCTGGGAGGGCGGTGCTGGTAGGGGGGGTAGCGGCTGTACCTGCTGTTGTGGTGGGCACAGAGGTGTCCACCACCGCCAGGGAGCTTCCATCAGAGGAGGAGTTGCTGTCACTGGTATCCCCTCCTGTCCACATCATGGAGCTCCCCTCACCCTCTGTCCCACTGGTGCCTTCACCCTCTGTGGATTCACCCTCATGGGCAATGTGGGATGCAGCTCCCTACGTCACTGGTGCCTCAGCTCCTCCTCCTGATGATGCTAATGCACACAAGGACAGGGTGACAAAACAAGAAGGGGGAAAGACAGAGGACACACATGGTCAATGCCAGCAACACCACCGCTGACCTAGTGTCAACATCGGGACATTGCACGCTCTACGGGCGACGAAAATGAAAAAACCCAGCTTTTATGCAGGACCATAGATCATGCACTGTGTTTATATGCAGTTTGTTAACCTTTTGCATTGCAGACTTTAACCTTGAAAAACACTCTTAATGATGTTTGAAAAAACTGTTCAATTGCAAGGTATTGCTGCAGACTTATTGAGTGTGTTAGGGTGTGGTTCCTTTCAAGGACCATCTGGAAGTTTTCTCTGCAGTATGACTGGGTGTGTCTGCGGGCAGGGCCAGACTCTATATAAGGGAGCCAGCCCAGCTCCACGTGCTCACTATTCAGAGGTCCCGATACAGTGCAGCAGCAATTTCCTGAGCTCCTGTTCCGGAGGCCTACTTTGAAGTTCCAGGCCTGCACGGCATTATCTTGGTGATCCTAGAGAAGGGTGGTAAGACGGTGGTCGGGCTAGGCCCCCAACCCCGCTCTAAAAAGACTCTTGAATTCTCGGGCCTATTCTTGAAAACATTCAGAGTACGCAAAGCATTTCTTTGATGTTAATCTGGTGTTCGGATCGGCAAAGGTTTTGCGCGATCATTTCATGGCATTTGTATACTTTGTTCGAATTGGCTGAGCGCACAATTCATTTCTTGCATTATAATCCTGGCGCTCGGATTGGCAAAGGCTTGCGCGATCGTTTCATGGCATTTGCATACTTTGTTCGAATTGGCTGTGCGCGCAATTCATTTCTTGCATGACAAACCTGGTGTACGGATCAGCAAAGGCTTGTGCGATCATTTCATGGCATTTACATATTCTGGTTAGAATCGGCTGTGTGCGCAATTCATTTCTTGCATGACAACCTTGGTGTTTGGATCTGCAAAGGCTTGCGCAATCATTTCATGGCATTTACATATTCTGGTTAGAATTGGCTGTGTGTGCGATTAATTTTTTGCATGACAACCTTGGGGTTCGGATTGGCAAAGACTTGCTCGATTTTTTCATGGCATTTGCATACTTTGTTCGAATAGGCTGTGCGCGTGATTCATTTCTTGCATGACAAACTTGGTGTACGGATCGGCAAAGGCTTGCGCAATCATTTCATGGCATTGACATATTCTGGTTAGAATCGGCTGTGTGCGCGATTCATTTCTTGCATGACAACCTTGGCGTTCGGATCGGCAAAGACTTGCGCGATCATTTCATGGAATTTACATACTCGGGTAAGAATCAGCTGTGTGCGCAATTCATTTCTTGCATGACAAACTTGGTGATCAGATCGGCAAAAGGTTGCGCGATCATTTCAAGACATTTACATATTCCTGTTGGAATCGGCAGAGTGCACGATTCATTTCCCTCATGTAAAACTTGATTCCCAGATCGGAACCAGTGTGTACAATCAGTTCATGGCCATACAAAAAAGACTCTGAAGTGTAATGTTATTTAATGTGCACACATTTCTTTTTGTGAAAAGCACACAACCTAAATGTGACGTTCTAGTGCATATTAAGTTCCTAGCATAATTCCAATTGTTTTCCCAAGATGGTTTTCAGACAGCCTTTAGTCCTCATGTTAAAAAAAAAGCAGTGTTTGTTCTGAAGCTATATTCTAGAAGGTTCTTGTATTTCAAGACATTACATGACATGCTATGAAAAACCTTCATGAAACATTGCATTAATCATCCTTGATTTTATTCCAGGTATCCAGAGTTCTTTAGGCCTAGTTAAAATCACTCCTAAGAGTATTCATGGTAACAGTAAGACAATACTAAGAATCACAATCTAGTGACAGTCAATGTGATTTTAATCTGATGTGTTGTTTAAACTTATGCTTCCTACAGGTCTCCTTCCCAGCTGTTCCCTACCTAATTCCCTTTTCCCCACTTGGACTCTCTTAGACTCTGTGACATTCTAATCAGAGTATTGGAGCTGTATTGTGGTGGACATGTGGGAACGTTCACAGACCCCGAGGATCTGGTGACTCTGACAGAAAAGTGAGCCCATTAATTATTACCCTCCACAACATGACAACACTAGACGAGCTAATCAAGGTTATTATGCAGCTCCAAGCAGAGGTAGTGTCATCAAAAGATATAGCAGTCAGTTTAGCTGAGCAAGTGAGTCAGTTGCAGGAAAGGGTAGAAAAGAGGGAACAAAGTCCGTTGGGTGTGTCTTGGCCTGGTCCTTCTTCTCAAGCTTCTGGAGGTAATCCTCGTACAAACATTTCCCTCAACGTCCCTTCAGCTATTCCTCTAGCTCCTCCAGAACATTTTTCAGGTGATCCCTTGAAAGCACAATCCTTCCTGGTTCAGGTGGAATTACATTTTACATGTTGTCCAAACACTTTCCCTGATGCCCAGTCCAGAGTGGCTTTCTTGTTATCTTACCTAACTGGGGACGCAGCCACCTGGACAATCCCTCTTGTACGTAAAGACAGTCCCCTGCTTTACAATTGGAGAAATTTTGTTCATGAGTTTGAATGAGTATTTGATCAAAGAACAGTGACATTGTCAGCAGATCGTGAACTACTAGACTTGCGACAAGGTAATCAAGATCTAGTGTCCTACTTAGCTAACTTTAATCGACTGTTATCCGAGACATCTTGGCCAGAAGAAAAGCAAGCGGCTCTGTTTTACAAAGGACTCAAGGACGAGCTAAAGAACATTCTTGCTCAGATAGACCCGCAACCTACTGATTGTCTAGATCTAATACACCTAGTTTTGAGACTGGATCATTGGCTAGCTGAACGAATGGAACACGTAAAAAGACTGAAAAATATTCCTGGTGTGTTCACAATCATAGAGAATCCAGAATCCAGAAAGAGAGAACTCCAGAACCTATGGAAATCGGAACAATCAGGAGACCTTTGACCAAAGACGAAAAGGACCTACGTAGAAAGAATGGACAATGTCTTTATTGTGGACGCAAGGATCATTTTGCCAAAGACTGTCCAATCAAACCAAAGAGCAAAAGAGGTCCTACCTAGAAACTTGCGGCCAATGCACAAGTCGAGTCGGAAAATGAACTCACTCAAGATGTAAAGAAGGGTTGCTCTTGGGTGTCACAGTGGACCCTTCACAGTCAAGACATCTCAAGTTGGGCATAAAAGTTCAAGTAAATAAAAAGATCTATTTCAAGAAGGCCCTCGTAGACTCTGGGGCTACTGGAAATTTTGTTGATGCCCAATTGGTACGCACATGGGGAATCCCATGCACCGAGAAGAAGACTCCAGAGATAATACAAGCAGTAGATGGAAAGCTCTTGACTGGAGGCCCAGTA
The DNA here is from genome assembly GCF_031143425.1 of Pleurodeles waltl. Lineage (NCBI taxonomy): Eukaryota > Metazoa > Chordata > Amphibia > Caudata > Salamandridae > Pleurodeles > Pleurodeles waltl. Next base: position 710,958,385 of record NC_090448.1, read on the forward strand.
ACTCTGCAGACGGTCCCCTTGTCAGTGACCTGTGATGGGGGAAAACTAAGAACCAAACATGAAGAGAAGCTCATCTTTGACGTGATCCTTGCTCCCCAGTATGGAATTATCTTTGGCTTACCATGGTTATCCCATCACAATCCTCAGATTAACTGGGGATAACGGAAAGTTGTGTTCTCTTCCGCTCTCTATAAAAAGGAATGCCTCCAGACGACTCAAGTTGACAAAAGTTGCAAGTCTTACATAGCCACAGCAGCAGAGAAAGAAATAAAGTTGCCTAGGGAATATTTGTCCTATCAAGACGTATTCAATGAAAAAGAAGCTGAATCATTGACCCCTCATAGACCTTATGACTGTCAAATCGATCTAACTTCAGGTGCTATACTCCCTAGCTGTTGTGTATACGCCTTGTCAGAACATGAAAATCAACACTTAAGAAAGTATCTAGATCAATTCTTAGAGAATGGTTTCATCTGCCCTTCCAAGTCTCCTGCAGCCTCTCCTTTGTTTTTTGTCTCTAAGGCTAATGGGGATCTTCGAACCTGTATTGACTATAGGGGTCTGAACAAAGTCACAATCAAGAATAAATACCCCTTGCCCCTGACTCCTGTCTTGTTGGATCAAGTAAAAAAAGCAAAAATGTACACGAAGCTCGATCTACGAGGTGGTTACCATCTAGTCAGGATGAGAGAGGGCGACAAATGGAAAACCGCGTTCAAGACAACATATGGGTGGTCATTACAACCCTGGCGGAAGGTGTTAAAGCTGCAGTAATACCAGGCCGGCGGTCAAAAAAAGGGAACTATGACAGTGGCGGAAACCGCCAACATAGACAGCCACTTTAACACTCCGACCGCCACAGCGGTACAGACAAGCAGCGCGGCGGTCACCGCCAACAGACAGGCAGAAGACAATGTACCACCCACAGTATCACAACCCGCCAATCCGCCACCTTTCCCGGGGGCGGATTCACCGTGAATAAAAACATGGCGGAACGCTCACCTCTACACACTCCACGAGGAAGGAGGCCACCATGGAGCCGGAACTACAGATACTCCCTGCGCTTGTCCTCCTGCTCCTCTACGAACACCAGCAATGTAGGCGCCGAAGACAACAGTGAGTACTGCACCTACCACATAGGGGAGGGGGGAGGCAAAAGTCAGGGGGACACACATGCAACACCCCCAACCCGACCCTCACCCACTACAACACACACACCAATGCATTTCCAAACAGCACAGTAACAACCCCCAAATCCCCCGGAAGAATGCAAAGACAAAAGGAAATTAGTGCAACCATTGTAATTTATCAAAAAACAGTAACCAAATATATACATATATATATATATATATATGTATATATATATATATAAACATTCAAAAAATCATACATCACGATTAGTACTGCAGGTATGCACATATCAATGTCCGTGGACCATTGGGCCCACAATGCATGGGCGAGGCCTGTCCACAAACCTGTCCACATACCTGTCCACAAACTGAGAGAAACAGAGAGAACACTGCAGGGGCATCAGATAGAAATACAACAGGCACCTCAGGGGGAAGGGAAGGGGGGGCACCTCAGCCGGATTACAGCACCACGCCAGATCCACAACGGGGCTCCATGCCCATTGATGTATCCTGGGAGTGCAAAGCCACAGTCTCTCAAGTCACTCCAGTGGGTGGGTTGCCCACTGTACCATCCTGGGGAGTGCAAAGCCACAGTCTCTCAAGTCACTCCAGTGGGTAGGTTGCCCACTGCTTTATCCTGGGGAGTGCAAAGCCACAGTCTCTCAAGTCACTCCAGTGGGTGGGTTGCCCACTGGACCATCCTGGGGAGTGCAAATCCACAGTCTCTCAAGTCACTCCAGTGGGTGGGTTGTCCACTGTACCATCCTGGGGAGTGCAAAGCCACAGTCTCTCAAGTGAATAACAGTCTCCACTGGTTCTGGAGGGGGAATGGTGCCCAGAGTGCATCACGCTCCCCGTGACGGTCCCAGTTCCATCACTGTCCCAGCTGCACATGGGCTAATGATGCTTGATTTGGCGGTCTTTGCCCTGTTCAGCGGTCTTGGCCATGGCGGTCTTTGCCCTGTTCAGCGGTGCTTGCCTTTGCTGTCTCTGACCTGTTCAGCGGTGCTTTGCCCTGTTCAGCGGTGCTTGCCTTTGCTGTGTCTGACCTGTGCAGCGGTGTGTGGCATGACGGTCCCTCAGTGCCCAGCGGGGCTGTGGCTGCCGGGGCCCTCCAGGGCACTGACACTGGCGGTGGTCTCCGGACCAGTGACGATACTGCTGCCCTCCAGGGCACTGACTCTGGCGGTGGTCTCCGGACCAGTGACGATACTGCTGCCCTCCTGGGCACTGACTCTGGCAGTGGTCTCCGGACCAGTGACGATACTGCTGCCCTCCAGGGCACTGACTCTGGCGGTGGTCTCCGGACCAGTGACGATACTGCTGCCCTCCTGGGCACTGACTCTGGCAGTGGTCTCCGGACCAGTGACGATACTGCTGCCCTCCAGGGCACTGACTCTGGCGGTGGTCTCCGGACCAGTGACGATACTGCTGCCCTCCTGGGCACTGACTCTGGCAGTGGTCTCCGGACCACTGACGATACTGCTGGCGGTGGTGTCCCGGCCGGCGAGGATGATGGCGCCCTTCTCCGCCGTGCTGCTGTTACCAGACTTTGGAGACTTCTTCTGCCACTTCACCACCATGGGAGGAGTCACAGCTGACTCGGCACTCCCCCCGGGACACTTGTGAGCTGTTTTGCCGGCAGGAGTCTTCACCCTCTCCCGTCGGCAACTTTCCAACTTAAGGTGCTTTACAGGGGGTGAACTGGCAGTGCTTTGGCTCCGTGTCACACTGGCTGCCCTGGTGGCCGGTGCACTCCACAGACCTTTAACACGCACCACTGGTACCGGACTTTTTTTGGCTGAGGTGCTACTACGGGACCTATGAATTGGAGGGGTGGGGGTGGTGGGAAAGAGTTCAACGTCGCTGAGGAAGAGTTTCTGACGAACACTGGGATGGGTAGCTGGAGGGGGTCTGGGAGTGGAGGAAGAGTAGGTGGTTGTAGGAGGTGTAACTTTAGGTGATTTGGGTGCAGGTACAGGAGGCTGTCGTGAGGTGGATGGATGTTGGGTGTGTGGGTGCCCGCGTTTGTGTACTTTGGGAGGGGGCGACACAGACACACTGGGAGTAGACACAGGGGAGGTGTAAATGGTAGTGGGGGTGGTGAGTGCAGGTGAGCGGGGTGTGGTGCTGGGTGTTCCAGTGCGAGTCCTAGTGCCTGTAGATGTAGTGCATGCAGGTGAGAGTGTAGACGAGACTGGGAGGGAGGAGGGAAACGACGAGGAGGGGGACACAGTGGAGGCAGTGGATGTTGCTGTGTCTGTATGTGGGTGATGCTTGTGTGAGTGCCTGTGGGATGTGTGGTGCCCATGTTTGCCTGAGCTACTTTTGTGTGTTGAGGTGTGTGCATGCTTGTCTGATGGTGTGGTTGGGATAGGCTGGGGTACGGGGATTGGGTCTGGGTGGAGGAAGTTGGAGGGGGGAGGCTAGAGACAGGGACAATGGCTGCCATCAGTGCTGAGGCCAGAGATTGCAGGGTTCGATGATGGGCAGCCTGACTAGAATGAATGCCCTCCAGGAATGCATTAGTATGTTGCAACTCCCTTTCTACAACCTGGATGGCATTCACAATGGTAGACTGCCCAACAATGAGTGACCTGAGGAGGTCAATGGCCTCCTCACTGAGGGCAGCAAGGGTGACAGGGGCAGGGGCTGAAGGGCCTGGGGCGAAGGTGATGCCCACCCTCTTGGGTGAGCGGGCATAGAGCGAAGGCTGAGGGGCTGCTGGGAGGGCGGTGCTGGTAGGGAGGGTGGCGGCTGTACCTGTAGAAGTTGGGGGCACAGATGGTGCCGCCCCCACAAGGGAGCTCCCATCAGCGGACGAGTCCATGTCGCTGTTTGCTGATCTGGTGACCGACGTGAAGCTCCCCTCGCCCTCCGTCCCACTGGTGTATTCAGAGTCTGTGGTGTGGCCCTGCATGGCCATGTGGGATGCAGCTCCCTTGTGCTCCGGTGCCACTGTACCTCCGCCTGATGATGCTGATGCACAAAAGAACAGGGAGAGCACAAAAAGGGGGGGGGGGACGACAGAAGAAAGACAGGTTGAGTGCATGGCTTACCGCTACCGTTGGCGGACAATACAGACACAGCAGCCCCCTGCACTACGCCGTGCTCTTGGCCTCTACAGATGCAATTCCTGGGATATGGCCTACATGGCTATGAGTGTCATCTGTCCACATAGATGACACAGGGGCATGTATACCTGTACTTGGCACTCTGTAGAGGTGGGGTGGGGGGGCCACAGGGCCATGCCTTACGAAGGGGCCTAGCCTACGTAACTCGCCCTGGCCTAGGGAAACCCACAGCCCTCCTCCCCCACCCAGACACCTCCACTGTGCGCAAAGTCCGCAGAATGAGAGTGTACTCACCCCCTTGTGTCTGCTGTGATGCCCTCAGGGGCCCATCCAACTCAGGGTAGGCCACCGCCAGGATCCGGAACATCAGGGGGGTCATGGTGCGATGGGCACCCATCCCACGTTGGGAGGCCATCCCCAGCTGAGCCTCCTCCGTCTTCTTGCTCCAGCGGCGAATGTCCTCCCATCTTTTCCGACAGTGGGTGCCCCGTCTCTGGTGGACCCCCAGGGTCCGGACGTCCTTGGCGATGGCACGCCAAATGTCCTTCTTCTGGTGGGCGCTGACCTACATGACATGTACAGGGGAAGAAGAGAAGTCATTACCAACTGCACCGTCGAAGTGAGTGGCCCCCATCCCTACCCTTGCCATGTGGCACATACATTCACACTCCTTCATGGTGACAGACCTGTGCCCCCTTCCTACTGACATCCAGCCCTCTCCACCCAGCATAGCCCATACAATGTGCTCCCTGTGTACTTACCTGTTGGTCTGGAGGACCGTAGAGTAGCGTGTACTGGGGGAGGACCCCGTCCACGAGCTTGTCCAACTCCTGAGCAGTGAAGGCAGGGTCCCTTTCCCCAGACGCAGCAGCCATTGTCTCTTCCAGACCGAGGTCACAGCAGCACTTGCAGTGTAGGTCCTCTCCTGTCGAAGATCAGGTATCGAGTGATTGAACAGATAGAAAATGGCGGTGACGTCCGCGGCGGTGACGTCCGCGGCGGTGCGTATCATTACCGCCGGCGCACTTCATCATTGGCTCCTGGGACCCATAGGGTCCAATGTTAACCAATGCAGCATTGCGCTGCGGTCTACGACCGCCTACCGCGACGGTGTACAACGCCAGCGCAGATACCTCACATCCCATTGTCCCAGTTTAGAGGTCAGGCAGCCACCATTTCAGGGGCCCACATGGCTTCATTTACTACTGCGTCACACATACCTAGGCCTACACTCAACACACATACAGGAAGAGTTTGGTATTTGGTGTCGTGTTCTGTGTAGCTGTGGGTACATACCTGAGAATTTGTTGACTCTGTGGTCGCTGTTGTCCTTCTTAGGCACCGTCAGCTGGGACATTTGAGGAGATGGCGGAATCCTCCGGTGTACCGACCTCTGGTGGACCTGTTAACAATGGAGGAGCGACATTTGATCATCACCTACAGGTTTGACCGTGCCACAATCCAGGAACTGTGTGCCCAGTTAGAGCCAGACCTGATCTCACCAATCCGCCATCCCACATGAATCCCCCCTGAAGTGCAGGTGCTATCAATGCTCCATTTCCTTGCAAGTGGATCATTTCAAACAACAGTGGCCATGGCATCAGGGATGTCCCAGCCTATGTTTTCCAACGTGTTGTCCAGAGTGTTGTCTGCCCTGCTGAAACACGTGAGGAGCTACATCGTTTTCCCTCAGGTGGAGGATTTGGCTACAGTAAAAGGTGACTTCTATGCCCTGGGACATATCCCCAAAATCATAGGTGCTGTTGATGGCACCCTTGTAGCTCTGGTCCCCCCCGCAGGAGTGAACAGGTGTACAGGAACCGGAAGAGTTATCATTCCATGAATGTACAGATGGTATGTTTGGCAGACCAGTACATCTCCCAGGTAAATGCTATGTTCCCTGGCTCTGTGCATGACGCCTACATCCTGTGGAATAGCAGCATCCTGTATGTGATGGGTCAACTCCAGAGGCACCGTGTGTGGCTATTAGGGGACTCTGGTTACCCCAGCCTTTCATGGCTACTGACCCCAGTGAGGAATCCCAGGACAAGGGCAGAGGAACGCTACAATGAGGCCCATGGGCGGACTAGGAGGGTGATCGAACGCACCTTCGGCCTCCTGAAGGCCAGGTTCAGGTGCCTCCATATGACAGGTGGTTCCCTATTCTACTCACCAAGGAAGGTGTGCCAGATCATCATCGCCTGCTCGATGCTTCACAATCTTGCTTTGCGACGCCAGGTGCCTTTTCTGCAGGAGGATGGTCCAGATGACGGTGTTGTGACAGCTGTGGAGCCTGTGGACAGTGATGAGGAGGAAGCTGAGGAAGAAGACATAGACAACAGGGAGTCAATCAGACAGCAATATTTCCAGTGACACACAGGTGAGAACAATTTTTTTCATATTACATTCACTTTCACACTTCTACCTCTATCCTGTCTGTCAATTTGAAGCAGTACTTGGTAACTGAGTTGTACATTTCCATTACGGTTTCACAGGTGTGGTTACCAAAGTGTGTCATCTGCTTGCATCCTTCATGGACTTGTGATGTTTGATATAGGTATGTTGGCATTACATTTGAAAACGGATTTTGTCACTGTCATTGCTAATACACAATTTAAAAATCACAGACTGACTCCAGATTGTTTTGTGGTTCAAGGGTGTTTATTGAAGTGCTAATTATTGGAGGGGGTGGCAAAATGGTGATGGGTGATGGTGGAGGAATGTCCATGGCAGAGCCAGTCTGTTAGTCTCACAGGTGCACTGCCCATATGGGCATAGTAAGTGGAGCTGGGGCAGTTCCAATCTGGACAGGGAAACAAAGTGGGACAGTGGGATGACAATCAGGGTGGTCTCATTTCCTGGCGGGGGTCTTGCCATCTTGCTCTGTCCTGTTCCTGGATCTCAGGGACCGCTTGCGGGGTGGTTGTCCGTCTGCAGGGGGTGGGGTGCTGGTGTGGTAGTCCTGTGGCGGGGCGTCCTGTCCACTAGCGCCGGCGGAGGTGGTGGACAGTTCATCGTCCAGGCTAGTGTCAGGGGCCCCTTGGAGTGCCACAGTGTCCCTCATAGTCTTTTGTATGTCCTTCAGCACCCCTACGATGGTGCCCAGGGCGGAGCTGATTGTTCTGAGCTCCTCCCTGAACCCCAAATACTGTTCGTCCTGCAGGCGTTGGGTCTCCTGAAACTTGGCCAGTACCGTATCCATCGTCTCCTGGGAGTGGTGGTATGATCCCATGATGGAGGAGAGGGCCTTGTGGAGAGTGGGTTCCCTTGGCCTGTCCGCCTCCTGTCGCACAGCAGCCCTCCCAGTTCCCCTGTGTTCCCGTGCCTCTGTCCCCTGGACCGTGTGCCCACTACCACTGCCCCCAGGTCCCTGTTGTTGTTGGGCTGGTGGGTTATCCTGGGTTCCCTGTAGTGGTGGACACACAGCTGATTGACGTGTCCTGGGGACGGAGGAATGGGCCCGCTGGGTGGGTGCTGTGCTGGTGTTACCAGAGGGTGGAAGGTCAGTGTTGGGCTGTGCCTGTGCAAGGGGAAACAACTGTCCCGAGGCCCACGATGTTCCGGGCTGGTCATCTGGATCCAGTTGGCCAGAGCTGCTGTCGTCACTGTGGGCCTCTTCTGTGGGTGGAGTGGAGATGTCTGGACCCTCCTGTGTGGTGACGTTACGTAGTGGTCCTGCAGGGGTATAAGAGCATGATTATTGCATCTGTGTGTGTCATGGTGTGCAATAGGTGGGTGAGCGTGTACCCCAGTGCAAGCATTCCTGTGTGGGAGCTTGTGTGATGATGGTTGGGGGGGTGTTATGGGTATGTACAGTGAGCATGCTTTAGTGATGGGTGTCCATGCTTAGTTGTGTCATGCAGGGCTTGGTGTTGGGATGTGTGGTTGGTGTTGTTAGTACATTAGTGAGGAGTTGGAGTGATAGGAGATGGGGTGAGGGTGGGGGTGTGTGATAGCATGCAGGTAATGTGGGGGATATGATAGTTAAGATTAGACTTACCAGTGTCCATTCCTCCACCGACTCCTCCGAGGCCCTCTGGATGCATGATGGTCAAGACCTGCTCCTCCCATGTTGTTAGTTGTGGGGGAGGAGGTGGGGGTCCACCGCCAGTCCACTGAATCGCGATGTTGTGCCTGGAGACCACTGAACGCACCTTCCCCCGTAGGTCGTTCCACCTCTTCCTGATGTCCTCCCGATTTATTGGATGCTGTCCCACAGCGTTGACCCTGTCGACGATTCTTCCCCATAGCTCCATCTTCCTGGCTATGGAGGTGTGCTGCACCTGTGATCCAAATAGCTGTGGCTCTTCCCGTACGATTTCCTCCACCATGACCCTGAGCTCCTCCTCGGAAAACCTTGGGTGTCTTTGGCGTGACATGGGGTGGTGTAGGTGATGTGTGGGGTGGTGTATGTGTTGATGAGTGTGGTGATGTGTGGTGGTGTGGGGTGTTTTGAGCGTGGATGTTGTATGGGTGATGGTGTTGTGTGCCTCTGTGTGGTGGGGTTGTCTATTGCTGTGGTCTCTGTCTGTCGCCTTCGTCTCTGATTTTGGGTCGTAGGGGTTTGTGGGTGATGTGGGTGTGTGTTTTATATTGTGTTGGGTGTGTGGGAGTGGTGTTTGTATGTGTATCAGGTGTGTGTATTTTGAATTGTCCAATGTGGCGGTGTTTTGGAGATGTGTGTGTATTTTGAGCGCGGCGGTGTGTACCGCCAATGGAATACCGCGGTTGAAAGACCGCCACATGGATTCGTGTGTCGTGATAGCATGGGCGTGTTTCTGTTGGCGTGACGGTGGAGGTTTTGTTTTCGCCAGTTTATCACTGACCTTTGTTGTGGCAGACTTGTGTGGGTGTCTGAATTTCTGCGGATTCCGTGCTGTGTGTCATAATAGCTGTGGCGGAATTCCACGGCCGCGGCGGTGTACTGGCGGTCTTCTGCATGGCGGTAAGCGGCTTTTACCGCCAATGTTGTAATGACCCCCATGGTCTTTTTGAGAACACTGTCATGCCTTTTGGCCTGGGCAATGCTCCAGCCGCATTCCAATTTTTCCTGAATGACGTTCTTAAAGAGTATCTCAACATATTTGCAATAGTCTATATCGATGACATTTTGATTTACTCCGACAATGAAAATGAACATGTACAACATGTCAATAAAATTCTCACAGCGCTCAGAAAGCACCATTTATATTGTAAATTAACCAAGTGTGAGTTTCTTGTTACCACAGTCAAGTTTTTAGGGGTTATCCTAACCCCTCAAGGTACAGGCGGTATCTGAGTAGCCCACTCCAAAGACTGTTCGAGATGTACAATGTTTCCTGGGGTTTGCAAACTTTTATCGCAGGTTTATAAATCATTTCTCTCAAACAGTGGCGCCAATCACCAAGTTATTAAGAAAGAAAGAAAAATGTGTTTGGTCTCCAGAAGCTGATCAAACCTTTTCAACTTTGAAAGAAGCTTTTTCTACTGCCCCAGTCTTGACTCATCCTGATGTGGATCATCCATTCATAGTTGAAGCAGATGCCTCTGATGTGGCTATTAGTGCAGTCTTGTCACATCGAAGTAAAGACACTGGTCAACTCCATCTTGTAGCCTACATGTCTCGAAAGCTGAACGAAGCCGAACAGAACTATGTCATTGCTGAAAAAGAGCTTCTGGCGATCCGTGAAGAGTGGAGAAATCATTTGTTGGGTGCCAAGTACACAATCACAGTATATACTGATCATCGCAATCTCCAGTTCATGAGTTCAGCTAGACTTTTGACTCCTCAGCAATTATGCTGGATGCTGTTTTTTTCCGAATTCGATTTTGTGGTAACTTTTTGTCCCGGTAAAGACAACCGCAAAACAGGCGCCTTGTCCCGCCAAGAGTCTACCACGGTGCCTACCATCCAGCCTTCCAGGGCTATCATTGCTCCAGACAAAGTCCTATGTATAATAAAAACCAAAGACTTCTTTAAAGACATCCGTACTTCTTTCACCATTGAGAAATGGCAGGCATGGGCTCAAGCAGATCCCAAAAGATCCATCAAACAAGGACTACCTTTTTCATGATGCTCGTTTGTTCGTGCCCACCACCAAGCTTCGCAAGTTAGCTTTTCATTGGTTACATGTGTTACCTACGGCAGGTCATCCAGGTACTCTAAAAACTCTTGAATTAATGCAACGTTACGTTTGGTTGCCTACTCTGCCAAAAGATGTCAAAACAATGGTGAACCACTGCGAAGTCTGTGCTCGCATCAAGACAAGTCATTCAAAACCGAAAGGTTTGTTGCATCCACTCCCAACTCCATGCCGACCTTGGGAACACATCTCTTTAGACTTCATTACAGGACTACCAGTAGTTCAACAGCACTCAGTAATCCTTGTGGTAGTAGTTAGTCTCACGAAATATGGACATTTCATTGCCTGCAAGAAATTGCCCACCTCCAGTGAACTGGCAACCATCCTACTGAACAGAGTGGTCCGTTATCAGCAGATCCCAAAAGGTCATTCAAGCAAGGACTACCTTTCCATGACGCTCGCTTGTTCGTGCCCGCTATCAAGCTTCGCAAGCTAGTATTTCATTGGCTGCATGTTATACCTACGGCAGGTCATCCAGGTACTCTTAAAACTCTTGAATTAATCCAACGCTACTTTTGGTCTCCTACTCTGACAAAAGACATCAAAACAATGGTAAACAACTGCAAAGTCTGTGCTCGCATCAAGACAAGTCATTAAAAACCGAAAGGGTTGTTGCATCCTCTCCCAACTCCATATCGACCTTGGGAACACATCTCTTTAGACTTCATTACAGGACTACCAGTGGTTCAACTATATTGAGTAATCCTTGTGGTAGTAAATAGTCTCACGAAATATGGACATTTCATTGCCTGTAAGAAATTGCCCACTTCGAGCAAACTAGCAACCGTCTTACTGAATAGAGTGGTCCGTTATCACGGGCTGCCAAAAAGCATTCCCTCCGATCGAGGGTAGCAATTTGCCTCCAATTTCTGGAAAACATGGTGCCAAACGCTTCAAGTCACATCCACACTATCTACTAGCCATCATCCTCAAACCAATGGTCAAACTGAAAGACTGAATCAGACATTAAGGCAATATCTGTGTGCTTACTCTGAGAAAGCACTTCATTCCCGGACATCAATGCTCTGGTTGGCTGAGTTAGCCTACAATAACTCATTTCACACCTCCACTGGTGTCACTCCATTTTATCGCCTGTTTGGCTATAATCCTGACACCCTGCCCATCACGATTCCTCAAGAAAGTTCTCTTACACCAGCTGTGTCAGAAAAGATTCAACACCTTCACCAAATGCAAAAACTGATTCAACAGCATTCAGAAAAAGCTAAACAAAAATACAAAAAGCACTACGACAAGAAACATTGTGAAGGACCTCAGTATCAACCAGGGGATAAAGTATGGCTTTCAACAACACATATAGGGGGTCATTCCGACCCCAGCGGGCGGCGGGCGCTTCCCGCCGGGCGGAGACTGCCAAAAGACCGTACTGCGTTCAAATGACCGCGGCGGTCATTCTGACTTTCCCGCTGGGCGGGCGGGTGACCGCCAAAAGGCCGCCCACCCGCCCAGCGGGAAAGCCCCAGCAACGATGAAGCCGGCTCCGAATGGAGCCGGCGGAGTTGCTGGTGTGCGACGGGTGCAGTGGCACCCGTCGCGATTTTCAGTGTCTGCTTTGCAGCCACTGAAAATCTTCATGGGGCCCTGTTAGGGGGCCCCTGCAGTGCCCATGCCAGTGGAATGGGCACTGCAGGGGCCCCCAGAGGCCCCACGACACCCGTTCCCACCAGCCTCTTCCTGGCGGTGTAAACCGCCAGGAACAGGCTGGCGGGAAGGGGGTCGGAATCCCCATGGCGGCGCTGCTTGCAGCGCCGCCGTGGAGGATTCCCTGGGGCAGGGGAAACCCGGCGGGAAACCGCCGGTTTCCCTTTTCTGACCGCGGCTTTACCGCCGCGGTCAGAATTGCCCCGGAAGCACCGCCAGCCTGTTGGCGGTGCTTCCTCCGTCCCCGGCCCTGGCGGTCCATGACCGCCAGGGTCGGAATGACCCCCATAGACTTCAAGAAAAAGCACATGTTTAATCCACAATTCATCGGTCCTCACACAGTCCTCCAGCAAATTAATCCAGTGACCTACAAACCGCAGTTGCCCCGGTCACTGCGTATTCATCCAGTGTTCCATACTTCCCTCCTGAAAAAAGCAGTCCAGAAGATACACTCCCAACCAGCTCCAGTTCTAGTACAGGGGGAAATGGAATACGAGGTTAAACAGGTATTGGACTCTAAGCTCCAAGGCCGTAATTTGTGGTATCTGATCTCTTGGAAAGGTTACGGGCCAGAAAGTAACTCATGGGTCTCTGCATCTGATGTCCATGCTCCACAACTAGTGAGGCGCTTCCATCGTCTTAACCCAGACAAACCAGGCCCTAGAGCGCGTCTGGGAGAGGGGAGTACTGTCAGCATCAGGACAGTGCGCGCTCTACGGGTGACGAAAATGCACAAAACTCAGCCTTTATGCAAGAGCATAATTCATGCATTGTGTTTCCATGTAGTTTGTTAACCTTTTGCATTGCAGACTTTTACCTTGAAAAACACTATTGATGATGTTTGCAATAACTGTTCAATTGCAAGGTATTGCTGCAGACTTATTGAGTGTGGTAGGGTGTAGTTCCTTTCTAGGATCTTCTGGAAGTTTTCTCTGCAGTATGACTGGGTGTGGTCTGTGAGCTGGTCCAGGCTCTATATAAGGGAGCCAGCCCAGCTCCACATGCTCACTATTCAGAGGTCCCTGTACAGAGCAGCAGCAATTTCCTGAGCTCTTGTTCCGGAGGCCTACTTTGAAGTTCCATGCCTGCACGGCATTATCTTGGTGATCCTAGAGCAGGGTGGTAAGACGGTGGTCGGGCTGGGCCCCCGACCCCGCTCTAAAAAGACTCTTGAATTCTTGGGCCTATTCTCGAAAACTTTCAGAGTACGCGAAGCATTGCTTTGATGTTAATCTGGTATTTGGATCGGCAAAGGTTATGCGCAATCGTTTCATGGCATTTGCATACTTTGTTCGAATTGGCTGAGGGCGAAATTCATTTCTTGCATGATAATCCTGGTGCTCGGATTGGCAAAGGCTTGCGCGATCGTTTCATGGCATTTGCATAATTTGTTTGAATCGGCTGTGCATGCAATTCGTTTCTTGCATGACAAACCTGGTGTATGGATCGGCAAAGGCTTGCGCGATCATTTCATTGCATTTACATATTCTGGTTAGAATTGGTTGTGTGCGCGATTCATTTCTTGCATGACAACCTTGGTATTCGGATTGGCAAAGACTTGGACGATAATTTCATGGCATTTACATACTCTGGTTGGAATCGGCTGTGTGCGGGATTCATTTCTTGCATGACAGACTTAGGGGGTGATTCTGATTCTGGCGGGCGGCGGAGGCCGCCCGCCAGAATTCCGACCCCATTATATTGCTCCGCGGTCAGAAGACCGCGGAGGGTATTATGAGTTTTTCCCTGGGCTGGCGGGCGGTCTCCAAAAGACCGCCCGCCAGCCCAGGGAAAAACTCCCTTCCCACGAGGATGCCGGCTCGTAATCGAGCCGGCGGAGTGGGAAGGTGCGACGGGTGCAGTGGCACCCGTCGCGTATTTCAGTGTCTGCAAGGCAGACACTGAAATACTTTGCGGGGCCCTCTTACGGGGGCCCCTGCCGTGCCCATGCCATTGGCATGGGCACGGCAGGGGCCCCCAGGGGCCCCGCAACCCCCCCTACCGCCATCCTGTTCATACCGCCATCCTGTTCATGGCGGCTTTCGGGAGCCCGCCGACTTGCCGCTTCAGACCGCGGCTGAACCGCCGCGGTCAGAATGCTCGTGGGAGCACCGCCAGCCTGTTGGCGGTGCTCCCGTGGTCGCCGCCAGGGTCAGAATGACCCCCTTAGTGTTCAAATCGGCAAAAGGTTGCACGATCATTTCAAGACATTTACATATTCCTGTTGGAATCGGCAGAGTGCACGATTCATTTCCCTCATGTAAAGCTTGATTCCCAGATCGGAACCAGTGTGTACAATCAGTTCATGGCCATACAAAAAAGACTCTGAAGTGTAATGTTATTTAATTTGCACACATTTCTTTTTGTGAAAATGACAAAACCTAAATGTGACGTTCTAGTGCATATTAAGTTCCTACCATAATTCCAATTGTTTTCCCGAGATGGTTTTCAGACAGCCTTTAGTCCTCATGTATAAAAAAAGGCAGTGTTTGTTCTGAAGCTATATTCTAGAAGGTTCTTGTATTTCTAGACATTAAGTGACACGTGATGAAAAACCTTCATGAAACATTGCATTAATCATCCTTGATTTTATTCCAGGTATCCAGAGTTCTTTAAGCCTAGTTAAAATCATTCCTTAGAGTATTCATGGTAACAGTAAGACAATACTAAGAATCACAATCTAGTGACAGTCAATGTGATTTTATTCTGATGTTGTGTTGTTTAACCTTTTGCTTCCTACAGGTCTCCTTCCTAGCTGTTCCCTACATAATCCCCTTTTCCCCGCTTGGACTCTTTTAGACTCTGTGACATTCTAATCAGAGTATTGGAGCTGTCTTGTGGTGGACATGTTGAGAACGTGCGCAGACCCCAAGGATCTGGTGACTCTGACACCTAGAGGGTAAACAGAGAGAAAAAAATTAATTACTCACCTGCCCGGACCGTCATACTCATTGCCCACCAGTTCCCACCCATGCACTGACGCACATACACTGACCACCTCACATGCAGCACTCAGGCCTCCCCCCAACATGTGGCTTACATCCACACCACTCCAAACAGGCATTGCCCACGCATCCTGCTCACAGTGTACTCACCTGTTTGTCTGGAGGACCGTAGAGTAGTGTGTACTGGGGAAGGACCCCATCCACCAGGTTGTCCGTCTCCTCTGCAGTGAAGGCAGGGGCCCTTTTCCCAGACACTGGAGCCATTGTCGCTTCCGGATTCCTGTCACAGCAGCACTTGCAGTGTAGGTCCTCTCCTGTTGATGGTCAGGTATCAAGTGAGCAAATGGGTAGAAAATGGCAGTGACGTCCGTGGCGGGAAGTACAGTCACCGCTGGCGTACATCGTCATTGGCTCCTAGGACCCATAGGGCCCGATGATAACCAATGCGGAGTTACACAGCGGTCCTTGACCGCCTACCACGACGCTGCACAATGCCAGTGCAGTTACCTCATTTCCCCTTGTCCCTCCTCACAAGTCAGGCAGCTGCCATTTCAGGGGAGCACATGGCATGGCACCTAACTGCGTCACAGCACATATTGGCACATATACTGACTCACTATTTAACACACAGCTTCTGTAACATTAGTTCAGACACAGTTGTGCTATCTATGTGGTAAATGACCTTCTGCTCACCATTCTCCTCCATAGGCTACAACCGCTGAGGCAGCATATGAGATGGCAGCATCCTCCGGTGTACAGACCCCTGGTGGACCTGTCGACAGTGGAAGACAGACACATCATAATCACATACACACTTGATCGTGCCACAATCCAAGCACTTTGTGCCCAATTGGAGCCAGACCTGATGTCAGCTATCCACCAGCCCACAGGTATCCCCCCTCTTGTGCAGGTCCTGTCAGTGCTCCATTTCCTGGCAAGTGGCTCCTTCCAAACTACAGTGGCCATGGCATCAGGGATGTCTCAGCCAATGTTCTCAAACGTGTTGAGCAGGGTGTTGTCTGCCCTGCTAAAACATATGAGCAGCTACATCTTGATCCCCCAGGTGGAGGATTTGGCCACAGTAAAAGCTGACTTCTATGCCCTGGGACATATCCTCAACATCATTGGTGCCATTGATGGTACCCATTTAGAATTTGTTCCCCCCTGGAGAAATGAGCAAGTGTACAGAAATAGAAAAAGCTACCATTCGATGAATGTCCCATGTGAATGCCAAGTATCCTGGCTCTGTGCATGATGCCTATATCTTATGTAATAGCAGTATCCCTTATGTGATGGGCCAACTCCAGAGGCACCGGGTGTGGCTAATAGGTGAGCCCAAGGTCCCCACACAGTATGAGTAGGTGTCTGGGTATGGGGTTGTCCATAAGGGTTAGTGTGTGTCTCACAATTGTCCCTCAATATTTGCAGGTGACTCTGGTTACCCCAACCTCTCAAGGCTACTGACCCAAGTGAGGAATCCCAGGACAAGGGCAGAGGAAGGCTACAATGAGGCACATGGGCAAACTAGGATTATTGTGAGGACATTCAGCCTCCTGAAAGCCAGATTCCGGTGCCTCTATCTGACAGGGGGCTCCCTGTACTACTCATCCAAGAAGGTGTGCCAGATCATCGTGGCATGCAGTAGGCTGCACAACCTGGCATTGAGACGCCAGGTGCCTTTTCTGCTGGAGGATGAGCCTGGTGTTGGTCTTGTGGCAGCAGTGGAGCCTGGGGACAGTAAGGAAGAGGAGGCAGAGGAAGAAGATGTTGACAAGAGGACAAACATCATCCTGCAGTACTACCAGTGACACACAGGTAAGAGACTGTAACTACTCTTCACATATCAGTTTACTTTAGGACATTGTACATGGCAGCCTTTTAACCTCTGTCTATGGACACTGACTGTTCCCGTTGGATTTCCTTTTTTCAGGTCTGTGTACCCCATTCTGCCTTCTGCTATGTATACTGCTGCCCAACAACTGTCATACATTGGTCTGAGTAAATGAACATATACCTTGCAATGCTTTGCTAATGTTGTAGAAATACATTTGTGAATCATCAGACTGACTCCAGATTGGTATTTGATTAAAGGGTGTTTATTTAGGTGCTAATGAGTATAGGGGTATGTGCAAGAGGCTGGGGTGATGGTGGAGGAAGGTCCGTGGTAGAGTCCAGTCTCTTGGTATCACAGGTGCATTGTCCAAGGGGGCATAGGAAGTGGAGCAATGTCAGTCCAAGGTGGACAGGGAAACAGAGTGGACAGACGGGTGACAATCAGGAAGGTCCTATTTCTGGAAGGAGTCTTGGCAATGTTCTCTGTCTTCTGCTTGGATCGCAGGGACCGTTTGCGCGGTGGTTCTCCTTCTGCAGGGGGTGGGGTGCTGGTGGCCTGTTGGCCCTGTGGCGGTGCCTCCTGTCTACTAGCGCTGGCGGAGGTGGAAGGCTGTTCCTCGGTTTGGCTAGTGCCAGGGGCCCTTTGTTGAGCCACTGCCTCCCTCATGGTCTTGCCTATTATCAGTCAGCACCCCTGCTATGGTGATCAGGATGGTGTAGATTTTGGTGTGGTCATCCCTGATCCCCATGTACTGTCCCTCCTGCAGCCACCGGGGCTCCTGAAACTTGGCCAGTACCGTGCCCATGGTCTCCTGGGACTGGTGGTATGCTACCGTGATGTTGGAGTGTGCCTCCTGGAGGGTCGGTTTCCTGGGCCTGTCCTCCCCCTGTCGCACAGCAGTCCTCCCAGCTTCCCTGTTGTCCTGTGCCTCTGTCCCCTGAACCGTGTGCCCACTGCCACTGACCCCAGGTCCCTGATCGTCCTGAGTTAGTGGGGTTGCCTGGGGTCCCTGTAGTGGTGAACACACTGCTGATTGACGTGTCCTGGAGACAGTGGCATGGGCCAGCTAGGTGGGTGCTGTGGTGGTGTTTCCTGAGGGGGGAGGCTCTGTGGTGGGTTGGGACTGTGGCAGGAGAACCGACTGTCCAGAGGTCCCAGATGGGCCAGGTTGGGCATCCTGATACAGGCGTGCAGAGCTGCTGTCATCACTGTGGGCCTCTTCTGTGGGGGGACTGGATGTAGCTGGTACCTCCTGTCCGGTGACATTGGGTAGGGGTCCTGTTGGGATGCATATGTTTTGTTATTATATCTGTGTGTGCCATCTTGTGCAATGGGTGTCTTTCCCTTATAGAATTGTGCTTTCCCTGTCGCCTTAGCCTTGTGTAATTGCTGATTTTGTGGGGTGGGTGAGTCTCTCTAGTGTGCATGCTGTGATGATGGGTATCCATGCAGGTCTGTGATGGGGGGTCCATGCATTGGTGGAGCATCCAGGGCTTGGTAGTGGGATGTATGGGTTGTGATAGTGGGGTATATGTGAGGTGGTGGAGGGATGGGAGTGAGGGTAGGGGTAGGAGTTAGTGACGGCATGCAGGTAGGGTGGGGGGATACAGTAGTAAAAATTTGACTTACCAGAGTCCAGTCCTCCTGCTACTCCTGCAAGCCCCTCAGGATGCATGATTGCCAAGACTTGCTCCTCCCATGTTGTTAGTTGTGGGGGAGGAGGTGGGGGTCCTATGAATCTGGTGTCTTGATACCACGGAATGCACCATCCCCCGTAGGTTGTTCCACCTCTTCCTGATGTCATCCCTAGTTCTTGGATGCTGTCCCACAGCGTTGACCCTGTCGACAATTCTCCGCCATAGCGCCATCTTCCTTATAATGGAGGTCTGCTGCACCTGTGATCCGAATAGCTGTGGCTCTACCTGGATGATTTCCTCCACCACGACCCTTTAGCTCCTCCTCAGAAAACCTGGGGGGTCTTTGAGGTGCCATGATGTGGTGTGAGTGATATGTGTGAGGTGATTTGTGGGGTGATGTGTTGTGATGTGCGTGGATGGTGTATGAGTGATGGTGTTCTGTGCCTCTGAGTGAAGGTGTGCTCTTTGCTTTTTTCTCTCTGCTTGTTCTAATTTTTTCATTGAAAGGGTTATGGGTAATGTGGGTGTGTGTTTTATAGTGGTATGAGTGTGAGGGTGTGGTGTGTGTATGTGTGTCAGGTGTGTGTATATCGATTTGTCCAATGTGGTGTGGTTTTGTAAGTGTGTGTGGATATTGAGCGCAGCGGTGTGTACCACCAATGGTTTACTGCGGTTGAATGACCGCCGCGTTGATTCGTGGGTCGTGATACTGTGGGTGTGTTCCTGTTGGCGTGACGGTTTGGGTTTTGCTATCGCCACTATATCACTGACCTTTGGTGTGGCGGACTTGTGTGGGTGTCTGTATTGTGGCGGTATTCTCTGTGTGGGTCATAATACCTATGACGGTTGTTGGACTTTTGGCCATACGCATGGTCATCCCTAGTCTTTTTGCCCCCTTCCTCCTGGTTTTTCTGACCTCTCGCTGTTGGCTCTAGGACTCTGAGCACTTTATCACTGCTGACCAGTGCTAAAGTGCAGGTGCTCTCCCATCTAAAGTTGGTATGATTGGCTTATACCTAATTGGCATATTTAATTTACCTATAAGTCCCTTGTACAGTGGTATCTCTATACCCAGGGCCTGTAAATTAAATACTACTAGTGGGCCTGCAGTGCTTCTTGCGCCACCCACTGAAGTAGACTTTCAAACCTGTCTCAGGCCTGCTAGCGCAGGGCCTGTGTGCGCAGTTTTCTGCCACAGGGACCTGGCATCTAAATTTACTTGCCAGGCCCAGAACTCCCCTTTTACTACATGTAAGTCACCCCTAAAGTACGCCCTAGCTAGCCCTATGGGCAGGGTGCCATGTATGTAGAAAGGCAGGACATGTGCCATATTGCATGGCCTGTCCTAGTAGTGACAAACAGCCTAACTTGGTGTCTCACTGCTGTGAGTGCTGCCTTCTCATAGGATTGCATTAGAAATGCCCTGCCTTATGTGTAAGGGGTATTGTCTGATTTATGAGGGGTAGCGTAGGCGTGTTTGGTATGGTTGTGATGGTGATAATAAATACTGCTTACTGGTGTGGGTGTATTTTTTATTACTATCACAGAAATGCCACTTCTAGAAAGTGTGCATTTATCTGTGCTTATAATTCTGGTGTTTTGCAGCTTGACTCCAA
Source organism: Pleurodeles waltl (assembly GCF_031143425.1). Taxonomy (NCBI): domain Eukaryota; kingdom Metazoa; phylum Chordata; class Amphibia; order Caudata; family Salamandridae; genus Pleurodeles; species Pleurodeles waltl. The sequence goes on from NC_090448.1 coordinate 710,978,402, forward strand.
TCCACGTCTGGGCAGAGTGACAGTTGGGGCTTTGTGCATACTTTTCAGACAGCCTGTACACAGGGAGGGTGGAGGTGTCACCTAGGTGCATCTGCATGCTGAATAGTCTTCCTGGGCTGAAAGAAGGGAGAGGCGGGGCACACCTACATTTGTAAAGGCTGTGCCCTGGCCTCACACAATAGGGTCGTTAACCCCCCACTGATGTTTGGAGCCTGTGCTGAAAGGAGAGAGGGGGCACTCCCAGAACCAGTTGTAACTGGCTGGAACCTCCTCTCCCTATCATTGTAAAACACTGTAAAAAAGGACTATAAGTACAGGGGAATTTTCCCCACAATTTGAACATTCTTGGAACTTGAAACTGGACACAGAACGCTGATGAATGGACTCACCAGGAAACCGCCATGGACTGCTGCTGCTGTGCTGACCTGTGACCTGCCTGGTCACTAGGAGGAACTGCCACCATCTGCACCCCTTGTGCTGGCCTGTAGCTGGGCCCACCAGCCCTGTGCTCCTTCTTGTTTAATTGTTCCCAGGGGCAAGGTGCTGTGGCCCCTGACCCCTGCTACGATCCTTCAACCCTTTGGCAGAATGCTTTTACGATGAACAAGGCATTCTTGTAATGACTGAGGCTGCGGAGGGGCCATTGCGCTTTGAAAGCGCTTTTCTTTTGTGCAAGAAAATCACCGCCGCAGCCCAGGCTGCCTAATGGTCCTAGCGCTGTGAAAAGGGCTCGAGGGAAAATCATCGCCGCAGCCCGGGAGCCTCGTGGTGCCTTTGCGCTCCATTCGGCGCATTATCTTGAATAAAATCACCGCCGCAGCCCGGGCTGCACAGCTGATTCCAGGCGCGGGGTTTGCGCCGGCTCTAGTGCCCCCGGGGCACTAGGAGAAGTGGAAGAAGGAGCTGTCACGCTCCTATCGTGCTCCCGGGGGACGCGCACTTTGTGGAGCGCCCCCGGGGCACCAGCCGGCCCCACCTGGGACCGCAACGTCATCTGGACGGAGAGGGAGAGGAGGACGCCTCTCCCTCTCGTGCAGGAGTCCCGGAGGACTCTCCTGTGATTCCAGGCCGGGCGGCAGCCTCACCGGAGGCTCGCCCTGGCCCCCAACTCTCTTGTTGGCCCCCTCGCGGGCCAGGAGTCTTTTATCACGGGGTCTCCCATTGCCAGGGCCACGGAGGTCCAGGGAGACCCCAGGGTTTAGCGGGTCCCCGGAGGGGCCCGCGTTTCTGAGAGGGGGGAGCGCGAGGCGCCCCCCTCCACCTGCAAGGATTTCCCTGACTTGGGCCCCCCCCTGGAGAGGGCCGGTGAAGGCCCGGGGGGCCCCCCAATGATCCCGGGTCCCAGAAGGGGCCCGGGAAGGAATCAGAGAGGGTGCGTGCCGCCCCTCTCTAGTTGCCAAGTTAGGGAGGCCCCCGTTTTGCGCAGAAGAGCGCCGGGGGCCCCATTTATTCGTTTCAGGCACGGAAGTGCCTCCTCATCAAAACAGGTACTGTTCAAAGAAACCAATATGATTATAGTCTAAAGTTCTTTCGACAGACTTTGCCATTATGATATATTGCCTACCTGTATTTTGATGCTTTTACATATGTGTGCACATGTTCCTTTTATGGACATGACTTGCTAATATGTTTCCCTCACTTGCCATAGGTTTTCTAATGTTCCTACTATGGGCGTTTTATGATATCCTTATGATAAGTGTTCTAATGTAATTACGTGTTTCCTGACTACTGCTTATGTTGCAGAATATTGAGTAACCTGTGTGTTATGTGTGACTACTGCTAGTTTGCAGAGTAACTAATGTGTAACGTTCTGACAACTGCTAAGGTAGCAGGATAGTACTGTTATGTGATGTTGGTCTAATAATTACGTTGTGTACAATACAGTGTATTTTCATATAATCTGGTGTTGTGTTTCCTTTGTGGTGGGGATATTGCGTCACATGTATGTGTGTGTTGTGCAAACGCTTTACGCATTGCCTCCGGGTTAAGCCTGACTGCTCGTGCCAAGCTACCAAGGGGGAGAGCAGGGGTTATCTTGGACGTGTAACTCCCTTGCCCTGACTAGAGTGGGTAAGTTCTGCCTGGCTGAGGTGCATACCCTAGCCAACCAGAAACCCCATTTCTAACAACGGTTTACTGCCGCGGTCACGGTATGTTGGCAGCCGTCAGCACAGCGGTAGGCGGCATTTACTGCCACGGTTGTAATGAGGGCCTTACTGTCTGTAAATGACAGTGCGCTACCACATCACGCTTTAGTAATATATTTATTTAAAGTGAGTGTTTAAACATAAACTGAGAAACAATCCTGCCCTGATGGCAAAGCTATTAGTAAACTAAGAGGCAAGTCATGCATGGATCATGTGTACCATATATGTGGGCTATATTTATTATACATGTAGCAAACTTTTATTGTATTTAATCAAACAAAAGAAGATTCTTTTACAGCAGAAATGCTGAACTCACTTATTTGAAGGTGCACTCATATGTGAGAATGAACAAAAAAGGCAATTGTAAAATACAATATTTGCCTAGGATCACACAATTTGAGACCCATTTCCGGGTAAAGTACATTACAGTTAGGTCGAGTAGATTATTCAAGCTACACGACTTGTAGGTCTAGTTACATTTGTATGATTTTTCGAGGCCTGAAGCAGTTAAGTGCCCACATCTTAAAATATGCCACACTTTCCAGCGGGGAAATTGACAATGACCACCAGTGCCTTACATCCTAGTGAGCCAGCAGAGGGACCAAATTAGCTCCCCAAATATTTAAATTTAGTCATCTCCACTTTAAGGAGTAAAGCCAATTGTTGATAATGAACCCTGTCCATTGGGAACAATAAAGATTTGTCCCAGTTAACATTAAATCCAGAGACCTTTACAAAGACCTGAAAATATCTTGCAACCTCTTTAGTGTCCCAGGTACTTGAGACAGGCATATATATAAAAAAACAAATGGCATACTAGGTGATTTATCCCCAGCCCCCATGCATCTTGGCCACCTTCATATCTGTGCATCTACCCATATCCATTTGATAAGACCCTCTATCACCAGCGCAAATATCATCAGCATCAAAGGACAGCCCGGTACTGCTGGAACTCACAGGGCGCGTGCCTAATAACACTTACTCTTGCACAGGGTCTATTGTAAAACAACCTACCATCTCCGGTACTTGGGGCCAAAACTAATTTTCTCCAGGATTCCAAATTGAAATGGCCACTCTACAGAGGATGTACACAATCTTATATTGTCTGACATCTGCCCCATTAATGTTTGTTTCACAGAAAGAATAGTGACCTTAATGTGTATTATGGAAATTTGTGGTATGTAGGAGAACCACACAACATAAGTGTGGGGTACTGGTCATTTGAGGTACATCATCATACATAGTATAACTCACATATATTATGGCTGCCCCATTGATATATTTGATGTACAGTTAGCAGCTGAACTGTATTATGCATATATGTATTGTTTCTGTGGGGTATGGGCAGTCAATCCCTTCTTTAAGTTAATAGGTTAGTCCAGAAGTATACTGGTATTTCTGTACGAGCATACACTCTATCAGCTCAGTTTATTTTTTTATCTGCAAGACATATTGTAAAAGTGGTTCAAAAATGAGAAAAAAACACAATATTTATATGTATTTAGCGCCTGCTTATTGTCAAATGGCATTGTCTAACGGTTCACCCCAAAATTCTTGCCTTCCTTCCTTCTCTTTTTGTGACTATTTTCTTGTTGTTGGGATTCTGAGCACTTTAACACTGCTAACCAGTGCTAAAGTGCATGTGCTCTCACCTTAAAATGAGGTAAGATTTGCTTATCCACAGTTGGAATATTTAATTTATTTATAAGTCCCTAGTAAATTGCACTTACCTATGCCCTGGACGTCTACATAAAGGCTACTAGTGTGCCCACAGCAATGATTGTGGATCCCACTTAAGTATCCCTTACAACATTACTGGCTTGTGTTCCCAGAGCCTATGTGTGCAGTTTTAAACTACCACTTTGATCTGTCAAGTTAACATTCTTTCCAGGTTCAAACCTTTATTTATAGGTAACCCCTTAGGTAGGCTCTGGGCAGATCAAAGGGCAGGGTGCAGTGTACTTAAAAAGTTGGACATGTACTTTTATGTTTAACCTGTTATGGTAAAAGAAAGACTATTACATTTGTTTTCCACCACCGCAAACACCGGGATACAAAAGACTTCTAACACCTCACCTACTGAATCTGCTGCAGGTCTTGCCCTGCCAAATAGTGCCAACTACAGTCCTGGTCCCTTGGAAGTGTGTATACAGTGCTGCTACTGCTAGAACCTGCGCGTTGACATCATACCATCGATGCTCCATCAACGCCACAGCCAGTATTAAGCACATTGCATCGCTTCTATTGTGAGACTGACACCAGTACATCGCTGCTGCTGCAGGGACTGGACTGGCGCATCATACTCAGAACTAATGTATCACCAACATTGTGTGGCGAAATCTGTTGCAACACCCCAACTGCGTGGGGATTTCCAATGGATCTTGTGCTGCTACAAGGATTAAGGTACTTTTGCTCACTGGGCCCTTCCTGGGTCCTGTATCCAGCTGCATTCCATTACGAGTGGCCTGAACTCTTGACTTTCTCCTGGTCCAGCCCTGCCAGATACCTCAGTAGTCACTTTGTGCTTCTAAGCACTATTGCATTTAGGGTCAGATGTAGCAAAGGGTTTTTCTCATTCTGTGTCAATGGGAAAATGTGTTCGTACATATGGCCCTTAATCTTTAAAAATGCATACCTGACATCTAATTATTGTATTTATTTGTTGTTGTTTTTATTTCATTTTTAAAATTGTAATCTACTTTTATAAAGTTATGTGGAGTCCGTTTGTGTTGTTTTTACTTTGTTGCTGTTTTAGGTGGTGCACAAATATATTAGATAGTACCACTCAATGTACATATGTATGTAGGCCCACCTCCACCCACAGGCTCCTGTCTGCACCTCATTCTTGGTGGCCTAGTGGTCATCTAAAAGAAAGTATCTTCCTCTCTTTACTCTTTGCCTCTCTTTACTCCTGCCTTTTTACTTCTGCCTTTACTTCTATTTTTTCGCTTGTTTCTTTTCTGTCCCTTTCTCTTTTTCTCCCTCTTTCATTTACCCTGCACGCTGTTGCCCCTGCATCCCCCCATGCAAAGTGCTTCTCCCGCCCTCAGACCTCTTTCCGACCGGATCCCCTATCTCCCTCCATTTCTTAATGATGGCCGCGATGCTGGTGCGCCAAAGGCAAGCCCGTGTGCGCCTTGACCGCACCTAGCGCCACAGACCCTAGTTCTCATCCCTTCTGCCAGTTCGATACCAGCAATCTATGTGCCCTCAACCCGGTAAGATCATCAGCATGGCACCAAGCCGACTCCAGGAACACCCATGGACCTTTTTCTTGCCGCGCCTGCTCCAACACACTCCAAATACCACCGCACGATCCCGCACCAGGCTCGGACAGCCACATCAAGTGCATACTCCTTAACACATGCTTCCTCGTCAAGCACGCAGTAGACGTCTGAGACCTTCTTGACTCAACAGCTCCGGACGTCACCTTCTCAAGGAGACTTGGATCACCCCCACCGCTACCACAGACATTGCCATGGCCGTTATGGACAACTAACAACTACATAATCATCCACAAGGACAGAGCCAACCGGACTGGAGGTGGCATTGCCATAATCTACAAGAATAACCACCGCCTATCATCATCGCATTCTGTCAATGCACGAGCACCTACATTTCCAGATCCTGACCACCTCAAACACCTCCCTACATGGCACCCTCATCTACAGGCCACTCGGACCCCAACCCCAGTTTTACGAAGACATTGCCGATCTTGTCACCCCTCCAAGCACCCACCTCCTCCAATTACATCCTACTCAGTGACCTCGATTTACATCTTTATACCCTTGATGACCGCAACACCTCAAACCTCCTGTACAACTGCACAACTCTCCGCCACAAATACCTCGTTAATGTCCCCACCCACAAAGCCGGACACACTCTTCAAGCTGTTGTCCCAGCAGGTGACAACATCACCATCACCCACACCTCCAAACACCATTGGACTGACCACAAGTGCATCCACTTTACCTAGACTTAAAACCCCGCACGCCACCACACCCCCTGTCCCCCGGGCAGACACTGGGGCAAAGTCACAGAAGCACAGATCACCAACGCTCTCAACCACTCCCTCCCACGGACGCAGTGGACCACTAATGAAGCCGCAAGCAACCTACACCGCTGGATCTGATTGCGCCGACAACGTAGCCTCCCGAAGTAAATCAGCAGGGAATCAATAGAGCAAAAAACCCAAGTGGTTTATGCAAGACCTACAGCAATCCAATTGCACCTGCAGACAATTGGAACGCAAATGGAGGCGCAGCAAATCCACCAAAGACTGCACAGCCTACAAAAATGCAGAAACCGCGCACCACCAGGACATCAGAGCCACCCAAAAAGCTGCATTTCACGTACACCTCAACACCAGCACTCACAACGGCAAAGAGCTCTTCGCTATAGTCAAAGAGTTCATGAACCCCTGGGCAGACACCTCATCCATCCCTCCCTCCCTCCCAAGACCTCTGCAACGATCTCGCCACCTTCTTTCACTGTAAGATCTGGGACATCTACGAAGGCTTTGGGATCCAAAGCCCGCCATCACCATTCTCCACCATGGACCTAGCACCATGACCAGATACTGAACTTGTGGACCCCCATCACTATAGAGGACACCCAAAGACTAATGAACTCCATATACTTAGGAGCACCCTTGGATCCATGCCCTCATCACATCCTCAACCTTGCCAGCGCCATCATTGCACCAGAGCTTTGCCGAACCATCAACCTATTGTTCGAGAACGCCACATTCCCCTCAGACTGGAAACACACCAAAATCAGCAATCATGCAAGAAACCCAAAGCCGACCTTAGAGAGCTGAAGAACTACAGACCCATGTCTCTGCTCCCTTTCTCAGCCAAGGTAACGGAAAAAGCAGTCAACCATGAATTAATTGAGTTCCTCGAGACACACTGTATCCTAAACCCGTCCCAGTCCGATTTGAAAGCAACCACAGCACCGAAACTGCACACTTAGCAGTCACCGACGACAAACGCATCATACTGGACCACGGAGGTACTGCTGCACTCATCCTTCTAGACCTCTGTACTGCATTTGACACCATTTCCCACTCCACCCTCTGCTACAGACTGCACAACACCGGCTGTACGAAGCTGGCCCTCTATGAAGTGTGCAAAACCGATCACACTATGGAGAGGGTCCGGGCAACCACACGCTGGTTTCCAGAGGTAAACATTAGACCACCTAAGGCTCCAATTTTTAAGGTAGCTGGTCGAGCAGTTAGGCTAATCCAGGAGATGTGCTAAGTATTTGCTGTACTCACAAATCCAATCATGCACCACACACACTCAATGAATAACTCAAGACCAGAATTTATAAAATACTTCAGACTTTTAAATACATTTTAAGACCAAAATCTTCAGAATACGTGAAGTACTTTTTGAGTTATGACTTTTTGAAATTTTAATAAAGTCATCGGAGTCAATGCACAGTCACCTTTAAAATTTATTAAAAATCATACAGTTGAGTTACCAGTCTCTTCTTTCAGGGTGGCCGTAATGGTCGGTGGGCACACTGTGCCAGTTGGAGAGCCTCAGGGGCTCCTGGTTCCGGCAGAAGCAGCATTGGAAAACCTCTTTGCACAAGAAAAGGGCCACCTGGAGAGACCACTTGGAAAAGGAGCTGGTTTGCAAGTTTAAGGTGGGTGCTTGGGGTACCCTTGGGCTGTTGAGGTCGCAAGGGGTTGAGGACCCAGGGCACACGGCAAATCCCACGATGCAAGGCTCAGGGCGGCCAGATGCACCACATTTTGGAGGTTTTGGATGCTGTGCACCAAGGTACCCTTTGGAGCTGTAGGTGAGTCTTCTTCTTGGGGTCAAACAGGACATTGCGGGTGCTTTGGTGGGTGGTCTGGGGTGTCACTGAAGTCCCTCAACTGGGACTTCCTCCTGGTCCAGTTGCAGCTCTGGGGGAGCTGTTGTTGGCGATGGCTAATGTGCATTGCAACTCAGCCACGGGAAGGCGCTGAGCCACCAAACTGGGCACAGTTGCAGGTCACATCTGGGCTGTCGTTGGTGTGTCATTGGGTCCGGCTGCAACTTCCGGTCGCGGAGGTATCGTCCAGTCGGTGAAGTGGCCCTCACCGGTTTGCAGGTTCCTGTGGTTTCTTGAGTGGTGCCTCCCCTCAGGAGGGAGTTCTCAGGCTATTTGCGAAACCTGGAGGTCCTCGGGGTCTTTTGAGTTCTGTCCAGTAGTCAGCTCCTCCACAGCGGCGACTGTCTGGACACTGGTGCAGCAATCAGGGGTCTTGAAGTCTCTTCTCATGCAGCAGGTCCTCTGTTCTTGTCCTGTCGGGTAATTTAGTGCTATCTTCTTGTCTTCCAGGTGAATCTAATTGCTTGGTCTAAGGCAGCCCTATACATACTGAATTTAGTGGGCATTTTAGGGGGAACTGGTAGTGTCCAATAGGACACTTACCCTTGGGTCGCTACATCCACTACAGTGACCACTTCCTGTGGGAAGGGGCACTTCCCTAAACCCTATTGGATATTTTCCTACCATTCAACATGGAGGAAAATGAGATGAAGTGTGCACTTCATCTGCAAGCTCCTTGGGGTGTTGCATGCTCAGTGTGGCCACTCCTCCTACCTTTAGTCTGGTTTCCTTCCTTTGCTCCCGCCAAAAGTGGGGGTTTGTAAAGGGGGAAGCCATCTGCTGCTAGCAGCAGGCCTGGGGGCTTGAGTTTTAGTGGCAGTAGCCCTTTGAAGCTCACCGCTGGGGTGTTGCACATTCGTGAGGAAGTGGGTGTTAGCTCCTCCACCCAGGAAGAGCATTGTCTTACAAACCAGAGAGCCATGGCTCTCCCCTAGGTTTGTATATTGGCCGTCTGAAGTGGCAGGGTGGATGGAACCGGTCAGTAACTATGCCATTTAGGGTTAGCTTTTGCAGGGGGCACCTCTAAGGCTCATGTTCGTTCACCACTCAGGGTAACGCCCCACTGACCATGCGCGCAAGCTGGGTATTATCCTAGACTCCTCTCTATCAATGACCCACCAAGTTAACGCTGTCTCCTAATCAAGCTTCCACACCCTCCATCTCCTTCACCAGCAAACTGGACTACGCAACAGAGTCCAGTATGCAGTAGCCAGACTCATCCTCGACCTCCCCTGACACAGCTGAATCTCCTCCCACCTCAGAGACCTACACTGGCTCCCTGCCAACAAGCGCATCACATTCAAACTTCTGATCTACACCTTCAAGGCACTGCACAAAATAGTAACGGCATACATCAACCACCAACTCACTTTCTACGTACCGAACAGATGTCTCCATTCCCCCAGCTCGCACTTGTAACCGTCTGCAAGATCCTGAAAAGTACAGCCTGAGGAAGATCCTTCTCCTACCCAGCAGCCCGGACATGGAGCACACTTCCCCTCAAGCTCAGGCAGACAGCATCACTAAAGCAGTTCAGGAAGGACTTCCAGACCTTGCTCTTAGATTGAGCATCACACCTACATTCAGCACCTCAGGAGGAGCAGCCGGTGATGACGGCCCGCAGCTTGACCGCCTGCATGGTAGGCCGTATGGGCATTGACAAGACTGTGCCATCAGCGACGTGCTGACTGGAGTGAGGCCTCTGAGGAGCATGGGTAGGGGTGGCGCCATTGCGGACTGGATCAGTTCCTCAGCTTTTTAGGATGATGGATTGCGTGAGGGAGTGACATTGCAGGAGCAGCGCCTGTTACCCCATTGATAGTGGACTGGGAAACAGTGTGTGAAGGGAGTAGGGGTCTGTCAGTTTTGGTGAGGTGAGTCTATTTTCAGCTGGCGGACCCTCCAGAATGGGGAGAAACAAGGGGCAGGGTCCATGCACAGTATGTGGTCACCAGGCTGCCTGTGGACAGTGGCTCAGGCGGTGCAGCAGGTGGATATGCCAGGAAAGAACGATAGGGGGGGCAACCTGCATTGGCCGAACCGTCGCCGGGGACAATTATGGCAGCTATTCAGGTCCTAAAGGGCATTTTGCAACCTAAACTGGATGCCATGATGATGGATGTGACTTTCCTATTCACTGATCTTAAAAAAAAGTGGCAGACAAGGTTTCAGTCACAGAAACAGACATCGCGTAATTGCAAGTGCAGAACTCTTTTTGGGAGATCTCATTACTATGAAAATATCCCCCAAACAGTTGTCCCACTTTTTCACTATTTAAAGAGTGCATAGGGCCCCGGTTCCCCTGTCACGTCCAAGGCCCCCCCAGGGCCATCATTGCCAGGGTTTTCAACTTCCGCGACAGGGATGCCATTTTGCAAACGGCCTGAATGAAAGGTGATCTTCAATAGGAAAACAGAGTGATCCGATTTTTTTTTTCCTGATTTCCCACGTCAATTCCAAAGACAGCGACCTAATTTTCAGGAGGTTAAAACGGGGCTGAGAGACACAAGGGCCGTAAATAAATGTTGCTGTGCCTGGTGCGGCTGTGGGTGGTAGCGGAAAGAAAGATCTGGCACTTCACCGCCCCAGCAGAAGTGTGGAAATAGTTGGATGGGTGGCGCACCCCGGGATGCCGGCAAGGGGTAGAGGCAGGGTGTATCTGCACCACCCCGTGAAGCGCAGATACCTAATGACAATGGACAGTCTCCGTACCGGCTGATGCAAGCCTAATACAAGCGCCACAAGATAGGGGGCAACCTGGAAATGATCTTGTGGTTAGGGCCGGGGTAGTTCTACTTGTCTCGGACTGAGGATCAAAGAGCCAAAGGTGGAAGTGGCGGGAATTGTGTTTGTGAAATGCCCTTGTTTTTAAGGATGCCTGCAACAGACAGGGTGTTAGCTCTATATAGATTTCAACGAATCCAAGTAAGCAATTTTGTGTGTATAGAGTTGCATGGGGGATCTCACACAAGTGACCATTAAACTATATCCCTTGACCCCTATACGTCAGCGCTGGCCCACTCAGATGATTTGAACTCACTTTTGGGGTGGCAGGCACTCCGCAAGTCGGGAGGGTGGGCACATAGGAGCCTATCTGTCGGGGTAGCAGGGAGTGGGGATTTTGGAAGTTGGTGTTTTGTATGGTAATCCTTTGCATAGTTGTGTTTGACTACTGCCTATTGTCAGGATGTCCCTCAACTGATTATGTGGAGGGGTGGTAAGGAGGGGCATCGGGGGAGCACATGTTTGGGAAGGAGACCAATAGAGTACAAGGTCACTGCATTCATGGGTCCGCAGATTCACAATGGCTCACGCTCGTACAAGTATTGACATGGAATGTGAATTGGCTATGGAACTGTATTAAGCGCACCACACTCCTACAGTACATACATAAGAATGCCCTGGAGGTGGCTCTCCGCAGGAGACACACAAGAGGGGGAGTTGATGCTGGGCACTAGATAGGTTTGGCTATTCCCTGGTTGCACATGCAGAATATACCACTGATTCCAGGCATGTGGGGATACTCATTAAGAAATCACTACCCTTCACTCTGATGTCTACCAGGTCTGATCCATTGGATTCCAATGTGGCGATAGCGGGGGTGTGGGAAGATCAGATCTTGAACTTGTGCTCGGTTTATGTGCCTCCAAGGTTGCATACACAAACCATGGCTGAGGTGGGAAGTCACTTCTGGACATTCCGCCGGGTCTGCTGATGCTTGGTGGAGACTTGAATAGGGTGGTAGGCCTGGCTTGGGACAGGGATACGAGAGCAACTACACAGGTGGAAGGTGGTACCCTTAGTTCCTTCTTGAATGCCATGGGGCTGGTTGACCTATGGAGAGAACATCACACGGAGTGGAAACAGCATACTTATTGCTCTGCGGCACATAGCAACTACTTGCGGCTAGATTATTTGCTCACCACTCAAATGCATTTGGGGTACTACATGATGCCCAGCACAAACCCAGAGGAATCTCAGACCAGTCCCCAGTGACAGTGCAGTTGCAGGGCCCAATCCACTGTTATGTACTGCCTCCCAGGCTAAGTCCGTGGTATTTGAAGGACAAGGTTTTTAGAGATGCCTTGAGAGAAAGTTCAGAACAATACTTCCAGGAAAACAACGGTTCAGTTGAATATGGGTGTGTCTTATGGGAAGCATTTAAGACATTATTGAGAGTTCATGCCTAAGATTCAATATGGGAGAAGAAGAAGGAACAGTGAGAACGATGTGGGGCATTAGAGAGTGATATAGGGGCTCTAGAGGCGCCCACTGAGGAGGAGGGTAGGAGTACCCCTAACCATCAACATCAAGTTTGTCAGTAATTGAGTGAAGTGGCGGAACATCAAGCCTGGGCCTATGCATTGGCACAGAAGCACCTCTATGACATGGGGGATAAATCCTTCAAGCTATTAGCATGGCTAGACAAGAGGGACACCAAGAGATCCTTGGTCAGAGAGATCAGAGACCAGGAGGGAGAGTGGTGGGTTACAAATGTGGAAAGCGTTGAAGCATTTGTGGCATTATATGAGCCAATATGTGCCTCTGGGACGCAGGAAACCTCTGTGGGTTGTAGAGCCTTCTTGAAGGACATTGACCTCCCGCAACTGTCGGAGGATGACAGGGTGGCCCTGGAGGGAACGGGCATATATTTCATTTGAGAAGCTCAGATCAGAATACAGTGTGTTTGAATCTGAGTGCTATCAGCATCTCCAGTTGGGGCATGCCCTGCGTGGCCACATACGGGAGGGCGAACAGCTGCCAGATGCGACCTTATTAGAAGCTCGCCTCCTCACAGAGCCATTAAAAAATAAAGCAACATCATTAATTTATAAGAATTTTGATGAACAATTCCGCTGACCCATTAGTTTCCTTGTTGGAGGCCTGAGAAGGGGATTTGGGATGACTGGAGGATGATGATTAGTCAGTTTCGCTCTAGAGCTCCAGGGAGGTGGCAATTCGTGCCCAGTGTAGACTGGTACAGCTGAGAATTCTTCATAGGGCCCATTACTCTAGGATTGACTGGGGGGATTCCTCATTATGTTTGAGGCAATGCAGATAAGTGGTGACCTTTTACCACATCCTTTGGTCCTGCTCGGCAATCCAGTGCTACTGGGAGGGTGTGGTAAGCGTTATGACCAGGGTGACTGGGGGCAAAGTTCCATTAGCAATGGTAGCTAAATGACATATAGCGAGGGCAAGGGGGCTGTGGCAGCTCCTGAGCGTTGGGGCATGGAAGTCTGACATGGACTGATTGAGTTTTTTAATACAAAGAAATATAAAGAAAAATAACAATGAGTAGGAAAAAACAGGCATTTCTGACAACTTTTCAAACATAACTTTTTTGCACAGTGGCTGATTGACAATAGCAATACAATGTTACTTTTGCTAGACCCTTCTGGTTGCGGGGATGTATTGGGTTTGTAGGTTGTCCAAGACACCAAGGTACCCAGAGCCAGCAACTGAGCTGCACCACACAATGGTTTTTCATTCAGTTCTGGCATACACCAATTCTTATAGTGAAATAAGCAGAATGGAAAATGGGTCTCAAGGAAATGTATGTATTTTTAAAATGGGCATATGATACAGAGTTTAGGAACAGTGGTTATTGCTACATCTCAAAATTTGTGCGTGGAGGATTTTATTCAAAATGTCATCTTCCTTAAACACCAGCTTGCATCTGAAAGGCACAAATGTAGTGAAATCCAATTGGTGATAACAAATGTTCTTCTATTCTATGCTCCCATAATTCTGTCAACAACAATGGTAAGTCACTTGTGTGTATAGAGATGCTGCCTGCAACAGTAAACGGTCAAAAGTGGCCCTCTTTTTCCAATGCGGGTAGTTCTTGATTTTAGACAGTAGCTCTTCCGGCACCTACAGAAACCTAGCCGACCTGTACATTTTTAAAAGCTAGACACCAAGGTGTATCCAAAGTGGGCTTACTCGCCTCGCCTTCACAATATTTTTACCCATAATTTCCTACACACCTCATTGTTGACTTAAATAAAAAACATTTTCCTCACATTTTTGTGATGGAATGCTCTTGAACCTGTGGCAACCAACAAACGTCCTTACATCCAGGATTTCACAAAGTCTTGCACCATAAATGTTACCTAACTTGAGTGAGTACACCGTGTGGCTGTAACAGGAAACAGTCTAAATGCAAAGTTGACACAGTACATTTTTCAACCAATCACCCTGTTTTCCAATGTGTGTACCTCTAGATTTTGCACCCATAGATCAGCCAGTACCTAGGGAACCTAGCCAACCAGTATATATATATATATATATATATATATATTTATATTTTTTTTTTTACAACAAGACACATGGAGGAATCAAGGATGGCATTACTTACATGAATCCCATTATGTTTGTTCTTAACTAGAGTGCACAACAAAACTCACATTTTGAATGAAATCACATGTTTTCCTTACATTTCTGTGACAGAAACTTCCAGAACTTGTAGGAGTCCACAGAATTTTCCCACAGAGCATTGCCCCACCTGTACCTATAAAATCTCAGCTAAACATGTGCGGCTGGGCCTCGAGCCGCAACAGGTATAGTTCAAACCAGGAACAATGGGAGCTTACAAGTTACCGTTAGTTTGAGTGGACACCATTGGTGACAGGGTTGCCACTCTGGAAGCTTATAAAGCTAGTATCTCTGCCTCTGTTGTCCTGTACAAATCTGATAACTCTTAAAACCTATGGTCTATAAATATTATCATTTTGCCAAGTGGAAAAGCCAGGATTGGTCACTGGTTTTCTGGTTTAAAATTTTGTAATGAACCCACTAGATTTCTGCTACTTTGCTCATTTTTTTCAGCAAGCTTTTATGCTTCAGGGGGCCTCATCTGTGGACTTTGTGGATGCTCTGGAAGCCCAGGAGCTAAGCCTCAGTAGACCTTGTGGCCACTGTGCAAAACCAGTCAGCATCTTCACCCTCTGTTTGCTTAGGGAGTAGTAAGAAATGATTGTCTCATTTTTTATCATTATCCACCAGCAAATTACCTTAAACCTTAAGTCACTTGCCCACCTTTGCCATATTTTACCTGTTACTTTTTGGTCATATTAGAAGTATGCAATCCAACAAAATACCATCTAAAGGTTTTTGTGGCTAATATATCGTTTTTTTTCTTTTAGAGCACACCTTGAACAATATATCTTTATTGTGTTTTTTCTCTCAAATTCCTTTACTAAGAAGTGCCACACTCACTAAGAAAAAGTATTTTCCTAGAATCATATGCCTTTTTCAAGTGTGGAAGCCAAGATTTGTCCCTGGTTTTCAGGGTAAAATTGTGCAATTCCTCCATTCAATCACTACTACTTTGCTCTCTGTATTATCCCCAAGGTTTTATGTTTTTTTTTTTAAATAACATTATTGGCACATGATGTTAGAGCGTGGAAGCAATGCAGAAGCTGGACTAAAAATTAATTATTTTCATTTTAAGGTCCAAAGGGACCACGAGCTGAGTCGGAGCCAAGCCTCTTGTGTGCAACATGAGTACCTCGTTCACCTCTGTCATACTCAATTTATAGTTCTTCTTGTTTTTTAGCCTAACCTTACAACCCTAGGTACTTTTGTGCTCTTTAAGTAGCAATTGATTTACATGATATCTCTTTAATGGGCTTCTTCTACTTGCCACAAAGCCTCCCCCCCCACCACCACACCCACCACCTGGGACCCCACCACACACGAAGAAACCGAAAAAAACATGAACTCCATCCACTCCGGATCTCCCTCTGACCCCTGTCCACATCGCATCTACAACAAAGCCAGCCCAACCATTGCCCCCATACTCTGTGACATAATCAACTCCTCGTTCGACTCCGCCACCTAACCAGACCCCTGGAAGCACGCGGAAATCACCGCTCTCCTAATAAAAAACAAAGCCGACCCAGAGACCCTCTCCAACTATCTCTCCATCTCCCTCCTCCCTTTCCCCACCAAGGTTGCCGAGAAACTAGTCAACGCCCGCCTATCCCACTTCCTCAAAGAAAACAACACTCTTGACCCCTCACAATCCGGGTTCCGCAAGAACCATAGCACAGAAACCGCCCTCATTGCATGCATCCTCTCCGCAGCCTTTGACACTGTCTGCCACCACACACTCCGCACTTGCCTCCACAACATAGGAATTCGCCACAAAGCCTCAGACTGGCTCGCCTCCTTCCTCACCGACCGGACCCAGAGAGTCCGCCTTTCCACTCCACAGCTACCAAGATCATCTGCGTAGTCCCCCAAGGGTCATCCCTCAGCCCCACACTCTTCAACATTTACATGATCCTGCTAGCCAACATCCTCCGATCACATGGAATCACTATCCTCTCATACGCAGATGACACCCAACTCACACTCTCCCTCACCCACAACCCCACCACTGCCAAAACCAACCTACACACTGCTCTCCTCGACACCGCCAACTGGATGTCAAATAACCACCTTAAGCTTAACTCCAACAAAACCGAGATCATCATCTTCGGCCCCAACAAAACCATATGGGACGACTCCTGGTGACCCACCGCCCTAGGCCCGCACCCACCCCCGCAAACCATGCACGCAACCTAGGCATCATCCTGGGCCCCTCCCTCTCCATGACACAGAAAATCAATGCTCTAACCACCTCCTGCTTTCACACACTCCGCACTCTAAAAAAATCCTTCAAATGGATTCCCCCAGAGACCAGGAAGACAGTCACCCATGCAGTCATCAGCAGCAGACTAGACTACGGTAACGCCCTCTATGCCGGCACCACACTCAAACTCAAACGCAAACTCCAGAGAATCCAGAACACAGCCGCACGCCTCGTCCTTGGCCTCCCCCGCCACAAATGAATCTCACCACACCTCAAATCCCTTCACTGGCTCCCCATAGACAAGAGAATCACATTCAAGATCCTCATCCACGCACACAAATCCCTCCACAACACCGGTCCAACCTACCTCAACGACAGAGTGAACTTCCACACTCCCACCCGTAACCTCCAGTCAGCCGACCTCGCCCTAGCCACAGTCCCCCGCATCCAAAGTACCACCACAGGAGGCAGATCCTTCTCCTACCTCGCCCCCAAAACCTGGAACTCCCTCCCCACCAACCTCAGGAAAACCAAAGACCTCCTGCTCTTCAGAAAGAACCTCAAGACATGGTTGTTCAAACAGTGACCCTCCCTGCCCCCCTTACCCCTCCCCTAGCGCCTTGAGACCCTCACGGGTGAGTAGCACGCTCTATAACATTTTTTGATTGATTGATTGCTAAACAGGAAATGGGGCACCTTCATGACTTGGTTCCATGTTTTTTCAAAACGACCATTGGTGAGTATAAATTGGATATCTCTTCAAATCTGTAACTATATCTACTATGCTGTAGTCTATATGAACTCTTGCCATTTTTATCAGTACACCCTGTGTAAACAAGTATTCTTCTCTTACTTTCATAAAGTTAAGGCGTATGAGTAGGAACATTCTTTAGCATTTTTTTTAATCATTTTTTACATTGCTGAATCGATAATCCAACATATCAGATTGGATTTTTTGATGTGGAGTTTCCATCTGACATAATATGGAGGCTCTTTGATTGTTCTGCGCCAGACTAACAATCTGTGCCAGACTACTCAACTAATTTGAACGACCGAGGGGCAAGGTGTCCACCCCCACTTACCATGGGAATACACCTGCCCAGCAACCACCCAAGAACATTGGTGTTTTCCTGTGTTTCATGCTGCACCATACCAACAGAAAGAACGATGCCCATTCAAATACTTGTTTTTGAATTAATCATTGTATTTGGCATCGCACACAAGATAGAATATAGTGTGTGCTAAAATATAGTCCCTCATTATGAAATTGGTGGTGAGTGTGAAAGTGGTGGAAATACTGCCAACAGGCTGGCGGTAAATACAGGCGAATTATGACCAAGGCGGTGATACCTCCCATAGACAGCCAATGTACCCCACCAACCGCCAGGGCGTAAACACCACTGACCAGGGCGGTAGCCATCAGCAGCAAGCCAGGAAACCAAGGTACTGCCCACCATATTATGACATAGCAAACTGCCAGGACTTCTGGGGCGACACCAATGCCATTAAGCCCTCGGGTGCCTTGGAAGTAACGGTTACATCCAGGGCAGCACTGCTCGGGTTCACGGGACGTAATCGTTACGTCCTGCACCCGGCCCTCGCGGGAAGTGTTGGCACCCCCCGCGGACCTCCTTCCCACCTCCCCAGGTCAGGGCTGGAAGGGGTATTGCTTCCCCTTCCACTCCCGCCCAACACATCCCTATCTAATGACGTCAGTGCACGATCACACGCTGACATCATTAGAGGCCGTCCAATGCCCTGCAAGCCATTTGCTTCCAGCATATTGAGGGAGGAAAGTTTCTCTTCCGGCCGGGGGGGGTTGCTTCAAAAGAGGCATCGGGGGAAAGGAAAGAGTTTAACTTTCCCTCGATGCCTCTTTTAGCATTCCTGCTGCCCGATCACAATGCAGTCGGGCAGCAGGAATGTCCACTAGGCACCAGGGATTTTCTTTGTGTGTGTGTGTTTTTTGTGCGGGGAGGCGGTCCCTTGGGCAAGGGCCGCTCCTGGCTCATTTTTAAGCCTATCTGCCTCCAGGGGGGTAGGAGCCACGATTGCACCAAGGATGTTCTGTGTTTTTTTGTTTATGTGGGCGGTGGCCCCTTGGGCAAGGGTCACCCCCAAAAGGGGGAGAAACACGGAAACACTTTTGGGCAGTTCTGCCCCTTGTGGGCATATCAGGCTTTTTATTTTGGTCCATCTGCCCCAAGGGGGCAAAATCCACTAGGCTCCAGGGATTTTCTTTGTGTGTGTGAGTGTATTTTTTTTGTGCAGGGAGTGCGGCCCCTTGGCAACGGCCGCTCCTCCAAGGGGGCATAATATTTTATACCGTATTGGCTTATTTTTATTAAGCGGAAGAAGCCAGGATGGCATCAGGGATGTTCTGCGGTTTGTGTTTTTTGTGGGGGGGGGGAGGCCCCCAATGGGGGAGAAACAGTTTTGTGCAGATCGGCCTTTTATTTTGGCCCACCTGCCCCCAAGGGGGGGGTAGAATCCACTAGGCAAGAGGGATTTTCTTGGTGTGTATGTTTTTTGTGTGGGGGAGGCCCCTTGGGCAAGGGCCACTCCCCCATGGAGTCATAATATTTTACTCTGTTTCTGCCCCACTTGGGGGCAGATTGGATCATTATTTTTAAGCCGATCTGCCCCCGGGGGGTAGAAACCACGATGACACCAGAGTTGTTGTGCATTTTTTTTTTTTTTGTGTGTGGGTGGCAGCCCATTGGGCAAGGGATGCCCCCCAAAGGGGGAGAAACACTTTTTGGCAGTTTTGCCCCCTTGGGGGCAGATGGGCCTTTGGATCTTGTGTGAGTTCTTTGTGTGGGGGGGGTGGCCCCTTGGGAGAAGGATCAAAGGATTCAGCACAGTACTGGTGGCCATTTCTGCCCCGTTGGTGGCAGATCGGCCTAGTTTTTTTTAAGGCCTATCTGCCCCAGAGACCACTAGACACCAGGGAAAATTTCTAAATGTTTGGTGGCGGGGTGTTTCTCAACTGGCAAAGTATTTGCATTTGTGATTATTTCAGTTTATTTCTCTCTTTTGTTCTAGTTCAAAACTTTTGCTTCTTTGCTGTGGCTCGTTTTGGCAGTGGTTGACCTGCGGTTTGCGTAGTTGCTTGTTTTAGGTAAGTAAATTTACTCCAAAGGAGTATTGTTGCCATGTATGAATGTTATGTTTGTAGGTGGTGTACTAAATGCAGGATTGTGTGTGAAATTTCCTTAGATTTGTGCACAATCATATTTCTGTTGTCTTATGTCTAATATGCCTTTCTTTTTTCTTTTTAGTGGGATATCATTGGTGATTGCTGTGACTGTGCAGATTAGTTGCTAGTGAGTCTAGCTTTTTCAGGAAAAGTGAGTTGTATAGCTTTTGAGTACATAACTCTTTGTGATAAAGCCACACTTTGTTTATTACCTTTTTTAGACAGTGCTGGTTGTTGTTGGCGCATTTGTCACATTACTCTTCTTAGAAAGGATCATGGCTAGCCACAGAGTGACTGCTCAGCAGGTTGTTGACAAGCTTTTTGAATCATCTTCTGACCATGATTATGAGACGGACTCTGCATCTGAGGCAGAGGAGGAAAAGAGAAATTCTGGCAGTGAGATTTCTGTCCGAGAGGAGTCTTCTGATGAGGAAGCCACCCTCAGTACAGAGGAAGGGCCTGTTTTCGAGGACACTGATGTTTCAATGGTGCAGCAACCAGCTGCTGAAAGGCTTCTCATTGGAAGACTGACACCTGGGTTGCCCCAAACACGGGGCAGCCACAGTTGCCTGCCTTTACTAGTTTCCCAGGGTGTAGAGTAAATACGGAAACATTTTTGCCTGTCAATACCTTTGAGTTTTTTATGGACGATGTATTTTTGGAAGAGATTGTTGAGCAGGCTAATTTGTATGCGGATCAGTATTTGAGGGACAAAGCTGCAAGACTTCAGTTGGATTCCCACAAATTTGGAAGAGATGAAACAGTTCTTGGGTTTGACTTTTTTGATGGGGTTGATAAGAAAGCTGTCACTGGCTTCTTATTGGTCTACTAGTCCCTTGATGGCAACGGCTATATTTCCTGCAACGATGACTCGTAAACAGTATTTGCTTCTTCTTCGGATGCTGCATTTTGTTGACAATGCTTTAGCCTTCCCACAAGATCACCCCAATTGTGACCGTCTTTTTTAGATTAGGCCTGTCCTTGATCATTTTGTAGATCGGTTTTCAGAGGTCTATGTGCCAGGCAAACAAATAAGGGTGGACGAGTCTTTGGTCCTGTTCAAGGGTCGTTTTGTTTTTAGGCAGTACATTCCTAGCAAGAGGGCATGGTATGGAATTAAATTAGATATGCTGTCTGAAAGTAGTAGAGGATATGTTTATAATTTCCAGGGTTTACACTGGTAGGGATTCCAGTATTGACCCCTCTGGTTGTCCACCCACTTTTGGAGTTAGTGAGAAAATTGTGTGGGAACTTGGTAGACAACTGTTTAACAAAGGTCACCATTTGTATTTAGATAACTTCTACACTGGAGCTCAGTTGTTCAAGGAGTTGTTCAGAGTGGACACTGTTGCTTGTGGCACAATCCACTCCAACCGGAAAGGCTATCCAAGGGAGCTTGTCTGTAAAAAACTTGAGGGGACAGTGCAGTGCCTTGCAGAATGATGAGCTGCTATCTCTGAAATTTGTATACAGGAGGGATGTGTACATGCTAACTACCATCCATGATGAGAGTACTTCACCTGTGGCTGTTTGAGGTCAAGTTGCTGAAGTGCGCAAACCTGGGTGCATTTTAGATTACAATAAGCACATGGATGGTGTTGATAGAGCAGATCAGAGGTTGGAACCCCACACTGCTGTTCGTAAGTCTTACGTGTGGTATGAAAAGTTAGCTATTCGTTTGTTTAATCTAGCAACTTTTAATGCTTTTATTGTGTTTAAGGATTGTTCCCCTGAGTCAAGGATAAATTTGTTAAATTTCAGGAGTCAGTGCTAGAGAGCCTTGTTATGGTGGGTCATGCAAGAGTTCCTAGAGTAGAAGTTGTGGAGGATGAGGTGAGATTGAAAGATCGCCACTTTCCTCATCAGATTCCTCCCACTCCCAAAAAGAACTTTCTCGCTAAGAAATGTAGGCCCATATTTATACTTTTTTAGCGCCTCATTTGAGTAATTTTTTTACACAAAAGCGCTGCAAACTTGCAAAATACAAATGTATTTTGTGAGTTAGCGTTGTTTTTTCGGCAAAATTCGTCGCAAATGTGGAGCTAAAACAGTATAAATATGGGCCGTAGAGTCTGTGCCCGTAGAGGTATCCAGAGGGAAAGCCGGAAGTACTGCCCGGACTGTCCTTCAAAGCCTGGGCTGTGTGTGGCAGGCTGTTTCAGGAGCTACCACACACAGAAGAATTACTGGGAACTATTGTGAGCATAAACTGCCGTTTTATATTTTCATATGTTCAGTTTCACTGTTGGCATTACTGTCATGTATTCAGTTAGAGCTTTTGTGTTTGTAGTTTTGTACTTATTTATAATTGGTTAGTGGTTTCTTTGTTGTTTCAAAACAAAAAAAAAGTGATGGCAGTGTGATTGGAGTGGAGCTTAGCTGGCGGTGTGTGTGGAGTGGTGGTTGACTGGCGATGTGTGTGGAGTGGCGTTTGGATGCTGGTGTGTGTGGAGTGGCGCTTGGCCGGTGGTGTGTTTGGGGTGGTGCTTGGCTGGTGGTGTGCATGGGGTGGCGCTTGGCTGGTGGTGTGCATGGGGTGGCGCTTGGCTGGCAGTGTGCGTGGAGTGGTGCTTGGCTGGCGGTGCCAGCCAAACGCCAGTACACACACTCCCATCTGCTGGTGTGATTGCTGCATCAGGCATGAGGGCATATGAAAGTGATGGGCCCTAGAGTGGCGCAGTCTGTCGATGCGAGTGTTGTAATTTGCTGGGCCCGTGGCTGGTGGCGTGAATGGTCTGGTGCATGTCATGTATGAAAGGTTTGTGAATGGACTGTAAAGCGGTTGGTGCCTTGTCGCAGCTTTACATCTCACGAGTTGTGAGTCATTGGTTCAGTTTTTTGGCCTTTGAGTTACTAACAGTGCATTTCATTTTTGTGAAATCTCTTGTTAATAAAATTTGATCTACTTAACCATCACTCACCCTCGTGCCAAATCCAACCAGTATGTGTGGTAAAAATGACAAAACCTGCTCCGCTGTAATCAGGCGTCGCAGCACACCCGTGACACGCTAGATGTCTCAGGTGGGACCCCGATGATGAAGCATGCCACCAACTGGTTGGTCAGTGGGGGGTCTTTTTCACATAACCTAAGTGCATATCTTTTCACAATTTTAGTGTTTGGAACGTCACAGAAGTACGTGGACACATCAAAATGATCTATTACAAAACTATCTGTGTTTGGGGGGGGCACCTACTTTTTGGTTTCGGGTGCGGCCTTCATCTAGGGAAACCTACCAAACCCAGACATTTTTTAAAACTAGACACCACAAGAAGTCCAGGGAGGTGTGGCTTGCGTGGATCCCCCAACGCTTTCTCACTCAGACTCCTCTGCAAACTTCACAATTTGCTTTAAAAAGCATATTTTTCTCACTGTTCTTTGTAGGATCAGCGCTCTGGCACACATTTCCTACCACCCAGCGTTCCCCTCAGTCTCCCAAGAAAATGATACCTCACTTGTGTAGGTCCCAAAGCAGAGTCAGCCTAAAGATGTATAAAAGAAAAGTATGTGCTTATCAACTCGCTATGCTATCCCCTCAATCTCTGTAGGTTTTTGGTCTTTTCTGTTGCAGGCACCTGGGCCACCCACACAAGTGAGGTACCATTTCTATCGGGAAAATTGGGTAAACGCTGGGTGGAGGGAAATTTGTGGCTACTCTCTGCAGGAGGCTGGCCTGGCTTATAGTGGGTACCTTGTGGTACTTACACCCTGTGCCAGGTCCAGTTAGCCCTTATTAGTAGAATAGAGGTGTTTCTAGCAGCTTAGGCTGATGGAAGGTAGCTATGGCAAAGCAGCTTAGGCTGAACTAGGAGACATGCAAAGCTCCTACTATACCACTTATATCATATAGCACAATATCATAAGAAAACACAATACTCAGAGTTACTAAAAATAAAGGTACTTTATTTTAGTGACAATATGCCAAATGTATCTCAGAGAATACCCTCATTTAGGAGGTAAGTAATATACACAAGTTATATGAACACAAACCCAAAACAGGTAAGTAACAGTAAGAAAAGTAGTACAAACAATGTAGAATCACAATAGGATGCAATAGGCAAACATAGGTCTAGGGGCAACATAAACCATATACTCCAAAAGTGGAATGCAAATCACGAATGGACCCCAGACCTATGGTAGATTGCAGAGGGTCACTGGGACTGTGAGAAAACAGTAAGGGTGTCCAAAATACTCCACCTCAAGACCCTAGAAAGTAGGAGTAAAGTTACCCTACTACCCCAGAAAGACACAATAGTCATGATAGGGGGATTCTGCAAGAACCACAAGCACCAACAAAACACTGAGGACGGATTCCTAGACCTGAGGACCTGAAAAGGAAGGGGACCAAGTCCAAGAGTCGCGATAGTGTCCAGGGGGGGCAGGAGCCCAGGAAACCCCGGATGAAGGTGCAAAAGGGCTTCCTCCGGGTGGATTTTGCAACAACGAAAAGGGCTAGGAACTTCTCCTTTGGATGGAAGATGTCCCATGGCGTGCTGGAAGTTGCAGAAGTGTTTCCACGCAGAAATACCGCAAACAAGCCTTGCTAGCTGCAAGGGTCGCGGTGGAGGTTTTTGGGTGCTGCTGGGGACCAGGAAGGACCAGGATGTCGCCCCTTGGAGGAGGAGACAGAGGGGGCGCTCAGCAGCTCAGAGAGCCCCCGCAGAAGCAGGCAGCACCTGCAGAAGTACCGGAGCAGTCACTTGGAAGTTCTGTGAACTCAGAGTCACAAAAGGAGGGTCCCACGACGTCAGAGTCCAACTCAGCGGGTTGAGCACTGCAGGATGGAGTGCTGGAGATCCAGGCTAGGCTGTGCACAAAGGAATCCTTCGAGAAGTGCACAGAAGCCGGAGCAGCTGCAAATCACGCAGTACACAGGTTTGCTGTTTGGCATGGGGAGGCAAGGACTTACCTCCACCAAATTTGGACAGAAGGGCCACTGGACTGTGGGAGACACTTGGACCCAGCTCCTGTGTTCCAGAGACCACGCTCGTCAGGATGAGAGGGGGCCCAGAGGACCGGTGATGCAGTCTTTTGGTGCCTGCGTTAACAGGGGAAAGATTCCGTCGACCCACAGGAGATTTCTTCTTGGCTTCCAGTGCAGGGTGAAGGCAGACAGCCCTCAGAGCATGCACCACCAGCAAACAGTCTAGAAAGCCGGCAGGATGAGGCGCTGCAATGTTGCTGGTAGTCGTCTTGCTACTTTGTTGCGGTTTTGCAGGCGTCTTGAAGCAGTCAGCGGTCGATCAGGAGGGGTCTCTGACGTCACCTGCTGGCACTGGCCACTCAGAGCAGTCCAGTGTGCCCCCAACACCTCTGAATCCAAGATGGCAGAGGTCTGGGACACACTGGAGGAGCTCTGGGCACCTCCCCTGGGAGGTACTAGTTAGGGGAGTGGTCACTCCCCTTTCCTTTGTCCAGTTTCGTGCCAGAGCAGGGCTGGAGGATCCCTGAACTGGTGTAGACTGGCTTATGCAGAGATGAGCACCATCTGTGCCCATCAAAGCATTTCCAGAGGCTGGGGGAGGCTACTCCTCCCCAGCCCTTCACACCTATTTCCAAAGGGACAGGGTGTAACACCCTCTCTCAGAGGAAATCCTTTGTTCTGCCTTCCTGGGCCGGGGCTGCCCAGACCCCAGGAGGGCAGAATCCTGTCTGAGGGGTTGGCAGCAGCTGCAGTGGAAACCCCAGAAAGGCAGTTTGGCAGTAACCGGGTTCTGTGCTAGAGACCCGGGGATCATGGAATTGTCCCCCCAATACCAGGATTGTATTGGGGTGACAATTCCATGATCTTAGACATGTTACATGGCCATGTTCAGAGTTACCATTGTGACGCTACACATAGGTAGTGACCTATGTGCAGTGCACACGTGTAATGGTGTCCCCGCACTCACAAAGTTCGGGGAATTCGCCCTGAACGATGTGGAAGCACCTTCGCTAGTGCCAGGGTGCCCACACACTAAGTAACTTGCCACCTAACATTCACCAAGTGAGGGTTAGACATATAGGTGACTTATAAGTTACTTATGTGCAGTGAAAATGGCTGTGAAATAACGTGAACGTTATTTCATTCAGGCTGCAGTGGCAGTCCTGTGTAAGAATTGTCAGAGCTCCCTATGGGTGGCAAAAGAAATGCTGCAGCCCATAGGGATCTCCTGGAACCCCAATACCCTAGGTACCATATACAAGGGAAGTATATTGGTGTACCAGTGTGCCAATGAGAATTGGTAAAATTAGTCACTAGTCTGCAGTGACAATTTTAGAAAGCAGAGAGAGCATAAACACTGAGGTTCTGGTTAGCAGAGCCTCAGTGATACAGTTAGGCACCACACAGGAAACACATACAGGGCATACATTTTGAGCACTGGGGTCCTGCCTAGCAGGATCCCAGTGACACAGGGGCAACAACAAACATACATACAGTGAAAAAGGGGGTAACATGCCAGGCAAGATGGTACTTTCCTACACTCTCAGATTCCAGAACTTTCTGTCACCGAAATGTGAGGAAAAAGTGTTTTTTTTGCTACATTTTGAGGTTTGGAAAGGATTCTGGGTAACAGAACCTGGTAAGAGCCCCGCAAGTCACCCCATCTTGGATTCAACTCTGTGTCTAGTTTTAAAAAATGCACAGGTTTGATAGGTTTTCCTAGGTGCCAGCTGAGCTAGAGGCCAAAATCCACAGCTAGGCACTTTGCAAAAAACAGCTCTGTTTTTTTTGGGAAAATGTGATGTGTCCACGTTGTGTTTTAGGGTATTTCCTGTTGCGGCACTAGGTCTACCCACACAAGTGAAGTACCATTTTTATCCAGAGACTTGGGAAACACTGGGTGGAAGGGAATTTGAGGCTCCTCTCAGATTCCAGAACTTTCTGTCACTGAAATGTGAGGAAAAGGTGTTTTTTTGGCACAATTGTAAGGTTTGCAGAGGATTCTGGGTAAGAGAACCTGGTGAGAGCCCCACAAGTCACCCCATTCTGAATTCCACTAGGTGTTTAGTTTTAAAAAATGCACAGGTTTGGTAGGTTTCCCTAGGTGCCGGCTGACCTAAAGCCCCAAATCTACAGCTAGGCACTTTGCAAAAAACACATCATATGGCAATGTAAAAATGTAATGTGTCCATGTTGCATTTCCTGTTGCAGGCATTAGGCCTACCCATGCAAGTGAGGTACCATTTGTATTGGGAGACTTGGGGGAACACAGAATAGGAGAACAAGTGTTATTGTCTCTTGTCTTTCTCTACATTTTTTCCTTCCAAATGTAAGAGAGTGTGTAAAAAAGACGTCTATTTGAGAAATGCCCTGTAACTCACATTCTAGTATGGGGACCCCGGAATTAAGAGATGTGCAAATAACCACTGCTTCTCAACGCCTTATCTTGTGCTCATTTTGGAAATACAAAGGTTTCCTTGATACCGATTTTCAACTCTTTATATTTCACTAAATTAATTACTGTATACCCAGAATAGAATGAAAACCCATTGCAAGGTGCAGCTCGTTTATTGGCTCTGGGTACCTAGGGATCTTGATGAAACTACAAGCCCTATATACCCCTGCAACCAGAAGAGTAAAGCAGACGTAACAATATATTGCTTTTGAAAATCTGACATGGCAGGAAAAAGTTACAGAGTAAAATGTGGAGAGAGTTTTTTTTTTTTCACCTCAATTTTCTTTTTATTTTAGCTGTTATTTTCAGTAGGAAAACCTTGAAGGATCTACACAAATGACCCCTTGCTGAATTCAGATTTTTGTCTACTTTTCAGAAATCTTTAGCTTCCCAGGATCCAGCATTGGTTTCATACCCATTTCTGTCACTAACTGGAAAGAGGCTAAAAGCACAAAAAATAGTAAAAATAGAGTATGTCCCAGGAAAATGCCAAAATTCTGTTGAAAAATGTGGTTTTCTGATTCAAGTCTGCTTGTTCAGCTGCCCACTGCTGGTGGAGGGGGCCTCTTGCCTCTATTTAGAACCTTCCCTTTCTTTGGTGGTGGAGTGGGAACCTTCCCTTTGTTTGGTGGTGGATTGCGATCCATGTGTCTCCTCTTGTGACGGGTCCCCTTGGCCTTTGACATGTCACTTCTGTCCTTGCCACCAGGAGTAGGAGGTGCATCCACTGTCCCCATCTCATGTCCCTTGCTTTTCACCACCCTAGGCCTCCCTTTCATAGGCGGAGGTGTGCTCACAGTAGGAGTGGCAGCTGCCACACTCTGGGGCACCTTTGTGCCAGCAGCTGATGATTTGATGGGAGCAGTGGCAGACTGTTGGGCTGAGGCGTTGTGCTGGGTCATTGGGACCCTGCTCTCATGGGCAGGACGGGGGGTGGAGGGGGCGGGAAGATGTCAAGATGTGCAAAGAAAAGCTTCTTAGGGATGCTGGAGTGGGATGTGGGAGGAGGGATGGGAGTGGAGGCTGAGGGAGTGGTTGTCGGAGGTGTACATCTGCTGGGCTTGGGTGCAGGTGCATGGGCAGTGTGCATGTGTGAGGTGGATGGCTGTTGGAAGTCTGAGTGTGTGCATTTGTGTGTCTTAGGAGAGGGGCAGACAGGGTGGGAGAGGACAAATGGGACGCGTGGATGGATGTTGTGGAGGTGTCTGCAAGTGAGGTTTGTGTGCTGCTTGATATGGTGATGGTGGTGGTGGCTGTTGATGCAGTGCATGCAGGTGTGAGGGCGGATGTGACTATGAGGGAAGAGGGTGAGACAGTGGAGGCAGTGGATGTTGTTGTCTGTGCAACTGTCTGTTGTTTGTTTGAGTGCTTTTGGCCTGAAGTGTGCTGTCTGTGTTTGACTGTGCTACTCTTGTGTAATGTTTTGTGTGCATGCTTGTCTGTATTTGTGCATGGGATGGGTCGGGGTTGAGGAGACTGGGACTGAGAAGTGGTAGTTGGAGGGAGGACGGTAGGAACAAGGACACTGGCTGCCATCAAAGAGGAGGCCAGAGCCTGAAATGATCTCTGTAGGGCAGCCAACCCACTGTGGATGCCCTGCAGGTATGCATTGCAACGCTGCATCTGGGATGCCAACCGCTGGATGGGATTCACTATGGTTGACTGCCCTACAGAGATGGATCTCAGGAGGTCAATAGCCTCCTCACTGAGGGCAGTAGGGCTGACTGGGGCAGGGCCTGAGGTGCATGGGTCAGAGGAGACGCCCACCCTCCTGGGTGAGCGGGCACAGCCAACTCAGTGGAGGGGCTACCGGGAGGGCGGTGCGAGTACGGGGTGGCGGCTGTACCTGTAGCTTTGATGGTTCCAGAGGTGTCTGCCACCACCAGGGTGCTCCCATCGCAGGAGGAATCACAGTCAGTGTTGTCACCTCCTGTCTCCCCTGTGGTGCTTCTCCCACCCTCCATCCCACTGGTCCCCATGGCATCCATGCACACTGCCTCCTGGGTCCTGTGGACTGCAGCTCCCTCAGTTGCTGGTGCCCCTGCTCCTCCGCCAGATGATGCTAATGCACACATGGAAAGGATGACAGAAGAAAATGGGGGGAGGGAGAAAGGGAGCACTGGGTCAATTAAAGCACCAACACCATCCAGCTCTGGGTAGGTCACCGTCAGTATGCGGGCCATCATTGGGGTCAAGTTCCGATGGGCACCCCGCCATCGTTGGGAGGCCATCCCCAGCTGGGCCTCCATGGTTTTCCAGGCCCAGCGTCTCAGGTCTTCCCACCTTTTCCGACAGTGGGTGCTCTGCCTGCTATAGACCCCCAGGGTCTGCACCTCCTTAGCGATGGCACACCACAATCCCTTCTTCTGATGGGCGCTGACCTGCAAAGGTATTACAGACAGGAGGATACCATTAACCATACAATACAGCCTGTCACACATATGGCCCACAAATTACAGTTCCATCTCCATTGGCACATACATCACCCGGAGCCCTGCATGTACACTACCACTAGACATACCCTCCACCCAAATGACACACTGCCAGCACACACACTTCTATATAACCTTGTTGCATGCATCGTCGCCATGGTGTACTCCCTTATTGGTCTGGAGGCCCATACAGCTGTCCATACAGGGGTAGGACCCCATCCACCAGGCACTCTAACTTCACCGAAGTGAAAGCAGCGGCCCTTTCCCCTGTCACACAGGCCATGGCAGGATTCAGATACAGGTCACAGCAGAAAACTCAGTGTAGGTGTTGTTCTGTGGAAAGTCATGAATCAAATGAGGTTATAGATAGAAAATGGCGGTCACGTCCGCTGCGGTGTACATCGTCACCGCCACCGGTGATCCCCACTGGACACTGTACTCCAAAGAGCCTCATTTTAGCCACTGAAGAATAGCACTGTGGTGCAAGACCGCCTTCCTCCATGACGCCGAACGCCAGCGGAGTTACATCACTTCCACCTGTCCATATTTACAGGACAGGCGGTCGCTATTTTATGGTGGTGTACAACAATCAGAAATTGGAAACTGCATCATTGCTGTGAATTATACATACATTGCCATTCACATTGTCCGATTACATACATGCTCCGTTACACTGGGGTGGTGGTTCCATTGTTCAGTTAGTGACACCCTTCTCACTCTTGTGTCCCTTAAATACCTACCACTGCGGAGGAATAGGAGGAGAAGGCAAGACCTTGTCGACAGAGCCCTTGTGGACTTGGCTACACTGTAGGACAGGCATTTAATACTGACCTATAGACTGGACAGGGCCACAATCACAGAGCTGTGTACTCAATTGGAGCCTGATCTGATATCAGCAACCCGTCATCCCACTGCGATCCCCCCAATTGTGCAAGTTCTATCAGTGCTCCATTTCCTGGCAACTGGTTCTTTCCAAGTGACAGTGGGCTTGGCAGCAAGAATGTCACAGCTAATGTTCTTAATAGTGCTGGTAAGGGTTTTGTCTGCCTTGCTCAAACACTTGTGCAGCTACATAGCTTTCTCCCAAGTGGAAGATTTGGCCACTGTGAAGGATGAATTCTATGCAATTGGACGTATTCCTAATATTATTGGGGCGATTGACAGAACACATATTGCATTTGTACCCCCTGCCACAATGAAAAGGTGTTCAGGAATTGGAAGAGTTTCCACTCACTCAATGTGCAAATGGTGTGTCTGGTGGACCAGTACATCTTCCACGTCACTGCCAAGTATCCTCGGTTGGTGTATGACGCCTTTGTCCTGAGGAATAGAGGCATCCCAAATGTGATAGCACAATTACAGAGGCACACGGTATGGCTAAGAGGTGAGCCTAAGTCCCCACCCAATATATGTCAGTGTATGCCTTCTGAAGTCATCCCCCATACCAAGGCTTATGTTTGTCCCTCAATTCTTGCAGGTGACTCTGGCTACCTGTCAGGGAGACCAGATCCTCAGGGCCTGCACACGTTCCCAACATGTCCACCACTAGACAGCTCCAAAACTCTGATAGAAATATCACAGAGCCTAAGAGAGTCCAAGTGGGGGAAAAGGGGATTAGGTAGGGAACAGCTGGGAAGGAGACCTGTAGGAAGCAAAAGGTTAAACAACACAATATCAAGATATAATCACATTGACTTTCACTAGACTATGGTTCTAAGCGTTGTCATACTGTAACCATGGATAACTTAAGAAAGGACTATAATTAGACCTCAAGAAATCTGGGTACCTGGAAAAAATCAAGAATGGTTAATACAATGTTTCGTATGAACTTTTCATGAAATGTCACATACTGTCTAGGAATACAAGAACCTTCTAGAATAATGTTTCAGAACAAACATTGCATCTTTACATGAGGGCAAAAAGCTATCTGAAACATTCCCTGGGACTTAATATGCACAAAGAATGTCACATCTTCAATTTAGCATCCTTACAGAAAATCCAAAGGCCCAGAATAAATGTGTGCACTTCAAGAAACACTACACATCAAAGTTTTAATTGCCATGAAATGATCGCGCACACTGTTAGCGATCTGACCACCAACTTTTACATGCGGGAAAGGAATTGCGTACACTGCCGATTCGAACAAGAATGTGGAAATGCCATGAGATGATAGCACACTCTGTTAGCGATCTGAACACCAAGTTTTACATGTGGGAAATGAATTGAGCACACTGCCGATTCGAACAAGAATGTGCAAATGCCATTAAATGATCGCACACACTGTTAGCGATTTGAACACCAAGGTTTACATGCGGGAAATGAATTGCGCACACTGCCGATTAGAACAAGAATATGCAAATGCTATGAAATGATCACGTAAGCTATTGCCGATCTGAACACCAAGGTTTACATGCGGGAAATGAATTGTGCACACTGCCGATTCGAACAAGAATATGCAACTGCCATGAAATGATTGCGCAAGCTGTTGCCGATCTTAACACCAAGGTTTACATGCAGGAAATTAATCGCGCACAATGCCGATTCGAACAAGAATATGCAAATGCCATGAAATGATCGCGCAAGCTGTTGCCGATCTGAACACCAAGATTTACATTAGAGCAATGATTTGCATACTCTGAAAGTTACACAAGTAGGCCCAGAACCTGTTGTGGTTCCTGACCCCTGTGAGGAATGCCAGGACAGGGGCTGAGAATCGGTATAATGATGTACATGGCTGAACCAGGCGGATAATAGAACGTACCGTCAGCTTCCTGAAGGCCAGGCTCAGATGCCTCCATCTGACAGGTGAATCCCTGTGCAACTCCCCTGAGAAGGTCTGCCAGATAGTTGTAGTATGCTGCATGCTGCACAACCTGTCCCTCAGACGACATGCGCCTTATCTGCAGGAGGAGGAGATTGGAAATGCCCCTCTGGCAGCAGTGGACACTGAGGACAGTGAGGATGAGGAGTCAGAGGATGAGGATGTGGACAACAGAACATCAGTAATACGGCAGTACTTCCAATGAAACACAGGTAAGACAGTGGAACTGACCATTTGTCTAATTTATTTTTTCAGTGTGGCTGTAGCAGGATGGCAGTCACTTCCTTTGCATCTCAACTGACTGTCACCTATGCCTTCTCAATTTGCAGATGTTGGTGTTATTACAACTGTGTACTGATGTGACGACTGCAGACAGCTACAGGTCATTATTTGTATAGTATAACAAAGTTCATGTCAATTGCATAAGATGTAACTGTTAACATAATTGCACATTTCCGTCACATAAAGCACTATCACTCAAATTGTGTTCAAGGGAGTTTATTGTAGAGAAATTTATAGAGGGAATATTGCAATGGAATGGGGTGATGGTAGAGGCAAGTCCAGGGTATTGATCCAGTCTGTTTGTAGCACAGGTCCAGTGTCGAAAGGGTCATAGGAAGGGGAGAAATGGCAGTTCAAAGTGGACAAGGTGAGACAATGGAACACAAGAGGGACATTCAGGAGGGTCTAATTTCCTGGCACTGGTCTTGGTCTTGGCAAGTGTCTCTGGGCATCTGTCTGGGTCGCAGGGAACGTTTGCAGGGTGGTTCACTTTCTGCAGGGGAGCGCAGCTGGTGGCCTGTGGGTCATGTGGCAGGGCCTCCTGTCCACTAGCTGCAGCAGATGTGGTGGGCTGTTCAGTTGGCTGGCTAGTGGAAGGGGCCCGCTGGCATGCTGTATATTCCCTCATGATTTTGGCCATATCAGCCAGCACCTCTGCTATGGAGACCATGGTGGTGTTGAGGGCCTGCAAATCTTTCCTGATCTCCTGATGATGTACCTCCTGCAGCCGCTGGTTCTCCTGCATGTTGTTAAGAATCTGGCCCATCTTCTCCTGGGATTGTTGGTAAGCCCTCAGGACATTAGTGAGTGCCTCCTGGACAGTCGGTTCCCTAGGCCTGTCCTCCCCCTGGCACACAGCCATTCTCCGAGTGTCCCTGTCCCCCTGTGCCTCTGTCCCCAGAACGGTGTGCCCACTGCCACTGCCACTGACCCCAGAACCCTGATTGTCTTGGCTGTGAGGTGTGGACTGGGGTCCCTGTACAGGTGTGCACACTGCTGATTGACGTGTCCTGGGGACAGAGGTGTGGGGACGTTGGGTGGGTGCTGTGGCATTGGATACTGAGGAGGGAGGCTCTGTGGTGGACTTGGAGTGGGCTGGGGTCGCCGACTGACCAGTGGTCCCTGATGGACCAGGTAGTTCATCCAGATCCAGAAGTCCAGAGTTACTGTCATCACTGGGGGCATCTTCTGTTGGGGGACTGGATAGTCGTGGCACCTCCTCGCCACTGGGATTGGTTGGGGCACCTGTGGGGATGTAAGTGATGTACTATGCTTCATGTTTGTGACATATGCTACATCCCTAGCTTCCCCTATATTGTTGCTGTTGCTCTGCCACCTTTGTTTGTATATGGTGATTTATTGTGGGATTGTAAGTTCTCCATGCTGTGCATGGCTTTGGTGGTGAGTGTAGATGCAGGGCTGGGAGGGCTGTACATGCATTGGTATGGCATGCAGGGCTTGGCATTGGGGTTAGTCAAATGTGTAGGTGCACTGGGTGGGATGGAGTGGAGTGATGGGAGTCAGGGTGAGGGGGTGAGATGGCATGCAGGTATGGGGGTTGATAGGTTGTAAATATTGACTCACCAGTGTCCAGTTCTCTGGCTACTCCATTGAGTCCCTCAGGATGCAGTATTGCCAAGAGTTGCTCCTCCCATGCTGTCAGCTGTGGGGGAGGAGGTGGGGGTCCACCGCCGGTCCTCTAGATGGAGAGCTGGTGCCTTGCTGCCATGGAACGTACCTTCCCCCGTAGGTCATTCCACCTCTTCCTGACGTCGTCCCTTGTTCTTGGATGCTGTCCCATGGCATTCACCCTGTCCACGTCTTCCTCGCAATGTAGATTCGCTGTACCTGTGATCCAAACAGCTGTGGCTCTACCCTGATTATTTCCTCCACCAAGACCCGCAACTCCTCATCTGTGAAACTGGGGTGCCCTTGTGGGGACATGGGTGTTTTGTGATGTGTGTTGTTGTTGCTGTGATTTGCGTGGCTATCTCTTGGCTATTTTTTGTGTTCTTAAAGGGTTGTGGGTAATGTGGGTGTGTCTTTTATAGGGCTGTGGGTGGGTGTGTGTGGTGTGTGTATCAGTGTCAGATGTGTGCTTTTAGTTTTGGCCAATGTTGTGTTGTTTAGTTTTTGGGTGGTCATTCTGACCATGCCGGTCGGTATCCCCAGTGGTTTACCACTGTTAAATGTCTGCTGTGGTGATTCGTGGGTCATAATGTGGTGGGCGTTATTTAGTTGGCAGAACGGTATGGGTGTTCTTACCGACACTTTAAAACTAACCTTTGGTCTGGCGAATATGTGTTTGTGGCAGTATTCTGTTGGTTTAATGTGTGTGTGTCATAATATGGTGAATGAATGTTCGCCTCCACAACGGTATGTTGGCGTCCGTCACCGTGGCGGTAAGTGTCATTTACTGCCAATGTCATAATGAGGGTCATAGTATTTCTCTGGACCATAGTCTACCTCTGTTTGTGTGGGTTCCCTTTGTCTTTCTCCCACTGCTATACCTAGGGTTATTCCTCAGTCTAGTGTGGTGACATAGGGCCTACTAGTGAATATGAGTCATTAAAGTCACAAAATAACCTGGATGAGGTGAATGTCTTTTAGTGCCATCTGTTATTAAGTTTCATTTTTAGCCATCCCGGGCTCTGCACCACAAAAGTTCAAGCTTGTACACACCA
This sequence comes from Pleurodeles waltl, assembly GCF_031143425.1. Classification (NCBI taxonomy): domain Eukaryota; kingdom Metazoa; phylum Chordata; class Amphibia; order Caudata; family Salamandridae; genus Pleurodeles; species Pleurodeles waltl. Next base: position 711,013,817 of record NC_090448.1, read on the forward strand.
TGGGAGACCTAGCGGTGCCTCCATAAATTTTCGGCACTCTGGTGACAAACTCTGCAGCGGATGGTGCTGGTAAGGAACAGCAGCCTATTTGGAACTGGCTCAGGACTTTGATCTTCACACTGCTCAGCAGGGTTGACGGAAAGGTGCCTTGGGTTCTGGTTTAATTTCTTTTAATTTTTTTGAAACTTTTGTTGATACACATACACCTTCCTTAAACTAGAGGCTGGTGGGTAAGATGGGTCAGGCAGTGGTAGATTCAGATGGAAAATTACAAACCCCCACCCCCAACTGAAACACTCACTCCCTACCTCCCACTTCTCCCTCTCGGGGTACACAAACTGCAAAGAATTAGAATCTACATGGGGTGTTAGGAGGAGGTAGTACCGCTGTTGGGGGAGCACGTTGTGCTCTTCGGAGAAGTTCATCCACCTTGGTCCTCAACTGACACTCAGTTCTCATCTGTGGCTCCTCGTATCTGTTTGCATGCAACAGCGGTCACACCCTGGGCAATGGCTTCGACTGGCCGGCAAAACCAGGTGAGGGTAGCCGACGAGACAGAAACCCTCACTGAGTTCAGGCTTGTCTACCTATGAATGGGAAGACTGGATCTAGCAGAATGCACAGAGGAAATCAATAGATATGTTCAATGTGCAGGAAGGCGGACTCATCAAAGTTCGGAGGAGCGCAAATAGGGCACAGTGAGACACATTAGGACACTGCTGGCCATCCACTGCATCCAGATCCATCTCTGTCGTCTTGTCTATGTCGTTCCACTGGATCAGGATAGGCGGATAGACAGGGACAAGAGGGAGTGAGGCTGACAATCTGCGCAACTCTCCCTCACTTTAATCCAATTCACATGTAAGTCAATACATCACCCCCCCACCCATCCCCTCCGTCAAGTCCTGTGGCGATGGGCGAGTGATGAAACAGCAGGTGTGGATACACCAGAAGCTGTAGACACAACCCCACACACAGGCGCCCCAGGATAATGGGTCGCTCTATACTGGACTCAATCAGCAGTGGAGTTTGGCAGCCCCCTGGGTGTCTGAGCAGCCCTATTTATGATCACTCTGCTCACCTCCCTGGTCTGAGGAAGGGGCTAGAAAAGGTGCCCTAAACATAGCCTGCTTCAGTCTACCCCTGGCCTGCTGGCCATGGCAAGCGGGAGATGACAACTATGCGGTCGCATCACAAAGAAGAAAATATTGGTGACTCCGCTCACAATTGCCACATCGAATGTGCACACGCTCATAAATAGCTCTAAAACAGACAGACCTGAGAGGTGGACAGCACCTGTCACAAGAGAACTTTGCAGGTACAACATCCAGATCGCATGCCTGGGCGAGGCCAGGGTCCGAGATGAAGGCCAGCTGACAGAAGTCAGAGCCTGTTATACCTTTTTCTGGAGCGGCTGCAACAGTGAAGAACATCGTGAAGCAGGAGCAGGTTTCCATCAGATCTAATCTGATCATCAAATTAGCCAGCCTCCCAAAGGGATTGAATGATTGACTCATGTCTTTGCAGCTCCCTCTCAAAGGAAAGTGCCACCCCACCTTTATCAATGTATAGTCCCTCACCAAGGGGGCAGAGGAGATCAAACAAGTTTTATGAAGACTTGGAGTTACTCATAGCATCTGTGGCCAAGAAAGATAAGCTCATCATCTTAGGTGACTTCAGTGCCAAAGATGGTACTGACTACCAGACATGGCTACTGGCTCACCGTGAATCACAGTTAACATCTGTTCAACCCTTAGGATGGGAGTGTGTAAATGGGAGTCGTGAAGGTCCAGCATACCCATCCAGTATCCAGGGTTGAGCGCAGACAAGACCTGACCCAGGGTGAGCATTTTGAATTTGTCTTTGTGGAGGTAGCTGTTGACAGACCGATCGAGAGGAAGGAGAATACCTTTTTTTTCAGCACCATGAAATAAAAGCAAAAACAACCACAACCTATCTCTGAAGCTAGGACACCCTGCTCAGCCCTCATGCCCAAGAGAGATAGAACCTCTCGTTGAGGCAAGGAAAGATGGTTCTCCAACACACATTGAATCTACATTGGATTATGTAGTGGGGCTTGTAAGAATGGTGAAGCATAGCCCCAAATAAATTATTTGTACCAGTATGATGTGATGTTGACCAACTGAGGCAGGTGCTGCTGTATCCGGACCACAACAAGATGGTTGTAGGTTAAGGGTATACACTAAAGGCTATTGGAGCCAGCAGCTGGTGGGGTGGGGAGGGGTAGGTGGTGAGACATTCTGGGTACTGGCCTGGTCCTGTAACTAGCAGCCTACACGACTACCACACCCGTGCCCACGAAAAAACTGCTGACACAAGCCAAGGGAATAGGCTGGTAGGAAAATTGCCGGTGGCCACGAATGCAGACACAGAAGGGGCGGGAGTATGAGTAAGGCGGAGGCAAATGGGCAGCAGTGTAGAGCCCCAAACACCGTGCTGTTGCCACAGTCCTTGAATCGCTCCACTGCAGGATCAGCCTTCTCACCAAACAAGTTGGAGCCATCAAAAGGCATGTCCACAAGTTTGCTCTGGACCTGGCTCACCACTGATTGACCAAGCTGTGATAGCACAACTGAAGCACCATAAATCCCTGGGACCAGATGGGTTGCCAGCTGCATTTTATAAAACGTTTTGCAGGACAATGGCTCAGATTTTGACAAGACTGTTTAACTCATTTATGGGACAAGCTTCAATGTCGTCCCCAATGATGGAAGCCTCTATCATTGTTATTCCAAAACCTGTGAAAGTTAGGAAGCAATGAGAGTCCTACAGACCTATTTATATCCTTAATGTTGATACCAAGCTCTTTATGAGCGTATTAGCTGCCCACCTGAATCTGCTCATGCCAGGTATGATAGCCTTCGACCAGGCAGGATTCGTACTGCACCAGCAATGCAGTGACAACACAGAGGCTCCTTCACCTTCTAGTCAAAGCACAGCACTCCACCCAACATATCATGCTCCTGTACACAGATGTCAATAAGGCATTTAACCGGGTCCATTGGCCATACCCAGTGACAACACTGGTCCATTTCGGCTTCAGGAACGCCTCCACTCATGATTCTGAGTAGCTATGGCCATCCACAGATCGAGTTAATGACCAAACGTCTGCCACGTTCACTATCAGCAGAGGTACCAGACAGGGGTGCCCCCATCCCCTCTGCTATGCGCATTATACATGGATCCAATTCCCCAAAGAGTGTATGATAACTATCATTACAGGGGTCTGATTTGGAGAGGAACACCACACTATCAGTCTTTAGGCAGACATACTAATGGCCCTCGACAACCCCCTATGTGGCCTTCCAATATTTTTAAAGGAAGCAAACAATTTAGGGCAGTGGCTGGCTACAGAAAAAATATTCACAAGTTCAAAGCCCTCAATGTCACGGCTCTAACCAATAATGTTAAGCAACTCTTCCAACAATTTCCCATACAAGTGGTGACAAAAAATATTTCATACTTGGACATTCTGCTGACAAAGACAGTGCCAAGCACAGCAATGCTTAACTATGATAAACTTCTCCAGCAGGTCACCAAAGACCTAGCACAATGGCGTACCTACCACTTTTCCTGTCTGGGCAGAGTTGCAGCTATGAAAATGGTGATTCTATTGTGGATTCTTTTCCTCTCCCAGACATTTCCAGTGATTCCACACGATGGGATGGTTCACTCCTTGCAAAACCCCTTCATGGCTTTGTTTGTGCAGATCAATGCCCTCAGCATAGCAGAGACCTGAGACATTGTACCCCACTGAAGGTGGGGTCTGGGAATCACGCACCTTAAAAACTACTATCAGGCAGCGGAGCTCCAATATATGGCAGAATGGTCACAGACAGAATCAGAGAAACATGTTTGGACGGTTCCATTCCTGAGGAGACCAAAATTAGCTTTGAGTCTTTACTCTTCCCCAGTCACAAGATTCTTGTTCAAGGTGTACGATAAGGTGATAGTACATAAGGGGCTAACAACGTTCTTCTCTCCTTTCACTCCCATTATAGGCAACACAGATTTTAACCCAGGCCTGGACCAAGATGCGTTCCACACCTGGCAAGAGGTGGAATGACAGTCTTTTGCCCACTTCTTTGACGAAGATGGCCCTATTTCCTTTACCCAATTAAGAAGAACCTACATACTCAAAGAGAAGGAATGTCTACCCCTCTTGCAGATTCAACAGTGTGGGTGCCAGTACACAGACTTGCTTGACTCCGTTGGTGACTGGGAAGGCATTGGAGGAGTCTCCATCGTCCACTACTAGAGCAAGAATGACATTGTGGAACTGGCGCACCATACTGATGAATTTGCCTGGGTAGCCAAACTTGTCCATGATCCACCATAGCCCCTCACGACTGACGCTGTCAAAGGCTTTGGTCAGGTACACGAACGTAGTATAAAGGTCCCCATCTTCAACCATGGAGCTTTTCCTGTAGTTGACGTGCTGCAAATATCATGTTCATTGTCCCTCTGCCCTCTATAAAGATGCACCCACTCTCTGGCAGGTGTCCATCTTCCATGTGTTAACTGAGGCAGTTGAGAAGGACTCTGGCAAGGATTTTGACAGCAATGACCAAGAGAAAGATTCCTCTGTGGTTGTCGACACTAAGCAGTGGTGATGTTCCAGAGGACTGTGGCCCGTAGATGGTCTTCAGGGCATTGTAGAAACTCTTGGAGTTGTTGCTGTCAGCATACTTCTGGATCTCATCTGCCTTTCTTCAGAGCCAGGAGTCTTGCATCTCGGAGTTGTAGGCTGCCTTCTTGGAGGCAGATGTAGTGTCTTTTTGAAGGGATCTGAAGGCTTCAGGCTTCACATCTAGCAGCTTTTGAAATTCTTCTTCATTGTCATCAAACCAGTCCTGGTGTGTGCGTGTGTTCTGGTTCAAGTGAGTAATAGCAGTGTTGTAGACCACATCTCTAAAAGGTGCCCAGTCCTCTTCAGCACGTTTTGTGCCACAGCTAAAATGGTCAAGCTTGCTTTCGAGGTCCTTACTGAGCTTCTGGCACACTGAGTGGCGTTCTGACTTGCTGACATTCAGTCGCCTATAGGTCTTTTTGCCCTGTGGGCATCCCGCCTTGGCTGAATGTGCATGTTGAGTTTTGAGAGGATGAGTCTGTGGTCTGTCCAGCAGTCTGCGCTGCACATGGCCTTAGTCACTCTAACATCCTGCCTGTCCCTTCTCCTTACTATGACATAATCAATGAGATGCCAGTGCTTGCTGTGTGAGTGCATCCAGGACGTCTTGTTACGGTTGGGTAGGCGGAAAACTGTGTTTGTGACCAACATGTCATGAGCTGTGCAGGTCTTCAAAAGGAGATGACCACTGCTGTTGCTTTTGCCAACTCCATGTGCTCCCCTCTTGTGTCTTCACAAAAGTGATGGTGGTGGTGGCTGCTCATTGGCATGGAACAGTCATCATTTTTGGGCACAATGAAAGGTTATCTCTTAGTGTTACCAGCCTGTTTGCATGTGCCTGACCAATCTTCCATGTTCAACTCTCCAACTGCCACAAGTTTTTTCAACGGTTTATGCACTAATATCAGCCTTTAAAAATTTGGTTGGACCACAGTGAAATCTTAATTTATTTCTGATATTTTTCCTGTGTACTCCATTTGAGCCTATGCAATTCATGGTTGTTGACCGTAATTAAAAAAAAAAATTGTGGCAATTACATCTGCCAGGAGTGTTATCGAGCTTCAAGCCTTCTCTGTATCCCTCACCTTCAACTACCATCTTTCAACGCAAGCGGGTTCTCTTTCTCCAAAAGTGGTCACTATCTTCCATGTCAGTCAAAATATCATCCTGCTGACTTTTTACCCTCCTCCTCATCCTTACATCTATGCAACCCAAAATGGGCGCTGATCTGACTAAAAAACACCAGTTGGGTGATCAGCTTTTTCATTGGCTTCTTTGGTGTGAAGATGAGGCAAGCTGGATGAGAAAAGGACCATCTCCCATTAGCTTTCTCTTTGTATTAAGGAGTGCTATGCCTTGGCGAAGAAGCAGACTTCTGATGGACTATGAGCTCATTCCATCAGAGCCGAAGCAGCTACTATGGAGAGGTATTCATTCTCACTAATCAAATCTGTGGCTATCAATGTCTATTAGATGAACAACTTAATTACCTTTTGTAACACCTTATATTCCATATAATTATTTGTTTAAAAAGTATGATGTTTACATCATCTTCATGTAATAGTGTTTTGTTATTTTAAAGAGTAATGGATGGCAAAAAGTACAACAAGCTCCTGAATTATGTGTGCAGTAATGTGTATCCTGATGATTTCAGTAACATAAAGAAACAAAGATTACAAGATTACGGAGACTTTCAAAAAAGTTCACCAGTGATGGTATGTTACATTTCAACTACTTGCTTTGGAATTAGAAGACGGTTTTATATTTCTAAACAATAGGGTACTAGTTTGAATGAAGCATCATGATTTGGTGATTCTTTAAATGATACTGCTATATCAACTTTCATGTTAACAAATACTGTGTAGTAGGAATCGTTGAATTATATTATATTTTTGTTTATATAAATATATATATATATATGAATATATATATATATATATATATATATATATATATATATATATATATATATATATATGTTAAATAATTTTCATTTGTCATACACAGTAATTGAAACTCCTCCTTTAAGCTTTTTCATGTTCTCTTCAAACTAGATGGAAAGTTGTTCTTTGTAGGGAAAGGGAAAGTAGACACAAGTTATCGTTGGTGCAGAATCGGCTAAAAACATTTTTAATCAGACCCATTCTTTACTAATTGGTGGCCACTCTGGAATAACCAAACCAAAAAAAGTATGTTTCGACTGGCCAAACTTGACTGTCGATATTTAACAGTGGGTGAGTTATGTATTGATAATCAAGGAGTATTTTCACACAAATCAGTCAATCAAGCAATCAGACACTTGTAAAGTGCATTTTTTCGCCCGTAGTGTCTCAAGGCACTGTTGCTGGCGTGCTGCTCAGTCGAAGAGCCATGTCTTAAGATCCTTCCTGTACTGCTTCAGTGAGGCGGCTTGTCTGAGGTTGAGTAGAAGTGTGTTCCTTGTCTGGGCTGCGAGGTAAGAGAAACATCTGCCTCCAGCTGTGATCTTCCTGATTCTGGGGATTGCAGCGAGGGCGAGCTGGGAGGATAAGACCTCATCTGATTGAAGGGTAGGTAACTCCACCTACGCAAGTCCCTGTATAGGCCTGTTCAAAGTGGGTCTAACTTAACTGTGTAGGCCAATTCTGGAAGGTATGACACATGAACCCCCAGATACATAAAGGACTTAATGCAAACTGTAATCTTGGTGCACCAACAATGCATCACAGCCTCTGCAGACGCCACCACTTAGGCATGTTAGTTTGCCAAGGAGACTAATTTCACACTAACAAACTTCTTGCATTACAAGAAATGATGCAAAGCTGCGCTAAAACAGTGTTGCATCATTTTTTTAACACGCCGCTAAGAGAATCGCAACTGACATGCGTGCGAGATATTTACAATAAGGCGCAACATGTCAGTAAAGAATGATTAGCATCCAAAAAATGGTGATAATCTCTGTGACACATAGCAAACAAAAATTATGTAACTGTTGAAAAAGTGACGCTGACCTGTTTTGTGGCACGATAAGTGAAGCAAGCCAGGTTTGAGACATTGAGCATAAAATGGCGTCCCTAAAATGTATGCAAGCATGCCGAAAATGACGCCAGAAATCAGGAAAATAGCGCAATCAGGACAGGACAGACCCCAGAAAGATCACAATGAACCAGGTACCAGCTGGGATGTCCCGGAGGAATACCAGGCAAGGGCAAAAGGAAGAGGAAGTGTTGCTTCAGTCCAGAGGAAAATAACCTCCTTATCACAGAGGTGAGAGGGCACCAACGGTAGCTATCTGACACCTCTAAATTGTCATTAGGGAGGAAGAAGGTAATCTAGCAGTCCATAGTGGATAAGGTTAATGGTGTCGCTGAGGTCATCAGAACTGTGATAGACTGCAAGAAGCACGGGCATGATTGCTATCGCAGGTGCAGGAAGCTGGACTGGTGTGTGGTGGGTACCTAAGGTACTTGCACCTTATACCAGGTCCAGGTATCCCCTCTTAGTAAAGTGTAGGCAGTGAGTAAAAGCCAGGCTCTCTAGAGGTAGCTGTGGATGAGCGGCCAAAGGCTTATCTAGGAAACATGCAGAGCTCATGCAATACCACTGTAGTCACACAGCACTTACACCCATGAAAGAAAAGACTCAGTTGTACAAAAATAAAGATACTTTAGTTTTGGCACAGATTATCACAAATCACTAGACAGGTGACCCACCCATAGGAGGTAAGTCATACACTAAATATGTACACTAGCAATCAGAAATAGGGATAGAAAGGGTTAGGAAACAGTGCAAACAGTAGTAGCCAAAAGGGACTATAGAGGAGCACAAACCATATACTAAAAAAATGGAATGCAAACAAGGTACCCCCACCTAGGTAAGTAAGATGTTATCTTATCCAGGTGACTGGTTGACACCTGTTCGGTATAAGTCAATAAGGACGCTCAATGAAGGACCACACGCCAATTATGAATAAAATTTAGCTTTACTGGAATTTCAGGTGAATATATGTATTTAGCACATCAACAGTAGTAGAATAAGAATAGCAATGAAAAGCATCTATTTATATATGAGTACACTACAAAGAGCATCTATGCATATATATATATATAAGCAAAGAGTTAATTGACAGATATAAGCTTTGATTAGCTGTATACCAAAATGCATCACACTACGATGTTCAGGAAGCCAAATATAAACAAGTTGAATACTTCAGATAAGCTTTGATTTACTACACACCAAAATGCATGTTTCAATTACTGCAGCAGGCTCACACTACGATGTTCAGAAAGCAAAATATAAATGAGCTGAATACTTCAGATTAGCCTTGATTAACTGCATACCAAAATGCATGTTTCAATTACTGCAGCAAGCTCACACTACGATGTTCAGAAAGAAAAACATAAACGAGCTGAATACTTCAGATTATAAACACAGTGCAAGCATAATAATCAATTATAATAATAGAGCAAGGAAACAAAGGCCTTTCATCCCTGTGTGGAACTTAACTTAGTCCACAAAATAATGGGAAGCCCTCCACCGCCTGCTTGGACCTCTCTCCCCCTCAAGCGTCACGGTCTCTGAACAGCAAAACAGGGAGGCACCACTGGGTCATGGCAGCTTTCACAACCCCATCTGCGAGCTTCAAATCCCTCACCCACACTTCAGTGCTTAAATAACTCGAAGTTTGGATTCTATCTCTTTCTGGCATTTTCTAGCTATGTTATCAGCACTTGTCTCTTGGCTGCTCTGTCCTTCCCCAGCCTTTGTTTTCATTCCATCTTCTCCCTGTACTCTCGTTCTCGAGGTTGAGACAGAGTCTCCTACACAAACAAGCTTGAAAATAATATCATGAACTTTTCCACGTTGTTCGGGGGTTTCAGCAGGCATCGCGCTCATCTACACTGCTCAAGCTAATTAACCCTTCGCGTCACAATGTCTTCGGCACCTTTCCCTATACTGATCACTGCACCCCTTAGATGAGCGCGATGCATGCAAAACAGATATAATTTACTTTGACATTCCGCTAGCTAGGTTGCTACTAATACTTGTCAGCGTTATTCTAAGCGTCTGCATCTTAGTATAAAGCTGTTTTGTGCATACATATAGTCTACATAGTATAGTCATTAGCGTAACCCAAACAATCAATAACCAAATTAGCTGTTGTAACACTATATTTAGCGTCTTCATAGCTCCTAGCGCCCAGCCTAAGAAGATGTCATATCAATGATGCTCAGTTATTTGCTGGATACATGAAGCAGTGTGCATAAGCTGTTTAGCGTTTATGGTCATCTGTATGGCTGTATCCTTGGTGTATTTAGCTGCCATATCAAATTTAGCAAAGGTAACTTGTGCGTAGTGCCTGATTGCCTCTAATCTGGGCAGCTTAACAACAAGCGAGATGTTCCACTCTAACTGCGCTCGCATTTGCGTCTGTAATGTGGTTATGGTGAATTTAGTCGGTCTGTACAAGATGTGAGTGCTTATGTCAATAATGCTGGTAATATTGCACATACACATTACTTGCTCTTCGGTGGTTTGTATAAATCAGTTAATAAGTAAGGGATGATTAGTGACATAACATATGCTTTCTGTCCCTATGTGATATAAGTCTGTGCCATTAAAAGGATACAGTAACATTCACATTCTCCTGGTATTGTGTGGAGACATGGACCTAGCACCCGTCCAGTGTGGGTACATACCCACCCCTTAGACCAATCTGCACATCTAGTGGGATCTACAGTGTGATTTGTTTGATCAATTCACTTTTTGTCAGTGTGAGGTATCCACCATTCTTCACCTATCACTACGGGGAACAATATAAAGGGGCACCATATGTCAGGAGGAAGATCACTTCTTGCTATATCAAAAAGAGTATAACACATTTCTTCCTCACAGTAAAACTGCATGGGCTTTACCCATATTTCCTCACGCAAATGCAATTGTTGTCTCCAATATTCACCCTGAAGCTGTCCCCATTCTGCTTTAAAGTCTGCATACTGTTGATTAACAATGCTTTGCCATAGTATGCACTTGATGCCCTTAGTCACTGTTTGTGTGTTTTGAAAGCTCTTTCTGACTTGTTCATAAGTGAAATTATTATGCCATTGCCAATCGCGATACAACCCACGCAGGACTTTCCATACTTCTTGAGAGTGTGTGGGCCCCCATTGAGAAATCACTTTTATGGCCTCTCCTGTACTATATCCTTTAGAAGATAGCTTATTCCTAATGGCTTCAACATCAAAAGAATTCAGGGCCCCTAACCCGATTCCGGTGGCCCCAGCTATCAAGGACCTTAGATCTCTTCTAATGCATAATTTTGGCAAGGGCCATAACTGTGGTGTCCATGGTGCACATAATGGATCATAGTTTGAGACATTCCCCTTGGCAATATTTATCTGTAATACAATATGGTTAATTATGCTTGCATGCAGAGCTTGCTTACATCCTGGTAAAGTAATCTGTTTGTCAGAGCAATCATAAGGTTTACACGGGTATGCCTGTGCTGGTGTAAAAGGTACATGGTATCACAATATTTACATATCATGTTTAGCATATAATTCAAATCCTGTACTGTTGCTGGCGTCCCCTGCAACTCGTTCAGTCCGTTGGCATGTCGTATTTGCTGTCCAGTTACCTTCCAGGTCACAGCTTTGGCAGCCATCCACTTGCCTCCAGGTACCTTCACGTTGCAAAGTGAAACATTTCTCTGGTCATCAGTTACGTTAGCGGCTTGAGATGCACAAGTGACATGAAGGTCCGTAACAACATTCTCTGCTACATTTGGTCTGACCGCAAACAGGAACTACGTCATCGACGCAGATGTCATTGTTTATGACCGTGGGGTAAGTCTCACAGCAGGCACAAATACAGGTACATTAAAATTCTTTAAAAGAACAATATACATACTCCCCACCCCTTGACTCAATATCTCTCCTGCCTCTGGCTTTTTCCCTGGATAGTTCACCTATACTTTTCTTCCTGTGCTTCCAAATCCTCCCTCACCTCTCTGGGTATTATCGGGGGGGGCAGATCTTTCTTCAAAGTGTGGGGTGTACGCTTGTTCACAAATCAATTGTGCAAGTCTGTCATGTGCTGATAACTTTTTTAGCTGTTCTTTCACCAATCCGTTATATCTCTTAATCATGCCTGCAACTTGTGGCTAATAACTAAGGTGCAAAATCCACCAAATTCCCTGTTCCTGCACCCAGCCCTGCACTGTTTTCCCTGAAAAGTGTGTGCCCCTATCTGTTTGGATCTCATAAGGTGCCCCATAATGTTTTATCAGGTAGTTTAGCCCTCCCAAAGTGGACTTTTGATCTGCAGACTTACAGGGCATACCCAACATAAGGCCAGAGAAGGTGTCCACCATGGTCAATACATAGCTTTTTCCTCCTTCTTTTGGTAGCGGCCCGATATAGTCCAATTGCCACACCGTAGCAGCTGCAGATCCTCTTCTGATATGGCCGCTAGGCTTCTTTTGCAGGGGCATTTGTCTAATGTGGTTGCATGTGGGGCACTCCTTTACTGCTTGTTGCACTTGTTATTTAATAACTGGAATTTGTCATTGCTGTGCCCATGCATAAGTGCTATTCTCTCCTAGATGTCTGGATGTTGCATGGGCCCTGTTTGCTAAAGCAGCTTCAGCTTCCTCCTTGATGACCACCATTCGTGTTTTGGCCATTTGATCTGCGGTGTTGTTGAATAGAGATGCAAGTGAGGTATCCGATGGGCATCCACATATCCCACATAGATTTGTAATTTTTGCCCTTTCTCCCACATCTCTTCCCATAGCTGCTCGCCTCCCGAAATGGGGGTGCCTTTAATTTTCCATCCATCCTTGCGCCAAGTCGGGGCCCAACTTACTAATCCTTGGTAAGTGGCCCAACTGTCAGTGTACACAAATGTTTTCTCTCCGATGGAGGCTTGTTCGATCACTGCTGCTTCCCCCTGCAGTTCTGCAAGCTGGCTTGATCCATTATCCCCTCCTCGCATCAACATCATTTCTGTGGCAAGCTGGAATGCGACTGTTTGCCATTGTCTTTTTTCCTGATAGTACCGGGCAGTACCATCTGTGAACCATGCATTTTGCTGTTCTTCTTCAGTGAGTCGTTCAAAAGGCGGGGCTGTCTTAAATGGTGAAGATTCCATTTCAGAGGGCTCTGGCACAGGGGCCACTGCCTGCAAGTCCTCTGCTCCTATAGTATCTTCTTGTAACTTCGACACTCCTGCTGGTCCCGGTTTTGCCCTCTGCTGCAGATACCATTTCCACTTCACAATGATAAACTCCTGCACTCTGCCTACTTTAGTGGCAACCCCTCCTTCTCTTGTCCAACCTAGTAAGGGGACCCTCTTTTTTCCCCTGCCTCTGCCATAGGCTCCACATCACTACATCATCTACATCATCCTGTACTATTCTTTTCAGCTCAAACGGGTCTCCTTCTGTGATGGGACCTAACGTAAAAGGATTCTGTAATGCATCTTTTGCTCCAGTGTCCCACAATCTCACCAACCATTTAAACAAAGGCTCTGCAGGCATCTGCCTAAACATACGGGTTTTCTCCAACAACTTACTCCCTTTGATTTGTTTTGCACGAGTGGGCGAACCTCCATTACACTTCCTCTTCCACCTTCAACTTCACCTACACTTCCTTCTCCACTTTCAACTCCACCTAGTTCTGTTACACATACTTCCACCCCATCCTCCCAATTCCAGTCATCATTATCTGAGGCTGTTCCATCCCAAGAAAATGGATCCCAATTTTCTTTGCGTACCAATGCCCTCACTTGCGCAGTTGAGGGTATTTTAGGCTTCTGCCTCATCTTCTGTTTGTGTACCAGTCCCCTCACTTGCACAGCTGAGGGCATTTTAGGCTTCTGCCTACTCTTCTGTTTGCGTACCAGTGCCCTCACTTGCACAGTTGAGGGCATTTTAGGCTTCTGCCTACTCTTCTGTTTTGCTACTCGTACTGCTAATGTGGTGCACCTTGCCTCCATTTGATCACCCTGAGTCACTGCACTTTCTATGGTCTCTTTCATAAGTAGCTGCCTTTCCTACAAGGCTGCAACCTCATCCCGCAGTTTTATCTTCCTGTATACCATACGAAGCACAGACAGGAAAAGCCATCCCACTTGCCATGCCGCTTTCAGCTCCAGCTTTGCCCCTCTTCGTTTCACACTCTCGACCACATCTTCCACTAAGAGAGGCGTCACTTTCTCCTAGTGCTTCCCATAAAACCAGTGCTGCACACCGGTTCAGGAGTCCGGCCACACCAGAGAACGGGTCAGTTGCTAACCACCCGGGAATGGATCTGGCTTCTGCCCCATGCTGCCTTCCGCTCTCTGCCCCATTTTTCTTACATCCCCAAAGAGGCATTATTGACTTATACCCCACTTCTGGTACCAAAATCTCTTATCCAGGTGATTGGTTGACACCTGTTCGGTATAAGTCAATAAGGACGCTCAATGAAGGACCACACGCCAATTATGAATACAATTTAGCTTTACTAGAATTTCTGGTGAATATATGTATTTAGCACATCAACAGTAGTAGAATAAGAATAGCAATGAAAAGCATCTATTTATATGTGAGTACACTACAAAGAGCATCTATGCATATATATATAAGCAAAGAGTTCATTGACAGATATAAGCTGTGATTAACTGTATACCAAAATGCATCACACTACGATGTTCAGGAAGCAAAATATAAAAAAGTTGAATACTTCAGATAAGCTTTGATTTACTACACACCAAAATGCATGTTTCAATTACTGCAGCAGGCTCACACTACAATGTTCAGAAAGCAAAATATAAATGAGCTGAATACTTCAGATTAGCCTTGATTAACTGCATACCAAAATGCATGTTTCAATTATTGCAGCAAGCTCACACTACGATGTTCAGAAAGAAAAATATAAACGAGCTGAATACTTCAGATTATAAACACAGTGCAAGCATAATAATCAATTATAATAATAGAGCAAGGAAACAAAGGCCTTTCATCCCTGTGTGGAACTTAACTTAGTCCACGAAATAATGGGAAGCCCTCCACCGCCTGCTTGGACCTCTCTCCCCCTCAAGCGTCACGGTCTCTGAACAGCAAAACAGGGAGGCAGCGCTGGGCCATGGCAGCTTTCACAACCCCATCTGCGAGCTTCAAATCCATCATCCGCACTTGTGCTTAAATAACTCGAAGCTTGGGTTCTATCTCTTTCTAGCTCTGTTATCAGCACGTGTCTCTTGGCTGCTCTGCCCTTCCCCAGCCTTTGTTCTCATTCCATCTTCTCCCTGTACTCTCATTCTGAAGGTTGAGACGGAGTCTCCTACACAAACAAGCTTTTCATGAACTTTTCCACGTTGTTCGGGGGTTTCAGCAGGCATCACGCTCATCTACACTGCGCAAGCTAATTAACCCTTCGCGTCACAATGTCTTCCGCACCTTTCCCTATAGTGATCAGATGTGTAGAGGGGTGATGGGGGTATTAGAAAACCACAAAGGTAAGTACCACAGTAACCCCTTGCGACCAGGAATTCAGGAGTAAAACATTTTCCCCAAACCAACCAAAACAAGGAAAAGAAGAAAAAGAAGACACCCATAGAAGACTGCAAGAACACCAGTGGTGGATTCCTGAAGAAGGAAGACCTGTGGAGAGAGGGGACCGAGTCCAAGAGTCACAGTGAAGTCCAGGAGGAGTAGGAGGTACCACCCTCCCAGCTGTGGATGCAGGAGTTGGTCGATGGTTCTGAAGAACAGGCCAGTACTGCTGCCCAGGAACCTGTGAAGAGTTCCAGGTGGATGCAGAAGATGTCCCACACAAGAAGGAAGATTCCAGACTGGGTCAGTGCAGGCTTTTTGCCAACACGCCTTGGCAAAGGCAAAGTTGCGGTTAGTAGAAAATAGGTGCTGCCGGGGACCAGCAAGCCCCAGGAGGACTCGACTCAGGAGGGGGAGTCACGGGGACCCTCAGTGTCACAGAGAGTTCACAGGAGCAGAGGCAGCACCCATAGGAGTCCCACAGGACAGGGACACGGAAGTCACAGAAGAACCCCACACAGCACTACAAAAGTGGATCCCATGCCGCAGGAGGCTGGGATTTCTAGGAAGGAGTGCTGGGGATTGGAGCTGCACGTCAATTGAAGATCCCTTGGAGGAGACGCAAGCATGCCTTTGCAGCTGCAAGATATGCGGTGCATGGGGGTGCTGTCCTGTGTGGGAAGGCAAAGGCTTACCTCTACAAAAGTTGGACAGCTGGCAGGGAGGACCAAGAGGACTACTCCGGACCACCACCTGTGATGCAGGATCCATGCAGCTGAGCAGGAGAGGGGATCCACGCAGCTGGTTGTCGCTTGTTGTAGGTGCCTGCGGTTGCAGGGAAGTGACTCCTTCACTCCAAGGGAGATTCCTTCTTCTTGTGCAGAATGAAGAGTTGCAGTCTTCTGAGGATGCATACAGGGAAACTGTTGCAAAGCTGGCAGGAACTCTAGATACAATGTTACAGAAGAATCTTCCTCGTGGATCGGCAGCTTGTATGTTCATGGAGGGTCCAGTTGCAGTTCTGGAGGCCAGAAGTCGAAGTAAAGGTTGCAGAGGAGTCCTGCTCGAATATAGCAAGCTAAATCTGAGGACACACCCAAGAGAGGGACCCTAAATAGCCCTGAAAGGGGGATTGGTCACCTAACCAGGTAAGCACCTATCAGGAGGGGGCTCTGACGTCACCTGCCTGGTTTGGCCACTCAAATGCTCCCAGAGTTCCCTGCCAACCTTAGAATCAAGATGGCATAACCCAGGGACCCTCTGGAGGAGCTCTGGGCACCACCCAAGGGGTGGTGATAGACAGGGGAGTGGTCACTGCCATTGTCCAGTTTCACACCAGAGCAGGGACTGGGGGTCTGGATTGGTTTATGCACAGAGGGCACTGGGGGTGTGGACTGGTTTATGCATGGAGGGTACCAAATGTGCCCTTCAAAGCAAACCAGTGGCTTGGGGAGGCTACCCCTCCAAATCCATTCACACCTATTTCCAAAGGGAGAGGGTGTTACCTCCCTCTCCCAAAGGAAATCCTTTGTTCTGCCTTCCTGGGCTTGATCAGATCAAGCAGCAGGCGGGCAGAAACCTGTCTGAGGGGTGGCAGCAGCTGGGCTGCCGGTGAAGCCCTGTAAGACTGGTGGTAGCAATGCTGGGGTTCCTCTACGGAGCCCCCAGAGTGCATGGAATCATACTTCCAATACTTGCAATAGTATTGGGGTATGACTCCGACATGTTTGATACCGAACATGCCCAGGTTTGGAGTTACCATTATGTTGCTGGTCATAAGTAGTGACCTATGTCCAGTACATATATAAAAAAGCATCCTCACACTCACAAAGTCCAGTAAAATGGTGCTGGAGTACAGGGCACCACCTATAGAGCAGGGGTGCCCTTATACACAGGTACCTGCACCCTTCCCTCTGGGCTGAGAGGGCCTATCATAGGGGTGACTTACTGTGACCTGGTGCAGTGACCCGTAGTGAAATCGGGTGCATGCCCCCGGTTCGCACAAACTGTAATGGCAATCCTGCTGAACCCTTTGCATGTGCTCCCTATGGGTGGCAGAATAACTGCTGCAGCCCATAGGGATCCCCTGGAACCCCATTGTCCTGGGTACCTAGGTACCATATACTAAGGACTTACATGGGGGGACCAGTATGCCAATTGTGGGAAGAAAGGATTACCAGCAACCAAATTTAGAGGAGAGAGCACAGTCGCTGGGGTCCTGGTTAGCAGGATCCCAGTGAAAACAGTCAAACACAGTGACAAACAGGCCAAAAGTGGAGGCAACCAAGCTAAAAGAGGGTACTTTCCTATAGCAGGACTAAAGAGAAACTGGCCACCAACTGAAAGGCAGCTCTGCAGACCGTAGACAGAAGTCCTGCATCCCAGGAGCTGCCAGAGGAGCTTGAGGAGATGGTTGCAGCTGTCATCGCAGATGAGCTTGTGGAAGTAGTCCACAGACAGGACAGTGCAGCTATCCAAGAGCAACAACAAACACAAGGTAAGTTGCAGCAGGGGGCTACGTTGGTACTCACAGATAGCACAAGTGGGAGGCACATTGGAGGCACTCTATGCATAATAAAGTGTTGTATGGGAGCACAATAATAGATAAACCGCAATGACATGTAATGGCCACTCAACCCCCCATTATATGGACACACCACTTCACTACCCTCACACCACTACCTTCACTCTCTTAACACTAACATCTACCCATGTCTAAGTCACAATGGGCAGCATGAACCAAGGCCTGGGAAAGGGCAGTCTGTACCACTGGGAAAGGACACTAATGCAATGTACTCACAACACATGGTGCTTCACTCTTTCCGCCGTATGCTCTCATGCTCATTTTCCTTCCATGTTCCTATGTAGGAATATCGGCATCATACTGCAAGGGGGCCTGTGTCAAGGCCATCATTGCTCTTGTGCATGAAGGGCAAACTACTATTATGTACACACACATGCAAGCTGGGTGCTTCTCACTAAGGATGGGGCAGGATGAAGCACACTAAACAAGGGGGGCAAGGGAGAATGCACTTTCACAGTTATCACCCTTGCATTACTCTTAAAACAGATGTCGGGGGAATAGGAACTGAACACACTCCCTAAATATTAAAAATGCCAAAACAACTTATTCTCCAGGCTTCCATAGGTGATGTAGGGGGGCATCACCAACCACTCCCATGGAATACAACTGCCATGCATTCAACTTCCAGAAGTGGAACATATGCAGAGGCCAATGAAAAGCTGGGTAAAAGAGATCAGATATCATTAGGACATGTCAACATGCACAATGGGTCAACAAAGGGAAATCAAAATAGATGCACTGGTGGGGCTTTGTGCAGGCAGGTGCTAGGAAATTAAGCATTTGTGGGCAGATTTAAAAGGCCCCAGCCCCGCTCGAGAGTCACCATCATTGATTCTCTGATAGTGCTAAATTCTGCAATATAATAACAAGGAGGTGCTAGGCCACTTTTTGTGGCTTAATGCCTCCTTGTAAATATGGGCCCCTCAGATGCATTTTACATGCAACAGAGGGATGTGCAATTGGTGTTGCAGTGGGTGTTCCACTGCAACACCCATGTATATTAATGCTGCCACAGATGTACAACTAACTGCTAATTTGTGGAACTACCAAAAAATAATGCCAACCCAGGGGTGGTATTAGCATGACGCAATGCAGAGGAGCACTATAATTCTTCCTTGCTTTTTGCTCCTTCTATGTGTCCTGTAATCTGCATCACGCACGGAAAGAGCAAAAGGCCATGTATGATTGTTCATGTGCAGGAATGTGTCCCTTCTTGCATATGAACAAGTGTCTTACAATGATGCTTTGGTACTTCTATGTGTGCTGCCTTACGCGCTCACAAAGAAGTGACAAAGGGGGTGATTCCAACTTTGACGGGCGGCGGAGGCCGCCCGCCAAAGTTCCCCCAACAGAATACCGCTACGCGGTCAGAAGACCGCCGCGGTTATTCTGTTTCCCGCTGGGCTGGCGGGCGACCGCCAGAAGGCCGCCCGCCAGCCCAGCGGGAAACCCCTTCCCACGAGGAAGCCGGCTCCGAATGGAGCCGGCGGAGTGGGAAGGGTGCGACGGGTGCAGTTGCACCCGTCGCGAATTTCAGTGCCTGCTATGCAGACACTGAAATTCTCAGTGGGGCCCTCTTACGGGGGCCCCTGCAGTGCCCATGCCATTGGCATGGGCACTGCAGGGGCCCCCAGGGGCCCCACGACACCCCTCACCGCCATCCTGTTCATGGTGGTGAGGGGGTCGGAATCCTCCATGGCGGCGCAGCAAGCTGCGCCGCCATGGAGGATTCCTCAGGGCAGCGGAAAACCGGCGGGAGACCGCCGGTTTTCCGTTTCTGACCACGGCCATACCGCCGCAGTCAGAATGCCCTTTGGAGCACCGCCAGCCTGTTGGCGGTGCTCCCGCCGACCCCGGCCCTGGCGGTCAAGGACCGCCAGGGTCGGAATCACCACCAAAGTGCCATTGTAGGTTGGTTATATGAGGGGGACACTTTCATGCACTAAAACAATCCATCCCCTCAATGAAGACACCCTTGCACTATGGTGCAAGTATCCCTGCTTTGGCACTGGCTGCTACATTTATTGCCGACGCAGGTGAAAACATAGGGGTGTGATGTATTCATATAATTACGGTGCATCCCAGTGTGTCAAAACAGGAGCAATGTTGTGCTGCTAATTTCTCTGCAGCACTGTACTGCACCGGTTTCCTGTTATTCTGGCCTTTGAAGTGTTGTGCAATACCATGTTAAGAAAGCTAATACCCCAAAACATAAATAAAACACATATATATCAGCCAGTGCGGGTCTATTTTAACATTTCATTATCTCAGTGCAGAGAGTGCATATATACTTCCTGCTCAACTGTCTGTCCTGGACATTGTAACTGACTTTGATGATCAGCTGCCAAACATCAATCCTGACACAATCCAGCAGATGCTGGGGTACATCCGTTTACCAGCTCCAGTTGCAGGGATGACACATAGCATTGCAGGATCTCCAGATGACACACCCAACAGGGCACACACATCACCTGCCTGCTCACACAGAGCCCAGGATTCTGAGGACCAAGACATCATATTTAAAAGTCAAGCAGTAGGAGTCCAGCGGGAGCTGGCACAACTAGTGTGGGTGGGGATGAAGAACATGCCAGGAAGCCTAGCTGAAGTCAAGACGTGCCTCAGTTGGAATAGGGATAACTCTGCTGCCATCAGAAGCACCCCCTTCCCCCTTACATGGAGTGAAGCAGTGCCTAGCTAAAATCGCTGGCGTCATGAAGGAGAGACACCAACAAATACCCTAGCAAAGTGGCGCCAACAAGGTTTCGAAAGTGCTCAGGGAAGTGCTCAGGGAAATGCTCACTGTCATGCAGTCCATGGAGTGGGAGATGGTATCCATTAAAGGCTACTTGGCTGCCTACGCCGTCTTGTTGCTGCTGTATTGAAAAACCAGAAGTTCCTCCTTGCTGCAGTGATGCCTAACATCTTGCCACAGATGAGAGCTGCTGGGACCTACAAGTCTACCTCCTATGCCCCGATGAGTGTGTGCTCCTACCTTTACTTCAACCTCATCAGTCCCTAGCGCAGGTGAGGCGTGGCCAAGATGGCGGAGAGAGCAGACGTGTAAAACTCTGTTCTGCTGCATCCTGCGCTGTTGTAATTTAGTAGCGATTAGATTAAGCATTAGCAGAAGACATCTTGTATTTAGCAACTATTGTGAACATTTCGCGGAATCCATTTTGAATTCATGGCAGCCATTTTCTCTGCCACATGCTGCCATGTGCTCTGTCCTACCTTCCTGTTAACTTCTCTTGAAAATCTGTCTAGTGACAAGTTATATTTAGCTTCTCCCTCTTTTGCACATGCCCAGTAAGATCTGCAGCTGTTAGTAATCAGTAACAGACAGTAATGTGCCAACTAGTCCTTGAAAATTGTTAGCCCCTCCTCCCTGTCGACTGTACATTTCCATATGACCTTTTATGTATCTAAGTCTTGCTTCTATAATTGTACCACCTTCTTTTAGCCTCTGCGTGGGTATAAAAGGACCATGCTCTCTTTGTTTAGTGTGCTACTTCAAACACTACCGAAGGGTGCTGTTTGAACTGTAGTACCACCTCATGAGGTTTAATAAACTTTGGCGGTCATTACAACCCTGGCGGACGGTGATAAAGCGGCGGCAAGACCGCCAACAGGCTGGCGGAAAAACGTTTGCTATTACGACCGTCGCGGAAACCGCCAACAAAGACAGCCACTTTAACACTCCAACCACCACGGCGGTACAAACAAACAGCTTGGCGGTCACCGCCAACAGACAGGCGGAGGACAATGTACCACCCACAGTATCACAACAGGCCAATCCGCCACCTTTTCCGGGGCGGATTCACCGTGGATAAAAACACGGCGGAAACAGGAATACCGAAGGAAAAACGCTCACCTCTACACACCCCACGAGGAACGAGGACGCCATGGATCCGGAACTCCAAATTCTACCTTCAATAGTCTTCCTGCTCTTCTACCAGGAGCACGAACGCCGGCGGCGAAGACCACGGTGAGTACTGCACCTACGACACAGGGGAGGGGAGGGAAAAAACAGGGACATACACACGCAACACCCCCACCCTCACCCACTACAACACACACACTAATGCATATCAATACATCGCAGTTACACCCTCCAAACCCCCCGGAAGAATGCAAAGACAATAGAAAATGAGTGTAACCTTTGTAATATATTAAAAGCAAGTAGGCAGAAATATATATATACACCATGTACAAAATATATACCCAGAATAGTAGTCCAGGTAGTGCTACAATAAAGTCCGTGGAACACTGGGACCACACGGTATGGGCGAGGCCCACACAAGATCCACGACCATGATGGAGAGAACACTGCAGGGGCATCAGAGAGCAACTAAACAGGCACCACAGGGGGAGGGAAAGGGAGGGCACCTCAGCCGGTTGAGTGCACAATGCCAAATCCACGAGGGGGCCACATGCCCACTGTTACATCCTGGGGAGTGCAAAGCCACAGTCTCTCAAGTCTCTACAGTGAGTGGGTTGCCCACTGTTCAATCCCGGGGGGTGCAAAGCCACAGTCTCTCAAGTCTCTACAGTGGGTGGGTTGCCCACTGTTCCATCCTGGAGAGTGCAAAGCCACAGTCTCTCAAGTCTCTACAGTGGATGGTTTGCCCACTGTTCAATCCTGGGGAGTGCAAAGCCACAGTCTCTCAAGTCTCTACAGTGGGTGGTTTGTCCACTGTCCAATCCTGGGGAGTGCAAAGCCACAGTCTCTCAAGTCTCTACAGTGGGTGGTTTGCCCACTGCTCAATCCTGGGGAGTGCAAAGCCACAGTCTCTCAAATCTCTACAGTGGGTGGATTGCCCACTGTTCAATCCTGGGGAGTGCAAAGCCACAGTCTCTCAAGTGGATGGCAGTCTCCATTGGTTCTGGAGGGGGCATGGTGCCCAGAGTAGTTCATCCTGCTAAGGACAGAGGTAGTGGATGTGATACTCCACTGGTTCTGGAGGGGGCTTTGTGCCCAGAGTGCTTCATCCTGCTAAGGACAGAGGTACTGGATGCCTTTCTCCACTGGTTCTGGAGGGGGCTTTGTGCCCAGAGTGCTTCATCCTGCTAAGAACATAGGTAGTGGATGTGATACTCCACTGGTTCTGGAGGGGGCGTTGTGCCCAGAGTGCTTCATCCTGCTAAGGTCAGAGGTAGTGGATGATTTTCTCCACTGGTTCTGGAGGGGGCTTTGTGCCCAGAGTGCATCATTCACCCCGTGACGGACTCAGTTGCGCCAGTGCCCTTGCCGCTCATGGGCCAGCGGTGCTTGAAACGGCGGTGCCCTGTTCAGCGGTGCTTGAGACGGCGGTGCCCTGTTCAGCAGTGCTTGAGACGGCGGTGCCGTGTTCAGCAGTGCTTGAGACGGCAGTGCCCTGTTCAGCAGTGCTTGAGACGGCGGTGCCCTGTTCAGCGGTGCTTGAGAGGCCGGTGCCCTGTGCAGTGGTCATTGAGGTGGAAGTCTCCATTGCAAGGACTCAGCTGCTGGCGGTCCTTCATGGCCCAGTGGGGCTTTTGCTGGTGGTCCTTCAAGGCCCAGCTGGGCTTTTGCTGGTGGTCCTTCATGGCCCAGCGGGGCTTTTGCTGGTGGTCCTTCATGGTCCAGCGGGGCTTTTGCTGGCAGTCCTTCATGGCCCAGCGGGGCTTGTGCTGGCGGTCCTTCATGGCCCAGCGGGGCTTTTGCTGGCGGTCCTTCATGGCCCAGTGGGCTATTGCTGGCGGTCCTTCATGGCCCAGCGGGGCTTGTGCTGGCGGTAGCCTCCTGGGCAGCTGGGCCTGTGCTGGCGGTGGCCTCCTGGGCAGCTGGGCCTGTGCTGGCGGTGGCCTCCTGGGCAACTGGGCCTGTGCTGGCGGTGGCCTCCTGGGCAACTGGGCCTGTGCTGGCGGTGGCCTCCTGGGCAGCTGGGCTTGTGCTGGCGGTGGCCTCCTAGGCAGCTGGGCTGGTGCTGGCGGTCCTGTCCTGGGCAGGTGGGCTGGTGCTGGCGGTCCTGTCCTGGGCAGGTAGGCTGGTGCTGGCGGTCCTGTGCTGGGCATCTGGGCTGGTGCTGGCGGTCCTGTCCTGGGCAGCTGGGCTGGTGCTGGTGGTCCTGTCCTGGGTAGCTGGGCTGGTGCTGGCGGTCCTGTCCTGGGCAGTTGGGCTGGTGCTGGCGGTCCTGTCCTGGGCAGCTGGGCTGGTGCTGGAGGTGGCCTCCTGGGCAGCGGGATGATGGCGGTCTTCTCCGCCATGCAGCTCTTCCCAGACTTGCCGGGTTTCTTGTGGCCCTTCCCCACCTTGGAAGGTGTCACAGCTGACTCCACACTCCCACTGGGACCCCTGGAAGCAGCTTTGGTGGCTGGAGTCTTCCCCCTCTCCCGCCGGGCACTGGCCAGCTTCTGATGCTTCACAGGTGGGGGACTGTCTGTGCTGTGGCTCCGTGCCACACTGGCTGCCCTGGTGGCCGGTGCACTCCAGATTCCAGTGACTACAGGCACCACTGGTCTCAGAGATGTTGTGGCTGAGGTGCTAGTTCGGGACCTATGAGACGGATGGGGTGGGGGAGGTGTGGGAAAGAGGTCAAGGTTGGCAGGAAAAGTTTTTTTGACACACTGGGACGAGTAGCTGGAGGGGGTTTAGGAGTGGAGGAAGAGGTGGTGGTTGTAGGAGGTGTTTGTTTGCTGACTTTGGGTGAAGGTGCATGCGCTGGAGGCTGTTGTGAGGTGGATGGCTGTTGGGTGGGTGTGTGCCTGCATTTGTGTATCTTTGGAGGTGGCGTCACAGACACACTGGGAGAGGACACAGGGGACGTGTGAATGGTAGTGGTGGTGGTGACTGCACGTGAGCGGGGTGTGGTGCTGGGTGTTCCGGTGCGAGTCCTGGTGCCTGTAGATGTAGTGCTTGCAGGTGAGAGTGTAGACGAGAGTGGGAGGGAGGAGGGAGACGACGAGGAGGGGGACACAGTGGAGGCAGTGGATGTTGGTGTGTCTGCATGTGTGTGATGCTTGCGTGAGTGCCTGTGGGATGTGTGGTGCTTATGTTTGCCTGAGCTTCCCTTGTGTGTTGACGTGTGTGCATGCTGGTCTGTAGGTGTGCTTGAGATAGGCTGAGGTACAGGGGATGGGGTCGGGGTGGAGGAAGTTGGAGAGGAGAGGCTGGACACAGGAACAATGGCTGACATCAGTGCTGAGGCCAGAATCTGAAAAGCTCGCTGAAGGGCCACCTGACCAGAATGAATGCCCTCCAGGAATGCATTTGTTTGTTGCAACTGCCTTTCTACACCCTGGAGGGCATTCAAAATGGTAGACTGCCCAAAAGTGAGGGACCTGAGGAGGTCAATGGCCTCCTCACTGAGGGCAGCAGGGGTGACTGGGGCAGGGCCTGAGGTGCCACTGGCGAAGGTGATGCCCACCCTCTCAGGTGAACGGGCACAGGGTGAAGGCTGACGGGCTGCTGGGAGGCCGGTGCTGGAAGGGGTGGTGGCGACTGTACCTGTAGATGGGGTGGCACAGATGTTGCCGCCACCACAAGGGAGCTCCCATCAGAGGACGAGTCCGTGTCACTGGTCTCAGCTCCTGTCCCCGCCGTGGAGCTCCCATCGCACTCCGTCCCACTGGTGAAGTCCGAGTCCGTAGTGTGGCCCTCCATGGCCATGTGGGATGCAGGCCCCTGGTGCACCGGTGCCACTGCTCCTCTGCCTGATGATGCTAATGCACACAAGAACAGGGAGACCACAAAAAGGGGGGGGGGGACGACAGAAGAAAGACATGTTGAGTGCATGCATTACCGCTACTGTTGGCGGACACGACAAACACAGAAGCCCCCTGCACTAAGCCGCGCTCTTGGCCTCCACTGTTCAATTCCTGGGAAATGGCCTACAGGGCTTTGGACGACATCTGCACACATAGATGACACAGGGGCATGACTAGGTGTACTTGGCACTCTACAGAGATGGGGTGGGGTGCCACATGGCCTCCCTTACGGAGGGACCTTGCCTACGGAACTTGCCCTGGCCAAGGGAAACCCACAGCCCACCTCCCCCACTCAGACCCCTCCACTGCGCGCAAAGTCAGCAGAATGCGAGTGTACTCACCCCCTTGTTGCTGCTGTGATGCCCTCAAGCGCCGATCCAACTCCGGGTAGGCCACCGCCAGGATCCTGAACGTCAGGGGGGTCATGGTGCGACGGGCACCACTCCCACATTGGGAGGCCATCCCCGGCTGAGCCTCCGCCGTCTTCTTGCTCTAGCGGCGAATGTCCTCCCATCTTTTACGGCAGTGGGTGCTCCATCTGTGGTAGACCCCCAGGGTCTGGACGTCCTTGGCGATGGCACGCCAAATATGTTTTTTTCTGGTGGGCGCTGACCTACATGAAATATACAGGGGGAAGAGTAAGTTATTACCAACTGCACTGTCAAAGTGATTGGCCCCCATCCCTACCCTTGCCATATGGCACATGCATTCACCGTCGTTTCATGTACGCCGCACTCTCCCCCTTCCTTCTTACATCCAGCCCTCTCTACACAGGCATAGCCCATACATCATGCAGCATTGCGCTGCGGTCTTCGACCGCCTACTGCGACGGTGTACAACGCCAGCGCAGTTACCTCACATCCCATTGTCCCACTTTAGAGGTCCGACAGCCGCCATTTCAGGGGCCCACATGGCTTCATTTTCAACTGTGTCACACATACCTAGGCCTAGACTCAACACACATACAGGCCACTTTTTGTGTATGTATGGTGTTCTGTGTAAACTGTGGGTACGGACCTCTGAGTTGTTTGACTCAGTGCTCGCTGTTGTCCTTCATAGGCACCATCCGCTGGGACATGTGAGGAGATGGCGGCATCCTCCGGTGTACCGACCGTTGGTGGACCTGACGACAATGGAGGAAAGACATGTGATTATCACATACAGGCTTGACCGTGCCACAATCCAGGAACTGTGTACCCAGTTGGAGCCAGACCTGATGTCAGCAATCCGCCATCCCACAGGAATCACCCCTCAAGTGCAGGTGCTGTCAGTGCTCCATTTCCTTGCAAGTGGGTCATTTCAAACAACAGTGGCCATAGCATCAGGGATGTCCCAGCCTATGTTTTCCAACGTGTTGTCCAGAGTGTTGTCTGCCCTTCTGAAACACATGCGGAGCTACATCGTTTTCCCTCAGGTGGAGGATGTGCCTACAGTGAAAGGTGATTTCTATGCCCTGGGACATATCCCCAACATCAAAGGTGCCATTGATGGGACCCATGTGGCTTTGGTACCCCCCCACAGGAGTGAGCAGGTGTACATAAACGGAAGAGTTATCATTCAATGAATGTACAGATGGTATGTTTGGCAGACCAGTACATCTCCCATGTGAATGCCATGTTCCCTAACTCAGTGCTTGACGCCTACATCATGCGGAATAGCATCATCCCTTATGTGATGGGTCAACTCCAGAGGCACTGTGTGTGGCTATTAGGTGAGCACCTGGAAGCAAGACAGTGGGAATGGTTGTCTGGGTCTGGAGATATCCCTACAGGTTAGTGCGTGTCTAACAGTTGCCCCTTGCCATTTGCAGGTGACTCTGGTTACCCCAACCTGTCATGGCTACTGACCCCAGTGAGGAATCCCAGGACAAGGGCAGAGGAACACTACAATGAGGCCCATGGGCGAACTAGGAGGGTGATCGAGCGGACCTTCGGCCTCCTGAAGGCCAGGTTCCGGTGCCTCCATATGACAGGAGGATCCCTATTCTACTAACCAAAGAAGGTGTACCAGATCATCGTGGCCTGCTGTATGCTGCACAACGTGGCTTTGCGACGACAGGTGCCTTTTCTGCAGGAGGATGGTCCAGATGGTGGTGTTGTGGCAGCTGTGGAGCCTGTGGACAGTGAAGACGAGGAAGCAGAGGAAAAGACATGAACAACAGGGACTCAGTGATCCAGCAATATTTCCAGTGAGACACAGGTAAGAGTACAGATATGCCTACTACATGTACTTATACA
Organism: Pleurodeles waltl; assembly: GCF_031143425.1. Lineage (NCBI taxonomy): Eukaryota > Metazoa > Chordata > Amphibia > Caudata > Salamandridae > Pleurodeles > Pleurodeles waltl. The sequence goes on from NC_090448.1 coordinate 711,041,530, forward strand.
CTACTGCCTCTCTACTGTCTGTCGTTTTCACCCAGTGTATGGTCACTGAGTTGGTACTTTCCCTTACGATTTCACAGATGTGGGTCCCACTGTGTGACATCTGCTTAGATTCCTCATGGACTAGAGCTGTGTGACATAGGTATGTTGACATTACTATTTAAAAAACATTTTGTCACTGTAATTGCTAATACACTATTTTGAAATCACAGACAGACTCCAGATTGTTTTGTCCTTTAAGTGTGTTTATTTAAGTGCTCAATATTGGAGGGGGTAGTAAAATGGTGAGGGGTGATGGTGGAATAATGTCCATGGCAGAGTCTCACAGGTGCATTGCCCATCTGGGCATAGGAAGTGGAGCTGGGGCAATTTAAGTATGGACAGGGTGACATAGTGGGACAGTAGGATGACAATCAGGGTGGTCTAATTTCTTGGCGGGGTCTTGGCATCGTGCTCTGTCTTGTTCCTGGATCTCAGGGACCGTTTGTGGGGTGGTTCTCCCTCTGCAGGGGGTAGGATGCTGGTGTGGTGGTCCTGTGGCGGGGCGTCCTGTCCACTAGCGCCGGCGGAGGTGGAGGGCAGTTCATCGTCCATGCTAGTGTCAGGGGCCCCTTGTAGTGCCACAGTGTCCCTCCTAGTGTTGAGTACTTCCTTCAGCACCCCTACGATGGTGCCCAGGGTGGAGCTGATGGTTCTGAGTTCCTCCCTGAAGCCCATATACTGTTCCTCCTGCAGTCTCTGGGTCTCCTGAAACTTGGCCAGTACCGTTGCCATCGTCTGCTGGGAGTGGTGGTAGGCTCCCATGATGGAGGAGAGGGCCTCGTGGAGAGTGGGTTCCCTTGGCCTATCCGCCCCCTGTAGCACAGCAGCCCTCCCAGTTCCCCTGTGTTCCTGAGCCTCCGTCCCCTGGACCGTGTGCCCACTGCCACTGCCCCCAGGTCCCTGTTGTTGTTGGGGTGGTGGGTTAGCCTGGGTTCCCTGTAGCTGATTGACGTGTCCTGGGGATTGAGGTATGGGCCCGCTGGGTGGGTGCTGTGCTGGTGTTTCCAGAGGGGGGAAGCTCTTTAGTGGCCTGTGACTGTGTGATGGGAAACGACTGTCCCGAGGTCCCTGATGGGCCGGGCTGGTCATCTAGATCCAGTTCGACAGAGCTGCTGTCATCACTGTGGGCCTCTTCTATTGGTGGTGTGGACATGTGTGGACCCTCCTGTCCGGTGACGTTGGGTAGGGGTCCTGCAGGGGTATAAAAGGATGTTTATTACATCTGTGTGTGGCATGGTGTACAATGGGTGGGTGACCGTGTACCCCAGTGCTAGCATTCCTGTGTGGGACCTTGTGTGGTGATGGTTTAGGGGGGTGTATGGGTATGTGCAGTGGGCATGCTTTAGTGATGGGTGTCCATGCTTTGTTGTTGCATGCAGGGCTTGGTGTTGGGATTGGTGGTTTTTGATGTTGGGACATATGTGAAGAGTTGGAGTGCTGGGGTGAGGGTGGGGGTATGTGCTGGCATGCAGGTAGGGTGGGGGATGTAATAGTTAGGATTTGCCTTACCAGAGTCCATTCCTTCACCTACTCCTGCGAGGCCCTCAGGATGCAGAATCGCCCCATGTTGTTAGTTGTGGGGGAGGAGGTGGTGGTCCGCCACCAGTCCGCTGAACCGCCAGGTGGTGTCTTGAGACCACGGAATGCACCTTCCCCCGTAGGTCGTTCCACCTCTTCCTGATGTCCTCCCGATTTCTTGGGTGCTGTTCCACTGCGTTGACAATGTCGACTATTCTTCTCCATAGCTCCATCTTCCTTGCAATTGAGGTGTGCTGCACCTGTGATCCAAATATTGTAGCTGTGGCTCTACCCGGATGATTTCCTCCACCATGACCCTGAGCTCCTCCTTCGAGAACCTGGGGTGTCTTTGCCGTGCCATGGGGTGGTGTAGGTGATGTGTGGGGTGGAGTGTGGGGTGATAAGTGTGCTGATATGTAGTGGGGTGTTGTGTGAGGTGCGCGGAAGTTCTGTGGGTGATGGTGTTGTGTGCCTGTGGATGCTGTTGTTCTCTCTGGGGCTGTCTCTCTCTGGCTTTCGTTTGTGATTTGTTGTCGTAAGCATTTGTGGGTGATGTGGGTGTGTGTTTTATATTGTACTGACTTTGTGGGAGTGGTGTGTGTATGTGTATCAGGTATGTGTATTTCGATTTGTCCAATGTGGCTGTGTTTTGTAAGAGTGTGTGTATTTTGAGCGCGGCGGTGTGTGCTGCCTATGGAATACCGTGGTTGAAAGACCGCTGCATGGATTCGTGTGTCATGATAGTGTGGGTGTATTTCTGTTGGCGTGACAGTGGAGGTTTTGTTTTCGCCAGTTTATCACTGACCTTTGGTGTGGGGGACTTGTGTGGGTGTCTAGATTTTGGCGGATTCCGAACTGTGGGTCATAATAGCTGTTGCGGAATTCCGCGGACGCAGCAGTGTGTTAGCGGTCTTCTGTACGGCGGTAAGCGGCTTTTACCGCCAATGTTGTAATGAGGGCCTTTGTCTTTTATTTCAGTTTCTGTGCCAACTTCTTCCTATATGGTCTGAGGACTTTGTGCAGAGAAGGGCGAACCCCTTACACTAGTAGGCCTTGCTGAGGCTTACTTCGACAGTAACCACCAAAATCCTGCTGATGCCTGCAGCAGAGTGGTGCAATGCTTCAATAGAGTTGCTCCCCCGGTGATATCTGAATCGCAGGGAGCTTGGATCTGCGATTGGAGCAGAGAAAATTGGCAGCCGCTTGACAGGGAGAAGCGCGGCCTGCCATGAGGAAAGGAAAGGCCCCAGTGAGACGTGAGAGCCGGGGATACTTGCTGACCCCGGATGTGTAAGCGGAACTGCTTGAGTGAACCTCGGATCTGGTGGTGCCCTCCTCAGACCCCCCACCTCTGGAGAATGAGCAGATTGGTGAGGGAAGCATCTGGCGGCAAAGAAGATCTGACCAGCGTGTGGAGGTCATTTGGTGGAGTGTGCTCTGAGAGCCCAGAGGCCTGGAGAGTCCTAGCACGGCTTAGTGGCACATGGAACCAGATGCTTCTCCCACCCCCTCTCTGATAACACAGGGGGGCACTGGTGACACCTGGGTGGCCCGGGTTCCAGTTTGCCCAGTGAAGGAGCGCTGGGCTGAGAGTCTGGCGGGGAGTGGAGCACTGGAGGCGGGGGCCCTGACAATGACACTGCCTGGAGGTGAGACTGGGGGCTAGGGGCGTGGAGCAGAACCACGTCGGGTCCTCCCCCTCCCCTGCAGGTTGAACTGGTGGAGGTAGAAGGCTGTTGTCCTCTCCACACGCCTCCCCCTCTCCCTCCCTCCCCTTGAGGGGGGCTAGTACAGTACTGGACAGAGCAAGAAGGTGAAGGCGACAAGCAATTAACAGGAAGGGGGCAGCAGGGGTCACAGCGCTGGAATACTCTAGAGGTGCCCCTCTTTGGGGGAGGGCGTGGCGATGGGTGCCCCTGTGTAGGAGGCCACTGCTGAAGCAGGCACCATGATCCTGGTGGCACTGGTAACAGTCTTTAATGTGTCTTTCCACTACTCATGTGCGTAGAAGAATGTGCACACATAGTTAAAGGTAATCTGTGAAGCATTTACCACTATGATCCAAAAGGTGCCATTCAAACCCCATACCAGGGCCCTTGACAGAATATATGCCAATTGCCTCTAGTACATGTATCATTGTATATCTGATGCAGTGTACAACACAATGGGTGAAGCTTGGGTATGACTGAAGCTATATCCATTGTATGCCCCTCTGCTGCATCACCGTGCTGCAGGGCAACTCTACCTCGAAATTAATGTTGCAGCATCCACAGTGGCACCTTTCCAACTTGAACATATGTGACATAAACCATCACCACTTTCTTTTCACACAACAGGATGGCATGGGGATGTCAGCACATTGTATTTATACTATGGAATACCTAGCTAGGAATTTGTCTGCATATGTCTATGGCACAATGTCACATATAGTGGCTGTAGGAAGCTGAATCTGTATATATTATATCAAAATGAGATATACATTACAACCCTGGCGGTAAATCCCGCTTACCGCCATGTTGACAGCCATCAAGATACCGTGGCTGAAATCCGCTACAGGTATTACGACCCAAATCTCGTAATCCGCCACAATACAGACACCCACACAAGTCCGCCACACCAAAGATCAGTGATAAACTGGCGAGAGCAAAACCTACACTGTCAAGCCAACAGAACTACGCCCACACTATCACGACCCACGAATCAACGCTGTGGTCATTCAACCGTGGTAAACCATTGGCGGTACACACCGCCGCGCTCAAAATACACACACATTTACAAAACACAACCACATTGGACAATTCAAAATACACTCACCTGATACACATACACACATCACACCCACATACCCACAACACTATAAACCACACACCCACATTACCCACAACCCCTTACAATGATTTTCTTCGAAGAAGCAGAGTGAGAGAGAATAGCAAACACAACCCCAGCATCCACAGGCACACAACACCATCACGTATACAACATCCACACACCTCATACAACACACACCAACACAAAACATCACACAGCACAACGAAACAGCACCTCACATACCACCCACACCACATCATGTCACCTCAAAGACACCCCAGGTTTTCTGGGGAGGAGCTCAAGGTCATGGTGGAGGAAATCATCCAGGTAGAGCCACAGCTATTCAGAACACTGGTGCAGCAGACATCCATTGCAAGGAAGATGGAGCTATGGCGGAGAATTGTCGACAGGGTCAAAGCAGTGGGACAGCATCCAAGAACAAAGGATGACATCAGGAAGAAGTGGAACGACCTACGGGGGAAAGTACGTTCCGTGGTATCCAGACACCAGGTAGCAGTAGAGAGCACTGGCGGTGGACCCACACCTCCTCCCCCACAACTAACAACATGGGAGGAGCAAGTCTTGGCAATACTGCATCCTGAGGGCCTTGCAGGAGTAGCAGGAGGACTGGACTCTGGTAAGTAATATCTTTACTACTGTTTCCCTCCCACCCTACCTGCATGCTATCACAAACTCCTAGCCCAACCCTCAAACCCATCACCCCAACACCCCACAGATACCCCACTATCACAATCCACACATCCCAATGCCAAGCCCTGCATGTTACACCAATGCATGGACCCCCATCACCAAAGCAAGTCCAGTACATCAAGGCCCCAAAATTAACAATCACACAAGGCCAAAGACAATAAGCCAAGCACAGGAGTAGAGGGTAACTCACACATTGGATAAGATGGCACACACAGATACAATAACTATGCATTTACCCCCCAACAGGACCCCTACCCAACGTCACTGGACAGGAGGTACCAGACATATCCAGTCCCCCCACAGAAGAGGCCCACAGTGATGACAGCAGCTCTGCACGCCTGGATCAAGATGACCAGCCCGGCCCATCTGGGACCTCGGGACAGTCGGTTCCCCTGCCACTGTCACAAACAACCACTGAACCACCCCCCCTCAGGAAACACCACCACAGCACCCATCCAGCTGGCCCATCCCTCTGTCCCCAGGACATGTCAATCAGCAGTGTGTCCACCAGTACAGGAACCCCAGGCAAACCCACCAACCCAAGACAATCAGGGACCTTGGGTCAGTGGCAGTGGGCACACAGTTCAGGGGAAAGAGGCACAGGATAACAGGGAAGCTGGGAGGACTGCTGTGCGACAAGGGGAGGACAGGGAACCCACTCTCCACGAGGCACTCTCCAACATCATGAGAGCATATCATCATTCCCAGGAGACCATGGGCACGGTACTGGCCAAGTTTCAGGAGACCCAGCGGCTGCAGGTGGAACACTACCTGGGGATCAGGGAGGACCTGAAATCCATTAATAACACCCTGGTCACCATTGCAGGGGTGCTGGCAGCCATGGCCAACACCAAGAGGGACACAGTAGCACACCAACCGGCCCCTGACACTAGCCTGAACGATGAACAGCCCTTCACCTGCGCCGGCGCTAGTGGACAGAAGGTCCCGCCAACAGGCTACCAGCACCCCACCCCCTGCAGAAGGAGAACCACCCCGTAAACGGTCCCCGAGATCCAGACACAAGACAGAGAACATTGCCAAAACCCTCACCAAGACATAAGACTCTCCTGATTGTCACCCTTCTGTCCCACTCTTTTACCCTGACCACCTTGAACTGCCATTACTCCACTTCCTATGCCCCCTTGGACAATGCACCTGTGATGCCAATAGACTGGACTCCACCATGGACATTCCTCCACCATCACCCCAGCCCATTGCACAGCCCCTTCCACTTATTAGCACAGAAATAAACACCCCTGAATCACAAATCAATCTGGAGTCAGTCAGTACTTTCACAAATGTGTAATTGCAACCTATCTGAAAAATAGCAATGTCAATGTTCAATTTCATATACCAATGTTAGACAGTTGTTGGGCAGCAGTAAACATAGCAGAAGGCAGAAAGTGGTACACAGATCTGTAAAATGGAAAGCCAAAGTAATCTATCAGGGTATCATACACAGAGGTTAAAAGGCAGAATCATGCAATGCCCTAAAGTAGTATGATATGAAAGGAGCAGTGCCAGTCTCTTACCTGTGTCTCACTGGAAGTATTGCATGATGATGTTGTTTCGGTTGTCTATATCTTCTTCTTCTGCCTCCTCTTCTTGGCTGTCCACAGGCTTCACAGCTGCCACAAGACCAACATCAGGCCCATCCTCTTTTAGCAAAGGCACCTGGCGTCGCAAAGCCAGGTTGTGCAACATACAGCATGCCATGATTATGTGGCACACCTTCTTCGGTGAGTAGTATAGGGATCTACCTGTCTGATGGAGGCACCGGAACTTGGCCTTCAGGAGGCCGAAAGTACGCTCAATTATCCTCCTAGTTCACCCATGTGCCTCATTGTAGCGTTCCTCTACAGTTGCCCTGGATTTCCTCACAGAGGTCAGTAGCCATGAAAGGTTGGGGTAACCAGAGTCACCTGAAAATATCGAGGGACAACTGTGAGACATACACTGACCCTTAGGGACTCTACCATACCCAGAAACCTATGTAAACATATTAGCCACAAACAGCGCCTCTGGAGTTGCCCCATCACATAAGGGATGCTGCTATTCCTCAAAATGTAAGCTTCATGCACAGAGCCAGGATACTTGGCATTCACATGGGAGATGTACTGGTCTGCCAAACACACCATCTGCACATTCATCGATTGTTAGCTTTTGCGGTTTCTGTACACCTGTTCATTCCTGCGGGGGGGGGACAAATGCCACATGTGTACCATCAATTGCCCCAATGATGTTGGGGATATGTCCCAGGGCATAGAAGTCACGTTTCACTGTGGGCAAGTCCTCCACCTGGGGGAACACGATGTAGCTGCGCATGTATTTCAGCAGGGCAGACAACACTCTGGACAACACGTTAGAGAACATTGGCTGTGACATCCCTGACGTCATGGCCACTGTTGTTTGAAAGGACCCATTGGCCAGGAAATGGAGTACTGACAGGACCTGCACTAGAGGGGGGATTTCTGTGGGATAGCGGATAGCTGACATCAGGTCTGGCTTCAACTAGGCACACAGTTAATGGATTGTGGCACAATCAAGTCTGTAGGTGATAATGATGTGTCTGTCTTCCATTGTCGACAGGTCTACCAGGGGTCAGTATACCAGAGGATGAGACCATCTCATCATCTGCCTCAGCTGACTTACCCCATGGAGGAGAAGGGTGAGCAGAGGGTCATACACCACATAGGTTTCACAAGGGTGTTTAGAACAAATGTGATGTAATCAGTGTTTTGAGCTGTATGTCTGTATTCCTGCCCAAAAGTGCTGTGACGCAGTTAGGTGCCCTGCCATGTGGTCCCCTGAAATGGCAGCTGCCTGAAATGTAAGGAGGAACAAGGGGAAATGAGGAAACTGTGCTGGCGTTGTGCAGCGTCGCGTAGGCAAATGAAGACCGCGGCGCAATTCAGCATTGGTTATCATTGGGCCCTATGGTTTCCAGGAGCCAATGATGGTATACGACGGCGGTGACGGTACGCACCGCCGCGGACGTAACCGCCATTTTCTGTCTGTTCACTCACTTGATACTTGACCTTCAACAGGAGAGGACCTACACTGCAATTGCTGCTGTGACCTGAGTCTGGAAGCGACAATGGCTACAGTGTCTGGGGAAAGGGCCCCTGCCTTCACTGCAGAGGAGTTGGAGAAACTGGTGGATGGGGTCCTCCCCCAGTACACACAACTCTACGGTCCACCAGACAAACAGGTGAATACAGTGTGAGCATGATGGATGGGACATGAATGTATGGAGTGGCATCGATGGAAGATACAGGTGGGGGGTGGGCAGAGGCCAGCATGTGATTATGGTCAGTGTATGTGTTTGTGGGCCAGGTTGGAAGGTTGTGGCCAATGAGTAAGAATAACCGGATGGGGAAGTAAAATCCATTCCTACTTCACTTTTCCTCTAGGTCAGAGCCCACCAGAAGAAGGGTATTTGGTGTGCCATTGCCAAGGAAGTGCAGACCCTGGGGGTCTACCATAGACGGGGCACCCACTGCCGCAAACGATGGGAGGACCTGCGCTGCTGGACCAAGAAGACGGCAGAGGCCCAGCTGGGGATGGCCTCCCAACATGGAAGAAGTTCCCCGTCGCACCATGACCCCCCCTGATGTACCGGATCCTGACAGTGGCATATCCGGAGTTGGATGGGCGCTTGAGGGCATCACAGCAGCCACAAGGGGGTGAGTACAATCTCATGCAGCTGACTCTGCGTGCTTTATGATGTTTCTGGGTGGGGGAAGTGGGCTGTGGGATCCCCTAGGCCAGGGCAAACGTGTCAGGGTAGATCCATTGTTCGGCAGACTCAGTGCCAGTCCAACCCCAAAAGTGGTAGTGGCCCTCTACACCTAGTCAGGTTCCTGTGGATTCCAGGTGTGCATCAAATGGGTGTAGGCACAGACAGTTAGGAGCGCACCTGCCTGACATCCCAGCAATTAATCTGCCCCATTGCATCATGGTAGATGTAGTATCTTCAAAAAACGAACTCCATTAATTTTTAAATATTTCACCTTTAAGTAGGTACAGCCTTTACTGTGCATCTCTGGACACATGTGTTTCTGGGTTAGTCCCTTCTTCAGCAGAGAACATATTTGTGGGGTGCTGGGAATGCTGCCATAAATCACCCGGTTTCAGTACCTCTTTCCTGGCATGCTGGTGCCTGCTCCAGAGCTCGTCAGCCCAGTAGCTCAAGGGAGCCTTTAAAGTCACAAACAGTTAGGAGCGCACCTGCCTGACATCCCAGCAATTAATCTGCCCCATTGCATCATGGTAGATGTAGTATCTTCAAAAAACGAACTCCATTAATTTTTAAATATTTCACCTTTAAGTAGGTACAGCCTTTACTGTGCATCTCTGGACACATGTGTTTCTGGGTTAGTCCCTTCTTCAGCAGAGAACATATTTGTGGGGTGCTGGGAATGCTGCCATAAATCACCCGGTTTCAGTACCTCTTTCCTGGCATGCTGGTGCCTGCTCCAGAGCTCGTCAGCCCAGTAGCTCAAGGGAGCCTTTAAAGTCACAAACAGTTAGGAGCGCACCTGCCTGACAGTCCCACATGGGCATGTGATTTTCCCCTGAACTGTTAGTGCATGGCTTAGTGCATAGGGCTGCTCCCTGTGTGTCGTGTCCGCCAACGGTGTTGTTGTTGCAGGCATTGACCATGTGTCTCCTCTGTCTTTCCCCCCCTTTTTGTTTTGTCACCCTGTCCTTGGGTGCATTAGCATCATCTGGCGGAGGAGCAGTGGTACCGGAGCAGGAGGGAGCTGCATTCCACATGGCACTGGAGGGTGAATGTACGGAGTCTGAAGGCACCAGTGGGACGGAGGGTGAGGGGAGCTCCATGAAGGGGAACTGGAGGAGATACCAGCGACAGCGACTCCACCTCTGTGCCCACCGCAACAACAGGTACAGCCGCCACCCCCCACCAGCACTGCCCTCCCAGCAGCCCCTCATCGAGTTTCCCATGCCCGCTCACCCAGGAGGGTGGGCATCTCCTTCGCCCCAGGCACCTCAGGCCCTGCCCCAGTCAGCCCTGCTGCCCTCAGTGAGGAGGCTATTGACCTCCTGAGATCCCTCACTGTTGGGCAATTAACCATTTTGAATGCCATCCAGGTTGTCGAGAGGCATTTGCAGCAAACAAATGCATACCTGGAGGACATTCATTATGGCGTGGCAGCCCAACAGAGAGCATTTCAGGCTCTGACCTCAGCACTGATGGCAGCCATTGTCCCTGTGTCCAGCCTTCCCCCTCCAACTTCCACTACCCAGACCCAATCCCCTGTACCTCAGCCTATCCCAAGCACACCATCAGACCAGCATGCACACTCATCAACACACAAGCGTGGACATGGCAAACATAAGCACCACGCATCCTACAGGCACTCACACAAGCACCATCCCCATGCAGACACACCAACATCCACTGCCTCCACTGTGTCCCCCTCCTCCACGTCTTCCTCCTCCCTCCCACTCTTGTCTCCACTCACACCTGCATGCACTACATCCTCAGCCACTACCTCCATCACCAGCACGCCCATCACCACACACTGCTCACGTGCAATCACCACCCCCACTACCATGCACATGTCCCCTGTGTCCTCTCCCAGTGTGTCTGTGAGCCCTCCTCCCAAACTACTCAAACGAACGCACACACCCACTCAACAGCCATCCACCTCACAACAGCCTCCAGCCCATGCACCCTCACCCAAATTCAGCAGACATACACCTCCTACAACCACTACCTCTTCCTCCACTCCCAAACCCCCTCCACCTTCCCATCCCAGTGTGTCTAAAAAACATTTCCTCGCTAACTTTGACCTCTTCCCTACACCTGTCCCCAATCCTTCCCCTATCCTTCCCCTAGGGCCAGGATGTCCAGATCCCAGCCCAGCCCAGCACCTCAGCTATGAACTACTTGAGCACTGTGGTCCCTGCAAGTCCAGTAACGTCGAGGGCCGCAACCATCATGGCTGCTAGTGTGCCACCTAGTGAGGACAAGGATCACCCTATTCCGCCACCTGCCAAGGTGAAGAAGGGGACAACATTCCGTAGGGAAACGCTGCACCAACCACCCAGCAAGGCCTCCTCCAAGACAAAAGAGGACAGTGGCAAAGTCCCAGCAGTGACTTCCAAGATGGGGAAGGGACACAAAGCTAAAGGGAAGTCAGCTCAGGGCACGGAGCCTCAGGGTGAGGGACTGGTGACACCCCTTCTGCAGGACAGAACAGCAACCAGTACGGCGGTGGCCATCGCCGCAACCACCACCTGCACCGCCACCTGCACATCCACCTGCACGTCTGCTGCCTCTGCTACAGTCCCCAGCATCATCCCCAGTGGGCAGCTGTCCGAGGCTGCAGGAGATGTCCTGGTGTCTCCCTCCAGAGGTGCTGACACATGCACCACCGCCATCATCTCCGCTGCTGACACCGCCACAACCACCACCACCTGCCTCAGACTGTGCCACCACAGCCGACATGAACATAATCCCCAGTGGGAAGTCGTCCGAGGCTGAAGGAGACGTCCAGGGCCCTGCACAGACTACATGAGGCACCACAACCAGCACTGGCAGTACCAGCAGTTGGCATGCTGATTTGCTGCAGGGTGGAGTGTGTCTCTGCCACCATGGAGTATCATGCTACCTGTTCCCAGGAAATCTTGTGGCTCTGACACCAAAGTGCAGGAATGGGAACTGCCACACACCATGTGTAGCACTCTGGGCACCAAGCCCCCTCCTGAACCAGTGGAGAACCACATCCACTACACCAGTCCTTAGCAGGATGAAGCACTCTGGGCACCAAGCCCCCTCCAGAACTAGTGGAGAGATACATCCACTACCCCAGTCCTTAGCGGGATAAAACACTCTGGGCACCAAACTCTATCCAGAACCAGTGGAGAGATATATTCACTACCCCAGTCCTTAGCAGGATGAAGCACTCTGGGCACCAAGCCCCCTCTAGAACCAGTGGAGAACAGCATCCACTACACCAGTCCTTAGCAGGATGAAGCACTCTGGGCACCACGCTCCCTCCAGAACCAGTGCAGAGATACATCCACTACCCCAGTCCTTGGCAGGATGAAGCACTCTGGGCACCAAGCCCCCTCCAGAACCAGTGCAGAGATACATCCACTGGAGAGACTGTGGCCTTGCACTCCCCAGGAGCAAGCAGTGGGCAAAGCACCCACTTGAGAGACTTGTGAGACTGTGGCTTTGCACTCCCCAGGACCAAATAGTGGGCAACCCACCCACTTGAGAGACATGTGAGACTGTGGCTTTGCACTCCCCAGGACCAATCAGTGGGCAACCCACCCACTTAAGAGACTTGTGAGACTGTGGCCTTCCACTCCCCAGGAGCAAACAGTGGGCAACTCACCCACTTGAGAAACTTGTGAGACTGTGGCTTTGCACTCCCCAGGAGCAAACAGTGGGCATAGAGCCCCCTTGTGGAGCAGTAGCATCGTCCCATCATCTGGCTGAGGTGCCCCCCCTTCCCCCTGAGGTGTCTGTTTTTTTTTTACCTGATGCCCCAGCAGTGTTCTCTCCGTTTTGAGACAGGTATCATGTGTGGGCTTTGCCCATGCATTTTGGGACCACTGGTCCACGGACAATGAATGGAACACTATCTGGACTTGTGTAGTTGCTGTACATATTTGTATATAATGATCTGTTACAGACCTTTTTCCCTATCTGAATTTTTTAAGATTGCACTTGTTACAATCATTTCATTTTGTCCTTGCATTCTTCCAGAGGGTTATGGGGTGTATATGTAATGTTGCTGTATGTATTTGTGTGTATGGTGGTGGGGGTGATGCGTGTTGCGTGTGTGTGTCACTCTCTTTTTCCTCCCCCCTCCCCTGCTCGCTAGGTGCAGTACTCACCGTAGTCGTCGCCGCCGTCTTTGATGTTAGTAGAAGAGGACGTAAACCAACATTGGTAGCACCTGTAACTCGGGCTCCATGGCGTCCTGGTTCCTCGTTGGGTGTCAAGAGGTGAGTGGTTTCCGTTCCAAAGACTGTTTCCGCCATGCTTTTGATGGGATTGGTACCGCCCCGGAAAAGCTGGCGGATTGGTGCCTTGTAATACAGTGGGCGGTACATTGTGTTCCGCCTGTCTGTTGGCGGTTACCGCTGCGTTGTTTGTTTCTACCTCCGTGGCGGTCAGAGTGTTAAAGTGGCTGTCTGTGTTGGCGGTTTCCGCCATGGTCGTGATTCCCTTTTTTTTACCACTGGCCTGTTGGCGGTATCACCGCCGCTTTAACACCGACCACCAGGGTTGTAATGAGGGCCATAGTGTGCACAGAGTCCAGAGGTTCCCTAGACGCTTGACAGAAGCTAAAATAGATATCATTAATACTCTCTTTTTTGGTAGTGTGGGCGATCTGTTAGGCTTATCAGAGGGTAGTGCAAAGCATTTGTCATACACACAGATAATAGAAGAAGCACACACTCAATGACTTAACTCCAGACCAATGGTTTTTATATATCAAAAATATCTTTCCTTAATGTATTTGTAGAACCACAAGGTTCAAGTTGCAGGTAAGTACTTCAATAGATTAATATTTCACACATGTATCAACAGTACTTTGTTTGAAATCAATACAGTTTTTGAAATATTGGCAATAATCTGTTTTAAAAATGGACACTTCAATTTTCAGAAACAGTTCCTGGGGGAAGAAAAGTTAGATAGTTTTACAGATAAGTACAACACTTACAGTTCCAGTTCCCAGGGGTTAGAAAGTCCACAGGTTGGGGTTCAAGTTAACCCCAAACACCCACCACCAGCAACGTGGGGTCGGCCAGGTGCAGAGGTCAAAGTGTAGGCAAAATTAACATGGGCTCCTATGGAGACTGGGGGCATTCTGTTTCAGATATGCAGGCAGGTAAGTACCCACTTCTTCGGAGGGCAGACCTGGGGCTTTAGAGGAGCACTGGGGGGGCCACAAGTATGCACCAAACATACACCCCCAGTGGCACTGGAGCGGCCGATTGCAGGGTGCAAGCAAGATGTTGGGTCTCCAATGATTCTCTAAGAGGGGACCCTGGGGATCACTCAGAGGCTGTAGGCAAGGTCCAGGGGGACACCTCGGGCAAACCACAGGCTGGACATAGAGGAGGGCTGCCTGCTGAACATTGCTGCACCAGGGGTTGGTTTCTCCAAGGCCTGGGGGTTGCGGGTGCAGCGGGTCTTTAGGCTCCCGATATCTTCATCCCGAACTTTCACGGTCAGGGGGGTCCTCGGGATTCTCTCTGTAGGCGTCATCGTGGAGAGATTAGCCCAGGGTGGGCACTTGCTCAGAATCGCCTGGGGAGCCTTTCTAGCTGGTTGGGCCACCTGGACACGGGCCATGGGCATCGGGTGGAAAGTGGTTAGGACTCATGCATTCGGGCTGAGGTTGGAGTGCTTAGTTGCTAGTTTTTTCATGGACAGGCGCGCTGTCCACAGGAGTTCTTGGTCCTTTTGAGTGCAAGGGAGTCCTCTGGAGCTTGGCAGAGGTCGCTGGTTCTGATGGATGCGTCGCAGTTTTTTTGCAGGTTCTTTGAAGCAGGAGACAGACCGGTAGGGCTGGGGTCACATCAGTTGTTGTCTTTCTTTATCTCTGCTTGGGGTTTCAGCTAAGCAGTCCTTCTTCTTCTTGTTAAGTCACCAGGAATCTGGTGAGCTGGGTTCAGGGAGACCCTTAAATCCTAGACTTAGGGGTGTTTTAGGGGCCAGAGGGCAGTAGCCAATGACTGCTGTCCCTGAGGGTGGCTACACCATACTTGTGCCCACTCCCTTTGGGGAGGGGGGGCACAAACCTAATCCTATTGGTCCCTGTCCTCCAAACAAAGATGGAGGATTCTGCAGGGAGGAGGTCACCTCAGCTCTGGACACCTTAGGGGTGGTCCTGGCTGGGGTGGTCACTCCTCCCTGTTTTCCCTAATTTTCCCACCGACTTGCTGACAAAAGTGGGGCTTTGTCCGGGGGGCAGTCAGTTCCACTAGCGGGAATGCCCTGGGGCACTGTAATCCGAGGCTTGAGCCTCTGAGGCTCACCGCCAGGTGTTTTTCAGTTCCTGTAGGTGAAGGTGTGAAGCACCTCCACTCAGGACAGGCTTTGTTTCTGACCACAGAGTGTAAAAAGGCTCTCACCCCATTTGGTCAGAAACATGTCTGAAAGTGGCAGGCTGGCATAGACTGGTCAGTCCTACACTAGCAGTTTGGCTAACAATTAGGGGGCATCTCTAAGATGCCCTCTGTGTGCATTTTCAAAAAATCCCATACTGGCATCAGTAGGGGTTTGTTTTGCTGAGAAGTTTGATAGAAAACTTCCCAGTATTTAGTGAAGCCATTTTGGAACTGTGGAGTTCGTAATGACAAACTCCCAGACCATATACTCAAGATGGCTACACTGCACTTACAATGTCTAAGAATGGATGTAGACACTGTAGGGGCATATTGCTCATGCAGCTATGCCCTCACCTGTGATATAGTGCACCCTACCTTAGGGCTTTAAGGCCTGCTAGAGGGGTGTCTTATCTATGTCACAGGCAGTGGTTTATGGGCATGGCACCCTGAGAGGGGTGCCATGTCGACTGTGCCTTTTTCTAACCACCAGCACACACAAGTTGCAAGGGCTGTGTACATGTACTTGCTGACGGGTCCCCTAAAAGGGCATAATACATGCTGCAGCCCTGGGAGACCTTCCTTTGCCAAACAGCCCTTGGTACCATTGGTACCTTTTACAAGGGACTTAACTGTGTTCCAAGGGTGTGCCAATTGTGGAAACAAAGGTACAGATTTTGAAAAAGAACACTGGTGCTGGGGCCTGTTTAGCAGGAACCCAGCACACTTTCAATCAAAATTGGCATCAAAACTAGGCAAAAAGTGGGGGGTAACCATGACAACAGTGGCACTTTCCTACAGTGACTGAAGCGTGATCAAAGGAGACGGGGAAAGATTTTGAGAACTAAGTAACACCTGAGGCATCCTAGCCTGGCATATATGATGTAGCGTGCATGTATTCTAATAATTGATAGCACATACAACAGATGTGATTTGGCGTACCAAGTCTGCTACTTACATCATACCATTGATTTCACAAAGACTAGATGTATGTGTCAGACTGTGATGGGTAGGCATGAGAAAATCTGTACCCAAAGCTGGAGTTAGGGGGAGTGTATTGACAAATATCCCATTGACCATTCTAGCCACAAACCTTCCCATTACCTGTGTATGGATGTGTGTCCAGTCAGAACGAGGTTGCCACCTACCTAGCAGACGTGTGTCCATTCTCTTGAAACATATAGCTAAACCATCTTCTATACCCCCCACCCACCCGACTAACACAATTAAACCCCCACCCCCGCCCCCTACTGGAAAAAAACTTTGTCTTAAAACTAACTTCACTAAACTAACTAACCTATCCTAAACTAACTATACAAGCCCAAATATTAAAACAAACTTTATAAATAAACAAGATTCTAGAACGTTCAAAGTCCTAGTCTCAATCGGCTCATCTCTGCTGGTTGGCCTGGATGTCCATCACTATTGTCAATCTCCAGCTTGTCCTCCAAACTAGCTATTCTATAATTCCGGTTGGCCGGTTCACTATTAGGTGCCAGTCACTTACATTTTGAGTAAACTGTCCCGTCAAAAGTCTCAAACAAAAAAAGGTCGACCCGCCCTCTTCGTATGGGGGGCCCCTTGAGAAGTAGCACGATCCAGCCTATTGTTTTAAATAGGCTTCCTTGATTCGGGAAACCTACCCACGAAGTGACTGGCACCTAATTTTTCTCACATACATAATAGGTTATTGAGTTCATTTATATATAGCCAGGAGAAGTCTAATCTGATATAGGTCCTGATGAAGCGTTAGAGGATCTTTCATGACCACATTTACGCGAAACATGTTGACCAGACCCTAGGGGTCAGGTGACAATTTCCCAGTACTCCAGGTTTTTTAAGTGGTTGAGCATTATTCTCATTGTCCACTTAACTATGTTTTTAATCTTGATCGTGACCCCTTTGTATTGCCAGTAAACAGACTAGTTGAGGGGTCCCTAATCAATCTTAATATTTTCTCTACTCTCCTGCCACATTGAGTGCCTGACCTTCTTGATTTAACGGCAGCCACCATATATAAAAAGATCTCCGGCAAAGAGCCCCCGAAAAGGGAGCCCGTCAGACATTGCACCCGCCGGTCTGACGAGGAGCTTCCCGATGATGAAGCATGACACCCTTTGGGTGTGTGAGGGCTCTAGCTCCTAAACTTTAATTGTTCACCCTAGAGTTAGGAACAGTGTACTCTTTGCATCGATTTATCATATTGGGAGTACGTACACTGGACCTTCAATTCTCCCGATCCCTCCTTTTTGTTGAAGATGTATGGTGTCATGTTGAACACATGTGAACCTTGGCAACGTAATGTGTATGGATGTCCGCTTACTGTGTGTTTGTGAGGACCACACTACTCTGCACAAATGTGTCCAATATATGTATAAACAGTTCAAAGGTATCATGTTACATGGCTTACAAGGATGTGTACATACTAAGTTCACATTTTAACATTTTCAGGGACATGCAAGCTACACATTATTGTTTAGTATTTTAACTTTGTATTTTGGAAAATGCATCCATTACCCATGTCCCCCAAGGATGGCATGGAACTGACATGGAATGTTATCTCTATATGTTCATGTAGACTTGAGCACATGAATTATATTTGGGCACCATTCAAAAGTGCAGAATGCAGGCTGTCATGCAAGCCTTTTTTATGGTGGGGGAGTTTTTGGTGTTGCAAACATATTTGGGGATGAGTTAGATGGACTTATGTAAATGTTTTTTCATGGATATGATATGTATGTGAGTGGTACATGTCCATCATGTGTATTCCTCTTCTGCCATCTAAAGTGGTGTGCTCTGTGAAGTTCCCTCTGCAATCTTCAGACTCATCAGTGGGTCCTTGCACTCCATCTGAGCACAATGCTTTTTCATAATGGTATGACATGTTGTCCTATGTTGTAACATATCACCAGTACCTAAGTGAGCAGAAGGGATCCTATCACCCACCTAGCCCTAAGATCCTAATATGCATGTGACCATGTACAAATGTATAATACATACTATGCTGGGGGCACCAAGGGGGTACGAAAGTTAAATGTTTTCTGTACATGTTCCTTACACATACTTTTTGATGGTGGCATACCTGTCCATGTGTAATTTTTCTGACTTTAATTTGACACACCCTCTGTGTAGCAGGGCTGGTGTCATGGTAGGATTGTAGGCTACACATTAGTGCACACTGCAGTGATTTTACACTGAAGATTGCCTCCCCTGCCCTGCCCTATTATCTACTGGGGACTTACAGGACACTAGGTGATAGCCATGCACTATTATCTGCTAGGGACTTACAGGACACTGGGCCTGATTCTAACTTTGGAGGACGGTGTTAAACCATCCCAAAAGTGGCGGATATACCACCTACCGTATTACGAGTTCCATAGGATATAATGGACTCGTAATACGGTAGGTGGTATATCCGCCACTTTTGGGACGGTTTAACACCGTCCTCCAAAGTTAGAATCAGGCCCACTGTGTTAAATGTTTTTCATGTATTCTTTCAGTGCTGTCCTACTACTTTGTGAATTTAGGGACAGGGACGTGTTTATACCTGGTGTACAAAGAATGTCAGTAGCAATATTACTTAGTCATGCTTGATAGTGTTGAGCTAGCACACTGAGGGTCTTGGTAAGAGTGTAAGTATGATGCAAAGTGGCCTCCACAATGTGTGACCTTGTGTGTGAGCTGGAATAGCAACAGTTTTGATATGCGTACTGAAATAGGACATGTTGTAGTGATTTCCACAACTTGCAGCAACCTTTCTTTTGTCACATGACTGCCACTGTTTGCAGCTCTTTGGAGTGGCTCCACATCTTTGTGCTCACTGTCCTAGCCTTCCTGTACTTAACAGTATTTGGTACAAACAGTATTTGCTGATACAGTTTAGTTTATCTTCATCAATTCCACTTTTTCCTTTGTCTTTTCCTGTGTGTGCATGATTATTGTCTGCCTTCCCTATATTTTCAGACCTCAGCCTTGACACTTGTTCAGTCTGTGAGTGGCCTCCATAAACTAACAGAGACACTCAAAATGTGTATGTTTAACATGTACAATCACATAGCTGCAGCCAACATCCTCTGTAAGATGCACAATGAGTGTGAATTGCCTGTGTGCTTCATTCTGACAGATAATAATAGAACCTGTCTGTGGTGGACTCTCCAGATTTAGTAAACTGCAATGTAATAGTTTGCCATACATGGGAGCTGACAAATTATTTGAGCGTGAAAGGACTAGCCATGTAGTTCCATTGTCCTCTGTATTTCAGTCACTATTTGTCACACGTGTGCGACTGATGTGTATGTGGGAATATGATAGCTGTGATTATGCCAGTCAGATATGGAATAGTCACATGGCAATCATTGACCCACTGCTGCTGGCACTGCCTACTGGCGACCTACTTATGACAAACATATGAATAGCATTCACCACTTGGATATCAATCTAGTCATCTGTCATCTTTCATTCTGATAGACTTGTGTGATATGAGTGTATTCCTGTGCTGACTGTGTGCATATATTTCACTTTGACATTCCTCTATCAGTGCATTGTGTGTGTGTTGGTATTCCTACAGTATGTGTATCCTTGTGTAGCAACTGTTGTGGGCTAGCTATGGTTTCAGATCAGTAGGTGATTTTATGGCACATCCTAATCTAAAAGAAGAGCCAAGTCACATTGGCGCAAAAGTGATTTATTTGTAAGAATGATGAGAGTCGTGTTGCGTGTGTCTGATCCTTTTGTGTGTATCCTGTTCCAATAACAGCAGTGTTGTTCATTGTGTGAAGCTTGCAAAACCGCCAACCCTTTGCCATGCTACTCTTCCCTTGCACAAAGGACTATTTGCAGTATTTCCAGAATCACATGCATATGTGTGTGTACATCACACAAAGTGTGCCCTATTATCTTGTGCATTATTGTGATATTTGTGGCTATAATGGTAGGCCCTCTAGCAAAGGATGGTAGAGTTATTGTGTTGCAGCACCATCCTGTGCCACTGGGACATATGGAGATGAAGCATTGTTGTCCTCATCGACATCGAAGTCAGCTGCCAAGTTGCAACATAGAGACAGCAGTGATGCATTTGCAGCCTTGGCACACTGAAGACAAGTTGTTTGTTGGGCATTTCTGCCAATACACTACTCTGAGCAGGCTTACGGCTGAGTATACTATTCAACAACCTCATGTTGTTTGTTGTTGGAAATAACACACTGAAAAGCAGTGGACTGTTGAATGCAAATGACACCCACAACATCAAACAACATGAGCTGACTGACTACTAGAAACAGTCATGTGCCTGCCCCAGAAAGAACATTGTTAATGGAATGTACAATGTAGTGTCCCTGCTCACTGTACAGAAGGCAGGGCATAATCAGCATGCCCCAAATACCATAACTACACAGACACATCTTGTGTATTGCATATTTACAGTCACTATATTTCTTGTGGAGATTGCTGCCTCTGAAATGTGTACATAAAAACATATCAGGAGGGGAATGTGGCCAGAACTCACCCCCTTGTAGCTGCTTCCCTCAAGCACCCATCGCGCTCTGGGTAGGCCACTGCCAGAATGCGGGCCATCAGGGGGGGGGTCAGGCTACGACATGTGCCACGCCTGCTTTGGGAGGACAGCCTCAGCTGGACCTCAGCCATCTTCCCAGCCCAGCATCTCAGGCCCTCCCACCTCTTTCTTCAGTGGATGCTCCGCTGACGATAGTCCCCTGAGGGTCCGCGCCTTCCAGGTGATGGCTTTTCAAATACCCTGCTTTTGATTGGGGTTGACATGCATGGATGCCAGAAACATGAAGAAGTCATATCAGAACTTTTTTTATGAAAATGGTTGTTTGACATACATTTAGGGAACACCTGAATTTTGTAATTGTCAACACCTTACATGTGTACAGCCAATATGGTGAAAGATAACGGTACATGATCACACACTTTTGGAGTCCCCTGCTGACTATCCCCAAAAATGGTAATGGACTACACTGATAGCTCAACCCCACTGATATTGTATAGCCCAGAGCCTATAACCTGTGATGTGAACCACCAGAACCCAAATGTCACCATTTTGCTCTACAGCCATTTAAACTACTTGAGCATGACTGTACAGGCACCTCGCATCCATGCACATTGCTTTGCTATATACAGTGCAAACAGGCAACCGCCATAGTTCAAACAACCCCCTAAATTTTGATTGACAATATGTGTCAGCTGTGTTGTTTTTCATACCATCTAAAAGCAGAAGTCTGCTGCTTTGCTCACTGTGAAAAGTCACGGTCCACTGCCATCAGCTGACCGCCGCAGGAATACTGCCAGGTGGTCCATGTGTTTGTAATAGGCTTGGAAGTTTCACGCATCCATGTATGTGCTGGAGTGAGTTCCTTCACGGTTGTCAACTGCCACCCAGCTGACAGGGTGACATTTGCCTTGGCGGGCGGTGGCTCGCTCTGTATACATTATAATATGGTGGTGTATTGCCATACACCGCAGTGGTCTTTTTGGGTCCTCCACCAAGTTTTTTTTGTGGTCTGGACATAATGGGGGACATAGGCCCTCATTCTGACCCTGGCGGTCGGTGATAAAGCGGCGGCCAAGCCGCCAACAGGCCGGCGGTCTAAAATATGCAATTCTGACCCTGGCGGGAACCGCCAACACAGCCCGCCAACTTAACACTCCGCCCGCCACAGCGGTACAAACAAACAGCGCGGCGGTTCCCGCCAACAGCCAGGCGGCAGACAATGTACCGCCCACCCTATTACGACCCACCAATCTGCCACCTTTTCCGGGGCGGGAGCACCGCCGATAAGAACACGGCGGAAACAGACTACGAACGGGAAAACGCTCACCTCTACGCACTCCACGCGAGATTCCGGCAGCATGGAACCAGAGTTGCAGGTCATCCCCGCACTCCTATTCCTGCTCATATACCAGGAGCAGGCCCGGTGGCGCGGAAGACATCGGTGAGTACTGCACCTACGACACAGGGGAGGGAAAAGATTACCGGCACACACCCACCCACCCACACCCACTACAACACACACATCAATGCATTCCCACAGATCACTGTCACAACCCACAAACCACCCCCCTCCGAAATAATGCAAAGACCAAAAGAAGAGATCATAAACGGGCAGATATATTGAAATATGGACACCAGTAATCGCTATAAATAAATAAACTATATACAAAATATATACAGCTACTAAATGTAGTCCAACCACTGTCCGTGGATCACAGGGTTCCTGTGCAAAGGGGCAAGGCCCAGTCCCACGACAAGAACTCCATGGAGAGAACACTGCAGGGGCATCAGCAAGAAAATCGGACAGGCACCTCAGGGGGAAGGGAAGGGGGGGCACCTCAGCCACTTGAGTACACGACGCCAGATCCACGAGGGGACTCCATGACCACTGGGCCATCCTGGGGAGAGCAAAGCCACAGTCCATACAGTCCATACAGTGGGTGGCCCGCCCACTGGGCCATCCTGGGGAGAGCAAAGCCACAGTCCATACAGTCCATACAGTGGGTGGCCCGCCCACTGGGCCATCCTGGGGAGAGCAAAGCCACAGTCCATAAAGTCCATAACAGACCCCACTGCCACTGGAGGAGGCAAGTTGGCCAGAGGACATCCTGCAGCCCTGCCCGAGATAGATCCTGCCCTGCCACGTCTGCCAAAGGGCCAGCGGTTCTTGCCTTGAAGGGCCCAGTTCAGCGGTTCCTGAGACGGCGGGGCCCAGTTCAGCGGTCCTTGCCCTGAAGGGCCCAGTTCAGCGGTGCTTGAGACGGCGGGGCCCAGCGGAGCGGTTCTTGAGACGGCGGGCCCAGTTCAGCGGTGCTTGAGACGGCGGGGCCCAGTTCAGCGCTCCTTGCCTTGAATGGCCCAGTTCAGCGGTGCTTGAGACGGCGGGGCCCAGCGGAGCGGTTCTTGAGACGGCGGGGCCCAGTTCAGCAGTGCTTGAGACGGCGGGGCCCAGTTCAGCGGTGCTTGAGACGGCGGGGCCCAGTTCAGCGCTCCTTGCCTTGAAGGGCCCAGTTCAGCGGTGCTTGAGACGGCGGGGCCCAGCGGAGCGGTTCTTGAGACGGCGGGGCCCAGCAGAGCGGTTCTTGAGACGGCGGGGCCCAGTTCAGCGGTGCTTGAGACGGCGGGGCCCAGTTCAGCGGTGCTTGAGACGGCGGGGCCCAGCGGAGCGGTGCTTGAGACGGCGGGGCCCAGTTCAGCGCTCCTTGCCTTGAATGGCCCAGTTCAGCGGTGCTTGAGACGGCGGGGCCCAGCGGAGCGGTTCTTGAGACGGCGGGGCCCAGCGGAGCAGTTCTTGAGACGGCGGGGCCCAGCGGAGCGGTTCTTGAGACGGCGGGGCCCAGTTCAGCGGTTCTGGAGACGGCGGACGGTCTATGGCCAACTGCTCATTGCCTGGTGGTGCCCTCCTGGGCAGCGGGGATGGTGCTCCTTCAATGCCCACCTGGGCTGTGGGTGGTGGGGCCCTCCTGGCCAGCTGGGCTGGGTCCTCCCTGGGCAGCGGCTATGGGGGTGGTGGGCTCTCCCGGGGCAGCTGTGCCGGTTCCTCCCGGGGCAGCGGCTATGGGGGTTGTGGGCTCCTCCTGGGCAGCAGGCCTGCTGCCTGACCTCTCCGACTTGCTGCCCTTGCCCTCCTTAGTCGTGGGCCTGTGGCCCTTTCCTCCCTTTGGAGCTGTGGCTGGTGACTGTCTCTGGGTGGTGTCTGGGGGGGATGTAGAAGGCGGGCTCCTGCGGCGCCCCTTCCACCTTCTGCTCCTCTTCCCAGGGGGTGGGCTGGCTGTCCCCTTGCTGCTGGGCGAAGATCCAGACATGCGGGCTGGCGGGCTCCAATACCCCTGCACCCTTGTCAAGGGGGCTGCAGGGCTGGTGGTGGCTGAGGTGCTCTTCTTACCCCGACGAGAAGGAGGGGGGGGCTCAGGGTCAGGAAAGAAGTTAGTAGTGGCGAGGAAGAGCTTCTTGGGACAATGGAGAGTGGTAGGTACAGTGGGAATGGGAGTGGAGGGAGAGGATGTGGTTGTAGGTGAGTCACGTTTGCTGTCTTTGGGTGCAGGTGCAGGAGGGATAGGCTGTCGTGAGGTGGATGGCTGTTGGGTGGGTGGGTGGCTGCGTTTGTGTGGTGTGGAAGAGGGGGTGACAGACACAGTGGGAGAGGACACAGCGGACGTGTAAATGGCAGTGGGGGTGGTGACTGCACGTGTGCGGACTGGAGTGGAGGGTGTGCTGGTGATGGAAACACTGGCTGATGGTGAGGTGAATGGAGGTGTGAGTGTAGACGTCACAGGGAGGGAGGAGGGAGACGAGGAGGTGGGGGTCACAGAGGTGGTAGTGACTGTTGGCATGTCTGCATCGGAATGTTGCGTGTGTGAATGTCTGCGTGATCTGTGGTGCTTATGTTTGGATGAGCTTCTCTTGGGTGTTGAGGTGTGTGCAGGCTGGTCTGATGGTGTGGGTGGGACAGGCAGAGGAACAGGAGACTGGGAGGAGGGAGTTAGTAGAGGCAGGCAGGAGACAGGGACAATGGCTGCCGTCAGTGCTGAGGCCAGAGCCTGGAACGATCGCTGATGGGCAGCCTGACCCGAATGAATGCCCTCCAGGTACGCATTGCTGCGATGAACCTCCCTCTCCACCCCCTGGATGGCATTCAAAAGGGTAGTCTGCCCAACAATGAGCGTTCGGAGGAGGTCAATGACCTCCTCACTGAGGGCAGCGGGGGTAACAGGGGCAGGGCCTGAGGTGCCTGGGGCGAAGGAGATGCCCGGCTTCCTGGCAGAGCGGGCACGGGGCGAACGCTGAGGGGCTGCTGGGAGGGCGGAGATGGTGCGCTGGGTGGCGGCTGTACCTGTAATGGCGGGGGGCACGGATGGTGCCACCCCCGCAAGGGAGCCCCCTTCCGAGGACGTGTCCGTGTCGCTGCAGGGTCCAGTCGTCCCCGTCGTGGAGCTCCCCTCGCCCTCCGTCTCACTGGTCCAGTCTGACTCTGTGGCATGGCCCTCCTGGGCCATGTGAGATGCAGCTCCCTCCTGCCCCGATGCCACTTCTCCTCCGCCTGATGATGCTGATGCACACAAGCACAGAAAGACAAACAAAAAGGGGGGGGGAGAGAGAAATAAAGGGATATTGATTACATGGATCTCCGGTACAGTTAGCGGACATGACAGACACAGATGCCCCCTGCACTAAGTTGCGCACTTGGGGTCCGCTACGCATTCCGTGGAACATGCCCTACACGCCTAGAGTTGACAACTGCACCCATGGATGACACGGCCCAGGGATGGCTGTACTGACAAACTACTGAGGGTGGTGGCTGGGGACACAGGGGCTTACGGGGTGCCCAGCCTACAGATATCGCCCTGGCCTAGGGGGACCCACAGCCCTCCTCCCCCACCCAGACACCTCCACTGCGCGACAACAGAGTAGATAATGCTTGGACTCACCCCCTTGTGTCTGCTGTGCTGCCCTCACGCGCCCATCCAAATCAGGGTAGGCCACCGCCAGGATCCGGAACATCAGGGGGCTCAGTTGACGGCAGGCACCCCGCCTACGTTGGGAGGCCATCCCCAGCAGAGACTCGGCGGTCTTCTTGGTCCCGCGGCGGATGTCCTCCCACCTCTTGCGGCAGTGGGTGCCCCGTCGATGGTGGACCCCCAGGGTCCGGACTTCCTTGGCGATGGCACGCCAAATCCCGATCTTCTCATGGGCGCGGACCTATGTGACACGTACAGGGAGGGAGAAATACCACGTTCAAGTTTGTCAGCATTTTCCTTTCCAGTGGCCCAACGCCCCCCATCCCCGCCAGGCCCCCCGCCAGGCCCAACATGCCCCCCATCCCCGCCAGGCCCCCCGCCATGCCCCCCGCCAGGCCCAACATGCCCCCCATCCCCGCCAGGCCCCCCGCCAGGCCCAACATGCCCCCCATCCCCGCCGGGCCCCCGCCATGCCCCCCGCCAGGCCCAACATGCCCCCCATCCCCGCCAGGCCCCCCGCCAGGCCCAACATGCCCCCCATCCCCGCCATGCCCCCCGCCAGGCCCAACATGCCCCCCATCCCCGCCAGGCCCCCCGCCATGCCCCCCGCCAGGCCCAACATGCCCCCCATCCCCGCCAGGCCCCCCGCCATGCCCCCCGCCAGGCCCAACATGCCCCCCATCCCCGCCAGGCCCCCCGCCAGGCCCAACATGCCCCCCATCCCCGCCATGCCCCCCGCCAGGCCCAACATGCCCCCCATCCCCGCCAGGCCCCCCGCCATGCCCCCTGCCAGGCCCAACATGCCCCCCATCCCCGCCAGGCCCCCCGCCAGGCCCAACATGCCCCCCATCCCCGCCAGGCCCCCCGCCAGGCCCCCCGCCAGGCCCAACATGCCCCCCATCCCCGCCATGCCCCCCGCCAGGCCCAACATGCCCCCCATCCCCGCCAGGCCCCCCGCCAGGCCCCCAAGCCAGCCAGTGTCCCCAAATCCAGATTGAATTAAACTCACTTGTTGGTCTGGAGGACCGTAGAGTAGCGCATACTGGGGGAGGACCCCATCCACGAGTTTCTCCAACTCCTCTCCAGTGAAGGCAGGGGCCCTTTCCCCAGGTGCAGCAGCCATTGTCCCTTCCAGACCGAGGTCACAGCAACACTTGCAGTATAGGTCCTCTCCTGTGAAAGTTCAAGTCGCAAGTGGATAAGTAGATAGAAAATGGCGGTGACGTCCGCGGCGGTGCGTACCGCGGCGGTGCGTCCCGCCACCGCCGGCGCCCTTCGCCATTGGCTCCTGAAACCCATAGGCTTCAATGTTAACCAATGCGGCTTTGCGCCGCGGTCTTCGCCCGCCGCCCGCCGCGGTGTGCCACGCCAGCGCATTGACCTCACATCCCATTGTCACACTTCACAGGTCAGGCAGCCGCCATTTCCAGGGCCCACATGGCTCAATTTCAACTGCGTCACACAGGCCTAGGCCTTGCATAGCCACTCAGACACGCCATTCACTGCATAGAGAATCGTATACTGTGCTAGCTGTGAGTACGTACCTGTGGGTTGCTTGACTGTGTGCTCCATGTTGTCCTTCCTAGGCACCGTCCGCTGGGTTGGGCGAGGAGACGGATGAATCCTCCCGTGTACCGACCGCTGGTGGACCTGTCGACAATGGAAGAACGCCACATTATCCTGACCTACCGTCTTAACCGTGCCACTATCCATGAACTGTGTGCCCAGCTGGAGCCCGACCTGATGTCCCCCATCCGCCAACCCACAGGGATTCCCCCTCTGGTGCAGGTCATGTCAGTACTCCATTTCTTGGCAAGTGGGTCATTTCAGACAACCGTGGAAATTGCTTCTGGGATGTCTCAGCCCATGTTTTCGAAGGTGTTATCCAGAGTGTTGTCTGCCCTGATGAAATCCGTGAGGAGCTACATCATTTTCCCTGAGGTGGGCGAATTGGCTACAGTGAAGGGTGATTTCTACACCCCTGGACATATTCCCAACGTAATTGGTGCCATTGATGGGACCCATGTGGCTTTGGTTCCCCCAAGAGACAGGGAGCAGGTGTACAGGAACAGAAAAAATTACCATTCAATGAACATCCAGGTGGTGTGTTTGGCTGACCAGTACATCTCGCATGTAAATGCCAAATTCCCAGGGTCAGTGCATGACGCCTACATCCTAAGGAATAGCAGCATCCCTTACGTGATGGAACAGCTACAGAGACACCGTGTATGGCTAGTGGGGGACTCTGGGTACCCCAACCTGTCGTGGCTACTGACCCCAGTAAGGAATCCCCGGACCAGGGCAGAGGAACGGTACAATGAGGCCCATGGGCGTACTAGGAGGGTGATCGAACGCACCTTTGGCCTCCTAAAGGCCAGGTTTAGGTGCCTGCATATGACAGGTGGATCCCTAATGTACTCACCTAAGAAGGTGTGTCACATCATCGTGGCCTGCTGCATGCTTCACAACCTGGCTTTGCGCCGCCAGGTGCCTTTCCTGCAGGAGGATGGTCGAGACGGTGGTGTTGTGGCAGCGGTGGAACCTGAGGAGAGTGACGAGGAGGAAGACGACGGGGCTGAAACAGACAACAGGGACAGAATCATTGAACAGTACTTCCAATAGGACACAGGTAACATTTCAAAGATAATTTAGTAAATGTTAACTACTCTCCAGCATCTCTGCTGCCTGTCTATTTGCCCCAGTGTATGATGACTGAGTTTTGGCTTTTCCCTCCCTATTTCAGATTTGGGGTCCCCACTACGAGTCCTGTGCTTCGTTTCCCCATGGACTACAGCTTTGTGGCAGCTGTTTGTTGACTTCACCATGTACAAGGACATATTTGCACTGTCATGTCAATTACAATCTATTGAAATCACAGCCAGACTCCAGATATTTTGGTGCAAAATAGGTGTTTATTGAAGTGCTCAAAATGGGATGGGTGGTTTCAAGTGGGTGGGGGCTATGGTGAAGGAATGTCCATGGCAGAGTCCAGAGTAACAGTCACACAGGTGCATTGTCCAGAGGCCTGTGGAGAGATGGAGCATGGGCAGTTCAAGGATGGACAGGGTGACAATGTGCGACAGTGGGATGACATCAGGTGGTATCCATTGCTGGCGGGGGTCTTGACATCCTACTCTGTCTTCTTGCGAGATCTCAGGGCCCTCTTGCGGGGTGGTTCTTCTCCTGCAGGAGGTGGGGGTCTGGTGGGCTGCTGCTGTGCGGGGGCCTCCTGTCCACTAGCACCGGCGGAGGTGGTTGGCTGTTCTTGGTCCAGGCTAGTGGCAGGGGCCCTTGGGTGTTGTTCAGTGTCCGCCCTGGTGTTTACGAGGTCCTGCAGCAGCCCTACCATGGTAACCAGGGTGGTGTTGATGGCTCTGATGTCCTCCCTGTACCCCCGATAGTGTTCCTCCTGCAGTGCCTGGATCTCCTGGAACCGGGCCAGTACCGTCGCCATCGTCTCCTGGGAGCGGTTGTATGCTCCCATGATGGTGGTGAGGACCTCGTGGAGAGTGGGTTCCCTGGGCCTCTCCTCCCCCCCCCTGTCGCACAGCTGCCCTCCGAGTTCCCCTGTTTCCCTGGGCCTCTGCCCCCTGGCCGGTGTGCCCACTACCACTGCCCCCAGGTCCCTGTTGTTGTTGGGGTGGTGGGTTATCCTGGGTGCCCTGTAGTGGTAGACACACCGCAGATTGACGCGCCCTGGAGACAGAGGCATGGGCCCGCTGGGTGGGAGCTGTGCTGGTGTTCCCAGAGGGGTTAGGGTCTGTAGTGGCCTGGGCCTGTGTGAGGGGAACCGACTGTCCAGAGGACCCCGATGGTCCGGGCTGGTCATCGGTGTCCAGGTCGACAGAGCTGCTGTCATCGCTGACGGCCTCTTGGGTGGGGGGTGTGGATAATTCTGGCCCCTCCGCCGCGGTGTGTTGACGGTCGGGTCCTGCAGGGGTATAGAGGTATGGTTATAGTTTCAATGTGTGGCATATGGGTGTATCTGTGGGTTCTCGTGTCCCCAAGTGCTGGCATTCGTGTGTGGGGGCTTTGGTGAGGGTGGCTTGTGGGGGGATGTGTATATGCATTGGGCATGCTTTGGTGATGGGTGTCCATGCTTAGTGGACGCATGCAGGCCTAGGTTTTGGGATGTGTGGGTTGTGATGGTGAGACATTGGCGGGGAATAGGTGTGCTGGGGGTGGGGGTGAGGATGGTGGTGGGGGTGAGGATGGTGGTGGGGGTGAGGATGGTGGTGGGGGTGAGGGTGGGGGTGAGGATGGGGGTGGGGGTGAGGGTGGGGTTCGAGGATGGGGGTGAGGGTTGGGGTCTGATTTGGCATGCAGGTGGGGGGGAAGCAGTATTGAAGCTTCAACTTACCAGTATCCATTCCTCCGCCGACTCCTGCGAGGCCGTCAGGATGCAGGATGTTCAAGACTTCCTCCTCCCATGATGTGAATTGTGGGGGTTGAGGTGGGGGTCCTCCGCCAGTCTTCTGCACGGCGATGTTGTGCCTGGATACCATGGAACGCACCTTCCCCCGTAGGTCGTTCCATCGCTTCCTGATGTCTTCCCGATTTCTGGGGTGCTGTCCCACTGCGTTCACCCTGTCGACAATCCTCTGCCATAGCTCCGTCCTCCGGGCAATGCTGGTATATTGTATCTGTGTGCCGAACAGCTGGGGCTCTACCCGAACGATTTCCTCCACCATGACCCTGAGTTCTTCGTCTGTGAAGCGGGGTTGTCTTTGGGGTGCCATGGGGTGGTGTGTATGATGTGTGGGGTGGAGTATGTGTATTTAAGTGAGTTGAGTGTGGTGGTGTGTGTTGTTTTGTGTGTGGATAGTGTGTGGGTGATGGTGTTGAGTGGCTGTGGCTGTTATTTTTTTGGATGCTGGTGTCTCGCTCTTGTCTTCGTTACGAATTTTTTAGCGTAGGGGTTTGTGGGTGATGTGGGTGTGTGTTTTATATTGTATTGTGTGTGTGGGAGTGGTGTGTGTATGTGTATCAGGTGTGTGGGATTCAAATCGTCCAATGTGGCTGAGTTTTGTTCGTTTGTGTGTATTCTGACCGCGGCGGTGTGTCCCGCCAATGGAATACCGCGTTTGAATGACCGCCGCGTGGATTCGTGGGTCGTAATGGCATGGGCGTATTTCTGTTGGCGTGACGGTGGAGGTTTTGTCACCTCCACCTTTCCGCCGACCGCTGGTCTGGCGGTCTGTTGTGGCGGTCGGATTTTCGGAGGTTTGCCTTCTGCGGGTCAGAATGACCGTGGCGGGTTTCCGCGACCGCGGCGGGATTATGGAGGATTTCTGACCGGCGGTAGGCGCCTTTTACCGCCGAGGTCAGAATGACCCCCATAGTGTTTTGCTGCCATCCACCACCTCCCTGAGGGTCCTCATGCATTTTAGTGACTGCCAGTGGAAACGTTTTGTGCAACAAGATCATGACTCCCCTTGCACTGGTGGTGAAAACTATATGGTAAAGCCAATCATACCCAAACATTCCTGGAAAGGGCACTAATATCCATGGACATGAGTCTCCTGAAATATGATCACATCCAGTGTGTATCTTTAAAGACTGACTTTATAATCAATCTGCTCGGGAAGCTTTAGTGAATTGGCAGGTGACCTTTGACTAATAGAATGTTTTTCTCTGGAAGTGAGCTAGGCACCAGTGTTGGAGGGTCAGGTACTCGCATTACCGACATGTACACAATTTTTGATAACAAGTAAGATGTTGATGTAAATTTATTTTCGGGTGACATCAATGCAAAATGTATTATATAATCCTTTTTTTTTAATAGATTAAAAAGTGTGATAGTTGCCAAAACGACCAACCAGCACTGCAGATTTCTTCAGAGTTAAAACCAGTTAAAGTATGTACTCTGTCTTCTGCTTTCCTTTATGGCCTTTCAGTTCTGTAGGTATGATGTTAAAATTTCGGTCAAATCAGACGGCTGAAAGAAACATTCCATTCTTAAACTTTTAAAAAGATTTTCCATAATTGTTGATAACATATATTTATAATTTTTTTAAAAATAAGTTCAAGAAGTTTTGGAACTTCTATGAGTGGATTTAATTGGACCTCTATCCACCACTCCTACAGGCAATAAATACATTATAACTCCAACAGATTACTTCTCGAAATGGATGGAGGCGTTTCCACTTAAAACAGAGCGCAGCAGAGGTTTCTTCCAGACTTGTCGATGTGTATTTACGCCATGGAAGCCTAAAAAGGGTTCTCTCGGATCAAGGTCATGAGTTTTGAATGAAGTGAGTACACAGCATGGCAAATTTTGATTATGCAATTAAAAAAACAAAACATTGTTTGCTTAGTGACATATACATTTCCCTTTTTGACTATGTTATATTTAGAAAGATATACCTAATTTGATTATGAATATTGTATTTTGTGGGATGTGGCTGCGCAAGCAAAGGTAGCAGACACACGGGGCTGAGCGTCGGACACTGATTACGACTTGGTCCAAAATACTGAGTCCCACAGCGACCCATTCCCCTGGAATGAAGACAGGAGCATACCACTTTGAGACCAACCTGCCCATGGGACCATAGGGTCCTTGGGGACCAGCGCCTTCATGAGTTAAGCAGCAGCCTACCCAATGGTGTTCAAGTAACAAACAGAGTGCACCATTGAGCAGCTGCAAGACAGACATTCAGCGGGTTTGGATGGCTCTCCAAACCAGGCTGTGCTCCACATAGTAGCAGACCAAGCCCATGGGGACTGTGGCAGGCTTCCTGTGCGCCGGCACTGTTAGATCAACAAAGTTAGGCCCCTGTCTCGGGAAAGAATATGGATTGGTATGGATGGAGGCAGAGACTGGGCATGACAGCAACTCCATGATGGTCTATATTGGAAGTGTGGCCCTGCACAGCCCCTAGACCTTGAACACAGTCTACATCCTGAGCTGGGTCCTCCCTGTGATGTTGTTCACCGGTTCTTGGCTTCTTTTCCAGAGGACGATGTGGAATCTTTTCTCGTACTCCCTATTATTGAGGCTGTGCGGTTCCTCTTTTTGTCTTCACAGAGGTATCCTTTATTCTTGGCCCTCGTTCATGGTGACACTTTCTAATCCACAGTCACACACTCCTATAGGTGGGGTGTGGTGCTACTTCCACTTCTGGCTTCTGCAAAGTTTACGACTTGACTTGCTTGGTGCCCTTTTAGTCCCTCGCCTTAATTGTTCATAGTGATGGCCTGGGAGGTGTGATACCTTTTGGAGCCTGTCGTCGTTATTCATTACATTGTTTGGTATTTCGTGGGCCACATGAGTTGGTCCTCTTCTGGGCATGCTTCTAGGGTTTCTTCCCTAGTGTTTTTTTTTTACTATTGTTCATTATTCCTTGCCTTTAATCCTGTTAGTCACTCCAAGACCCTCCATCCTTCTTCTTCCAGGATAGTTCTGTAGTTTTTTCTTACGGATGCTGTTCTTGACACCTTGCATGTTTCCTATCTTTCTTCCTTGGCATGGGGCATGGTTGTCTTTCAATGTCTTTTTCCGCTCTTTGGGACCGGTTCACAGACCCTCACTCTTTTCAGACTTTTGTCCCTTCATGGGTCTCAGATGCCATATCTTCCTCCCTTCATATTTCTTATGGGGTGCCATAAATTGGTGTCTTTGTAATTTTAAGGGGCTCTAGCTTGGTGGCTATATCTACTGTTTTGGTGTTGCAGGCTACCCCTCTCCAGGGATTTGCATCTCACCACCGCTCTTACATTTTAGTAGGCTCCTTCTGTTGTAATCTGTTCTTCCTATTGCACAGTTCTTTGACTTGATTATTCTACGTCCAGTTTCCCTGTCAGGTGGTTTTCTGGCATCACTTTTTGCTCCGAGTTCATACTGGAACGTCTGCTCCTTTTCCCTTGTCATTCCGGTTCTCCTTTGGTGCTTTCTCTCTCTCTTTCCTCTTCTGTCCTTACCCGGCCTGGTGTGTGTCTTTACCCTTTGCACTGTGCAATGCCTTACTGGTCTTTTACAATTTATTGTCTTTTTTGGACCTGGTGCTGTTGCTCTGCTCCGACTGAGCCCACCATCCCGTCTTTATTGGCTTCTCTGACTGAAATACTATCTCCTTCTGCCTGTGAGATTGTTGTATGTCACAGTTATGCTAGTCTTTCTACTTTTCCCCTTTTGCACATTTTATTTCACATGTATGTGTGTCTTTTATGGTGCCCCTTACAGGGTTCCATTTTCTCTTCCTGCTGGTTTGTTCACAGTGTGCCTCCCCTAGGGGGGGGTGGTTGCTGCTTAGCCTCCGGTGGAGGTTTTTACTTACCAGCCATATCTTAGCTTTTCCCTGGAGGCACTGCAGTTCACTTGTTTCTTGCTCGCCCACTCTGTCTCCAGTCTGGCTCTTCTTCTGTGTTATCGGGTTATTCTTACGAGACTGGTGTGGTCCGTTTGCGTCCCTCTGACATGGGTTGGAATGGCTTGGGTATCTTATTCTAAGATAAGGAATCTGCAGCTAGTTGTCTCCATCAGATGGATAAGTTACTTACCTTCGGTAATGCCTTATCTGGTAGACACAGACAAGCCGCAGATTCCTTTTTGACCCACCCATCCTCCCCGCTTGCGAACTGTGTACTTTTCAGTCTTGCTTATGGTGGTTTTGGGTGTTTTGTTGTTCTGCTATGTCTCAAGTCATCTCTTTTTCTTCTGGTTGGCATATACACTATTGCACTGTCTTTCTATTCCATTGCAAGTTTCTCTGTGGCTCAATGTTGTTCTGCGGCTTCAAGCCACCTAAGAAACAGACGTCAGTGTGTCGGTCGGAGGAGGGAATACATGGACTCCACTGACGTGTGGGGATGACGTCACTTCAAAGTCGCTTGACGCCCTCTACCGGCTTGCAGAGGTACTGCTGAGGAAAGATTTCCAGATCCAGTCTGACACCTAGGGGAGAGTTCTAAGATAAGGATTCTGCTGCGAGTCTGTGTCTCTACCAGATAAGGCGTTACCAAAGTCCATCAGAAATGAGTGTATGTTGCCCCTATCCTTGCTTGGGAAGGCTGCTATGTTCAAAATCATTTCCCTCCCCGGCTACTTTGTGTTGCAGAATAGCCCATACGTGATTCTGAGGCTGTTTTTTTTACGTGTGTGGACTCTCTGATAAGAGCACTACTATGTGCTGGAGGGCAACCGCATATAGCACTACAGACCCTACACACTTCCAATTATCAAGGGGGTATAGCGCTCCCTAATATCAAAAAGTACTATGAAGCGTCTCAGGCCTGTCTGGTGAATGAATGTGCCTATGCAGACAGGAAAGATCATGCAATAGGGATGGACAGTTGGGGAATGGGAAACCAGAGCTATGTGCACACTGTGTAAAGGGGTAAATTGAGTAGGGAAGCATGCCTGGCAAAAGCAGCAGTAGTAAAGATATGGAAAAATTGATTGCAGGAGATGGGCTGGGGACAGTGACTGCACTGGGGGGACTTCAGGGGTGGGAAACAATCGGTATATGGAGTAGTCCGATTTCAAAACATTCAGTCCAAGTCTAATGTGCCAACCGCGCAGTGTTCATGATACAGAGAACTGCTTCATGCCCTTGATAGCATTATAGCTAAAGAGGATGAAACCCTGGTGGAATCCCCACTGGAATGAAGGTTGCTATATGGGCACGTACAACACAGGTTGATATCCATAACATATGGGACATTGATGCAAAACATACACGGTCTCTGACACATCTTAAGGATATGTGGGAATGAGACATAAGGTATATTGACGATGATGACTAGCAGGTGGCCGTGGGATATCTGGCCAAGGTGTCAATTAAATACAGCTTCCGGGTAATTTAATTAAAATTACAACACACAATATACTATACCATACTAGTGCTCCACAAAATTGTGAGAGTAAGGGACTTTGTCTTCGGAAATGTGGACAAGATGTTACATTTATTTGTACATGGTGGTATACGCTCATTTTGGAACTTAGTTCATGCTTCATTGGAAGGGGGCAGTGAGAACACCCATAAATCTGACCCCCAGAAGACCATACTGGGGATCTGGGGACCCACTAACTTAAAAACATATCAGAATCTCCTGATAAGTTTTGGTTTTATGGCCGCAAATAGAGATTTGCCCATAGCTGGGGAAGCAAGGCAGCCACAGTATTTCTGAAGTGGGAAGGATAGATGATTTGATGTAAAACTATGGAACAAGAGGTCTATAGAGAGTGTGGTTGAGCAAAGACGTTCGAACAGATCTGGGACCCGGTAGGAGCGATGATGACTAGGTTACAAATTGACAATGAGCATGGTATGGTGGTAAAGGGACTGATACTGAGGTATAGGAGTGAAGAAGGGAGTGATCACATAGCCACAACAAGACTTGCAACAGATTGCTTCATGAATAGTCCTTCAGGAGTTGTCATGGATTGTGGTAGACAGGGTGCTGGGGACGGGCAAATTTTAACACTGGATCAAATGTGATGGCATCTGTGTATTTTTATTTTTGTAGCACTGTTTACTGTCTTACGAACAATGTAATGATATCTTCCATCAAACTAAACTCTAATACGAATATTTTACAAAATATGTATTTTGTTACTATTTTATAAATATATAATTTTATATCTTATTTATGTTTGTCAAAAGCGCTGAGTGAATACTGATCTAAACTATGAAATTTCAAAAAAGGTAAAGTTTTGAAATTTATTTTATTCCTACCTAGGTAAAGTAAGTGATACCTCTATATCAAAAGGATTTTCTGCAAAACTTGAAATCATAATTTCCTAATTCCCTGGTAAAATAGGATTAAGAGCAGGCCAAGTGACATCATTGCCCATGCCCTTGCTATTTTGTAAACCCGGCCAATACCCGACCAGGGATATTCACTGGCAGTGCTGTGGATGATAGCCCCCTCTTGGTCTACATCCAGTGTTAATCAATAAAAGAGAAGATCACTATTAGGAAGAAGTTATGGCGTGATGTGAGTCAAGTGGCTGCTCTATCTCCCTCCCTTTTTTAATGTTTACATTAAACCCCTAATTCAACATCCAATACCAAGAACCAACAGATCGGCAAACATTTGAAGTAATAGTGACAGGAATAAGCATTTGTCATTTTGCACATTTGCGCCTCAAACACAAATGTTTCACAATTAACCTGAATTGAAAGTGATTATGACTTGGATCCTATTAATCTGATTGTGTCTTGAAAGGTGAGTTTTACATCTGTGATCTCTCTAATTAAATCATGCACCCCTTATTTTTACAGTGTTTAATGTAAAGTTCAAACTCAGTATTTTTATAAGAGTTTTTTTTAGGTCAATTCTGAGTCATCAAAACTATTGGAAATAGAATGTTCTGTTAGTACAGCATATCACCCTCAGACTAATGTATTAGATGAGCGCACAAATGCAACATAAAGAGGTAAAGCTAATATGAATGTTTTTTAATACACACATTACCCTCAAATTTATTTTATTTATTTAACTGTAATGTTTTTATGTTTTAAACACTGTTTTTACACATTTCTTACTTTTTACAAAAAACAGTCAAGATCTGAAACTTTGATATTTGTAAATTGTAAATTTAAAGCACAAAGACTTTAATTATAAATTGTCAAGAAAACTCCTGTAAGCTACACACATGTCTATCATTTGCCACACACTTTCAAACTATGTGAACGAACATCAGAACGAGTGGGACATGTATTTGGATCATGCTTTGTGTGCATTGAGATCAAAGCCACACAGCATTATCAAATTGTCTCAGTTTAAACTAATTTATGGCCAGGAAGCAAGAATTTCGATGTGAGGTTGCAGAGGATCTGGTATGAAAATATGGATGTGCATTATACTGAATAAACTGTTAGTATTTTGTATTATTTTACAAGTCATTATCTCTCTATGCATCTTTCAACTTTAAATTGGCCTATTTTGTAGTTGGAATCGCCCTAGAATCACTAGTAGCCACTCTTGGTGTTCAGACAATTAATTGCTTTACTTTCACTCTGACACTATTGTTGTACCTAACATCGACTTAAAAAAAACACCTGATTTTATATTATTATTTTATATTTGTTATAAATATAAGGTGATATTGTTTTTTCTTCTTTTCATATTCTTCCTTTTACCACCTGCGCTACAATATTTAATTTACAGTTCAAAATGACCTGACCAGTAGTCATCTTAACGAAAAATAAGAATTACCCTTTTATGTTTTCCTCGCAGCTTCAGGTTACTCTACTAAATGAATCAAACTATGTAGGCATTTTGAAGGAAATGCAAAGTAAAAGAGCAGAGTTGCGGAGCCAGACAAAGAAGAATACTGAGCTAGTTCAGGAGAAGCAGAAAGAGAAGTATAAAAAAAGGGTGTCAAAGAGATATAAGCCTTGCACCTTTGCAGAAGGACAGCTGGTGCTCCTGAAAAACAGCAGGAGATACAACGAAAGGTGGAGTGTTGGAGCATAAATTTACCGTACTATACATTATCTCTGAAATTAATGGAAAGCAAGTTAAATTGGTGAATGCCAGCAACGTGCCTTTATGTAGAACTTACAATATTGACATGTTGAGGCCTTACAAGTCTAGCAGCATCAGATATACATCAAAGGGCATGCTTATGTTTCCCATGGAAGACAAATGTATAGGTTATGGTATTCCTATATCATCAATCTAGTCCATTTGGCACCTTACTTTGTCACAGACAAATATAAAGATGAGCTATAGGATCAGAAAGTGAGCTGATGAAGTTATATGGTTTCAGAAGGACAATATTTTTAATAAGTGAATCTCCAATATTTAGGGCCTTATTACAAGGCTGGTGGGCCGAAATTTTGCCCACCACCCCTGTAGTGTGGAAAACGCCGATGACCCGACGGTATGCACACTGGGCCTATTTAGAGTTTCCCACT
The DNA here is from genome assembly GCF_031143425.1 of Pleurodeles waltl. Lineage (NCBI taxonomy): Eukaryota > Metazoa > Chordata > Amphibia > Caudata > Salamandridae > Pleurodeles > Pleurodeles waltl. The sequence goes on from NC_090448.1 coordinate 711,080,043, forward strand.
GAGAGGAAGGCCAGAAAGCAAGGCTTCTGCCCGTCATCCCAGAGGAAATCTATCTTCACCATTGCCGCCAGCTCATAATAGAGCTGATGGCAATGGTGAAGACCGCAGGGTGGACCAGCACCCTTGAAATCCGCACTGTCTGCTTACCAGACAGTGCACATTCTGAGGGTACTAGACAGGGGGACCCCTGCACTGCCCATGCCACTGCACACTCTCACTGCCAGACTTTTCATGACGGTGCAGACCGACATAGAAAGGCTGCCGGAGAGAGTGTCATGATCAGCACAGCAGTGCTGAAGTCAACACAGCCATTGCTGATCATGGCACAAACTGCCATCAGCTGTCAAGACCTGTGGTTCCAGAGGTGATAGTGTTCTCCTGGCAGGTCCGCCCACCAAGCTCCCAATGTGGCAGATTGGACCGCCTCATTTGAGGAGGTCCGGAGCCACAATGAGCCTCGCGGTCCGCGGACCACCAGTCTCGTAATGAGGCCCTTAGTTTGATTGGAGCAGGGTTGAGGTGGTTCGATGAGTAGGGACCATCGTTCCTGATCCAGATTTCATTAACGAAAAAATGCCTGTTTGGTTGTGTGTAGGTGTAACCTTGAATCTTTTACAGAATCCATTACCGTTCAAGATTCTGCAGCTTCTGTTCCAGCAGAAAGACCTTCAGAGGATATGCCAGGTACTTCAGGGAATCTAACTTGTGTAAAGGGGATGGAGACTTTTCCAATGCTCTTTATCATACAAATGTCCATAGACAAATTCTCTTACAATTATTGACAATACTGCTTGAAAGGTTTGGTCTCAAGCAGCTTGGTATGACTTTCTTATCTTTTCCAATGACACCTTTTTAAGTCTACCAGTCAACATTCACAAAATATAGGGGGTCATTACAACATTGGCGGTAAAAGGCGCTTAGCGCCGTGCAGAAGACCGCCAATACACCGCCGCGGCGGCGGCATTCCGCCACACCTATTATGACACACATCTTGGAATCCGCCGAAATTCAGACACCCACACAACACCGCCACTCCAAAGGTCAGTGATAAACTGGCGGAAACAAATCCTCCACCTCCACGCCAACAGAAACACGCCCTTGCTATTACGACCCACGAATCCACACGCCGGTCTTTCAACCGCGGTATTCCATTGGCGGTACACACCGCCGCACTCAAAATACACACACATCTCCAAAACACCGCCACATTGGACAATTCAAAATACACACACCTGATACACGTACAAACAACACTCCCACACACCCAATACAATATAAAACACACACCCACATCACCCACAAACCCTACAACCACAAATTAGACACGAAGGTGACAGAGAGAGAGCACAGAATAGACAACCCCACTACACAGAGGCACACAACACCATCACCCACACAACATCCACGCACAAAACACCACACACCACTACACTCACCACAACCATCACCACATACACCACCCCACACATCACCCACACCACCCCATGGCACGCCAAAGACACCCCTTCTTCTTCAAGGAGGAGCTCAGGGTCATGGTGGAGGAAATCGTCCGGGTAGAGCCACAGATATTTGGCTGACAGGTACAGCACACATCAATAGCCAGGAAGATGGAGTTATGGCGAAGAATAGTGGACAGGGTCAATGCCGTGGGACAGCACCCAAGAAATAGGGAGGACATCAGGAAGAGGTGGAACGACCTACGGGGGAAGGTGCGTTCAACGGTCTCCAGGCACAACATCGCGGTACAGCGGACTGGCGGCGAACCCCCACCTCCTTCCCCACAACTAACAACATGGGAGGAGCAAGTCTTGACCATTTTGCATCCTGAGGGCCTCGAAGGAGTCGGTGGAGGATGGGACACTGGTAAGTCAATTCTTAACTATCATATCCCCCACTCTACCTGCATGCTATCACACACCCCCTCCCTGACCCCCTCCCCTATCACTACAACTCCTCACTAATGTACCCATGACACAAACCACCCATCCCAAACCCAAGCCCTGCATGACACAACTAAGCATGGACACCCCTCACTAAAGCATGCCCACTGCACATACCCAGTACACCCCCCCAACCATCAGCACACAAACCCACACACAGGAATGCTTGCACTGGGGTACACAAACACCCACCCATTGCACACCATTACACACACACATGCAATAATCATGCTCTTATGCCCCTGCAGGAACCCGAAGGACTGTCACCACACCAGAGGGTCCAGACAACACCACTCCACCCCCAGAAGAGGCCCACAGTGACGAGAGCAGCTCTGCCCTACTGGATCCTGATGACCAGCCCGGACGATCGTGGGCCTCCGGACAGTCGGTTCCCCTTGCACAGGCACAGCCCAACACCGACCTTCCACCCTCTGGTAGCACCAGCACAGTACCCACCCAGCGGGCCCAAACCTCCCTACCCAGGACAGGTCAATCAGCGGTGTGTCCACCACTACAGGGCACCCAGGGTAACCCACCACCCCAACAACAACAGGGACCTGGGGGCAGTGGTAGTGGGCACACAGTCCAGGGGACGGAGGCACAGGAACACAGGGGAACTGGGAGGGCTGCTGTGCGACAGGGGGCGGACAGGCCAAGGGAACCCACTCTCTACGAGGCCCTATCCTCCATCATGGGAGCATACCACCACTCCCAGGAGACGTTGGCGACGGTCCTGGACAAGTTGCCGGAGACCCTGCGCCTGCAGGACGAACTGTACTTGGGGTTCAGGGAGGAGCTCAGGACCATCAGCTCCGCCCTGGGCACCATCGTAGGGGTGCTGAAGGACATACAGCAGACCTTGAGGGACACCGTGGCACTCCAAGGGGCCCCTGACACTAGCCAGGACGATGAAATGCCCACCACCTCCGCCGGCGCTAGTGGACAGGACGCCCCGCCACAGGACCAACACACCAGCACCCCACCCCCTGCAGACGGACAACCACCACGCAAGCAGTCCCTGAGATCCAGGAACAGGACAGAGCAAGATGGCAAGACCCCCGCCAGGAAATGAGACCACCCTGATTGTCCTCCCACTGTCCCACTTTGTTACCCTGTCCATACTTAAACTGCCCCAGCTCCACTTCCTATGCCCAGAGAAGCAGTGCACCTGTGAGACTAATAGACTGGACTCTGCCATAGACATTCCTCCGCCATCACCCATTCCTCATTTTACAACCCCCTCCCATTTCTGAGCACTTCAATAAACACCCTTGAAACACAAAACAATCTGGAGTCAGTCTGTGATTTAGTAAAAATGTATTATCAATGACAGTGTCATGATGGGTGTACCATTCTAAAGCTAACATACCTATGTCACACATCACAAGCCCTTGAAGGATGCAAGCAGTTGACACGTAGGTAACCACACCTGTGAAACCGTAATGGAAGGGTACAACTCAGTTACCAAATAGTTACGTAAATCGAAAAACAGGATAGAGGTAGACCTGTGAAAGTTAATGTAATGGTAAAAATGAAAATGTTCTCACCTGTGTCTCACTGGAAATATTGCTGTATGACTGACTCCCTGTTGTCATTGTCTTCTTCATCAGCTTCATCCTCATCACTGTCCACAGGCTCCACAGCTGCTACAACACCGGCATCTGGATGATCCTCCAGCAGAAAAGGCACCTGGCGTCGCAAAGCCAAATTATGGAGCATGGAGCAGGCGATGATGATGTCGCACACCTTCTTCGGTGAGTAGAATAGGGATCCACCTGTCATATGGAGGCACCTGAACCTGGCCTTCAGGAGGCCGAAGGTGCGTTCGATCACCCTCCTAGTCCGCCCATGGGCCTCATTGTAGCGTTCCTCTGCCCTGGTCCTGGGATTCCTCACTGGGGTCAATAGCCAGGAAAGGTTGGGGTAACCAGAGTCCCCCAATAGCCATACACGGTGCCTCTGGAGTTGACCCATCATATCAGGGATGCTGCTATTTCGCAGGACGTAGGCATCATGCACTGAGCCAGGGAACATAGCATTTACCTGCGAGATATTCTGGTCTGCTAAACAGACCATCTGGACATTGATGGAATAATAACTCTTCCTGTTCCTGTACACCTGTTCACTCCTGTGGCGGGGGACCAGAGCTACATGGGTACCATCAATAGCACCTATGACGCTGGGGATATGTCCAAGGGAATAGAAGTCACCTTTCACTGTAGGCAAATCCTCCACCTCTGGGAAAATGATGTATCGCCTTATGTGTTTCAGCAGGGCAGACAACACTCTTGACAACACGTTGGAAAACATAGGCTGGGACATCCCTGATGCCATGGCCACAGTTGTCTGAAAAGACCCACTTGCAAGGAAATGGAGCACTGACAGCACCTGCACGTCAGGGGGGATTCCAGTCGGATGGCGGATTGGTGACATCAGGTCTGGCTCCAACTGGGTACATAGTTCCTGGATTGTGGCACAGTCAAACCGGTAGGTTACGATGACATGTCGCTCTTCCATTGTCAACAGGTCCACCAGGGGTCGGTACACCGGAGGATTCTGCCATCTTCTCATATGTCCCAGCAGACGGTGCCTACGAAGGACAACAGCGAAGAACCAGTCATTATTCATCCAGGTATGTACCCACAGTCACACACAAGACTACACCACTCACAAAACCCTTCCTGTATGTGTGTTGAGTGTAGGCCTAGCTATGTGTGACGCAGTAGTAAATGAAGCCATGTGGGCCCCTGAAATGGCGGCTGCCTGACCTCTAAAGTGGAACAATGGGATTGTGGGGTAACATCGCTGGCGTTACACACCGTCGCGGTCGTAGACTGCGGCGCAATGCTGTATTGGTTAACATTGGACCCTATGGGTCCCAGGAGCCAATGAACAGGTGCGCTGGCGGTGATGATGCGCACCGCCGCGGACGTCACCGCCGCGGACGTCACCGCCATTTTTTCTCTGTTCAATCACTAGATACCTGACCTTCGACAGGAGAGGACCTACACTGCAAGTGCTGCTGTGACCTCGGTCTGGAAGCAACGATGGCTGCTAGGTCTGGGGAAAGGGCCCCCGCCTTCACTGCACAGAAGTTGGAGAAACTGGTAGACGGGGTCCTCCCCCAGTACACGCTACTCTACGGTCCTCTAGACCAACAGGTTAGTACACAGGAAGCACGTTGTATGGGCTAGGCCTGGGTGGAGAGGGCTGGTTGGAAGAGGGAAGGGTGCAGAGTTCATAGAACATTAATGCATGGGAATGAATGGGCCACATGACCAGAGTAGGGAGGGGGCCACTCACAACGACGGTGCAGTTGGCAATGTTCCTCTTTCCTTGTGCATGTCATGTAGGTCAGCGCCCACCAGAAGAGGTACATTTGGCGTGCCATCGCCAAGGAGGTCCGGACCCTGGGGGCCCACCAGAGACGGGGCACCCAATGCCGTAAGAGATGGGAGGACATTCGCCGCTGCAGCAAGAAGACGGCGGAGGCTAAGCTGGGGATGGCCTCCCAACGTGGGAGGGGTGCCCGTCGCACCATGACCCCCCTGATGTTCCGGATCCTGGCGTGCAGTGGAGGTGTCTGGGTGGTGGAGGTGGGCTGTGGGTGTCCCTAGGCCAGGGCGAGTTCGGTAGGCAAGGCCCCTCCGTAATGTAGGCCATGTGGCACTCTACCCCACCTCAGCAGAGTGCCAAGTCGAGGTATAGTTGCCCCTGTGGCATCCATGTGTGCCGATGTCCACCATTGCCATATAGGCCATATCCCAGCAATTGCATGTGCAGAGGGCAGGAGCACGGCGTAATGCAGGGGGCATCTGCATTTGTCTTGTCCGCCAACGGTAGCGGTATGTCATGCACTAAAACCCCCTTTCTTCTGTCTCCCCCCCTTTTTCTGCTCTCCCTGTCCTTTTGTACGTCCGCATCAACAGCGGAGGTAGAGTGGCACCGGAGCACGAGGGAGCTGCATCCCACATGGCCATGGAGGGCCACACCACGGACTCTGAATGCACCAGTGGGATGGAGGGTGAGGGGAGCTTCACGTCGGCCACCGGATCACCAAGCAGCGACACAGACTTGTTAGACGATGTGGGCTCCCTTGTGGAGGCTGCACCATCTGTGCCCCCAACCTCTACAGGTACAGCTGCCACCTCCCCTACCAGCACTGCCCTCCCAGCAGCCCCTCAGCGTTCGCCCCGTGCCCGCTCACCTCGAAGGGTGGGCATCACCTTCGCCCCAGGCACCTCAGGCCCTGCCCCAGTCACCCCTGCTGCCCTCAGTGAGGAGGCCATTGACCTCCTCGGGTCACTCACTGTTGGGCAGTCTACCATTGTGAATGCCATCCAGGGTGTAGAACGAGAGTTGCAACACGGTAATGCATTCCTGGAGGGCATTCATTCTGGTCAGGCTGTACTTCAGCGAACCCTGCAATCTTTGGCCTCAGCACTGATGTCAGCAATTGTCCCTGTGTCTAGCCTCCCCCCTCAAACTTCCTCCACCCAGACCCAATCTCCTGTACGCCAGCCCATCCCAAGCACACCTACAGACCAGCATGCACACAAGTCAACACACACAAGTAGCTCAAGCAAACATAGGCACCACACACACCACAAGCACTCACGCAAGCCTCACCCACATATAGGCACAACAACATCCACTGCCTCCACTGTGTCCCCCTCCTCCTCTTCTCCCTCCTCCCTCCCAGTGTCATCTACACACACACCTTCATGCACCACATCTACAGGCACCATGAATCGCACCAGGACACCCAGCACCACAAGCCGCTCACCTGCACTCACCACCTCCACAGCCATTTACACGTCCCCTGTGTCCTCTCCCAGTGTGTCTGTGACGCCCCCTCCCAAAGTACCCAAACGCCGGCAATCACTCACCCAACATCCATCCACCTCACGACAGCCTCCAGTACCTGCACCTGCACCCAAAACACCTAAAGTGACATCTCCGACAAACACATCCTCTTCCTCCACTCCCAGACCCCCTCCAGCTACCCATCCCAGTGTTCGTCAGAAACTGTCCCTCTGTAAAGTTGACCTTTTTGCCCCCGCCCCACCCCCTCCAATTCATCAGTCCTGTCGTATCGCCTCAGCCAAAAAGCCTCCAATACCAGTGGTGCCTGTTCAAGGTTTTTGGAGTGCACCGGCCACCAGGGCAGGCAGTAGGACCCGGAGCCAAGGCACTGGCAGCCCACCCCCTGTAAAGGCTCTAAAATTGGAGAGTGGACGACGGGACCGTGTTAAGACTCCTGGTGGGGAAACAATTGACATTGGTTCCAAGGGGATTGGAGAGTCAGCTGTGACTCCACCAAAGGTGGGGAAGGGCCAGAGGAAGTCTCCCCAGCCTGTTGTGATTGTCACGGAGGAGAAGTGCGCTATCATTTCAGGCAGTCGAGACACAACCGCCAGCACCATTGTTACTGGTCCAGAGACCACTGCCAGAGTCACAGCCAAGGAGGGCCAAAGTATCATCACTGGTCAGGAGACCACCGCCGGAGTAAGTGCCCAGGAGGGCCCCACTATCGTCACTGGTCCAGAGACCACCACCAGAGTCACAGCCCAGGAGGGCCCAAGTATCGTCACTGGTCAGGAGACCACCGCCACCGCCGGAGTAAGTGCCCAGGAGGGCCCCACTATCGTCAGTGGTCCAGAGACCACTGCCGGAGTCAGTGCCCTGGAGGGCCCGGCTGCCACAGCCCCGCTGGGCAATGATGAAACGTCATGCCACACACCAATGTCCAGTGTAGAAGACGTCATGCCACACACCAATGTCCAGCGTAGAGAACGTCATGCCACACACCAATGTCCTTATCAGAACCCCCATGGCACAGCACTGCAGAACATTTCTGAACCGCCATGTCAAAGAACTGCTAAACAGTCCTGAACCGCCATGTCAAAGCACCGCTGAACAGGGCAAAGACCGCCATGGCAAAGCACCGCTGAACAGGGCAAAGACCGCAATGTCAAAGTACCGCTGAACAGGGCAAAGACCGCCATGTCAAAGCACCGCTGAACAGTCCTGAACCGCCATGTCAAAGCACTGCTGAACAGGGCAAAGACCGCCACGGCAAAGCACCGCTGAACAGTCCTGAACCGCCATGTCAAAGCACCGCTGAACAGTCCTGAACCACCATGTCAAAGCCCAGCTGAACAGGGCAATGCACCGGGTAGGAATGAATGGACCGCCACATCAGGTATCCTTATCCCATGTGCAGCTGGGACAGTGACAGGACACGACCTTTCACGGGGAGACTCATCCAGTCTGGGCACCAGTCCCCCCCAGTACCAGTAGAGACCTGCATCAACTTGAGAGACTGTGGCTTTGCACTCCCCAAGATGGAACAGTGGGCAACCCACCCACTGTAGAGACTTGAGAGACTGTGGCTTTGCACTCCCCAGGATGGCACAGTGGGCAAACCACCCACTGTATAGAACTGAGAGACTGTGGCTTTGCACTCCCCAGGATGGCATAGTGGGCAAACCACCCACTGTAGAGACTTGAGAGACTGTGGCTTTGCACTCCCAGGATGGAACAGTGGGCAAACCACCCACTGTATAGACTTGAGAGACTGTGGCTTTGCACTCCCCAGGAGGGCATAAATGGGCATGGAGCCCCGTAGTGGATCTGGCTTTGCAGTCATCCGGCTGATGTGCCCCCCCTTCCCTTCCCCCTGAGGTGCCTGTAGTATTTCTATCTGATGCCCCAGCAGTGTTCTCTCCGATTGTGGTCAGGTATCGTTTGTGGGCCTCGCCCATGCATTTTTGGACTGATGGTGCACAGACATTGTTATGTACATAAATGCACTACTTCTCGTATTGTATATAATTATGACTGATTTTCAATTATATATATCTGTATATTTTTGTATGACATGTATATTGGCACATTACATTGTTTGACCGATTTTCGCTTTGTGTATTCATTCTTCCGGGGGGATTGTGGGTTGTCACTGTGATTTTTGTGAATGCATTGGTGTGTATGTTGTAATATGCGAGGGCGGGGTGGGGGTGTTTGGTGTGTGTCCCCCTAACTTTTGCCTCCCCCCTCCCCCATATCGTAGGTGCAGTACTCACCGTTGTCTGCGGCGCCTACGTAGCTGTTGGTCGTAGAGGAGCAGAAACACAAGGGCAGGGAGTATTTGGAGTTCCGGCTCCATGGATTCCTCGTGGGATATGTTCAGGTGAGCGTTTTCCCATAACAAAAGCTGTTTCCGCCGTGTTTTTATCCACGGTGAATCCGCCCCGGAAAAGGTGGCGGATTGGCAGGTTGTAAAACTGTGGGCGGTACATTGTCTTCCGCCTGTCTGTTGGCGATGACTGCCGCGCTGCTTTTCTGTACCGCTGTGGCGGGCGAAGTGTTAAAGTGGATGTCTTTGTTGCCGGTTTCCGCCAGGGTCATAATTCCCTTTTTTTGTCCGCTGGCCTGTTTGCGGTATTTCTGCTGCTTTAACACCGTCCGCCAGGGTTGTAATGACCACCATAGTGTATTTAATGCATTCAATAAATTAAGTGTCAACAACCATTGGTTTACAACACCCATAACTATTTTCTGGATGTATTTAATTAGATAATGTGGACAGCAAGATGGCCAGCTACTCGCTACAGTAGAAGCTCCTGCCAGTGAAAAACTACATTCTGAGTGATCCGCCCTCATAGTCTGATCTCCTCTACCCCACCCCGTGTATGCTAAACAAGTTCACTGTACCAAGATACTACCCCGCTAAGTCCATGAAGCCGAATAGAGGACAGTACTGTGGGAGGCTTGGATGTCTGACCCAGCTACATGAGTGCATCCTAGACTGCGTGCCCCTGCCCATGTGAATCCCTGGAATCCCCAGCAGACACATCTGTTGTCCAGGCAGGATTGTAGCAGTAGATGGGGACTAAGTAGGCATCTCCCTTTTTTATCCTGGCCCTGTAGGCGTATAGCGGGCAGACGATCGGGGGGGCACAGTGGCGTCCTCTGTTTCGGCTCCAGAAGAAGCGCTGGGAGACATGGTGTACTGAGGCCTAGGGGCTACAACCTAGCCCAATGCAGGGGATGCTGGAGGGAATGGAATATGTGCCCCCTCTCGCAAACTGTTGAACGCTGTTGGGAACAGTTCAATCAGCAAAAAGACATCAATCCCACAACGCTACGGACCGCAGGGCAGAATGGGTGAGACAAGCGGATAAGCGATTCTGCAACAAGGTGGCCCGACCCTGACAGCAGAGACCCACAAGATAATGTTGCATCAATAACCCGAACTGGCTATTTAATTCTGGTCACCAGCCGCCAGACAGCTCATCCCAGAGAAGGGGGCCTGCATGAAGGGGGCAGTGGAAAGTCTGTGTCTCTTGCAACCTTGCCTGCCCTCAGTGATTGTGTACCTTGGCCCTGCGGTGAACAAAGAGGTACTGTAAACTTCCCATAGGCTGCTGACACTACTGATCTTGGTGACTCGACACAGTAGTATGCAGCACTAAAACTGACTGGCACTAAACAATGTATTTGCTGCCATTCCACCCACCTGTTTTAAGAAACTAGCTGAGCAACCGGAGGTGATATTGGTATGGAAGACTCATCCCTATGGGAAAACAATGTTAACAGGGGTCATTTGAAGTAGTGAGTGCTGTCTGTGGCTGGCCACTAACAGAGGGCAGTACTACTGTGGCACTCAGCACAGTTTACTGAGGGCCTATGACTAAAATCAACATTTAAGGTTATGAAATGCATGGACCGCCCTCTCAGGGCAGTCCCCGGACTGCGTAATATTGAACCGCTCACCAGCGTCTATTAGACACACAGTGGGGCATCAACGCAAGGGTGCTGGAACACTCGCTGTTATACTGTGCACCTTTTTAAAAATTTGCCTGCAGCTTTGCCCGGTAGAGTGTGCTGCTGGTGTTTGACAGGCCCAATTGGAAAAAAAAGCAGGGAGGCCCTCAGATGTCCATAGTAAAAATGCTGAAGCCTAAGACAATGCAACAGCTAAAGACCAGCACAATTATCAACTATACTCATGCAACGACAGTGACAGAAACCACAGAGGAGATTTGGACAAGCGCCAAGCAGGAATGTACCCCGACACGAGTGGTACAGTGCCCTTCCTTATCAGATGTCATGGCGGCAATCAAAGGTATTTGAGCTGGCAACAAAAATGAGGTGATAAACCTTCTGTGGGCCGACCTCTGTAAAGTGTCAGACATAGTGACCACAGATGAGAATATCGGAGACCCACAACAATAGGTGGCCACCCTAAAACAGATGAAACAGATGGTGTCTTCATCTCTGTGAGACTGGAGGAATGAGTGAAAGATTCAGATGGAAGATCAAAGATGAATATTTAGCTTTTTGAGGGGTTTCCAGAGAAGGCAGAGGGATGGTCTGTAGAAACCTTTCTGGAGGAATGGTTTATATCTGTAATGCCTATACAAGTAATCTCCAACGTTTTCACAATTGAGAGAGCAAATCGAGCCCTGTCCCCCTGCTGTGGGCCGGAACAACACCACATGCAGGTATTGCTCACTTTTTCAATTATAAAAACTGTGAAGAGATCCTGCGCCATGTTTATGCAAACGTAATTAGAGGAAAAACTAATAGTAGTTTTTCCTGATTATACACAAAATAAGCAAAAAATCTATGGATGTTAAAAGAAATCTACAGTCTTTGAATTTGAGATGCATGCTTATGTTCCATACAAAATTAAGAGTGGTGCTTGAGGGCAAAGTACATTTCTTCTTCTGTGCCAGCGAGGGGACCAAGTGGGCTTACATGTTGGTCGTGGCTACTGTTGAGGGACCTTTAAGGACTATTCCACTGTTAAATTCTACATGCTGGGAGGAACAGAAGGGACTAGGGGCCATAGGCCTTTTAGGATCTACTTTAATATTTTGGCCTTGTGGCACCTGCAACATAATGTCCTCTAGCAAAGCACTGAGAATCTGTAAGTGCATAGTGTTGTTTTAACGGATGTAAATATTTACAGGATCGAAATGGGGAGAGTTATGGAAGTTTGTGCCCATAATTGTTTTAGACTGGGCAAGACAGCTTCACTGCACAAGGGAAGGGGAGGTTGTGGGATGATGTTATGGTTGGTTTTGTTACCAACTTAAAGAGAACGCTTGCTGCTTGTGTGTATGGATGATCTGGTGCCCGCAACAGTGAGACCTCACATGCTGGAGCTGTGCTGGTGCGCTAGAGAGGGTAGTTGAGGAATCTTCTTTTACCATGGACGGCAGGGAGTGGATAAAGAACATAAATTAATTACATAAAATATGAGAGGCCTGTCACAACTTGAGAAGCGCTGCAGAGTAGATGCTTATATAACACGAGTTTAGGTATCATTTTCCTTATTTCAGGAGACACATTTTATAGGGGACTGTATAGCTAGTCCCTGGCCAAGGTGGGGAGGGCAAATTTATCAACACTCGGGGAATGCACAAGGTGCACTACTTTTTGAGATGCCTGGCATACCATTCCAACATAGAGGTCATGTTCTTGACTCAGAGGGAAGATATGTGATCCTTTTCGTTAATCTTGACAGATGAGAGATGTGTCTCAATGTCTATGCCCCTAATATTGATTGCTGGGAATTCAATATTAGGGGCTTTTGGTGGCTGCAGCTTTTTGGACAGCAGATATCATTTTAGTAGTTGATTGTAATTGTGTTCTTGATGGAGATCAAATGACCGTGAAATTTCACACAAGCACAAACTGATGGTGCGGTTGTTGAATCTCTTGCGACAAGCCAACCTGATCAACTCATGAAGACAAAAGCATCAAGAGGCCTGGGTATAACCCTGTTTTACACCTGTTACATGGTCAACTACCTTGGCCCAACAGTTGAAGGATATGTTTGACCTTTACAGATATATCTCTGACTCTCTCAGCTATTGATGAGTCAGGGTAGGGGACGCAGACACCATGCAGTTCCGCTCTGGCATCTGTGGGTGGAAGCACTGACTGACCCCCAATTTGAGTTTGATATACAAGCAGCACTTATATTTTAATGAGAAATGGTGAAGATGTAGTAGTACGGCGCATGATTGGAACACAATGAAGGTGGTGGTGAGGTGGGGGTGCCTCAGTTACCTAAAGTGTGAGAAGACAACTAGAGAGGGGCTTTACCCACCAGCAGAAACACTTACAGGACTTCGAAAATTACCTTGTATACAGAACACTTAAAATAAAGGAGTGACAACAGACCCAGGGGGAACATTTAGATGATTGGCAAAGGTTAGACTAGCATATCTACGTGGCCTATTGTCATATCTTACATGCACTGTAGGACAAGGCTGGGGCCATGTTTGCATGACTACTCTGACAGCAGGAGTCCCGTGAACCAGTGGTGTAGTAGGGAATTATGTTCGTTTGTTATATTTTTGTTTTTATTTATCTATTTTTTTGTCTTGGTGTGTTAATTTCTGGTACTTTATGTATTTATATTAATGCATATATATGTGTTTATACTAATAAATTGTAAAACATACCAAAAATAATAAGTATTACATTTTTAAATATTGGTGGTAATTAATGTGTTTATACAAACATACATAAATATATGTCTATCTGTCTGTAAGTTTATTGTCTTGAATATTTCTAATTATAAATATTTCTTATATTTGAGTATACATAATATTAATGTTATGTATTAAACATTTTAACATTTACTATTTTATACAGTCAATTAAAAGATTAAAAAAAAATTGGCCTTTTATTTACAATATAATTGTGAATTTATGTATACATTTTAAAATATTTGTCTCAATTATATTTTGTGAAAGATAATTGAGTTTGCTAATATTTTTGTACTCAATATTGTGTCACTGATCTACCGAGTCACAATGTAGAAGGGAAGAAGATCAGGGGTACCTCGCTTCGAATGTATTCAGCAAATGAGCCGGATGGATCATATCCCATCAGTACCAGCATACAAACAGCTTGTAAACGATAGAATCTTGTGAGTAGCACTGAAAGTAGAGGGGAGGTGTGGGATTTGTTTGAATGGGGTGCAAATTTGCTTCATTTGTGCAGGAATTGTAAAACAAAATTTGTAGAGTTCTATGTCTATACCGGAAAAATTCTTGAAATGTTCTAGAAAAAATACATTTTCAAGGAGAATTTCAGTGATGACCTGGATTGCAGTTTTCATTGAAATCTGAAAGTTTCTTTGCCTTACAAAAATAAATCAGAGTTCAAATATTTAATGTAGTCTCCTGAAGTTCCCATCTTACATTTTCACATATAATCCTGAATAAACAACTCATTGGAAAAGCGTGTTTACCATTGTTTTTATTATATTAACTTTTTGTATTTATGTTATTATACATTGTAAATTGCGTGGTGGTAGCAAGAATTTTTGGATGATTGCAAATTTTGCACGTTTAATTGTATACGTGTAAAAAATTTCAAGTTATTGTTGTCACAAATCTCTCCACAGGTGTGAATGATTGGTGGATCAAATAATCTCGAAAAACTTCAGGCTATATGGGACAACCCCGCTACTGGTAGGTTGGAAAAAATCGTATTGAACATAAAATTATATGACTCTTGTTTCCCTTCACTAAAGCTGGCCCAATGGATTGTTGATGAGGTTTCTGTGATCCACCAAATGTTGTGTGGCAATTAAAAAAATTCCTTGTTATCATATATCAAATGAAAGTCGGAACCACGAAGTTAATATATTTTTTTGTTAAACTCATAAGTTCGAACATTACATCGAAAAAAATTGTCCAGCTAATTGCTTTGTTTTTTAAAAGAAATATAAACATTTTGAAAATTAATATCATTTATGCCAATTGATTTTAAAGTCCAACTTTTTTTTTTTTTAAGATAATACATGCATATTTTGGGAACTTATTTATGTCTAGACCAAATGTACGTATATTTACATGATAAATATTTGTCTTCAAAAGATTTTGGAGAGCACATTTCTGTCCCAATTTCTTTCATGAAATCTTTCACTTTTCCCATTACTGTTTTGCAGTTTCTGCAACTGTGTCATCTGCTGTTTTCTTGGGAAACTATTGATCATCAGTTTTTCGGGTACCTACTTGATTATGATATGTGATTTTTTTTACACTGTTAGGTTCTGATGTGTCAGTAATAGAACTGTTTGATTTTTGGATGAAGTGCAAAGGACACATTTTTAAAATTAAGGTTGGTATAATAACACATCAGGGAACAATTTACATTTCGCTAAATGAGCAATTTGTGCGCTTGTGTTTTTGAAGAAAAAAACATTGTTCTTTGTCATTGTCGTATCTAAGCCATTTATGCATTTGTATTCCTGCATCTGTTTGCCTCTGGATTTTTGACGACAGGAAGAGTTGTTCTTGACCATATTCTATCAGGTGCAGGTACCATTTGAAAATAAGAAAACTGTTCTTTGTACAACCAATACTAGCATTCATTCGATTCTTTTGGTAAGCTGCTAAAATTATTTTAAAATTAAAAATAAGTTTGAATGTGAATAATTTGTAATATGTAAGTTCTTGTAATAGGACTGAGGCCTAATTGGATGGAATATGTCAAATAAAAATGTTAATTTATGTCCTATTGTCTTTTGAATTTTAGAATGGGCTAATACCTCTAACAAGACATTTATAATGTCATAATTAAGAATTCTGGAAAGAAACACTTGGAAATAATGAAAGAATGATGCAAAAAGACCACTATAAGCCGTGCTGGAGTACAAGCGTGTTATGCCCAATTCCTTCTCATGTTGTTTGTATTAGTTAGATACATTTTCACAGAAAACATATTTTTATAAGTTCCTCAACTATATGATAATTATTTGTATTCAATTCATAATATAACTGTCTGGCTCTTGTGTTTTTCCCACACTACTTGTATATCCTTTCTACAGGTACTAAAACCCACTATCAGGAAAATTCTAATTTTATATTCTTTGATGGGAAACCTTCACAGCTACACTAACTTACTGGTAAACTGGAGGCACTGTTTCTACAAAAAAAATACCTATTCCAGGTGTAACATTTTTTTAAAGAAAAATGGAGAGCACAGTGAAAGTCATTTGTTTATCAAAATATGATTTGTGACTGTATTTTATAATACGTAGTATTTAATTACTTTGGATGGTTAATATTTAATAATTGTTATATCGATGTGTATGCTTTAAAAGGGCTTTCCTACAGACCATAAAGTATCCAGATTACCAGTTATGGGAATTAATGATTCAGTCAAACCCAAAGCAACTTGATAGCTACAGTTGTGGTATTTGTTGCATGCTAGTAATGACACTTTAATATAAAATGCGCATTCATGTGTTTTATATTTGTGGTTTGCAGAAGAAATTGCCCAGGGAGTCCTTTTTACATCTAAATATTTGACATTTCTTCATAATAGTATCAAGTAGACTTTGCTTGAAAATATTACTGGAAAAAGCGTTCAATAACAGATTAAAGAGGGTTCTAGGCAACATAAAATCTTGTTTTAATTATTATGTACTTGTGTTAGCCCTAGACAAGTTGGAGCCATCCCCCAGCTTAACTCAGATACATGTATTAATGTGCAATTGTTGAATGGCTGTCAGCAGGCTGGCAGGGATCTTACATTCTGCTAATTTCCTCCATAGCTTCCCCTGGTCCACACCATCGAAGGCAGATTTTTAGTCTTTGAAACGCAGATGCACTAAATAGTTTTGCGTTGTTTGCTAAATCATTCTGCAGGTAAAGAGCCATGATGCTTTAGTAAAACAACTTTGATGTAGTGAAATTAAGGTTTACGCTTCAGCCTAGTGCTGCCAAAATGTTAATGGGTATGCTGCAAAGTATTTGACATTGTTATGTATTACGCCCACCAGACGTGCAATTCTCTGGATTTCCTTTATCACCCCTTTATAATTTGGAGAGATAATTGAGCCATACCATGAGATACGAACATAATTTCAACTTGTAACAGTGTTAAATTGTGGGAACAGTACGTCAGCCCAGTAATTAGACTATTTAATGTAAATCGTCGGAGGGAACCCGTTAGGACTATGGGCCCTCCCTGGCACTCCTTAGAAATTTGCCTTTGCATGGCACTTGTGCTGATCAAAGGCTCAAGCTCGGGCCAGTAAAATTAAAGGAACTTCCTATTAGTGCTTGATCAGTGATGTTGCGTTGGCGCCCAGATAAATTAACAAGGCTGACCCCTTCAGGTCTGTTGGCACCAAAACAATCGGAGACAACAAGGTTCACAAGATTGAAGTGTAGCCACAAGAAATGCACCCAAACTCACTCTGAGATGTTAGATTTGATGACTCATTGGCAAAGAGCAGTTAATGTAATTTACTTTTCACCAGAAACTAGCCAAGTTATTCCTCCTGATGTTGTATGGCAGTTTTGTCCAGAATGAATCTCAACGACCTCTGATGAGCTCCCACTTTGATTTTTTATTGGTTCGGCATATCTCTGAGTCAGTTAGTGTCCTACTAAGGCTCCTTCATAATAGATTTTTGTTTTAGTTGCCTTGATCCAATGGTTCGGCATATCTCTGAGTCAGTTAGTGTCCTACTAAGGCTCCTTCATAATAGATTTTTGTTTTAGTTGCCTTGATCCAATGGTTGCTTTCCCACGCATATTGAAAAGGACCTTTATGGGGAGTATTCTGCCTGTGAGCAGACAATGGTTTAGCATATTGATCCAAGAGCGACGTGATAACATTTTCACAATTCCTAAAAGGGCTTGTAATTCTTTGTGGCTTCCACTAATTGTTTGATGCCGTGGGTGAGTTACCAGGAGGTAGATGGACATTTGATATATTTGTTATTATATTTTTAGCAAGAGATGAGAGGATCTGCAGAAATTTCATATTTGCCAAGGCCAGTTGACAGGTTTCTCACCTGTGAAAGATGGTCACTTTTTGATCTCTCACTATAACCAAGAAAGGTATCAAAATGAAAAAGAGGGAGGCTGAGCTAGGTGGAGTAGATGAGGATGCCCATTTTTTGAGTGAGATGACAGTCCTGGTGTGCTTTACTGGGGTCAGTATGGACATTTAAAACTCCTAGACAAATGTGCTGCAGGACGACAAGCAGCAGTTGCTGACATCTAGTATTTTTTGTGATAATGTGTTCTTTCTTGTTGAGGGACAAAAACATTCTTGAGCCTCCAAGATGTCATGCAAGTGAATGAAGCACGTAAGCGACATGTTTATATCTTCAGAAACTATCAATTCTGTGTCTGCTTACTCTCTTTCGAGCCAAATGATCAAATCAGTCAATAGCTCTGAGCTAGATTCTGTACTTGGCTGGATACAAACATTCACAATTTTGAATGTCTTTATAGCTCCTTCAGATGATTAAAGCACCAGATTGTAAGCCATCATAGATTCGTAGCACTTCTTTTCCCTCCTGTGCATTACCCGCTGATATATTAATTGCAAGTCAACCCTACCAGTGAACATGTTTGAGGGCTAAGGACTCAGGAGAGAAGAAATTAATAAACCACTCCAATGGGACTGAGGTCTTACCCCAAGTCTCTTGTAGCAGCACCACTTGGAAAGTCTGTCTGGGTGTTTTTGTAGCTTTCTTTTAATCGTAGTTTCTTGGTGGATTTTTGGGGCCTCAAGAGACAGCCCCAGTCTGTGACAAGCTTCGGAGTGCAGCTTTGCTTCAAGGCGTATGCGCTATATTCTTGCCTGTAAAGCCTTAGAGATTTGCTCAGTTCTTTTCTCACAAACTGATTACGCTTTTCTTGTTCAACTCGGTGGCGGCCCCTCAGATATAACTGCCTAAATTAAATGCAGGAATCCTAGGAGCCCTGTGGGAGCGATTGTACTCCCCCTTGTTTAAAGTCACAGCTTCTTTTAATTTAAAACCGTAAGAGCCAGATTAATATCGCTCTGAGTGACTTTAGTAGATTATTTGCACTATCCAGGGACTGGTTCCATACAGACTAGGAGGCACAGAACCTACCTGCTTGGTCCATTGTGTGGTGGTGGGAAGTGCACTGATAATGCAAAAATCCACCGCTGGTTGGCTGTAATTAGTATATTCACTCCTCTCTCCTTGCCATTGCTGTAACTCTGGTCTAGTATCTTATCCAGTGGGGGCTCCCTTTCAAGTAGGCTTGACAACCAGGTCGTGGGACATTCAGGGAGGCACAGTCACCATCCTGCCTGGAGAGTTTCTCCCCTTCCCCCCAGGTCTTGCTGCACTGCTCTCCCCTACCTAAATTTCACAGTTTTACCAATCCACGTTGGCAGTAATGCTTATTGCTTTTCACCTTTGAATAATTGTCTACAGTGTCAGATTTGCAGCACACAGATCACCTGACATCATGGTCTTCTTAAGTTCATATGCCTGCTCTCACTACTCAAACGATGTTTACCTCAGTGTAAAGATTCGGCAACCATAACAGAGCGCCTTAACTGAGGCATCTCTGCATGGTGGACAGCTAATGTAAAGTTCTGGGCTGCTGTCTTTCATGCTCCGACCCTGAAATATTGAGAAGCATTCATTCTGAATTGTGGATAATTTGCAGTTTATGTCCACTAGATGCTGAACCCTATGTATAGAATGTGTTGCAGTAGTCCGGTCTACTGGTAATGAAATATTGAACCAACTGTTTCCCATAGTTCACCGGGATAATGTGAAGAGGTTTTTTTTTAATTTCCAAAAGTCAAAAAGAAAGATTTTCTCATTCTATTACTTGGTATTCAAAGGATGGCTTGGCATTGAAAATTATACCCATATTAAAAAAAAGTTGGATCCTGCGAGGCAGCTCTGAAGAATACAGGCCAGGAAGGTTATTTCTATATTGGTTGGTTACACAAAATGCGTAATTCTATGTTATCTGTGCTTAGACCTAGGTGCTCATTTTGACATTGGCGGACTTCTGGTGAGACTGCAATATTCTGAGTACTGAAGGACTTCCGCCTCAATTTGGGCAGAAATCCTCCAGTAGTTGTGCTGGCGGTCGGCGATGCAGAGGCGGTCCCACCGCCCTCCCCACCCCACAAAAAGGACTCCGCCAGCCGTATTCTGACCTGTAACACGGCCTGGTGGTGTCCTGATGGCGGTGCGGGGCTGGGGGTGGGAGAGCCAGGTCCCGTCCCCTCAGGGAGGAGCACCTCGTCAGAAGAGGTAAGCATCCTCCGCAAGGGGAGGGAGGTGGGGTGTGTGAATGGGTGTTTGTGAGCGTGTGTATGCGTGTAATGAATGGGGGGTGGGGGGAGTGTTTGTGTGTGTGTCTGTGTGTAATTGTGGTGATGCGTGTGTGTGCGCATGAGTGTAAGGGTGTTGTGAGTGTGAGTGTGTGTCAGGGTGTGCATGTGTGTATTTCGGGGCGGGGTTCAGTATGGGGTCTCGACTGGGGTTAGGGGGTCTCTCCTGGGGAGTGTGGGGGGGGGTCACCACTGGGTGGGTTAGTGGGGGGGAGTCATCTACCGGCAACAGGAATGCAAATTCCTGTTGTCGGTATCCTTTCCACCATGGATTTCACAGTGGTGCTACTGCCACGGAATCCCTTGCGGAACGGGGACTTGGAATACTGCCGGCAGTACTGGGTGGCCCGTCAGGTCAGAGATGCTCCTCTGGTCGAGTGGGTCCAAGCGCAGTGGCAGTAGCAACGGGGAAATGGCGGTTTGGCACAGGCAAAACCACCACACTTGTTATTTAGTGGTCTGCACAGCCACTGTGGCAGCGGTCAAAAGACCACCGCCGACGTGGCGGTTCAGATACGGCCGCAGTCGTAATGAGCACCTAAGTGTGTTAGCATGCATCCATATTGGACACTGCTGTGAGTCTCTTTTTGAACATGGTTTTGTCTGGCCCCTGCTCATCCTGAATCCTGACGAAGAAGGTTTTTGGTGTTACCTAGGTAAGTATAAAATTGTAGCCCAAATGACTTAAACAGTGCAGCCAGTGGAGGCCACATATAGACTAAAGAGTGTTGTTCTTAATGATAAGGCTTAAGGGACCACACATTTCCTGTGTCAGGGTTTTCAACCAATGCTGGCTTATTACAACTATTTGTAATGAATCTGTGATGTAAAATGGAAAGCAGGCTAACACTTTGTCATGTTTTCCAGTCATAAATTAAAAGTTAATATGTGCTCTCCATTGACTTAAAAAACACCAGTAAAAATTAGAGTGTATTAAAGCGTTAAGGGGCGGATTTATAGAAAAGCGGCACAACGCGGTGCTGCGCCAAAATTTACAGCACTGCATCACTTTAGAAACGCAGGGAAGCGCCATATTTAACTGAATAAGGTGCACCCCTGCGCTTCCCCTTGCGCTGGCGCTAAATTTAGCTGCCAGCACCAACACAGGCATCCTTGGACCATTGTGCAAGGATGTCTGTGTTGAGGGGTGTGATTGTTTATGTGCAGGAAGGGACACCTTCCTGCACATAAACAATAATTTCTGGCATTTAGCTTTTTGTATGCATGCAGCAGAATGCAGCACGGATAGAAAAAGCAAAAAATGAGGAGGAATAAAAGTATTCCTCTCATTGCACCCTGCTAACGCCACCCATAAGGGTGGTGTTCGATTTTGGCGCTGCCTCAGGATTACGTGATTTCACAAATCTGAGGGAGCGTCAAAATGCAATGGGTGTTGCTGTGGCATGCCCACAGCAACACCCATTGCACGCCCCTGCCACGCACAGTGCTGCGTGGGAAGGGGCCGTATTTACAGGGTGGCATTAAGCCACAAAAAGTGGCTTAGCGCCAACTTGTAAATATGGCGCGGTGCTTAGCGCCACAGGAGCATCACCAAAAATGGTGCTCCTGTGGTGCTCAGGCCGTAGAAATATGGCCCTAAATTTTAAGTTTCCTGGTCCAAACTGGCTTCAAGGTTAATGTACAGGTGATGTATCTTAAGGTAGATGGCATATCCGCTAGCAAGATCATTACCAAAGAGAAGTAAATATTTATTACAGAATAAAAAACCAGCAGTAGATTGAACTTTCGCCAAAAACAGAGTTTAACTGAAGATATCACAAATTATTGGAAAAGCTAGTGTCAAGTGAATTGTGTCCCGTCTCAGTTTTTTATGTATGTTTTATGAAGTAGAGCAAGTGAATAAATGGGTACCCCACAGAAACTGATAAGGAACAGGACAGGGACAATCTCAAGGTAAAAACGCAAAACCCACCTCCTATAAATGTTCCAAAAGGAATCCAACCAACAATTAAGTAAACGTTGAGCCTGAAAAGTAACTATCAATATATACATATATTGTACAATACAGATATCTATTTATTACAATAATTCAAAAACATATATATCACAAATATACGAATGTAAACAAGCATTTTAAGACAAACTGGACAGCTCTCTTTCGATCAACACTCATACCCATTTACTGTAGAGCAAGTGAATGCCTTCAGAGGTCTAGTTTTAACATGTCAATGCTTCATACACAACAACTTATTATAATTTATTTTTAATAGGGTTCCGAACAGTCTCATGCAATGAGTGCAAACCATGTGAGAAAACGTAATGCGCGGGAACAAAATGTGCTCAAAAAAAGGTGACTTTCATTAGTAACTAGACAAAGTAACTGCCATAGTACACACAGATACTACTCCATGTATGAGATTAGGTGAATATTTTGTTAGTTAAGCGGGTCACATGTTAGGAAACATTGTAAGGTTCTTAGTCCCGGAGCTATCACAACACACACACGGAGTCAGCTGCCAACCATAATTAGCCCTGCAAGCCTGAAAGCAGGATCCTGAGGACAGCTGGGCACAACTTCACACCAAAGAAAGTGTGACTGTTTTCAGGCAGAGAACCAGGGGCCAGATGTAGCAAACATTTTTGCGATCGCAAACGGCCCAACGGGCTGTTTGCGATCACAAAAATGCATTTTGGTATGTAACAAGTCCAATTAGCGATTCGGTAACTTGTTGCCGAATTGCAAATTGGATTTGCGACTACATACTGATTCGGTATTAGGAAGGGGCGTGTCAAGGCGTCCCTTCCTAATACCGAGTCGCAGAGGTATGTATGATTGTTTTGTGACCGTGAATGCGGTCACAAAACAAACGCAGTTCCCACCAATTTCAAATTGGTGGTAACCCATTCACAAAGAGGAAGGAATCCCCAAGGGACCCCTTCCTCTTTGTGAATGCATGCGAAAACGTTTTTTAAGAGCAGGCAGTGGTCCCACGGATCACTCCCTACTCTTAAAAAAATGAAAAGAAAACGTTTCATTTTTCATTTTTAAACGCATCCCATTTTACTTTAAGGAAAACGAGCTGATTTCGAAAAAAAAGATTGCTTTATGGAAAACCAATCACAGACATGGTGGTCTGCTGAGCCCAGCATGCCACCATCCCTGTGATTGTAGCCTTTGGCAATGGCTCGCAAATTGCGACCTACCTCATTAATATTAATGAGGTAGGGCCATTTGCACGCCCCTGCGAATCGCGGTGTGAAACTCCTGGAGTTTCATACATTCCAATAGTGATTACTTAATTGCGATTTGCAAAACATCGCAATTAGGTAATCGCTATTGTTAAGAATGATACATCTGGCCCCAGGGCTCTTAGACAAGCTTTGATTGTTGAAGAAAGCACACTTGGCTGCACAAATGCATGGAGGTGATCTTCCTTACAGGCACGAAAGGCAAAGAGATAGCCACATTATGTTCTCAATGTTGGGAATATGGTTATTATGATAGAAAGTTAACTATTTTCTTAATGTGTCCAAAATGAAATACATATTTGTGGTGTTAACAGTTCTGGTTATGTTACTATCAGTCTTATTTCATATTTGGCTAACAACTGAAGCACAGTGTATGTAAAAGAGTGGAAACCTTAAAATACAAATTAAAAATTACTTTTTGTAGTTTTAGTTTGTGAAGTCTTGGATTTATTATGATGGAAATGCAGGATCAAAGTTCAGTTCACAGATGTCCCTGCAAAAAGAGAGTATGGCATTATTAAAAATTACCACAACAATTATTTGCTCAGAAGGGTTAGAATGTGGGATTAGGCACGGACTGGATATGACACCTAAAACTAACATTAAAGACTCATTCATTGCATGATGGTGTTTGTTTATGCAAACACAGGCTTAGGGAGGTTAAAATAAGAACCATTAAAACTATAACATAGTGAAACCAACATGAGTTTGTCATCTTTGTAGTGCCTTTCATAAATATATTTAGAAGAATATGCTGAAAGAAATCCCTAAATTAACAAAATGTAGATAGTGTCTGAAAAATCTGGTTATGTAAATAGGATGAGAGTGTTGATGCAGATGCGGTCAGATGCGTATTTTCATTGTGTAATAGCAGATAAATGTGGAGTGTTTCACAACATTAGAAGTGAACGCCAAAAAATGCACAATATGACCTTTAGTTTGAAATTAGGTTGATATTGCCTTTTATACGTTACATATATGTGTGCATTTCCTCATATTCACAAACATGATTAGAGAGATCATGTTAATTGAGAAGCACATTCTAAATTAATGATTAAGCAGTTGATGTATTAATTATACAGTATGCAATTAAGGGACCGATTACAAGTACAGCAGTACATGTGACCGCTGTACCTGCTGTGGCTGGCCCACTGTCTCATCTCTTGCAGTCCTCCTGTCCGATCAGGATGGTGGCCATCAGAGCGCCGGGATCATTGTTCCTGATGGGTTGACGGTGGTGCAAGTTGTGGTCAGTCATACCGGTGCTTAAGGGAGCGCTGCTGTGCTGATTACGACTATCCTTACTGCCAGCATTTGCGTGGTTGGGAGCCTGCCATGCAAAGGTTGGCAGAAAGGGTTTAAGGGGGTAATGGAGGCCCTGCACTGTCCATGCCCTTGCCATGGGCAGTGTTGGGGTCCCCTTGTCGTCACACTCTGAATGCACACTGCCTGCAAAGGCAGGCAGTGTTCATTCCAACTGTGTTGCATGACAGGCAATGCAACCTGCATTGGACTCAGGTGTCTTTCAGTCGAGGCCCATGTAGGCAGCACTGCCATCTGCGTCAGCCCAGGGGAAAAGTCCTAATTAGGTGGGATGGAGGCGTCCAGCTTTGCGGCGGCCTCCTCCCCATGGCTTTGGCAGTCTGTTGGGAGGACCGCCAAAGTCTTAATCGGGCCATAAGTTTAGAACTTGAAAAATAATCACAAAATAACTATATCGATTGTGATTAGAGGATAAGGTTTAGAAAAACTTAGCACCACAATTAACCAGCTGTAGTCACATTCTAAAGGACCAAATATATAATATAAATGTTGTTCAGTGCTTCCATATGTTTTCAGAGATTTATTTTTCTTATAGGTAAGGCTGCTGATTAATGTGAAGTGAAGAAAGGAAATGCATAATCCGCACCTCAGTTCCTGACATAGAATCCTAGTATTTTTCCAAAATTATCAAAACTAAATCTGCCTTGCTAATGTGTCCCTCATTTGTGCTGTCCTATTTTCAGTTTACATTATTGAAGGCTCCCCATCCAAATACAGCTTCAAAAACATGACACAGAGCTTTGCACCAAAAACTACAACATGTATCATAGAATTAAACTCATAGCCATTCCATCGTCCACCAAAACGAGCTGATGTTTTGCACTCCTGTATGACAAGTGAATTACACTCACAGACCTGCAGATAACGGTATATGGAAAATCCACCACATTGTCAGAAAGCACCCTGCAGGCAAATACCTATCATCCTAACAATTTTGGGACATGCTCTTAGGGAATTTAGGATGTTCTTACCCAGGATTCGTATTACCCAGGATTCGTATCAAAGGGAGAAATGCATAGTGAATAGAATTGGCATGTGAATCGTCTCATGAAGTGGTTGCCTTCAGTAGCCATGGGTTCAATATTATGAGATTATTAATGTGTGCTCTTGTAAATTAGCATTTGTGTAAGTGGCAAAAACAACTGGTGTAGTAGTGCATGTGCCACTAAAAGAAAAATAACAACCCCTCACACTTATCACAACTTAACCAGGGTCCAAGGTGATGTAATTGCATGGATCCACTCATTTTCCCACATGCCATTTATATATTACTAACTGGCTAGAATAATGCATGTGGCTTGTATTCTGCGATGGAAAGCTATGGAATCTGTTGCAAACAGCAATTTTCAAACTACACAACATCCCCACGCATTCAAATTTGATTGGTTCCCCATTTGGTTATGGGTAGTCATAACAACTGTGAGAGGTAAAAACTATAACCCACAGCATTGAAAATCGATTTTACAAAAACATAAATATTGATTTTTTTACATTTGTTTTTCAGTCCAGGATTGCTGTAATGCAGGGCAACATACCAAAAAACGGTTCTGAATACTAGACACAAAAAGAGTCCTGCATAATCTGACTTGCGTGGACCTTGCAAACATTTTCTACTAAAAGGACATAGTATACTTCTGCTGAAGCACATATTTCCCCATTTTCTATGAGAGAAAGTACTAGTAGTTGAGGGGATTAACATATTTCTTACTAACCACCTTTGCAGACATCTCATACATAATCTACTTGTTTGCCTCATCGTGGCACTCATACAATAAAATTATGAGAGGCCAATAAAATCTTTTAAAGGCAACTTAAATAGTAATCTTCTGAAGCTGCTTTATAAAAATAGTAATATATCAATCATTGAGAATTTTATGTAATTAAAATAGCCATACAATTGAAACTTAACACGACTTTTGAAGCTTGCTCCAAGCGGCATTTAATTTTTTTTTAAACTGAATAAAATATCTCCCATGGTTGTGTATGGAGCTGATAGCTTCGAATTGGGAACAACAACTTTGTAGATTTCAACCTACCATGTCAGATTAAACACACTTATTGCATGCCCTGTTTTTACTATGACAAGGCACAGTAGCCTTTAAGCACTTGGGGAAAGACCATAGGATGTGTGTGTAAGGTAATAGTATTTTGACCTTCTCAAATGAGTTTATTTTAGATCTGTTATGCTTGGCTGCAAGGCAGGCAAGGGACTATGGGGGTCATTCTGACCTTGGCGGTAAAAGGCGCTTACCGCCGGTCAGAAGACCGCCATAACACCGCCGCTGTCGCGGTAAACCGCCACGGTCATTCTGACCCGCTACTTGAAAACCTCCAAAAACCCGACATCCACAAAAGTCCGCCACACCAAAGGTCAGCGAAAAAATGGCGATGACCAAACCTCCACCGTCACGCCAACACAAATACGCCCATGCCATTCGACCCACGAATCCACGCAGCGGTCTTTCAGCCGCGGTACTCCATTGGCGGTACACACCGCCGCGCTCAAAATACACACACACTTACAAAACACAACCACATTGGACAATTTGAAATACACACACCTGATACACATATACACACCACTCCCACACACCCAATACAATATAAAACACACACCCATATCACCCACAAACCCCTACGACCACGATTGCGAATCAAGGACAGAGAGAGACAGCACTGCTCAGAGTAGACCATCACACAGAGGCAACATCACCCACACAATTAGCACGCACAAAACACCATACACCACCACACACATTACACTCCACAACACATACAACATCCCTCACCTCATCCACACCACCCCATGGCACCCCAAAGACACCCCAGGTTCTCTGACGCAGAACTCAGGGTCATGGTGGAGGAAATAGTTTGTGTAGAGCCCCAGCTCTTCGGGGCACAGGTGCAGCACACCACAATTGCTAGGAAGATGGAGCTATGGCAAAGGATAGTGGACAGGGTCAACGCGGTGGGACAGCATCCACGCAATCGGGAGGACATCAGGAAGTGATGGAACGACCTACGGGGGAAGGTGCATTCCATGGTATCAAGGCACAACATTGCGGTGCAGAAGACTGGCGGCGGACCCCCACCTACTCCCCCAGAATTTACAGCATGGGAGGAGGAAGTCTTGCACATCCTGCATCCTGACGGCCTCGCAGGAGTAGCTGGAGGAGTGGACTCTGGTAAGTTAAATCTTAACTACTACTTCCCACCCCCACCCCACCTGCATGCAAGCACATACCCCCACCCTCACCCCCACCCCCATCACACCTACTCCTTGCAAATTGCTCACCATCATAACCCACCCATCTCAACACCAAGCCCTGCATGCGACCACAAACCATGGACACCCATCACCAAAGCATGCCCACTGCACACACACATCACCCCCACAAGCCACCCTCACAAAAGCCCCCACTAGGGAATGCCTGCACTTGGGTACACGGACACCCACCCATCACACGAAATGCCACACACAGAAGCCATAACCATACCCTTATACCCCTGCAGGACCAGAACGCCACCACAGCGCCACGGAGGGTCCAGAGATGTCCATCCCACCCCCAGAAGAGGCCCCCAGCGATGACAGCAGCTCTGTCTCCCTGGACCAAGATGACCAGCCCGGCCCATCGGGGACCTCTGGACAGTCGGTTCCCCACACACAGCCACAGGCTACAGCAGACCAAACCCCCTCTGGGAACACCAGCACAGCTCCCACCCAGCGGGCCCATGCCTCTGTCTCCAGGACACTTCAATCAGCGGTGTGTCCGCCACTACAGGGCACCCAGGTTAACCCACCACCCCAACAACAACAGGGACCTGGGGGCAGTGGTAGTGGGCACACCGTCCAGGGGACAGAGTCCCAGGAACACAGGGGAACTGGGAGGGCTGCTGTGCGACAGGGGGGGACAGGCCCAGGGAACCCACTCTCCAAGAGGCCCTCACCACCATCATGGGAGCATACCACCACTCCCAGGAGACGATGGCGACGGTACTGGCCAGGTTCCAGGAGATCCAGGCACAGCAGGAGGAACGGTACATGGGGTTCAGAGAGGAACTGAGGAACATTGGTTCTGCAATGGGGACCATCGTCCTGGCCCTTAACCAGATAGTCACCACATTGCGGGACCATGTGGCACCCCAAAGGGCCCCTGTCACTAGCCAGGACCAGGAACAGCCTACCACCTCCTCCGGCGCTAGTGGACAGGAGGCCCCCACACAACGACAGGCCACCAGAACCCCACCTCCTACTGAAGAACAACCACCCCGCAAGCGGAACCTGCGATCTCACAAGAAGACAGAGTAGGATGCCAAGACCCCCGCCAGCATAAGATACCCCCTGATGTCATCCCACTGTCCCACATCGTCACCCTGTCCAACCTTAAACTGCCCCTGCTCCATCCTTCCACAGGCATATGGACAATGCACCTGTGAGACTTAGAACTGGACTCTGCCATGGACATTACTCCACCCCCACCCATCACCGTTTTACAATCATGTACCTATATGTAGCACTTGAAATAAATCACTTATTGCACTTAAAATAACAGGAGTCTGCTTGTAATTTTTCACAAATGTATTACACATAACGGTGCAATTATGTTCAGTTACATTGTGATGACAACATACCAATGACAATAAGCTTTAGTCCATGGGCAAACAAAGCAGAAGTCACGCAGTTGGTCATACAGCTCTGAAAAGGGAAGGGAAAGTCCCAATTCAGTTAAAAGGAACTGGGGGGAAACACAGACAGTAGAGACGCAGGAGGCCTTAAGTAAATGTGAAATGGCGTGGTTGATTCTTACCTGTGTGCTACTGAAAATATTGTTGTATGACTGTATCCCTGTTGTTCGTGTCGTCCCTGTCGTCTTCCTCCTCTTCACTCTCCACAGGCTCCACAGCTGCTACAACACCACCATATGGACCATCCTCCTGCACAAAAGGCACCTGGCGTCGCAAAGCAAGATTGTGAAGCATACAGCAGGTCACGATGATATGGCACACCTTCTTTGGTGAGTACATTAGGGAACCACCTGTCATATGCAGGCACCTAAACCTGGCTTTCAGGAGGCCGAAGGTCCTTTCTATGATCCTTCTAGTTCGCCCATGGGCCTCATTGTACCGTTCCTCTGCCCTGGTCCGGGGATTCCTCACTGGGGTCAATAGCCAGGAGAGGTTGGGGTAACCAGAGTCACCTAATAACCACACACGGTGTCTCTGTAGCTGTTCCATCACATAAGGGATGCTGCTATTTCGCATAACATACGCGTCATGCACTGACCCAGGGAACTTGGCATTTACATGGGAGATGTACTGGTCAGCCAAACAGACCACCTGGACATTCATAGAATGATAACTGTTTCTGTTTCTGTACACCTGCTCACTATCTTTGGGGGGAACCAAAGCCACATGGGTCCCATCAATGGCACCAATGATGTTGGGGATGTGTCCAAGGGCATAGAAATCACCCTTCACTGTAGCCAAATCATCCTCCTCAGGGAAAACAATGTAGCTCCGCATGTATTTCATCAGGGCAGACAACACTCTGGACAACACCTTAGAAAACATAGGCTGAGACATCCCTGATGACATGGCCACTGTTGTCTGAAAAGACCCACTTGCTAAAAAATGGAGTACTGACAGAACCTGCACCATAGGGGGAATCCCTGTGGGTTGGCGGATGGGGGACATCAGGTCTGGCTCCAGCTGGGCACACAGTTCATGTATAGTGGCTCTGTCAAGTCTGTATCGAAGTATGATATGTCGTTCTTCCATTGTCGACAGGTCCACCAGCGGTCGGTACATGGGAGGATTCATCCTTCTCCTCGCAAGTCCCACCATTTTCTATCTGATTAATCACTCAAGATCTGATCATCCACAGGAGAGGACCTATACTGCAAGTGCTACTGTGACCTCGGTCTGGGAGATACTATGGCTGCTGCGACTGGGGAAAGGGCCCCTGCCTTCACATCTGAGGAATTGGAGAAACTTGTTGATGGGGTCCTCCCCCAGTATGCGCTACTCTACGGTCCTCCAGACCAACAGGTAAGTACAATGGGTGCATGTTGAATGGGCTATGCCTGTGTTGAGTGGGGTGGATGTAAGATGGTGGGGAGGGGAGCGAATGAGGAGTGCAACGCACGACAGATGAGAACATGTGCCACATGGCAAGGTTGGGGAGGGGGGGCCACTCACATCGACCATGCAGAAAAGTGATGACATTTCCTTTCCCACCCTGTACATGTCAAATAGGTCAGCGCCCATCAGAAAATCGACATTTGGCGTGCCATCGCCAAGGACGTCCGGGCCGTGGGGGTCCACAACAGGCAGGGCACCCACTGCTGAAAGAGGTGGGAGGACATCCGCCGCGGGACCAGGAAGACCGCCGAGTCTCTGCTGGGGATGGCCTCCCAACGTAGGAGGGGTGCCAGCCGCCAATTGACCCCCTGATGTCCCGGATCCTGGCGGTGGCCTACCCCGATTTGGATGGGCGCGTGAGGACATCACAGCAGACACAAGGGGGTGAGTATCAGCACATTCTGCTATCTTTGCGCACAGTGGAGGTCTCTGGGTTGGGGAGGAGGGCTGTGGTAACTCTAGGCCAGGGCGCTTTCTGTAGGCTAGTCCCCTCCGTTAGGCATGGCCCTGTGCCCCCGCACCCCACCTCTGTAGGGTGCCAAGTACAGCTATCCATGGTCCTTCATCACCCATGTGTGCATTTGTCATCCATAGACCTGTAGGCCTAGTCACAAGAACTGAGTAGTGTACCCCGATTGCGCGGCGTAGTGCAGGGGGCTTCTGTGTCTGTCCTCTCCGACAACGGTGTTGCCAATGCATGCACTCAACCTGTCTTTATTTCTCCCCCCACCCATTTTCTTTTTCTTCCTGTGCATGTGTGCATTAGCATCATCAGGCGGAGGAGAATTGGCATCGGAGCACGAGGGAGCTGCAACTCACATGGCCCCGGAGGGCCATGCAACAGAATCCGAGTACACCAGTGAGAAGGAGGGCGAGGGGAGCTCCACAACGGGGACCCGTGGAGACGTCAGCGACACCGACACGTCCTCGGAAGGGAGCTCCCTTGCGGTGGCGGCAACATCCGTGCCCACCGCAACAACAGGTACAGCCGCCACCCAGCGCACCAGCCCCGCCCTCCCAGCAGCCCCTCAGCCTTCGCTCCGTGCCCGCTCACCCAGGAAGGTGGGCATCTCCTTCGCCCCAGGCACCTCAGGCCCTGCCCCAGTTACCCCTGCTGCCCTCAGTGAGGAGGTCATTGACCTCCTCCAGACCATCATTGTTGGGCAGTCTACCCTTTTGAATGCCATCCAGAGTGTAGAGAGGGAGGTGCATCGGAGCAATGCATACCTGGAGGGCATTCATTCGGGTCAGGCTGCCCATCAACGATCGTTCAACGCTCTGGCCTCAGCACTGACGGCAGCCATTGTCCCTGTTTCCAGCCTCCCTCTTCTAACTGCCTCCACCCAGTCCCAGTCTCCTGTTCCTCAGCCTATCCCACCCACACCATCAGACCAGCCTGCACACACCTCAACACCCAAGGGCAGCTCATCCAGACATAAGCACCACAGATCACACAAGCATTCACACAAGCAACATCCAGATGCAGACATGCCAACAGTCACTACCACCTCTGTGTCCCCC
Organism: Pleurodeles waltl; assembly: GCF_031143425.1. NCBI lineage: Eukaryota > Metazoa > Chordata > Amphibia > Caudata > Salamandridae > Pleurodeles > Pleurodeles waltl. Next base: position 711,112,343 of record NC_090448.1, read on the forward strand.
TCCTCCTCGTCTCCCTCCTCCCTCCCTGTGACGTCTCCACTCACACCTGCATGCACACCACCATCAGCCAGTACTTCCATCACCAGCACACCCTCCAGTGCAGTCCGCACACGTGCAGTCACCACCCCCACTGCCATTTACACGTCCCCTGTGTCCTCTCCCAGTGTGTCTGTCACCCCTCTTCCAAACCACACAAACGCAGGCAGCCACCCACCCAACAGCCATCCACCTCACGACAGCCTCCGTCACAAGCACCTGCACCCAAAGACAGCACACTTGACTCTCCTACAACCACATCCTCTTCCTCCATTCCCATACCCACTGCACCTACCCTTCCCATTGCTCCTAAAAAACTTTTGCTCTCAAAACTTAACCTCTTTGCACCACCTGACCCACCCCCTCCATCTGGTAAGAGTCCAAAGAGCACCTCAGCCACCACCAGCCCTGCATCTAGTATGACCATAGTGCACGGGTATTGGAGTCCACCAGCTCCTAGGGCAGGAACATCGGCCAGCAGCAAGGGGACAGCCAGCCCACCCCCTGGTAAGAGGACCAGAAAAACAAAGGGCCGGCGCGAGAAGCCTGAGACGGCTGTCACCAAGGACAGTAGCCTTGGCCCGTCACCTGCCACATCATCAAAGGGAGGCAAGGGCCAGAGAGCTTCAGCGAAGGAGGGCAAGGGCAGCAGGGCGGAGAAGTCAGGCAGCAGGCGAGAGGACCAGGAGGGCCCCACCAGCCCCATACCGGGTGTGACGGACGACACCCACGGGCCCAAGACTCCATCAGAGGAGGGCCCCGCAACCACAAGGTCGGAGGGCGACTAAGCGGGGAGTCTTGGCCAGGTCGGGCTCCCTAGAAAGACAGGACAGGCACCGCTGAACAGGGCCCCGCCGTGAAAAGGCACCGCTGAACAGGGCCCCGCCGTGAAAAGGCACCGCTGAACAGGGCCCCGCCGTGAAAAGGCACTGCTGAACAGGGCCCGTTGTGAAAAGGCACCGCTGAACAGGGCCCCGCCGTGAAAAGGCACTGCTGAACAGGGCCCCGTTGTGAAAAGGCACAGCTGAACAGGGCCCCGCCGTGAAAAGGCACCGCTGAACAGGGCCCCGCCAAGACAGGCCCCGCTGAACAGGGCTCCGCCAAGACAGGCACCGCTGAACAGGGCCCCGCCAAGACAGGCACCGCTGAACAGGGCCCTGCCGTGAAAAGGCACCGCTGAACAGGGCCCCGCCGTGAAAAGGCACCGCTGAACAGGGCCCCGCCGTGAAAAGGCACTGCTGAACAGGGCCCCGCCGTGAAAAGGCACCGCTGAACAGGGCCCCGCCAAGACAGGCACCGCTGAACAGGGCCCCGCCAAGACAGGCCCCGCTGAACAGGGCCCCGTCAAGACAGGCACCGCTGAACAGGGCCCGCTGTGAAAAGGCACCGCTGAACAGGGCCCCGCCGTGAAAAGGCACCGCTGAACAGGGCCCCGCCGTGAAAAGGCACCGCTGAACAGGGCCCCGCCAAGACAGGCACCGCTGAACAGGGCCCCGCCGTCTCAAGCCCCGCTCCGCTGGGCCCTTCCTGTCAAGCACCGCTCCGCTGGGCCCTTCCTGTCAAGCACCGCTCCGCTGGGCCCTGCCGTCTCAAGCACTGCTCCGCTGGGCCCTTCCTGTCAAGCACCGCTCCGCTGGGCCCTTCCTGTCAAGCACCGCTCCGCTGGGCCCTTCATCTCAAGCCCCGCTCCGCTGGGCCCTTCCTGTCAAGCACCGCTCCGCTGGGCCCTTCATCTCAAGCACCGCTCCGCTGGGCCCTTCCTGTCAAGCACCGCTCCGCTGGGCCCTTCCTGTCAAGCACCGCTCCTCTGGGCCCTTCCTGTCAAGCACCGCTCCGCTGGGCCCTTCATCTCAAGCACCGCTCCGCTGGGCCCTTCCTGTCAAGCACCGCTCCGCTGGGCCCTTCATCTCAAGCACCGCTCCGCTTGGCCCTTCCAGTCAAGCACCGCTCCGCTGGGCCCTTCATCTCAATCCCCGCTCAGCTGGACCCTTCCTGTCAAGCACCGCTCCGCTGGGCCCTTCCTGTCAAGCACCGCTCCGGTGGGCCCTTCCTGTCAAGCACTGCTCCGCTGGGCCCTTCATCTCAAGCACCGCTCCACTGGGCCCTTCCCGTCAAGCACCGGTCCGCTGGGCCCTTCATCTCAAGCACCGCTCTGCTGGGCCCTTCCTGTCAAGCACCGCTCCGCTGGGCCCTTCCTGTCAAGCACTGCTCCGCTGGGCCCTTCATCTCAAGCACCGCTCCGCTGGGCCCTTCCTGTCAAGCACCGCTCCACTGGGCCCTTCCTGTCAAGCACCGCTCTGCTGGGCCCTTCATCTCAAGCACAGCTCCGCTGGGCCCTTCATCTCAAGCACCGCTCTGCTGGGCCCTTCCTGTCAAGCACTGCTCCGCTGGGCCCTTCCTGTCAAGCACCGCTCCGCTGGGCCCTTCCTGTCAAGCACCGCTCCGCTGGGCCACGCCGTCTCAAGCACCGCTGGCCCATTGACAGTGCCGGTTATGTGTCGAGCTGGTGTTCACGCAACACTCTGGGCACCATGCCTCCTCCAATACCAGTGGAGTCGGTTATCCATCTGATGGACTGTGGCTTTGCACTCCCCAGGATGCAGCAGTGGGCAATCCACCCACTGTAGAGACTTGAGAGACTGTGGCTTTGCACATTCACCAGGATGGTACAGTGGGCATGGAGGCCCCTCGTGGATCTGGCATCGTGAACTCATGTGGCTGAGGTGCCCCCCCTTCCCTTCCCCCTGAGGTGCCTGTAGTTTTATCATCTGATGCCCCTGCAGTGTTCTCTCCAATGGTATCCGGTCTCCTGTGTAGGCTTTGCCCATGTGTTTGTACACATTGGCCCGCGGACTATGGAAATTTAACTGACTGTGCCGGACTTATTGCCTATGTTTTTAGATTTCGCTATGTTCATTCTTTATTTTGTATATTTCATATTGCAAATTTACCATGACTTCAATGAACCTATTTTATACATAAATTTTAAAGATCATTTTAATTATGTCTTTGCATTATTCCGGGGGGTTTGGGGGGTGTCACTCTGACTTAATCTCTGCATTGGTGTGTAGATAGTTGGAGGGGGTGGGGGGGTGGGTGTGTCGCATATGTGTGTGGCCGTAACCTTTTCTCCTCCCCCCTCCCCTGTGTCGTAGGTGCAGTACTCACCGTTGTCGTCTGCGCCGGCGTTCGTACTCGTGGTAGATGAGCAGGTAGACAATAGCTGGTAGGATGTTTAATTCGGGTTCCATGCTGTCCAGATTCCTCGTGGAGTGTATAGAGGTGAGCGTTTTCCCGTTCGTAGTCTGTTTCTGCCGTGTTTTTATTGGCGGGGCTCCCGCCCCGGGAAAGGTGGCGGATTGGTGAGTTGTGATAGGGTGGGCGGTCCATTGTCTGCCGCCTGCCTGTTGGCGGTGACCGCCGCGCTGTTTGTTTGTCCCGCCGTGGCGGTCGGAGTGTTAAAGTGGCGGGTTGTGTTGGCGGTTCCCGCCAGGGTCAGAATTCAATTTTTTTGACCGCCTGCCTGTTGGCGGGTTGGCCGCCGCTTTATCACCGACCGCCAGGTTTGGAATCACCCCCTATGTTTTCACTTGTCTCCTCAGTAGTGCATACTAACTGCATTGAATCCACTGGTGACACTTTAACTTACATTTCAGCTTATAGGGCCTACGATGGATGAGGAACAGACTTTCCAAATCATATTTAAGCCAACTGGGGCATACGTTTTTGGTTTTCTCGCAACATCTTTTTTGGAAGTTTAAAAAAAAAACAACAATATCTGACACGGCTGTCGGAAGCAATACTAATAAGATGAGATAAATCGTTGCAAAGTAGATAAACATAGCATGGAGCCAAAACTGATGTGCAGAAAGAGGTAAAACAAGCATTAGAGATACATATGAATGTCATACACCATGACATTTCAGAAACCAAGGTGGAGGAAACACCAGAAGGTCGGATTGCAACAAGTTCAAGTCAATGTTATCAACATAGAATTCCACAGCATGAGCAAAGTCGAGTGATACTGCACGTAGGGGTGATGCTTGTGGCAGATGGGGGAAAGGGTCTTACAAATGAAGCTAAGCATGAATAAAAAGTTATTACAAAGGCTGCATCGTTATGAGCTTCGCTGGGCTGAAGCAGTTGCAAACAAGTGGGGTAAGATAGCAGATTAGAGAGCACAAAAATAATACAATGTAGGGTCTGACCGAGGTAAGTTGTGGGAAAGTTGTTCAATCATGTGCCTCAGGTGAATGAACCATTGAGCAATGGAGGAAGCAGTTGTCTTTTTACACTCCAGTGCTGTAAGATACAGCTCAGCATTCAGTATATCAGAAATAACCCCACAGTCAGCGTGGGTCATTGCTTCCAAGGCAATCTGTCACAGCACATGTTTAACTGGGAGGTAAAAGGGAGGGGGTGGCTACCCTATAGATGCCTTAATGTGTTCCAGGATCTCTTTCCAATATGTGTTAACAAGGCTGCAGGACCACCACATGTGGCAAGAATGCCCCACTAGTAGTCTACACAGCTAGCAGGGAGAATATGTGGTGGGGTGTATGCTGGAGAAGTGAGACTGTGTGTAATACCATAGAAACATGATCTTGTTAGACATGTCCCTGTTGGAAAAACTGTGTTGAGTTTTAGGTATATCTCACCGAAGGGTTTCCCATTGCTGAGATGAAATGTCCTCTGTAGTGGTAGTCAGCCAGGAAGTTCGATATTAGAGGAGTTGTGGATTGTTGAATGGTCTGATAATTATTGGAGATTAGCCCCTTAAACCCTTCATATGCTCTGACCAATTTTTCAAAGTGAGTGTAGGATCCGGAAGTCCCAGAGTAATTGGAGGGGTCCAATGCACAAAGACGCAGGAAGCAGCACAGCAACCTCATTGTTTCAGAGAGCAGGGAATCAGCCTTACACTGTTCTAGGTTTTTATTGAGTCTCCCTCAAAGAGGTCTTTAATTTGCTACACTCATCGGCCTGCCAGCTAGGAAATGATTGGGGTGGTAGCGGCTGGGAAACGATTGGAGTGGTAGTGTGGCAGTGTAACCAAGGTTGCGTGCAATTGGAGTTTCGAGGGATGGCAAGTTACTAAGCCCTCTCCTGATTCCCAAACTGTCCAGTATGTCGAGTATTGTTCTGTTGGGCGTAGCTATATAGGCCATGTGTGTGCTTGGGTAGCCACTGAAACCAAGAGAAAGGGATTCATGTGGTACCAGTGTTTCTCACTGTCATGGGTCACCCACTCAGAGCTGTATCGTAAATGGATGTCCCAGTAGTACTCACGGTTATTGGGGCAGTCCAGTGCATCACTTTCTTTGGGCCGCATCAGTAAATAATTACAGATCCTCGGCTCCTTCCCATTCTTGATAAAAGGAGCAAATATCACACTGTAAGTGAGTGATCTCATTTTGGGAATCGGAGTAGGCAGGGACTGGAAAAACTAGAGTTCCCCTTGGGAGGACATTAAGGCCCTCATTCTGACCTTGGCGGGCGGCGGAGGCCGCCCGCCAAAGTCCCGGCGTCAGGTTACCGTTCCTGACTTTCCCGCTGGGCTGGCGGGCGGTCGCCTTCAGACCGCCAGCCAGCCCAGCGGGAAAGAGGCTTCCACGATGAAGCCGGCTCGGAATCGAGCCGGCGGAGTGGAAGCTGTGCGACGGGTGCAGTTGCACCCGTCGCGTATTTCACTGTCTGCGCAGCAGACAGTGAAATACATGTAGGGGCCCTCTTACGGGGGCCCCTGCAATGCCCATGCCAGTGGCATGGGCACTGCAGGGGCCCCCAGGGGCCCCGCGACCCCCCCTACCGCCTTCCGGATCTCGGCGGTCCGACCGCCGGGATCTGGATGGCGGTAGGGGGGGTCGGAATCCCCGCGGCGGTGCAGCAAGCTGCGCCGCCGCGGAGGATTCAATGGGGCCGCGGTACACTGGCGGGACCCCGCCAGTGGTGCCGGTCCGACCGCGGCTTTACCGCCGCGGTCGGAATCCCCATTGGAGCACCGCCGGCCTGTCGGCGGTGCTCCCGCGGTCCTCCGCCCTGGCGGTCAAAGACCGCCAGGGTCAGAATGACCACCAAAGTTTTAAGACATTAATGCAACCCAGCCAAGGGACAAAAAGGGGTGTACAGCATCTGAGATTTATTAAGAAGAACCTACGGATTTGTAGCCAGAAGGCCTATGTCCAAGATGACAGCATGAGATTTAGGTTAAGACCCAAATATTGAATTGTGCTGGGGGCCTTTGGCAGTGCACTAGGGCTTATAGAGCAGGGGGGTGATGCTTGGGTATAATTAGATTGAGGGCTCAAGATTTTGTGATGTTGATTTTGAAGCCAGATACCCACTTCAAATGAAATTAAGCTGTGAACTATAGCTGGTAGGGAATGAGTGGGTATGGAGATGGTAAGGAAGACATCTGCAAACAATGGCACCAATGTCCAATGGTTGAACTGCTAAGGCAAAGACAAGGAGTAACAACGGACACCCTGGCGAGTGCCCCTGAAGGTGCTAATGGGAGCTGTGTGTTTCCCTTTGAGTCGTATGGTGGCTGTTGGAGTGACATACGAGGTCATAATCTTAGGTATCATGCCCAACTACAGAACTACCTTCCCGGAAACTGCTCGGAGGGAAGGACCAATCTACCCTGTCAAAAGCTTTCTCGGAGTCAAGTGAAAAAAATCACACCAGGATACTGTGCCAGTGAGACTTTTCCACTAAGTGCACAACTGCACGCTATTTGCCCCCTGCCTGTTTTAAGTGAACCCTACCTACTCAGAGGTGATTAGCCCTGGGAGCTAGGGCTCCAGCCTAGAGGCCAATATATCTGTAAATATTTTTGAAACCTTGTTAAGAAGAGCTATGAGGGGAAAGAACAGCAGTGGGCTGGGTCATTCCCTGACCTCGGTATAAGGGATTTGGGTACTGCCACCATAGAGGACGTAAGGCCCATGAAGAAACTGAACAGCTTTAACATTTGGTCCTACATAGTAGTTAGAAATAGTCTGCAGAAAAAAACATGGAGCCCATCGAGACATGGAGTTTTAACTAGCGTCAGTGCCTGAACTGCTCACTGCAGCTCCTTAAGAGTGATCAGATTGTCAAGGAGCTCCGTGTGTTGGGAAAGGATGTGGTCCCAGCCACATGCTTGCAGGTACTCACCTATCAGCATTTGTGGGGGGGGCATGTTCTCACAATTACAGATTTGATAATAATCATGAAACACCCGCTGCTTGACCTGCTCAGATATCACCCATCCCCTGTCCCCGATATATGATTTAGCAATGTACTCCCTGGCCTGCACTTGGAAGAATCTGCAAGCTGGCAAAGAACCCACTTTGTTCCCACTTCTTAGTATTTCTGCTTTTTGCGCTGAGGGAGCATTAGAAGTTTAATAGTTCTATGTGCACTCAGTTGACCGTGCAGGATAGCTATTTGCCTTTTGTTAGGTCTAGTGGCGGTCACCTGGCCCTACTTTTCCCAGGTGTCAATCTCAGTTGACAGATGAGCCTCTCTCCCTCCGGAAATTGTGGAAGTCACCCCACTAATGGTGGCTTTAAATCCATCCCAAAGTATATGCAGCGAGGTGTCCAGAAGGGCATTCTGCTCGAAGTACTCAAGATCCCCTTCAATAGCTCTTCCACATCCATCAAATCACGGAGGAGCCTCGGAGGAAAGCACCATTGTGACAGGCCCCAGCAAGAGGGACTAATGCTGAAGCACATCAGTTCTACGTGGGCATGATCAGCAATAGAGTTGTCAGAGTTATCTGCCGTATCAAGGTCGCTAATGAGGTAGTAAGTTAGAAAGGCATGGCCAATTCATGAGTATGATGCATAAACATGGAAATAAAATAAGTAATTACGTACATCTGGATGTTTATAATAATAAGTATCTACTAGCCCCAGTTACATTAAGTCTCACTTAAGTTGGGCAGACATAGCCACTGTGGCCTAATATGCAACACTGCTTCTGTGTACGTCTGGTTCCCACAATAAATGAAAATCTCCACAGACTATCACCTGTCAGCTGCTGCTGCAATGTGTGTCTGAATTAGCGGTCCTGTGCATGTTTGGTGGTATAGATGTTGAGCAGTGTGAGTTTTTATGCCCCTAAGCACGGTCACTTTTATGAAGAGAAACACCCCTTATTTCTCATTACCTTCGAAACAGTGAAGCAGACACCTGCCTTACATATAACATCCACCCAAAATGTTTTAGTAGATGAGTGGGCCCGGTATTATAGTGGGTATTTTGGGTGGGCCATGTGGTGTCTGTCAGACCCCATAAGTTCAGCCACCTGAAGGAGGACAACATTCAAGTTATGTTGCAATATATTTCCTTATACCTTTGCTAGGTCTTTTGAGACCACAAACATTTAAGGAAAGCAAATGAGTGCCCATGGTTGAGTCTGTGGTGTTGAAGTGTGCAGTGGCACTGTAAAATACAGAAGGCTGCGTTAGGGTTGGGCCGGAGGGAAAGGAATGGATTACACAAAAATCACATATCCACTCCCTTCGCTGGGAGTATACGGGTTAAGGATTTATTGGGGGTCATGATATGCTAATAAGACAACAGATGGGATGGGCAGATTACGCATCACTTGGTAAGGCATGAAGACATGCAGTGGACGAAATTAAGGAATCGAGTGTTATGGTCTATAGTAATGGTTGACATAGAAAACAAAAACAAACAGCAAAAACAGCGCAACTATGCCTAACAAAGTGTTCCACGTCCCGCAGAGATCGGCATGGACAAGCACAAATTCCGCATATGGAGTCACCCTCCTGGGGTGTGAGTCATGGGGGGCAGGCTATTAGGAGAACTCTGAGTTTCAACTTGTGGGAATAAACATTGTGAGCTCTGGACGCCTGTGAGGTGATGCATCCGCGGACTTAAGTCCACAGCAGAGGAATAGGGCACACATGTTGATAAAAGATTGTCTTGGCGTTACAGTGAGCCAGAGGTGTATGGAACCAAAGAGAGGTGGCTTTCCATTTTCGGAACATGCCGGATAATAGATTGCATTTGATCCCCTGTGATACTGTCTTCTTTGGGTGCTTGTCCGGTTGATGGAGCTGCACTGTGGTACAAATGGGGCGCAGTTCTTTTCTAAATGGCATGCGGAATGGGGAAGAGTCTTTGGCATGCTGGTAGCTTGCGAGCCCTAACAGATGTTTTGCCTCTGCCAAGAAATGTATGGCCCGTCTTTTACCTTTACATAGCAAAAAGGGGTGCCCCCACTGATATCAAATGCCCATTTCCATCAGTTTATCGGTGACAGGATTGAAGTCGCACCACCTGAATAGAGTAACTGGAAAAAGATCCTGGAAGAGTTGGATGGTGTGGCCAGAAGATACAAGGTCTTCCTTGCTTCGGGAGGCCCACATGATAGCTTCTTTATTAGTACAAAAGGAACTCAAGTCATGATGCCATGAAGTGAGTGAGGGCACCCAGGTATAGATGCCATATGGTGGGCCCTATCCACGGCTGGGAGGGTGGATTCTTTGTATAAGTTGATTGCATACTGGAGATCAGCTGTAAGGGGCACACTGTCACTTCCTTATGCTCCCTTGAGCACACTTCTGATGCATATAGTGTTCCAGCAGCTCCTGTTTTTCCTTCTGCTTAGTTTGGAATTCTATCTTTTGATACTCAAGCGCCGCTACTCTGCACCACACCATCTGCTGGTCCTGCGAGTGACCATCAACTGTTTGTTCTACGTCATGCCAGAGATATCATACCAAATGTCCTGGATACAAGCCTTAAAGTCTGCTTTAAGTTGACCTATTTCAGAGCGGATGCCCGGCTAACCCAAGGTGGCACCCCTCTCCTTCTCAGATGAAGCGCCATGTAACTATATCAACGCTATCGGTTACTTGCAGCCAGGGCCAAATGTTATCAAAAGTCACTTAAAGGCTGAGCATGCTCCAGGGGAATGAGAGACTGTCTCCGCTGCAGGTCCTAGGCATATATTCAAATAGGGCCCGTTATGTACCACCCCAGAAAAGAGGTGCAGTTCCCTCACAGCCCATGGATGACCACCGAAACCAGAAGAACAGTCACCCAAGCCCTCGTAAGCAGCAAACTGGACCATGGCAATGCCCTCTACGAAGGAACCAAGGCCAAACTCCAGAAGAAGCTGCAACGCATCCAGAACGCCTCTGCACGCCTCATCCTGGACATTCCCCGCCACTGCCACATCACAGACAACCTGAGAAATCTGCACTGGCTCCCAGTCAACAAGAGAATGACCTTCAAACTCCTCAACCACGCTCACAAAGCACTGCACAACACTGGACCAGAATACCTCAACAGACGGCTCTCCTTCTACACCCTGACCCAGCATCTCCGCTCCACCGATCTCACACTCGCAACCGTCCCACGCGTCCGCAAAACTACAACCAGTGGTAGATCATTCTCGCACCTTGCTGCCAAAACATGGAACACTGTTCCCATCCACCTGCGCCAGACCAAAAACTTCCTTACCTTCGGGAAACTTCTCAAAACCTGGCTGTTCGAGCAGTCATAGCACCTCCCCCCTCCTCCCCCTCTCCTCCGCGACTTGAGACCCTCATGGGTGAGTAGTACGCTTTACAAATTCCTGATTGATTGATTGCTGAGAGGTCCAGTAGTGCAAGTGAGGCCGGGGCAGGTAGTAAGTTCAGCGCTGATCACCAGCTCTCCACGGTCCCACAAGTCACAAGTTTTATAGACCCTGGGGATTCTGTCCCCAATGATGAGCCTCCAATGCAGGCAGAAAGTGCAGGCCAGTCACTCTTGGTTACCCCTCTGATGCAGGGATGTCAGTACTCAGAGTAACTGAAGGTCAGGGGAGAAGACCTGTCCATGGTTATTCCAGAATTTGAGGCAGTCCGATGAGATCATCCTGTGCAGGAGACCAGATGAGCAGCATAAGTGGAGCAATCCTCTGCATACCACACCCCAGGTGCAGCGTAAGCCACAGCCAACCAGCCACGCCATGTGCACCGGACAGTCTACTCCACAGGATCATAATGCATGCAGGCGCACAGCCTCCATGAGAGTATGTGAGTGTCCCATGATACCTCCACAGGGAGGCCTCCACTGCTGGAGGGATGCACCAGGGCGGAGAGATAGACCTGCTGCCGTCCTGCAGTGCTCCCAAAGCCAGTACCAGTCAAGCCGCTCCTCAGCGGGCAGTCCCCTGGGAGGAGGAGCAGGAATATGTGGCACACCTGTGCAGCCAGTCCTCCCTGCCACTCACAAAAACCGGGTGGGCTCCAACTGGAGACCTACTACACCTCCAGCTCAGCCCCAACCATCTGCAAGGCACCCCTTGTCAAGAAAGGATTTCTTTCCCCTGTACTCAAATTCACTCCCCCCCACCCTGGCAGTTCTCAAGAAGCATGGGCAAGAGTACATGGGCACTCCAGCACAGGCAGTCAACCCTGCCCTCCTCACACTCCAAGCAGCCCTCTGCAGCAAAGCCACTGTGCCTAAGCCTCGATCTCTGTGGCTTGCAACTCAGTCCTCTGGAAGATGATGGCTACACAACATCAGGCCGCAATGAAGCAGTGCTCCTGCAGGTAATTCGGTCAGGCGGGCAACAAGGACACCCAGGCACCCCACCACAACCAACTCTCTCCACTATACTTTTACTCGGGGGGGGGTTCCCAAAAAAACACAGCTAAGAGCCACTGCCTCAGACTAAGCGGGAATCAGCATCACCTCTGCAAAATGGAGGTCCTGGCCAGCCATGCTGCAGTGGGTACAATAGCTCCACAGTGCAGAGAAAGGGCACATGTATCCCACTGTGGGTAACTCTGCTCATACATGGTCCCAGGGCTCAGGATGGTGTTGTAAAACTGACGGAGGCCTGGAGCAAAAACGTGAGGCACCCTAATCTGTTGCCTGATAGGCTATGCTCCCTAAGATATACTTTTTACATGCCAACTAGACTAGGTTTCAGGCCTAATGGCAAATCTATACTACCATTTCAGGGTTGGCTCAACCACTACTAAAGCCCATAATAAACATTCAACTTTCAAGCCCTAATTAATCTCTATACCATTTAATAGTGATCTAATGCTAAATTAAATAGTCCAATCTTGGATTAGCGAATTTGCACCGTAGAGGAAGGATGGAAAGTCTACTACAAAACTGTAAATATTTTTTTAGAAAAGGTGTGGAGCTAGGCAAGGGAACCTAGCCCACTTGAAAACAACACCAATATTCTTTGTGTTTAAAACCTCCAATCGGCCCATTGCAATAATCACCTATGAAAGCTATTAAGAATATATCCTTATGTGATGCTTATGTCTCCCACAGCTCTGACCAGGAAGAAATCATTATGGGCCAGCTCCTCAATATATGTGGTATATCACATATTGCCATATTACATATCAAACAGAGTTTGGAAAGAACCATGTGTTACATAGTTTTAATGGAAAACAATACCAATAACAAAGATGTGTTAGATTTAATTTGAAGTGTGATTCCGTGACAAGGGGATCAGGTGTATTCAGAATTTTCACACATCCTCCAAGTGTGTATTTGTGGCCCAACATATGGTCCCAAAAGAGCATTGTGGACTCTAATTAGGAGACAGAGAAATCATTCTGGGCAAGCAAATTATATAGACACATTACAGAACACCTTGACAGAATTCTATACTTTAGATAGTGGCTGATTGATGATTGTGGGGTATGCCTGGCTGTACACCAAATCAATTATTGAGGCTAATGGGGAGTCATTGATACTGAAACCTTTACCCACATATAAGCCAAAGTGTAGACATATGTCACCAAAGAATTTCAAAGATCTATTATTTGGTACAAGGTCATCTACCATCAATCCCACCCTTCCTCCAAGACTCCCACTTAACCATTCCATTCCATATTCCAGTGCCAGCCTTATTCCATATAGGTGCCTGTACATGAATCCACCCCCACCTCCCTCAGCGCAAAACTCCATGTTCTCATTATTTTTTTCAATGATTGGTTCCCAACTCTTCACACTTAGTTATGTGAAACATGTACAGTATAGACTTTCTTAGCAACATAAAAGCCTCCAGTTGTCTCCACAAAGAAGTGTCAATTTTCCACTCCAATCAGTATATCATCCGGGACATATGATTAGCCCTAAAATAAAGATACATTGTTTGGAGACACAGGCCTCCTGCCTTTGGGCTGGGCATACAGTTTAGTCCTCCGGTTCCAGTGTTTATTCAACACCTTATCAGTTATGTAATCATTCAATCAAGACCCTTCAACAAAGATTTAGGAATTGGAAGCAGGGGCATTGCCAGGACATAATGAAACCTTTGTGAAAGGTAATTTTAATAATCTGTGCACAACCCGTTCTTTTCGAGGTGGGTCTTGATTTGTGTTAGAAATGGGGTCTCTAGTTGGCAGTCGGTTTGCACCCTGTCCAAGTAAGGACTCGCACTCTAGCCAGGATAAGGGAGATACCCACTCAGATAACCCCTGCTCACCCCCTTAATAGCTTGGCACGAGCAGTCAGGCTTATCTCAGAAGCAATGTGTAAAGCATTTGCACATAACACACAGTAATAAGTGAAAACACTACAAAAGGACACCACACCAGTTTGAGAAAAATAGCCAATATTTATCTGTGCAAAACAAGACCAAAACTATAAAAATCCATCACACAGTGTGAAAGCTATGAATTTTGCACAATTTACTCAAAAATACAGTTCCTTGAAGTCGATAGCTCCACCTGGGGCTATCACGGCATTTTGATCAACAAAACCAACAGTTCAGGCCATCCGTGGCATTGCGGGCCAGCGACGGTGTCAGGAAGACCCGCAAAACAGTACCTTTGGAATTGCACGGCGTTGTGATCCTCGTGGTGAGCTCCAGAGAGTGCTGTCACTGGTGTTGCGGTGTCGATTCCGGAGTCGGTGCGGGAGTCATCGGGCCACATGTGTTGCAGATCGAACTCAGGGCTGATGAAGTCAGGAGCGCTGGGGTCGGGCTGCAGTGTGAAGCAAGACGATGCGAAGTGCGGTGCCCACAGCTCACGGTGCAGGCAGCGGGTCAGTGACAGCATCCAGCGCCGACGATGAGACCAGGGCTGTGGTGTGAAGTGAGGCGGTGCAATGTGCGGTGTCCAAAGGTCACGGTGCAGGCAGCGGCAGCGTCGTTGCAGAAGCGATGTCATCAGTAGGCCCAAGCCAGCGGTTTGGGACAGGAAGGTGCTTTGTGACTCTCACGAGTGGTGTCTACAGGCCACGGTACAGGCAGGATGCCTGGTGACGACACTGGAGCCGATGATGCTGGCGTCGGTGGACCTGGCTGCAGTGTGGGATGGGACGGTGCTGCTTATACCTCACGAGCAGTGTCCACAGGCCACAGTGCAGGCAGTGGCGCCGGTGTCAGCAGGAGCGGCAGCGCCGGGGATGCCCAGATTGTGGTGTGAGCAGGCAATGCCGGAGTGCGGGGCCCACAGGTCGTAGTGCGAGCAGCGGCTCGGTGAAGTCATCCGATGATGGCGTCGGTGAGACCAGGGTCACAGTGCAAAGCAGGGCAATGCGACTCTGTGCGGCGTTGGCAGGTCACGGTGCAGGCCAGCGGCGTCAGGGGCGGTGTTGCTGTGGTTTCTCCTCTTGAGCAGCACAAAACACACAGTCCCTAGTGCTGCAGGTTGAGGAAACTGAAGTCTTTGGTGCCCCTGAAACTTCCAACAGGAGGCAAGCTCTCTACTCCAAGCCCTTGGAGAACTTTCTCAAGCAGGACACACAGCAAAGTTCACCCTTTGCACTTTTTTCCGGGCAGAAGCAGCAACTGCTGGTCAGTCCAGCAAAGCAACACAGCAAAGGGACAGTACCCCTCCTCCAGCTCTTCTCCTTGTCAGAGGTTCCTCTTGATTCCAGAAAGATTCTAAAGGTCTGGGGGTTTGGGTCTGCTTTGAACTTGGCAAACTTCAGAGTAAAGTCTCAAGTGTTTGACAGATCCTTCCTTGTCCAGGCCAGGCCCCAGACACACACCAGGGGGTTGGAGACTACATTGTGTGAGGGCAGGCACAGTCCTTTCTGGTGTGAACGCCACTCCTCCCTCCCCTCTAGCTCAGATGGCCCAATAGGATATGCATGCTACATCCCGCCCCCTTTTGTGTCACTGTCTAGAGAGGTGGAAATCAATCAATCAGTGCATTTGTAGAGCGCACTACCACCTGTGAGGGTCTCAAGGCGCTGAGGGGGGGGGGTGCTGCTACTGCTCTCAAATAGGCAGGTTTTGAGCCGCTTCCTGAAAGTCAGCAGGTCTTCGGTCTGTCTTAGGGGTAAGGGAAGGATGTTACAGGTCTTGGTGGCGAGGTGGGATCTGCCTCTGGTAGTCGCTCTTTGGATGCGGGGGACGGTGGCGAGGGCGAGGTCGGCAGAGCGGAGTTGGCGGGGCAGAGTGTAGAAGGTGAGTTGTCTGTTGAGGTAGGCTGGACCAGTGCTGTGGAGCGCCTTTTGTGCGTGGGTGAGGAGCTTGAAGGTTATCCTTTTGTTGACGGGGAGCCAGTGTAGGCCTCTCAGAAGGGGGGTGATGTGGCTGTGGCGGTGGGCATTGAGGATCAGGCGTGCGGAGGCGTTTTGTATGCGTTGCAGTCATTTGAGGAGTTTGGCCGGGGTTCCTGCGTAGAGGGTGTTTCCGTAGTCAAGTTTGCTACTGACGAGGGCTTAGGTGGCTGTTCTTCTTGTATCTATGGGGATCCATCTGTAGATCTAGCGGAGCATGCAGAGGGTGTTGAAGCAGGTTAAGGAGACAGCGCTGACTTGCTTGGTCAGGGAGAGTGTTGAGTCGAGGATGATGCCCAGGTTGCATGCGTGGTTGTTGGGTGTTGGGGCTGCTCCCATAGTGGTCGGCCACCAGGAGTCGTCCCAGGCTGAGGGGGTTGGCGCTGAAGATGAGGACGTCTATCTTATCAGAGTTCAACTACAGTTTGCTGTTCCTCATCCATTCATCGACGGCCTTCATTCCTTCGTGGAGGTTGGATTTGGCGGTGAGGGGGTCCTTGGTGAGGGAGAGGATCAGTTGGGTGTCGTCGGCGTAGGAGATGATGTTGAGGTTGTGCAGCGGGGCGACGTGGGCGAGCGGGGCATGTGGATGTTGAAAAGTGTAGGACTGAGGGACGAACTTGGGGAACGCCGCAGATGATCTTGGAGGCTTTGGAGCGGAAAGGGGGGAGGCGGACGCTCTGGGTTCTGCCGGAGAGGAAGGAGGTGGTCCACTCCAGAGCCTTATCCCGGATCCCTGCGTTGTGAAGGTGTGTGCATAGGATGCGATGGCAGACGGTGTCAAAGGCCGCTGAGAGGTCCAGGAGGATGAGGGCCGCGGTTTCGCCGTTGTCAAGCAGGGCCCTGATGTCTTCAGTGGCGGCGATGAGGGTGGTTTCCGTACTGTGGTTGCTGGGGAAACCTGACTGGGATGGGTCCAGGATGTTGTTTTCTTTGAGGTAGTGGGTCAGTTGTCTGTTGACGATATTCTCAATGACCTTGGCCGGGAATGGGTGCAGGGAGATGGGGCGGAAGTTCTTGAAGTCTCTCGGGTCTGCCTTGAGTTTCTTGAGTAGGGGTTTGATCTCAGCATGCTTCCAGCTCTCGGGATAGGTCGCAGTCTTGAAGGAGATGTTGATGACTTTGCGAAGGTGGGGTGCGATGGTGGCGCTTGCTTTGTTAAAGATGTGTTGCGGGCATGGGTCTGACGGAGATCCAGAGTGGATGGAGCCCATGGTTATGATTGTGTCGTCTTCGTTCACATTGGCCCAGACGAGCAGGGGGTAGTAGTTGAAAGTGGCAGGAGAGTCTGAGGATTCAGTGATTGGTGGGGTGGTCTGGCTGTTGAAGCTGTCATGGATGTCTGTGATCTTGTGGTGGAAGAAAGTGGTGAGGGAGTTGCAAGGTCTTGTGAAGGTGGGATGTCGTTTGTGCTGGAGCTGGGGTTGGAGAGTTCATTCACGATGTTGAAGAGTTCCCTGCTGTTGTGTGCGTTGTTGCCCAGGCAGTCTTTGAAGGAGGTTTTCTTGGCAGATCTGATGAGGTGATGGTGATTGCGGATGGCGTTCTTGAGGGCGGCATGGTTGTCCGGAGTCTGTTCGAGGAGCCACTTTCTCTCCAGTTTCCGACAGGTTTGCTTGGAGACTTGAAGGTCCGAGGTGAACCAGCTGGCTCTCTTGTTGGAAGGTTTATTGAGCGGGCGAGGGGTTGGCACAGTCGTCGATCCAGTGCCAGAGGTTGCAGGCTGCGAGGTCGGGGTTGGTGGGTTCGGTGAGTGGTTTTCAGGTGAGGCTGGTGTTCAGCTGGTCTTGGCTGATTTTGCTCCAGTTGCAGCGGGGAATCTGTTGGGTGCGGTGGTGCGTGGTGGGTGAAATGGATGCAGCGGTGCTTGGTCCATGGGTGGTGTGGCTGAAGGTGACGTGCGGGCTAGCAGAGAAGACATGGTCCAGCGTGTGGCCAGCGGAGTGTGTTGGGTTAGTGACGAGTTGTCTGAGTTCGAGGGTGGCGAGGTTGTCGATTAGGGTGGTGGTGTTGGGATCGTTGTTATTCTCCAGGTGAAAGTTTAGGTCACCCAGGACGACATAGAAGGTGGAGGCTAGGGCGTGCCTGCTGACAAGGTTGGCAATGGTGTCGTCGAACTGAGGCCGAGGTCTGGGGGATCTGTAGATAAGGGTTCCTCTGAGGGTGGTGTTGGGGTTGGTGTGGATCTGGAAGTGCAGGTGGTCGGCGGCGCTGAGGGTGTCATCGGTATAGGTCATGACCCTGATGGTGTTCTTGTGGACAATGACAATTCCACTTCCGACTACGTTGGTGCGATCCCTGCGGGTGATCTTGTAGCCATCCGGAATGGCTATGGCGATGTCTGGGGCCGAGGAGGCGTTCATCCAGGTCTCCGTCAGGAAGGCGACGTCCGGGGTGGAGGTGTTGAGCAGGTCCCAGAGTTCAACGGCGTGTTTGAGTACAGAGCGGGTGTTAAGTAGGATACATCGGAGGTAGTTGCAGTCAGGCTCGGCAGGAGGTTTGGTGAATTGGAAGCTGGTGAGGCTGCAGTTCCGGAGGGGGAGGGTCCCTGGGTGGGCTTATGGGAGGCCAGGAAGCAGGTGTGTGCTTGTCCGGTGTTGAGTGCGTGCTGGCGGTGTAACGGCGTTGCTGGCCGTGCTGGTCTTGGGGACCAGGGGTCCTGGCGCTTGGTGCGGTCTGGGCACGGACGGGTGCAGACGGGCTTGCCTTAGGTGTGCCTTCAGCGAGGCAGCGGCGCGTCCTTGCAGCGGCTGGCATATGAGGGGAGGCAGGGGTCGAGGGGAAAGGAAAAACAATAAACAAAGCACGGGCACCTGGAACAGGCAAAACAGCCCAACTGTCAAACTGACCCAGATAGACAATCCACAAACAGGCAGTCACAGAATGGTTTAAGCAAGAAAATACATACTTTCTAAAAGTGGCATTTTCAAACATAGACCCTAAACTCCACATTTTTATCTGCTCTCAAAGAGAATCTGCATTTTAAGGATATTTAAAGGCATGTCAAACTATGAGAGGGATAGACCTTAGGACATATAAAACACAGTAGTATGAGTCCTACCTTAAGTATACACTGCACTCTGCCCCTGGGGCTACCTAGGGCCTACCTTAGGGGTGCCTGACATGTAGTAAAAGGGAAGGTTTAGGCCTGGGAAGTGGGTACACTTGCCAAGGTGAATTGGCAGTTGAAAACTGCACACACAGACACTGCAGTGGCAGGTCTGAGCCATGGTTACAGGGCTACTAATGTGGGTGGCACAACAAGTGCTGCCGGCCCATTAGTAGCATTTGACTTACAGGCCCTGGACACCTCTAGTGCACTTTACTAGGGACTTACCAGTAAATCAAATCAAATATGCCAATCATGGATAAACCAAGCAACAGTACAATTTCAATAGGGAGTGCTTGCACTTTAGCACTGATTAGCAGTGGTAAAGTGAGAAGAGTCAATAAACCAGAAAAAACAGAGTCCAGCACACCATAAAACCAGGAGGTCAGAAGGCAAAAAAGACAGGGGAGACACTCAAAAAAGCTGCCAGGTCTAACAATTTGCCTTTGCCATGTTCTAGCAACAGGCCATCAATAACACTGTCTATGCATTGTTAGATGATAGGACTCTTGCTGTATTGAAGATCTAGAATTTCAGAACCTTCAAAGAATTTAGCTCTGTAATGTATTCCTGGCAGTCAGACTCCCCAAAGAACAAAATAGCCTGTCTGATACAACATCAAAACGTCAGAATTATTTGTCCAAAAAAGCAAGGCCTGTTTATACTGGATGGGCATACTATGCATATCTACACAGACTTCCAAATCTGTTATCAAAAAATGTAATCTGGGTAAACCTGTACCACAATCAGGCTAGTGACCATAGACCTGATCTATGTAATCTATCCTTTTATTAATGTTGTTTACATGACCTTCAAACATGGTTCCCACCCCTGTTGTGGCGTATGTTAAGCTTACGGACAACCCTCAGATCTGAAATATATATCTGCTCCACAACAAGTGGAACTCTGACATAACTGAGCACCACACTTCAAACTTCAAAAAGAGAAGAAGTAAAAAAAAATAAAAAAGAAAATCATCAATAGATCAATCATAATTTGTAAAGCCTGGCACTGTCTCCATGGGGGTACATGGGCGCTGGGGGGGGGGGGCGAGGTCTCTGTTGAACAGCCAGGTCTTGAGTCTCTTCCTGAATTCCGCCAGAGAGGGTGCTGTTCAGAAGGAGATGGGAGGGTTGTTACTGACTTTAGTGGCCATGTAGGAGAAGGAGTCTGACTGCAAAGTGCTGTATTGTATGGAGTCTTTTGAGAAGCTCGGATGAGATGCCAGCGTAGAGTGCTTTGCTGTAGTTGAGGTAGCTGGTGATGAATGGCTTGGTAATGGCTTCGCTGGTGTTGAGTTGGACCCATCAGAAGAATCTTGGAGTATGAAGAGGGAGTGGAAGCAGAAGGTGGCGACTGTGTTGCTATGCCGCTTCATGGTCAGTTCGCTGTTGAGGATAATGCCAAGGTTGCATGGGTGGTCTGTCGGCGTGGGAGTGGGTCTGAGTTTGGATGGCCACCACCTATGGTCCCATATGAATGTGTCTCTCCTGAAGGTTAGCACTTCTGTTTTGTCTCTGGTGATTTTGAGGAAGTTTGAGTTCTTGCAGTCAGCAATGTTGGGTATGGCATTGGGAAAGTTTGTTCTGCTGGTGGAGGGATCTTCAGTAAGCAAGAAGATAAGCTGAGAATTATCTGCATAGGAGATGATGTTGCATACGTAGGTTAGTAGTGTTTGAGTTTTCTGGGGTCTGCGGAAGGATTCTTTATGATGGATCTGATTTCTGAGTGCTGCCATTTGTGCAGAATGCCTGCTGAGTTGGTGGCAGTGTTGGTGATGCTGGTGAGTCCTTGCCTGATGTGTTTGGTTCCAACGTTGAACAGGTAGTGAGGCATGCGTCAGTGGGTGCCCTGGTGTGGATGGATGACATGATGGCTGAGTTTGATTATGTGGTGAGCAGTGTCCATGTGGTGATTGTTCTGTTGGTGTGTGTGGGGGGGTTGGTAGAGATAGCTGAGATTGAAGAGCATAGTTTGGGGGTCAAAGTTGTTGTATATGGTGGCAATCTTGCTGTGGAAGTAGTCTGAGATGGTTTCACAGAGTTCCACAAAAGGGTGGAGGGTGTTCTCTGTGGCTTTTGTGTTGGAATATTCTTTGACTATTGTGAATAGTTCTTTTGTGCGGTTGACTGGTATGTCAATGTGGGCTGTGATCGCTGTTCTCTTGGCTTCATTGATTTGCCGGTGGTAATTGCTGAGGGCTGCTTTGTGGGTGGCTATGTCCAAGGTGTTCCTGGTGAATCACCATTGTTTCTCAAGTGGGTAGCAGCTGTGCTTGTGGTTTTGAGCTCTGGGGTATAGCAGCTGGGTACTTCTGTGGTTTTCTTGGTTCTGGCTGGTTTCCATGGAGTGACTCTAACAGCAAATTCGATGATCCAGGTGGAGAAACTATGGACAGCGTAGTCAAGGTCAGATGAGGGCTTGGGTTGGGAAGTGCAAAGGGCCTGTGTCAATTCCATTTCTGTTACTTTGCCCCATCTGCGGTAGTTGGGTCTGTGGCCCTTTGTGGTGATGTGTTAGGCACTGGAGATGGTAAAGTGGACAATGCTGTGGTCAGACCAGGTGTGTTCTGTGATGTGTCTAACTATGACTCTGTCACTGGAGGTGACGATAGGGTTGAGTCAGTATCCCGCTTTTTGTGTGGCAGCGGTGAACAGTTGGGCAAGGCCTTTGCTGCTCAAGTTCTTGAGGAGAGTGCAGGGGCTGGTGTTGTTGTAGTCATCAATGTGAAAGTTGAGGTGTCTGAATAGGATGTAGTGGTTGGGGTAGATGACTAGTGCTGCGATGATGCATCGCAGAAGATCAGTCGAGGTCCTGGAGGTCTGTATATGAGGGTGCCTCTTACAGTTTTCTTGGCATCAGTTTGCAGTTGGAAATGTAGATGTTCCATGAGGGGTGCAGGGTTGTCGGTGACGATGCATCAGATGGTGTTCTTAAAGATGAGGACGATTCCCCTAACATGTTTGTTGGTACAGTGAGGGTGTATCATTTTGTAGCAGTCAGGTGTTGCAGTGCTGTTGTCGAGGTTCAAGGAGGAGTTTAGCAAGATTTTGGTGATGAAGACCATGTCTGTTGAGAGGAAAGTGATGGTGTCCTAGATTTCTGTCGCAAGTTTGGACAGGGATCAGGCGTTGAGCAGGATGCAATCGAGGTGTTCCAGATTGTTTGTGGTCTTCCCGGTGGGTATAGATCAGGGTGCTGTGTGGGTTGGCATCTTTGTGTTTAAGGTGAAGTGGCAGCGTCGGCAGGTGAAGGATCCCTTAGTTGCTCGAAGGGAGGAGGTGTAGCAGCTGCCTTTGTGGAATCCAGGTTCTGGGGCTCTGAGCTCCTTGACAGTGTAGCAGTGGTTGGTGGGAGTGGCAGCATTCATTGCTCTAGGGGCGGGCGGACACAGAAGGGATGGCCTTTAGTGCGTCAGTAGTGTGGTTGTGCTGCTGCCTCCATTAAGTATGTCCTGGAGAAGGTGGGGTGCAGCTGAGTGTGCAAGGCTGGAGGCAGCGTGGGTGGGTGGGAAAGGAGCAATGGGAAAAAAATGGAAAGCAGGAAAAAAAACAAAGGAGCACAATCAGAAGGAAAGAACGGAAAACCACAAAAATACACAACCATGAATGCCCAAAAGAGAGCTTTAACAGAGGACACAACCAGAAATGCACAAAACAGAGCACTAACAGAGCAAGAGGAAACAAAGAAACAGGCATTTAAAGGAGGAAAACAAGTATACAATAAGGATGCAAGAGGTGGAAAAAAACACAGAGAGGAAGAGGGGAGATGAAAAAGACAGACAATGACCAAAGGAGCACACAGGTCATAAACGGTGCAATCGGGTCAAAGAGCCGGCAGAGCACTGGCAGTTGGGCCAGAGACAGTGCAAGGGGAGCTGGCACAGGACCACAGAAAACTTCAAAAAGAGCAAAAATAATAAAAAAGATAATTATATGGAGCCAAAGAATGTTCTCCAATAAAAGAAAATTAACCCAGAGTCTCAGCACCAGTCACTACGAATACGGTTATCATATTGGGGGATTACCCATAGTCCAACTATCATTTGCGGGGGGAATGTTAAACACAGATTACACTTGGGGATGTATTTGAAAAATAAAAAACATTTTGGGGACAGCTGACCTCAGACAACTTTTCCCACTCCTTGAACTTAAGATTGTAGGATTTGGAGTCAATATACCTCCAAGGGACAGAAAGCCTACTACATGCCAGGGATGTTGCAAAATGATCAATAGCAAAACCAATAGGTCACAAATATTTAAGCTACATTAACTTAGAAGTGGAGTGGCATTGCGTTGCATTGGAAGTGTGTGGATTGCAGAGGAGTCACATTGTGAAAAGTGGAGCAGTGTTCTGTGGCAAGAAATAGACTGCCACTGAGTGAAGTTGAGTGCCTTGCATGGAGTGGAATGTTTTTTGTGACATGGAGTGTAGTGTATTGCCATTTAGTGGACTGGCATGGTCTGAAGTATTATGGAACAACATGGAATAGAGAGGCATTGTGTGATTTAGAGTAGTGTGGCATTTTGTGGCATGGAGTGACACTGTGTGGCTTGGAGTGGAATGGAGTGGCATTGAGTGGCTTAGAGATGCATTTAGAGGAATGGAATACTAGTACATTGAGAAAAGCAGGGGTCTTTAAACTAAGAGGCAGGCCCCCCTTGGGGGGCTCAGATGATACTGTTAAAGGCGCTAGGCTCTGGGCATTATACTGATTACAGCACTTTGTTTTAAGGCTAATAAAAATGGGTAGCAGTAAACTGTTCCCTTATAGGCCAAAGCTAACATGATTTGTCATTTATAGCCAAGCTGGGAGTGTGCGTCAAAAGAGAATTCACTCCAAACACCCCACCCCCTTTCTAACAATCACAATATGAATACTTTTACATTTTATTACACCTGGATGACCAGAATAGTATGGCTGACATCATATATTTAATTGCATTTTTAAAACAGTGACATAACTTATCTGTACTATTTCAATGCCACAAGGTATTTAAACATTGCCAATTTACTAAAATAATTGTGAATAATCCAGAGGGAGGGCTGATGACTTTTATTTTTCTGTCACTGCGGGGGAGGAGGGATGCAGCATTAAAAAGTTTGAAGAACATTGGTGTAGAGTGTAGTGGCTTTGTACTAGTAGAGTGGAGCTGGTAGCATGTGGTGTGGTATGGAAACAGGGGAATTGTGTGGCATTGGATTACATTGAGCTGCTTGCAGTGGTGTGGCATAGAGTGGCATTGAGTGAAGTCATATTATGTGGTATGGAGTGCAGTGACCTGTGGAGCAGTGTGGCACCTGAGTGCAGTGGAGTGGAATTGTATGGTGTGGAGTTGCATTTAGTAAAGTGTAGACATACTGGAAAATGCAGACATAGATAGAAATGGTAATATGAGAAATTTCGAAAAAATAGGAATAATGCAGTGATCAGGAAAAGGAATATTCTGGCCATAAAGGTAAAGGAGTGCACCATGCAAGAAAGAGGACTACATGTTGAAATGTGAATAGGACACTACAACATCAATGCACTAGCAGCAGGATAAAGAGAAAACTAGAATGAAAGGTGAAGAGTGTGAACGAGACACACACACCACCAAAAAGACATAACCGACAACAAGCTTCAAGTAACAATGCCAAGGGACCGAACTGAGCAGTGAAAAGGGCAAATCTTGGCAAAAAACATGCTCGGAGACAGTGGGTGTAGGAGGCTGGCCCAGTGTGTGGTGGTCACCTACAGTGTACCACCCTATACCGGTTCCAGGCAACACTTATTGTAGCGTGTCAAACAGTGTCCCAGGTAGCAAAGCTCTATGGAGGTAGTGGTGCTGAGCAGCTGTTTAGGCATAACCAGGAGGAGTGTAAAGCACTTGCAACACCAATCCAGTCACCCAATCACTTCCCACAAGAAGAGACACCACACAGGATTACAAAAATAAAGGGACTATAGTACATGTAAGTACACTAGACTAGGAAGTACATATACATCCCAGAAAGATTTAGTTAAAGAAAAAATACACATTAGAATCTTAGAAAAGTACAGAGCTGTATAGGGGCCCTACCGGGGGACTGAACTATAAACTATATTAGTGGTATAAAAGAAGTGCTGCCCAACCAGAGAGGGGGGATCACCAGACAAATGATGAGGGAGTGTAGAAACACCAAAGGTAGGTTCAAAAACTACTCATCAGTCAGGAGCAGAGAGGTAAGTAGGAGCAAGATCCCATAGGACTGCATAGGAACCTCAAGGTTGGGGAAAGAAGAAGAAAGGACACCTGAAAACCCCAGAAGCCAGAAGAGGAAGTGGAGACTTAAACCCCAGTAAAGACCCAACAGGACACAGTACCCTACTCAGGAGGCCTGTAGCAGAAGTACCAAGTGTAGTCAGAAACAAGCTTGCAGACTCAGAGGGGCTTCAGGAAAACTGGTTGCTGTGGAAGCTGGACAGGTCCTCCAGCGTCGTCCAAAGCAGAGTTCTAGATGAAGAGTCCAGGAAGAAGAGGGGACCGCGTTCAAGCCACACGGTAGTGGCCAGGAGGGCAAGAAAGCAGAGCACACCCTTGTGGAGTCACATTCCTGATGAAGCTGTGGAGACAGAAGTCATGCAGGCGAGGTCCAGATGGTGACAAGGAGTCCCAGAAGGTGCCTACAAGCTGTTGCATGACACGCTGAAGAGGATCCACTAGTTAGTAGCCATCAAGGCCATCAACAAGCCTTGGCAGGTGCAAGGGGAGGTAACAAAAAATTGCAAAGATGGAGGGGGACACCATAGTCACAGGGACTCTGCCCTTGAGGGGGAGTCGCAGCCAGCCCACAGGAAGATGAGGAACCAGCAGCAGTGAACGGAGTCCCCACAAGTGACCCACTAGCAACGAGCACAGGAGACACCATGAGGCCCAACAACACACAGCAAGACAAAGTCCCACAGGGCAGAAAATGCAGCTAGGAGTCTGTGCATACAGCAGAATAGTGCTGATGATCAGGGATTCATGGCGCCTGACGCACCTCTAGAGCAGAAGCCAACAAGTCTTGGTACAGACAACAGATGTGGTGCACAGAGGTTCTGTCCCAGTGGCCTACGTTCCTCGTCTTGGTGCAGTCGTCGATTAGACCCAGGGGATGCCACAGAACTATCTCCTGTGTTGCAGAGTCTTTAGGGATCTGGATGGTAGAAGACTCCAGCAGCAAGTCATCATTACCTGAGGTGCCTACAAGTGCAGGGGAGTGTCTCCTCTACTCCAAAGGAGATTCCTTCGTACTTCTTTGGTGCAGCTGAAGTTAGGACAACCCCAGGGGATGCACAGCCATAAAGATGTTGCAGATAGCAGACAGGAGCCAGAATACACTGTTTTAGTGAAAAGTCCTTTCCTATTATGCAGACTTGTCTGGTTCCTGTGTTGCCCAGCAGCAATTCTAGAGGGCCAGGAGCTGAAGAGTGTTTTGATGGGGGCTCCTTCCTGGCACTTAAAAGATGAATCCGAGGAACCACCCACAGGTGTTCATGAAATAGCCCAACAACGGGGTTTGGCCACTGTCTGCGGTAACCACCAATCAGGAGGGGTCACCTATGTCACCTACCTGCCCTGAACTCTAGAATGCTCCCAGGGGCCTCTGCACATCTTGGCAGAATCGAGTGGCTTTCTGAAGGAGCTCTGGGCATCACCACTGGGATGAAGTTGGAGAGGGGAATCAACACTCCCTTGTCCTTTGTCCAGTTTTGTGCAAGAGCAGGGAAGTGTGGTCCATGAACTGGCCCAAACCAGGTTATGCATAAAGAGCACCAAGTGTGCTCTTCAAAGCAGTAGGGTGACGCAGATGGCCATCACACCCCAGCCCAGTAACACCTAATTTATAAGGAGAGGAGGTCACGCCTCCTCTCAAGCAGGAAAGAGTTTGTTGTTCTGCCATCCTTCTCCATGCGCTAGTGAAGCAACAGGAGAGCAGAATTGTGTCTGAGGTGCTGCAGCAGTGCAGGTTGCCAGCAGACCTTGAAAGGCTGGAGGCTGGAACTCTGGGGGATGCTTCTAAGGAACCCCCAGAGTAACTGGAGTCATACCACCAATGCCATTTTTGGTATTGGGCTACAATTCCAACATGTTTAACACCAAACATGACTAGGTTCGGAGTTAGCATTGTGTAGCTGGCCTACTGGTAGGTGGCCGGTAGCCAGTACATGCTAAAATGACTTCTCCACACTTACAAAGTTTAGTGCAAAGGAACTAGAGTTCAAGAGGCACCTCTACTCGTGCAGGGGTGCCCACACACACAGGCACCTGCACCCTGCCCCTGGGGCTGCAAGGGCCTACCATAGGAGTGACTTACAGTGGCCTGATGCAGTGTCTACCTGCGAAAAGGAGTCTTGCACCGTTTCACACAGGCTGCAAATGGCAGGCCTGCCGGTACAATTTGTATGGGCTCACATGGGTGGCATTATGCCTGGTGAAGCCCATGGGAGACCCCTGGTGTACCAATGCCCTGGGTACCTTGGTACCATACTACTAGGGACTTAGAAGGGTACACCGGTAACCAAATGGGAATGAGAAAAGCCAAGCAAACTAAATTTAGGGGAGAGAGCACAATCACTGGGGTCCTGGTTAGCAGGATCCCAGTGAATCACAGTCCAAACACAATGACACCAGGTAAAAAGTGGGGGTAACCATGACAAAAAGTTGGGACTTTCCTACAGTGGGGAAGAGAAATAGAACCCTGCACAAGAACAAATAACAAGACCTTAAATCAACCAGCTATAACAGGCACGGGCAGGTAAACAAGGACGAAAATAGGCCCCCCTCAATTTGTGAGGACTATTACATAAATGAAAACCCAGTAACAGAGCCAGGCTTAGCTAATACTAAAACCCTAACAGGGTTAACTGCAAGAAATACATCCCTGAAATGGTGATCTATGCAATAATGAAATATACTATCATGCAGTGTAAATGAAAAGTCATACAGCGGGAGCATTGATAGGTACAGACAGCAGCTCAGCTATATGAATAATAATAGATGCAAGTGAAGCAACTCCCAACAATTGCAAGTCTCAAAGGAGTACATCTGGGTTGATTGCGATAGATTGGACTGAGGAAGATCAAGGTAGATTGGGGTAGAGTGGACCGAGGCAGACTGGATGGGTACATTGGGGATGGGAAGCGTGGAGTGAATTGGGGCAGTTGTGGCGTGGTAGTATGGATGGATTCGAGTAGAGTACATTGGAAAAGAGTGGAATAGATGGCAGTACAGTGGAGTGGGGTATATTGGGATAGATTGGAGTGAGGAAGTTTGAAGTGGGTTAGATTGGAATGGAATAGTGTAGGTTGGAGTGGAGGAGAGTTGGGTATTGTGGAGCAGATTGAAGTTAAGTAGATTGTAGTGGAGTATATTGCTCTAGTCTGGAGTGCAGTAGATTGGAGCAGAGTGACTTAGATTAAACTGTAGTGTGGTAGAATTTTAGAGGGATTGATTGAAGTAAAGTTGGGTAAATTGAGATTAAATGCAGTGATAAAGGGGAGTAGAGTGGAGTGGGCTAAATTGTAGTTGAGTCCAGTGGGGTACATTGGACTGGAATAGAGTGGGGGTAGATTAACGTGGAGTGGGGTATACTGGAGTAGAGTAGATTGGGTGTATTAGAGACTATAGTAGATCAGAATGGAAGGCTGGAGTGGAGTGGAATAGAAGTGGAGTAGGGGTATATTGAAGTGGAGTGGGGATAGATGGGGTTGGGTTGGGTTGGGTTAGATTGGAGTGGAGTGAGGTAGAATGGAGTGGAGGGGTGTGTAGTGGAGTGGAGGGGTGTGGAGAGTTGTGTCATTGAAACTATTACGAGGGAGTGTCTTACGGGGGAGTGTCTTGCAGTGGAGTAGCATGGTGTGAAGTGGGATGACAGAGTGGGGCAGAGTGTTGTAGAGTTATTGTAAAATCCTCGGGGACCACCACCTCCATTGGGGGTATGCATAATAACTATGCGGAGGGGCTGCACCAACCACATTCCATGTCCTGGAGACCACCACCCTTGCCGGCTACAAGTAAAATAATATATTGGGGATAAGTATAACGTGCATCCTCACCATGCACTGCTAACTATCTCAGATATTACATCACTCAGAACATCTTTTATAACACCATTTATAATGTCACTTCAAAATTTGTAGTCAAATGATTGACGAGATAAGAGTGCATGACAAGTGGGGCGAGTTATAGTTAACTTAGGGTAGGAGTTACTTGAAATAACAGGTGAATTTATGTGGTTTTATACGTTTAAAATGTGAGCCTAATGATAATGTGCCTGTAAGCTTTGGTGTTTTTATCTCATTATATGTTATTAATCTATATTTATATGTTACTAGAACATATTTTATATTGATAAATATGTCTACTATGCCATAATATATTTTATATATATTAATATATACATATATCTCTTAAATAAAAAATATATCATTATATGTTATTAATGCAATGTAATTAACAAACAGAAAAGTTATTGTGAACAAATATAAATTGTAACTCATGTCATAATACTTTATTCGGTATGAAAATTATCAAGCATACAAATAAATTAGCAACACAATACATAGAACTCTAAAAAATAATTATAAAAAATAACGTTCCTACACCTATCCTATCCAATAAATACTTAAAACAGAGATTAAGAACAATTCATCAAACCAATTTCATATCCTACTACCCATTTTACACATATACAAATTACGTTCCAAAGTTCATTAAAAAATAATATTTAGATAAGATTACAGATTTAGACTAATTTAAGAAGCCTCTATATTGTTCAGCCAGGTCATAGCTCCCTTTAGAAAAGACCCCGCCCCTCGACACACTAGCACATCCAAGGCCATACGCAGCCACAGGAAGGCTGGGCGGTATTGCACAAAACCCCTAGACCTCAGTATGGGGAGTAAATAGCGATGCATAAAGGGGGTATAAAAACCACAGAACAAAGTAAAATGAATTAAGGTCTGCAGAGACACTCCGTCACAGGGGCATGGTTTTATAGATTTTTCATCAAACTGACCTAGCGGAAAACACAGATTGCTTCTAATAACTCCTAAACGGAATCGCGAGATCAGAGTACTTTCCCTCACATTTCCTATCTCCAAAAGATAAGCCTCAGGACCCACCCCCATCTTGAACATTATAAAATCCTTTACTGATTTTTTCCTTAATTCCTCCTCCTCCCTCTTAACCCCCAACATTTTTGAGAAATTCTCCTTAGCCCAGCGTTTATCAGAGCTAGTTAGCATCTCTGGAGCCTCGTACATATCCAGCAGCCCCAGTACATAGACTACTTTTCTAATATACATCAGCCAGGGAATATCCTTTGCACGCTCACTTGCCATGCAATCCCGCAAAATCTCTCTATTCAAAGCGGCAAACTCGTTAGTCCAGATGGAGATCCATAACATAAGGGGAGCAATCTTGATTGTATCTTCTATGAAGTCTAGGGCCAATTCAGCATGCAAACAGAATCTGGGATATTTTGGCCAACTCCTAACAACCCTCTGTAGAAGCGATTTTCCTCTATAGCAGGGGCCCTGTTTTCTGTATGCCCCCACAGTGGAGCCCCATACAGCAAGACTGGGAGACACTTTCACCTATATACTACAAGCAGGGCCTTAACAGGTTTATTACCCACCTTGGCAGCAAACTCGAAAGTGGCACCAACTGTTGCATTAAAAAGCGCCCCTCTCCTGGAAACACAAGATATCCAGGAACCCTTGTCATTGAAATTAACCCCTAAATAAGGGAATTCCTAAACCTTACTAATTACTTGCTTGTTAATCTTCAGCCCCCCCACCCTGCTGAGTGGTTTCCCATACACCATAAAGTGTGATTTATTGCAATTTATCTCTAGGTCAAGAGCTGACATAAAAGTTTCATAAGCTCTAACCGCCTCTCGAAGGACATTCATAGTGCGGGCCATAAGCATGCGTCATCCGCATAAATCAATACTGGGATGTTCTTACATTAATTTTAGGAGCATCCTTACAGCGTTCCACTAAAAAATCAAACAGCCCTTTAGTATACAGAAGAAAAAGGGTAGGAGACAGGACACATCCCTGGCACACACCCCTGCTGATCTCAAAAGCATCTGAGCATTCCCCATTTATCCCAACCCTCACGTTTGCATACGTTCCTTGGTGGAGGTACCGAAGCAGCTCCACAATTAAGGGGTCCATTCCCAACCAGGTAAGCTTCTTCCACAGCTTAGACCGATTGACCTTATCAAAGGTACAACTAAGATCCATAAATGCGAGATACAGAGTGCCTTTCCTAGCTTGTGTGTATTTCCCAATCACCATCAGCAAATTGAGGCACTCTTCCTGGGTACCAAGCCCTTCCCTAAAGCCATATTGTGCCTGGCTCAGAATTGCATTTTCGTCCGTCCAAGTCTCAATAAGTCTTAAAATAATCCGGTCCAAAATTTTGGCCAAAGACTCAAGAAGAGAAATTTAGAGATATGACTTGGGATCATTCCGGTCCCTCTTTTTGTACACAGGAATAATACAAGCCGATCTCCAGGTATCTGGGATACCCACACTAACTGCAGCATTGAGGACATTTAGCAGAATGGGTTCCCATAACTGGGGGCAAGATTTATAAAGATCCATTGGGATTGTGTCTGGAACCGGAGCTTTGTTACTAGCGCTATCATGCAGCGCCTCCTTTACCTCTTGGAGTGTAAACCTGATAGCTAAATTAGGGTGATCTTCATATTTTCTCCCCCCATTAAGTCCTAAGGAACTCCTTTGAAAGATTCTACAAAAATGGCTCACCCATGCCTCAGGGCAATATTACAGCCCAGATCCTCAGATGTTTCTGATTCAATAAAACCCCTATTAACAACCTTCCAGAACAGGCCAGGGTTCTTACAATCTACTGCACATTCCAGTCTCTCCTAGGCTAGCTCCTTAAGCTTTAGCTTCCTTACCCTCAGGGCAGAATTATACTGAGCCCTCGCTTCTCTAACATGGGCCTTATCTCTAGGGTGCTCTTTTCAGCCCTTCCTCAGAGATTTCTTAGCCTCATAACAGGACTTACTAAACCAACCACCCTTATACTTACAGGAGGACTGAGCAGCTGCAGTCAGACAATTTTCAAAAGCTTTATTCACTCTAAGCATAGCATCCATAACTTCCCCTGGGCTGGGAGTTTCTGTTAGAAGTGTACATGTGATCAAATGTAGGTTGTCACTCACAACCCTTTCTACTACTTGCAGGATATTTACCTGTCTCCAACTAAGTCTCCTACCCTGATCTTTTGTGCTCACCAAAACTGGCCCTCCCCATCCTAGTTTGTATAAAATCTCTGGGAAATTGAAATGGACCGTGAGGGGGTTATGGTCCCTAAAATACTTCTCAACCACCTCCCCATGCCTAACCACATTTTTTTAAAGATGGGGAAACAAAGATATAGTCAATTGTTGTACTTACCCCTCTGCCTACATAAGTTGGGACCTGATTAGTACCCACAACTTCGATATCGGGAATGTTCGCAAGGCCGAGGCTTCGTAGGCCCTTAATCAAATTTCTGCCCGTAGGGTCCTGTGATCCATCAGCTATATTTACCTCTTGATCCACCTCAAAAGGATTCACAACTGTGCTATACCGCCCTATCTTAGCATTAAAATATCCTGCCACATCAGCACAAAATTCCACACCAGCATCCTCCATGCTGCACTAAAGTGTCTGAAGAACTGAAAAAGTTTTACAATGCTGTTTGTGACTCTGGGTGTCAAATTAGGTAATTAGGGTACCCTAATTTGACACCCAGAGTCACAAACAGCATTGTAAAAGTTTACCAGCAGGACATTAAGGCCCTCATTATAACCCTGGCGGTCAGTGTTAAAGTGGCGGTAATACCGCCAACAGGCCGGCGGTAAAAAAAATGAGATCACGACCGTGGTGGAAGCCACAAACAAAGACAGCCACGCTAACACTCCGACCGCCACGGCGGTAGCTACAAACACCGCAGAGGCAACCACCAACAGACAGACGGAAGATAATGTACCCCCCACACTATTACAAGGCACCAATCTGCCAGCTTTTCCGGGGTGGTACCAACGCCATCAAAAGCACAGCAGAAACAGTACACAGAAGGGAAACCGCTCACCTCTCGACACTCAACGAAGAACCAGGACGCCATGGAGCCCGAACTGCAGATCCTACCCATGTTGCTGCATCTATTAATATACCACGAAGTTGAAAGAAGGCGGCGGCGGCGACGACAACGGTGAGTACTGTACCTAGCACACTCGGGAGGGGAGGAGGGAAAAGAGAGTGATACACACACACACGGCAAGCAACACCCCCACCCACAACAACATACACACACACATATCCAATAACATCACAGATACACCCCGTCACCACTTGGAAGAAGGCAAGGGCAAAACGAAATGAGTGCAACTAGTGTGATATTGGAACAATCAGATAGATCAAGAGAAAAACAAATAATCAGTATACACAAATATTTACAGCAAGTACACAAGTCCGTACACTGTCCCATGAAATGTCCATGGACCAGTGGTCCCAAAAAGCATGGGCGAAACGGAGATAACACTGCAGGGGCATCAGGTCGGGGAAAAAACAGACACTTCAGGGGGAAGGTGAGGGGGCACCTCAGCCGGATGATGGTACAATGCCACTGCTCCTCGAGGAGGCTCTATGCCCACTGCTTGGTCCTGGGGAGTGCAAAGCCACAGTCTCTCAAGTCCATCAAGTGGGTTCACTGCCCAGTGTTTGGTCCTGGGTAGCGCAAAGCCACAGTCTCTCAAGTCTCTCAAGTGGGTTCACTGCCCACTGCTTGGTCCTGGGGAGTCCAAAGCCACAGTATTTCAAGTCTCTCAAGTGGGTTCACTGCCCACTGCTTGGTCCTGGGAAGTGCAAAGCCACAGTCTCTCAAGTGGATGGCTTCTTCGACTGTTTCTGGAGGGGGCATTGTGCTCAGAGTGGATGCAGTTCTCCACTGGTTCTGGAGGGGGCTTTGTGCCCAGAGTGCTTCATCCTGCCAAGGATAGGGTGAGTGGATGCAGTTCTCCACTGGTTCTGGAGGGGGCTTTGTGTCCAGTGATGCTGCACCCAGGGTGTGGCAGTTGACTTCGTCTCACCTGGGTGTCTCAGTCACGCGATGTACCTGGAACAGGTAGCATGATACTCCATGGAGACAGAGCCACACAGCATCCTGAGGCGACACAGGCTGGCAATTGCTGGTTCGTGTCAGTGCTGGAGGTGGTGTCTCAAGTGGTGTGTCCAGGGTCCAGAACCTCACCTGCAGACTCTGACGGCTGCTCACTGGGGATGGGGCTGATGTCCGACAGAGTGGCATCGGCTGTGCACGTGGCGGTGCTGATGGTGGTGCAGGTGGCAGTATCTGTGGCGGAGATGCTGCCAGTGCTGGCCATGGTGCAAGTGACTGTTGTGGTGGATGGAGACACCATACAGTCTCCAGAAGCCTCGGATGGCTGATCCTTGGGGAGGATGCTGCAGACTGACGTTGTGGCAGTGGTGGTGCTGGTGGCGGTCAGAGCGGTGGTGGTGACTGTGGTGCATGTGGCTGCCATCCCTGATGATAGGGGTGATCACCAGCCCCTCACCAGGAGACATCGTGCCCAGAGATGATGTGCCCTTTGGCTTGTGGCCTTTTCTCATCTTGACAGACACTGCAGGGACCTTGGCACTGTCCACTCGGTGTTTGGGCAAGGCTTTGCTGGGTGGGTGGTTGACTGTCCCCTGCTGGAAGCCTGCCCCTTTTTGACCTTTGCAGGTGGTGGAATAGGGTGGTCCTTCTTTTCTGTCGGTGGCACACTGGCAGCTCTGACGGGCGCCCCCTTAGACTCTACTGTAATAGCAGGGACCACAGCGGATGCAGATTTGGCGGCTGAGGTGCTGGGCTGGGATCTACATTTCCTGGCCCTAGGGGAAGGGCGGGGGGAGGTGTAGAGAAGAGGTTAATGTTTGCTAGGAAAAGTTTTTTTGACACACTGGGATGGGAAGATGGAGGGGGTGTGGGAGTGGAGGAAGAGGTAGTGGTAGTAGGAGGTGTACGTCTGCTGAGTTTGGATGAAGGTGCATGGGTTGGAGGCTGTTGTGAGGTGGATGGCTGTTGAGTGGGTGTGTGCCTGCGTTTGTGTACTTTGGTAGGAGGGCTTACAGACACACTGGGAGAGGACACAGGGGATGTGTGCATGGTAGTGGGGGTGGTGATGGGCGTGCTGGTGATGGAGGTAGTGGATGAAGATGTAGTGCATGCAGGTGTGAGTTGAGATGAAGCAAAAACAAGTGATGGACGGAATGCTGAACATTGTCAAACACTCACCCCCAGTCATAGATCTGGGTTTAATCCATCGTTCTTTTGCTCACCATGCCACCCCAGTTTTGGACCCAGCCATATGCAAATGCAGTTGAGATGAGACAGCGAGGGAGGAAGAGGACGTGGAGGAGGGGGGACACAGTGGAGGAAGTGGATGTTGGTATTTGTGCATGGGTATGGTGCTTGTGTGAGTGCCTGTGGGATGTGTGGTGCTTATGTTTGCCTGAGCCACTTTTGTGTGTTGATGTGTGTGCATGCTGGTCTGATGGTGTGCTTGGGATAGGCTGAGGTAGAGGGGATTGGGTCTGGGTAGTGGAAGTTGGAGGGGGAGGCTGGGCACAGGGACAATGGCTGCCATCAGTGCTGAGGACAGAGCCTGAAATTCTTTCTATTGGGCTGCCTCGCCAGAATGAATGCCCTCCAGGTATGCATTTGTTTGCTGCAAATGCCTCTTGACACCCTGGATAGCATTCAGAA
Source organism: Pleurodeles waltl (assembly GCF_031143425.1). Classification (NCBI taxonomy): domain Eukaryota; kingdom Metazoa; phylum Chordata; class Amphibia; order Caudata; family Salamandridae; genus Pleurodeles; species Pleurodeles waltl. The sequence goes on from NC_090448.1 coordinate 711,147,787, forward strand.
TGGTTGACTGCCCAACAGTGAGGCATCTCAGGAGGTCAATAGCCTCCTCACTGAGGGCAGGGCCTGAGGTGCCTGGGGCAAAGGAGATGCCCACCCTCCTGGGCGAACGAGCACGGGAAACACGCTGAGGGGCTGCTGGGAGGGCGGTGCTGGTAGGGGGGGTGGCGGCTGTACCCATAGTTGGGGTGGGCAGAGAGGTGTCCGCCACTGCCAGAGAGCTTCCATCAGAGGAGGAGTCGCTGTTGCTGGCATCCCCTCTTGTCCCTGTCGTGGAGCTCCCCTCGCCCTCCGTCCCACTGGTACCTTCACTCTCCGTAGATTCACCCTCCAGGGCCATGTGGGATGCAGCTCCCTCCGTCGCCGGTGCCTCTGCTCCTCCACCAGATGATGCTAATGCACACAAGGACAGGGTGACAAAACAAGAAGTGGGGGGAAAGACAGAGAACGCACATGGCCAATGCCAGCAACACCACTACCGTTGGCAGACACAGCACACAAGGAGCAGCCCTATGCACTAGGCCATGCACTAGCAGTTAGTATGAAATTCAATTAGCCATGGGGTAATATGCCTAACACCATTTGCTGCACACCTGGAACCCACAGGAGCCTGCCCAGTTGTAGATGGCCACTAAAGATATTGGGGTTGGAGTGCCTAAGAGCCTGCCCAACAAAGTTTGCCCTGGCCTAGGGGAACCCACAGCCCACATCCCCCACCCAGACACTTCGTAAGCATGCAGAGTCAGCCTAATGACACTGTACTCACCCCCTTGTGGCTGCTGTGATGGCCTCAACTCTGGATATGCCACCGCCAGGATCCAGAACATCAGGGGGGTCATGGTGCGACGGCACCCCTTCCACTTTGGAAGGCTAGCCCCAGCTGGGCCTCCACCGTCTTCTTGCTCCAGTGGTGCAGGTCCTCCCATCTCTTGCGCCAGTGGGTGCTCCGTCTATGATAGACCCCCAGGGTCCGCACTTCCTTGGCGATGGCACGCCAAATACCCTTCTGGTGGGCACTGACCTAGAGGAAAGGTACAGGAGGAAAGGAAATTACTCACCCGTCCAGACAGTCATACTCATTGCCCACCAGTTCCCACCCATGCCCTGACACACATACACTTACCATCCTCACATGCAGGCCTCAGCCCCCCCACATGTATCTTCCATCCACACCACTCCAAACAGGCATTTCCCACGCATCATGCTCACAGTGTACTCACCTGTTTGTATGGAGGACCGTAGAGTAGCATGTACTGGGGGAGGACCCCATCCACCAGTTTGTCCAACTCCTCCACTGTGAAGGCAGGGGCCCTTTCCCCATACGATCGAGCCATTGTCGCTTCCAGACTGAGGTCACAGTAGCACTTGCAGTGTAGGTCCTCTCCTGTTGAAGGTCAGGTATCAAGCGAGTGAACAGATAGAAAATGGCGGTCACGTCCGCAGCAGTGCGCACCGTCACTGGCAGCGTACATCATCATTGGCTCCTGGAACCCACAGGGCCCAATGATAACCAATGCTGAATTGCACAGCGGTCTTCGACCACCTACCGCAACGCTGCACAATGCCGCCAGCGCAGTTACCTCATTTCCCCTTGTCCCTCCTCACAGGTCAGGCTGCTGCCCTTTCAGGGAGGCACATAGCATGGCACCTAACTGCGTCACAGCACAATTTGGCAGATATACGGACAAACTACACCACACACTGATTTACCCACATTACTGCAAACACACTTGTGCAACCTATGTGGTAAATGACTCTCTGCTCACCATTCTCCTCCATAGGGCACATCCGCTGAGGCAGATGATGAGATGGCGTCATCCTCTGGTGCACAGACCCCTGGTGGACCTGTCGACAATGGAAGACAGACACATCATTATACCTACAGACTTGATCGTGCCACAATCCAAGACCTGTGTGCCCAATGGACCCAGGCCTGATGTCAGCTATCCACCATCCCACAGGAATCCCCCCTCTAGTGCAGGTCCTGTCCGTGCTTCATTTTCCTGGCAAGTGGCTCCTTTCAAATTCCAGTGGCCATGGTATCTGGGATGTCTCAGCCAATGTTTTCTAACATCTTGACCAGAGTGTTGTCTGCCCTGCTGAAATACATGCGCAGCTACATCGTGTTTCCCCAGGTGGAGGATTTGTACAGAAATCAAAAAAGCTACCATTCGATGAATGTGCAGATGGTGTGTTTGGTGGACCAGTACATCTCTCATGTGAATGCCAAGTATCCTGGCTCTGTGCATGACGCCTACATTTTGAGGAACAGCAGTATCCCTTATGTGATGGGTCAACTCCAGAGGCACTGGGTGTGGCTAATAGGTGAGCCCAAAGTCCCCACACAGTATGAGTAGGTGTCTGGGTATGGGTAGTCCCTAAGGGTTAGTGTGTGTCTAACAGTTATTCCTTGACATTTGCAGGAGACTCTGGATACCCCAACCTCTCACGGCTACTGACACCAGTGAGAAATCCCAGGACAAGGGCAGAGGAATGCTACAGTGAGGAACATGGGCAAACTAGGCGTATTATTGAGAGGACGTTTGGCCTCCTGAAAGCCAGATTCCGGTGCCTCCATCTAACAGGTGTCTCCCTATACTACTCACCGAAGAAGGTGTGCCAGAAAATCGTGGCATGCTGCATGTTGCACAACCTGGCATTGTGACGCCAGGTGCCTTTTCTGCAGGAGGATGGGCCTGATGATGGTCATGTGGCAGCGGTGGAGCCTGTGGACAGTGAGAAAGAGGAGACAGAGGAAGAAGATATTGACAACCAAACGAACATCATCATGCAGTACTTCCAATGACACACAGGTAAGAGACTGTCACTGCTCCTCACATTTCTGAATACTGTAGGACATTGTATAAGTCAGCCTCTTCACCTCTGTCTATGGACACTGACAGTTAACTTTGGCTTTCAATTTTTCAGATCTGGGTACCTCATTCTGCCTTCTGCTATGTGTACTGCTGCCCAACAACTGTCATTTACATTGATATTTGTTGGTGATGTTGTAATAATACATTTGTGAAAGAACAGACTGACTCCAGATTGGTTTGTGATTCAAGGGTGTTTATTTAGGGGCTAATGTGTATAAGGGTATGTGGAAGGGGCTGGGGTAATGGTGGAGGATGGTCCATAGTAGAGTCCAGTCTCTTGGTATTACAGGTGCATTGTCCAATGGGGGCATAGGAAGGGGAGTAATGGCAGTTCAAGGTGGACAGGGTGACATAGTGAGACAGAAGGGTGATAATCAGGAGGGGTCTTGGCAATGTTCTCAATAACACAATCAAAATACCCTGATGGTTACAATTTATTTGATACACTCTCGCTGTTTTAGAAAATCGGATTAAAGTAACTAAACACCCTTTGGTGCAACCTCCTGGAGGCCGAGTAGCGGGGACTGCAAACCTGTGATAACAATCCCAGGCAGCTTGCCCATCCAACCAGGTTTCTTGAAGTAAAATAAAATCAAACTGAACCAGGTAACTAGTCCATTCCTGATCTAATAACTTAGGGGGTCATTCTGACCCCGGCGGTCTAAGACTGCCGGGGCCAGGGTCGGCGGGAGCACCGCCGACAGGCCGGCGGTGCCCTGCAGGGCATTCTGACCGCGGCAGTTCAGCCGCGGTCAGAAGAGGCAACCCGGCGGCGCCGCCATGGGGGATTCTGACACCCCCTACCGCCATCCTGTTCCTGGCGGTTCGCCTGCCAGGAACAGGATGGCGGTAGGGGGTGCTGAGGGGCCCCCGTAAGAGGGCCCCGCAAAGTATTTCAGTGTCTGCTAAGCAGACACTGAAATACGCGACGGGTGCAAACTGCACCCGTCGCACCCCTGCAACTACGCCGGCTCAATTCTGAGCCGGCGTCCTCGTTGCAGGGGCATTTCCTCTGGGCCGGCGGGCGCTCTTTTGGAGAGCACCCGCCGGCCCAGAGGAAATGTCTAAATGGCCGGTGCGGTCATTCAGCGGCGGTACCTTGGCGGACGGCCTCCGCCGTCCGCCAGGGTCAAAATCAGGCCCTTAGTATCATACCCAGCTACATTCCAAGAAATAAGACAGCACTCTGTAGACTTTCCACACTGGACATACATGGTCATAATAGCATTTGAGGGTTCTACCGTGACCTCAGTATGTCTTCCTGCATAGCGTCAATCCACCCCCTCCAGATCCGGGGTGCTAGTAATATCATTCCTCAGACTGGTTATCTGTGAGGCACCCTGTCCTTGATGTAGATTCCTAAGGTTCCTAAACGGGATCACACCAGACTCAACAGGCGGCCATGCATGGTTATAAAAGGGACCCAAAGGGACCATACCAATTTTGCCCTTTCTCTAGGACGCCAAGCCTTGTGAAGAAAGGAGTCCCTGGGCCAGACCAGGAGATCTGCAATTTATATTAATACAAACCTCATTTCCCACTTTCGCTCGCGGCCCAACCCAATCAATTCTTCTAACAAAGAGGATATCCCTAAGGTCCCTGCAAGTAAAGTCACAGTTTTTACTCAGCCAATGGCCAGTCTTATTTTTTAGTTGGTCCGTGGATTCACTAATACCCGGAGCAAGAACCGGAACATCTGTCAACACCACCACACAGGGGGCACATGCCAGAGGGAGTTCCAAACAAACAGGTAGGGGATTTTTCTCCAAATACAAATCTTGTGCTCCACCACTTTGTCAATCAATCAATCAAACAAATTTCTTAAGTGCACTACTCACCCGGTAGGGTCTCAAGGCTCTGGGGGGGGGGGGGGTTACTGCTCGAAAAGCCATGGTTTGAGGTGCTTTCTGAATGTTAGGAGGTCCTGGGTCTTGCGTAGGTTGGTGGGGAGGGAGTTCCAGGTTTTGGCAGCGAGGTGGGAGAAGGATCTGCCGCCAGAGGTGGTGCTTTGGATGTGAGGAATTGTAGCAATGGCGAGGTCGGCGGAGCAGAGCTGTCGAGTTGGTCTGTGGAAGTTGATTCGTTCATTGAGGTAGGCCGGTCTGGTGTCGTGGAGGGCTTTGTGAGCGTGGACAAGGACTTTGAAAATGATCCTTTTGTTGATGCGCAGCTAGTATAGGGATCTGAGGTGGGCGGAGATATGTTCGTGGCGAGGGAGGGAGGTGAGGATGAGATGTGTGGCTGCGTTCTGGATTCCCTGGAGTTTTCTCTGAAGTTTGGCTGTGGTCCCTGCATAGAGGGCGTTGCAGTAGTTCAGTCTGCTGCTTATTAGGGCGTGGGTGACCGTTCTTCTTCTTTCTAAAGGAATCCATTTGAAAGTCTTGCGTAGCATGCAAAGGGTTTGTGACCGTTCCCTCCCAATTTTCTCAGGCCCGCTGCCAGATGGCTTTTCAGCTCGTAGCTCATTTTTCCCTCCTGCGCCTCTTGATAAATCAGCTAAGGCAATTGAGACCGGGGCAGCCTCCACAGAAATACCATGAGCCCCTGAAATTAAAAAATTAGCAGCTTGCCTTATGGTTCCATCCAGTTCCCTGGGATAGCCCTGGCATAAGAATGCCCACTCAGGTAATTGATTTTGGTGTCTAGAGTCCGGGCCACCCTCAGTTGTGACTTGGCTGGGCTTCTCCTGCCCAAACATCCGGGAAACAGCTTTCTCGAGCACCAGCAGTTTCTCCAAGACCGGGGCCAGGCTAGCCTTGACTATCTCCTTAAACTTCATCAATAAACTATTTGCATCCCGTCCCAGGGACTGGCTGAAACCAGTGCCATCCATCAAGCCCATAGGATTCAAAATTGCTGACAGAGGCGGTTTTAATTTAATCCCAGCTTTCTTTGGTGCCTTTTTCTTTTTCAGGAGGGGACCACTACTGTCCAGGGGGGAAGCTAGAGGGGACACCTTCAAGAGCCTCTTACTTTTCCATAAGGTCCCAGTCAAACCATTTGCCCCCGTCTCTACAGGCAGCAAGATTTCAGATACAGCTTCTTGCACTCTCCGTGAGGGAACAGCCTGATCATACAGCAGCCCCAGAGCCTCACTTTCAGTGGAGATTTGGCACCAGTCACTCATTTCCAGAGAAATCCTCTTCTCCGCCAAGTCAATCTCATTGGTGACTACCCCGACAGCTCTGGCAAGAAAAGAGGCCAAAGTTGTGTTTGTGCTTCCCTTCCTTCCTCCATTCTGGGCCCCAGTTTGTTGGACCCTTCTCCTGCCCATCCTCACAGTATGTCAGGGGAGACTTATCTATGAGACAGCAGTTCAGCTACAAACATAATTAAACGACAGGATAATGATTACTTACTGGGGAGGGAAGCAAGAAGCAATAAAGCTTTGGGGCAGATGTCTTTGAATAGCAAGACAATGTCCAAACACTCACCCGCCGAGCAGTATTAAGAGGGGTGGCCCAGCCCGGCGTCTTTCAGTCGATGACAGGCAAAGGAGGGGCTCGCCCTTGGCCTGGGCTTTGCCTGGGTGCGTTCCACGTGGCGATGCGATGATCAGTGCTTAATAGTGCACGTCTGGTAAGGCTCCGCCCTCGCCTCCTCCGCTCCTCTCTGGGACTCGAAGTCGCTGCTCCAAAGTTCTGGTGCCACACGTTCCACGCGGCGATGAGATTTTCAGCGCTTAATAGCGCACGTCTGGTAAGGCTCTGCCCCGCCTCCTCACCTCCTCTCTGGGACTCGAAGTCCGTGCTCCAAAGTTCTAGTGCCACACGTTCCGCACAGCGATGCGATGATCAGCGCTTAATAGCGCACGTCTGGTAAGGCTCCGCCCCGCCTCCTCCGCTCCTCTCTGGGACTCGAAGTCCCTGCTCCAAAGTTCTGTGCCAAGCTTGATATAAATTATACCTTACACCCACGGATTCATTCAAATGAACATTTTACTTTCACTGATGCAAATCTCGCCTAACTATAGCGTCCCTGTATTTCTGTAGATTTTATTTTTTAGGGGAATTTTATATATAAATATCGTGATCAAGACTGTGAAGGTCGAAACGCGTTGGTGTTAGTTTGTTTGGGGTCTTTTCATCCCATAAAAGAAGATTGATGCAATCCTGTGAGTGCCGGATCTTTGACTTTATTGTCAAAATGGTATGAAGATTATTGATGGGATTAGGTCCTTCCCTGGTGCAGGCACTGACACGAAGTGAGTGCGCCTTTTTTGGACCTTTTGGAGTTGATATATATATATATATATATATATATATATATATATATATATATATAAAAAATATGTTATTATTCAAACAAACACCTAGATTGATGGACAATTGAGTTGAAATGACAGCTTAATTTACTATTTGCATGTACAATATTAAAGTATACAAATACATTTAAACATATTGCCTCTTCCTGCATTGTATAACATTGCGTTTAGGGAGGCATCGACAGACGCGCAAACATATGGGCTGCAATGGTATTTCTGAGCTTCCCTCTGACGTGGGGGAGGCACATACAGACGGGGATGCGCAGACAGTTAGAACACCAAAAAAAAAACGATGTGTACATGCCTTCCACTAATGAAAGCAAGCGAATTTTAAAAGGGAAGCTCACAGTCCAACCAAACTCATGGGCATGCGGTGGATGTGGTTACAAGCCCACAGAGAGATTACAGCAGGGACAGAGCACTTTGTGCTCGACCCTAAACAGGGAAACTAACAGGTGTCTCTCATTCCTCTCGTACTGAGTCATGCTGAAGCAGGTGGGAGTTGTTTTGGAGTCAGACAACCTGTAAGGGAATCTCTCATCTGCAGGTGGTTTCGTGCTGCCCCTGAAATCAATGATTATAAATATTGTAAACAACTTAACAATTATTCTGCATATTAAAGTGAAGAATAAATAAAAACCAACCATATTTCAGCACACAATCCTATCACACCATTCTAAATTTACCTAAATTATAACCAGGTGTACAACAGTACGGCTGCATTACCTTTCAAAATATGCTGTCATGGTGACGCCTTTCTACCTGTTATGGTCGTATACATGTTTTAGATGGGTAGCCCCTAATGCTAATCCACATTCTCCAAAAAATAAGAGCTACAAGCTGGGACTTAAATTAACTCAAGCCTACAAGCTGTCGTGAGGGAGAAAGAGGCATGGGAAATAGAACAAACACACTGGAGGGTGGAGGTTAATCTCCCAGAGTTCAGCATTGGACCTCTCCCTCTTTCTCTCTCTCCCTCTCACTCTCTCTTTCTCTCTCAAGGATTGAAAAACAGGGATGGGGCAGCAAGTCTTGATGGATATAACAATAAACCCACATAATTTGAGTATAAATATAAGTGTGCATACATAACAATACTGTGCAAGCTCAAATCCCATATGGCTCTTCTGATGCTCTGAGAGATAGCGCTGGTAAGGATCGTAGTAAGGACACCGAGACATTTTGTGAGCTTGTGAGCACCAAGAGATGCTATCAGTGAGAGGGACTTCTGAATAAGTTCTGGTGTAGACGCTAAAGGTAAGCGGAAGAAAAACAGAAGAAAGGCAGGAAAAACAAAACAAAGGTTCAGGGAACGCAAATTCTGTGAGCTAATTGAGCATATGGGAACAGTACAATGAAGTTGTAGCAAGGCAATTTGTTTACACTATACTGCTGCCTAACTTGTCATGGATGTAGTCATTCCATTGATCTGATTGTCTTTCTTCTCCAATGGACATGGACTACTCAGGTCCTGTATCTCAGCCACCACTCTCTGGTTTTCCAGGTTTCTGATCTTGATCTTCTCTTAGCTATCAATGTTATTCTTAATTCTTTTTTGATCTTACATGTCATGCCACTTGATCACCCTTGTTGAGTCATGGCACTCTCATACCTTATTGTGCCATTAGCCCTGAAGCCAGTATTTTGTAGTCCATTATTTTGTCCGGTAACTGGCCAGGTGTCCAACACCAACTCTGTACCAGTATCTTATATACCTTTCTTATGCGTACATTTCGTAGATTGAGAAAACGCAGTAGGCAGCTCCTTTTTGCTACTTCGGATGCTGAACAATACTTCTTGTTCAAAATATAATTATAAACATAAAGCACAAGGTCATCTCTCCTTGTAACCAAATTTCATTTGCTGCCCTTATGAACAGTGTCAGCCTGCCTGTTTAGTGTGGGGTTTATGAAAAAAACATGTAGTTTAAGACAAAAAACGCAGTTGAGCACTTATTTATTAGCTGCATTATTCAAACACTTTACACTGCTTTATAGGCAGCGCACTTGCACCATATCCTCTAGTATTTTAAATGCACAGTGACCATGTCAGCATACAGGCAGGTTTGTATTGTATGTAACTGATGTATTTTCTGTCTCAGTATGGGTTGTGATGTCACCTAGATTCCATTATTATCACAGTCTCTCAGTTCAGTTGCAGCTGCTGATGGCTAAGTGGAAAGTCGTTCACCACTGTGGTCTGGGGACAATATGTCTACTTTTCAAACCCACTCCAGGGGTCTTCAACATTACTACAATGTTGGGTGACATCACATTCCATACTTGTGCAGTTGGAGGGATTTTGGCATGGGCTAGGACTGAGCTGTGCTTGCGGCTAATCCACATTTGATTTAAAGGGTGGGAGTTTATGGATGCTAAAACACTTATTTAGTTGTAATGAGGTGGGGCAATACTCCAGACATAAGACTCTATCGGGATACCACTTGTAAGATCTGTCAGCCTTAGAGTGGTCCTCCTCCAGACTTCCTCCTCCCCTTTTTACTGATCTCGTTCGTGCTGGCCTTAGGACTCTGCACACCTTACCATTGCTAAACACTGCTAAAGTGCATGTACACCCTCCTTAAAACATGGTAATATTGGCTTATTTAATTTACTTATAAGTCCCTAGTAAAGTGTTACCAGTGTCTCATGACCAGCACACACGTTTGCCACCAGCGGCAGCATCAAATACAATTGCACCTTTCCATTAACATGGACTGGCCGCTTCATCATTCCCTTCCAAATCAACACACCTCAAGCCAACGCACCCAAAGGTATCAGCATACCTACCAAGCCGGAGTTAGGGCAAAATCTGAGAAACAGGCAGGCTCAGTGCTCTAAGAATGGATCAACCCAATCCCACAGACAACCTAAACAAGAGCATCACCAATTGCAACAACTGGATTAAGAACTGTGCGGACTCCCTCACACTGCTCAAACCTAACAAGTCAAGAAGATCCAACAAGCAGGGCAGCTGGTACACAGGGAACCTTCGAGACATCAAATGGCACTGTAAGCAATTAGAAAGGAAGTGGAGAGTGTAAAATATTGTGTTGTTGGTTGACTCAAGTCTGAGCCCTGGTCAAGCAGGAACCATAATCCTTGTCAGAGTGAAACACCAAGCAAACCCCAATTTAACCTGTGCTCAGCCTTCTGGTAGTTTGGCACAGAGCAGTCAGGCCTAAATTAGATACAATGTGTAAAGTATTTGTGCAGAACTACAAACAGTAACACAGTGAAAACACATTACAATAGGATCTCACACCAGTTTAGAAAAAAAGTAACATTTTTTTTTAAAAAACAAGATAAAAATGACAAAAATCCAATCAGTAGAATCGGAGTCATGACTTTTTAAAGATTAAAGTGTAAAATAGCATCAAAATGCACAAAGCGCCACTGGTTGTGTGAGACAGGGAGATAGTCACAAGTTCAGGATGACTACGATGGAGCATGGGTCACATACATGGACAAAGTTAGTCCTGCTGAAAAGTTTGCTTTTCCGTCCAGCGCCAACAGTCCTGTTGCAGTGGAGGAGACCACGAGGCCACAAAGAGGACAGCAAGCATTGCAGACAGTCATCAATGAAGGGTAAAGAGCAGGCCAGGCATCACAGGCAGACATTGCTATAGCACAAGGATTCTGTGGCATCGGTGACAGTCGGGCCAGTGTTTCATGGTATCTATACATGCAAGTGGTTGATGCAGTAGCTCGAAGGGTCAGGTTGACGGAACTTTGTGTTGCCGGATTGTGCAAATAGCAAGGATTCTGCACTACCAGGCCCACTCTTCCTGGGTTGCAAAGGAGCAGTTCCAGTTTTTCTTACTGAGGAATGAGGGCAGCAGGGTAGCAAAGAAGGACAACAGTTCCTTCAGAGAAGCAGTCCTGCAGGGTGGTAGTCACTTCAGTAGCACAGCAGTCCATATTCCTATCAGAGTATCCACAGGTCTAGAAGTGGACTGAAGGGTCCAAGGTTCAGTAGTTATGCTCAGTTGTAACTATGAAATGAAGGAGACCTTCCAGAGGTTTCCCTTTGAAGTCCCTAGGCATCCTGCAATCCCTCTCCTGGCTCCACACCAGCTATAGGAGGTATGCAGCACTTTGTGTGGAGGCAGGATACAACCTATTCAGGTGTAAATGGGGCTGTGCACAGCACCTCCCTCCTGTACTGCCAGTGATGGCCCATCCAGACACACCTAAGCTCTGTACTGGGTGTGGCTGTCTGGGAAGAATACACAAAGTCCATCTGCCAGCTACACCCAGTCACATTACTTGAGATAGGCTACAGGTATTAAATGGCTAAGGCAGCAAAATTCCAACTTTCTAAAAGTGTTCTTTTAAAAAATTTAAGTAAAGTCTGATTTTACCATAAGTTAGGATTTTTCACTAAAATTCCAAAGACACCAAACGTGAACTGGTGACCTGCTTTCATGTGGAAATTACAACTTATTAAATGTAATGAGGTAACTCCAATGTTAGTCAGTGGGAAAGGTAGGACTTGCAGTAGTGAAAAACAAATGTAAGTGTTGTTCGCTACCAGAACATATAAAACTCAAAATTACATTTCCTACTTTTTAAGTTCACTGCAGCTTGTCCTCTGGGCTGTTTGGAGCTTAACCTAGAAGTGACCTATATATATTAAAAAAGAAGGTTTGAAAAGGGCAAAATATTTATTTCGCAAGGTCGAAATAGCAGTTTAACCTGCACGCACAATCTGCAAAGCCTAAGACATGTTTAAAGGGCTACGTAAGTAGGTGGCACAATCTGTGCTGCTGACCCACTAATACATTTAATTTACAGGCCCTGGGTACCAGTAGAACCACCTTACTGAGGACAAATAAGTAAAATACATAAGACAATTGGGGGTGAGCCAATACTACCATGTTTTAAGGAGGTATGACCTCCACTTTAACACTGAGGGGGTCATTCTGACCCCGTTCGGCGGGAGCACCGCCAACAGGCCGGCGGTGCTCCCAAGGGCATTCTGACCGCGGCGGTAAAGCCGCGGTCGGACCGGCAACACTGGCGGTCTCCCGCCAGTGTACCGCCGCCCTTTGGAATCCTCCAAGGCGGCGCAGCTAGCTGCGCCGCCGAGGGGATTCCGACCCCCCTACCGCCATCCAGTTCCCGGCGGTCCGCCCGCCGGGAACCGGATGGCGGTAGGGGGTGTCGCGGGGCCCCCGTAAGAGGGCCCCTACAAGTATTTCACTGTCTGCTTGGCAGACAGTGAAATACGCGACGGGTGCAACAGCACCCGTCACACCTTCCCACTCCGCCGGCTCGATTACGAGCCGGCATCCTCGTGGGAAGGGAGTTTTTCCCTGGGCTGGCGGGCGGTCTTTTGGCGACTGCCCGCCAGCCCAGGGAAAAACTTAGAATACCCTCCGCGGTCTACTGACCGCCGTGCGGTATTTCGGAGGGGGGAACTCTGGCGGGCGGCCTCCGCCGCCCGCCAGAGTTAGAATGACCCCCCGAGTGTCAATGGTATAGAGTGCAGAGTCCTAAGGTCAGTGTGAGAAATCGGGTGGTTGGTTGACTGGGGTGTGAGCCCTTGTCAAGCAACAACCACAATCCCTTGGATGGTGAACCACAAAGAGTCACTACATTTACCTGTGCTTAACACTAGGTAGCTAAGCACAAAAGAACAGTCAGACTTCTCTCAGAGGCAATGTGTAAAGTATTTATGCAGCACACAAACAGCAATCAAGTGGAAACCCAGCATGAAAAACCCATAACCAATTCAGAAAAAGAGAGTACATTTTATTGAATTATTTGACACCAAAATGACAAAAATCCAATCAGTAGAACTGGAGTTATTATTTTTTAAAGAACAAACAGTATATATTGAGCCTAAAAGCATAAAGTGCCAACCACGGATATTCAGTAATACTGGACAATGTCATAGTCCAATGCTCAGGCCAACCATAATGGAGCACAGGTCAGAAACTGTTCCAAATTAATCCAGCTGAAGTTGTATCTTCACAACCTTTATGGCACGAGTACTATTTGAGTTGAAGAGGATCACGAGGAGCAAGGACAGCATCACAAGTGGCAGTCGGTGTAGCGTGAATAGCAGGCTAGACATCGAGGACAAGCAGGCTGGAGCTTCTTTTTGGCAGTCTGCCACAGGCTGTAAATATTGCTGTGTGAAGAGACAGACTGTTGACGGCTTGTGGTGATTTCTGGACTGAGCAACGAGGTTCTGGTATAAACGGGCCCGTTTGCGGTCACGAATATCCCAAAAGCTTGATTTCAAGAGCTTGAGAGACACACCAAAGGCCCAGGACCTAAGAGGCACCACTTGGTATTCAGGAAGTCGCTGAAGACGGGTCAAAGAGCTGCTGAGGAGCCTTTCATGTCTTTGAGTCACTCTGGGGTCTGGGCTCCATGAGAAGTTGCAAGTCCAGTTCCTCTTCCCCAGGAATGAGACAGCTTGCAGCAAGTCAGCACAGCAGGGCAGCAGTTCATTCACAGCAGCAGTCCAGCAGAGTGGCAGTTCTTATAGCAGCACAGCAGTCCTTCTTCCTGGTAGAGTATCCACCGGTCCAGAGGTGTACTGAAGTAGTGGGGTGAAGGCCCTATTTTTACTGCCTGGTGCCTTTCTCCTTGGAGGTGGGAGAAGCTTCTGGAAAGGTTCTTTGTAGTGCATTGGAATTTCGTGACTGCCCTGCATGCCTCAATAACTCTACACACCACTTGCTATGGCAGACAGATTTTTAAGAGGGCAAGCTATATTTAGGGCCTGCTCCCCACTTCAGATGAGCTGACAAGCAAAAGTTATTCTGTTCACTCACAAACTGCAGGAGCATTAAAGATGCCTTGAAATCTTGTTTTTATCTTGTCACATATATTCTCTGGTCAGACACAGAGGTCAAAATTCAGTTGATATCTACAATTACTTTTCTTTCTCTAACTGCAATGTTAGAGGATCATGTGAAGTGAAGTGTCTGGCAAACATGCTGTACATGGATCGTAAAATGAAATGCTGTAAGATGTCATATTTTATTCTAAGACACACTTAAATAGTTAAAAGGTGAACTGTACAAACATTTCAAAATACATTTCAGTAGTTATGAAAGCCATTGTCCTTTTAATTCTGTGTGATGAAATAAAATATTTTAATAGGATGAAAACAAATCAGAACACTTTATTTGGTGATGTGCAAATGACAAATTTGTTTGCTGAAACTCAGTTTCCACAGATTATTGTTTGTGCACTATATAGTTTTATATGTAAAACTGCATGTTAGTTGGAAACGTTTTGGCCACATCAATGGAAAATGTGCTGTCTGTAAATGACAGTGCACTACCACATGGTGCTGTAGTAATATATTTATTAAAAGTGAGTTCAGATGTATCATCACGGCCCATTGCGATTCGGTAATAGCGATTTTTAAGAAAGCGCTATTACCGACTCGCAAAGGGCCATGTATCACATTTGAGAATCGGTAATAGCGATTTCTTAAAAATCGCAAATGCTATTACCGAATCGCAAATTGCGATACCGGCCCCATTCGCAGCTTTGGGCCTGTTGGGCCATAGCTGCAAATTTTTTGCATTTCCAAAATTGCGATTTCTGAACCAGAAATCGCAATTTTGGAAATGCAAAAGGCCAGGGTGCTGGGGGCCTAAGGCCCCATCTCCTGCACCCCAAAATAATTTTTTTAAACATGTAAGGTACACACATGCCAAAAGGGCATGTGTGCTTCATATGTTCAATTTAAAAATGCAGTTTTACTGCGTTTTTTAATTTTGCACCAGGTTACCACCTGGTTGCATATCATGGTATTTTGCAAGTGCAAAATGCCATTTTTGGAAAAATCGCAATTTTTCCAGCATAGGCTTGCGACCTGGAATTTGCGAATCGCAAATTGCGACTCGCAATTTCCAGGTTGCAACGCAAGAAATCGCAATATTAGCGATTTCTTATTTGTTGTCTGCGAATGCATTTCATGCATCGCAGACCACTGTTTTGCACTCACAAACGGCAGAATTTACCGATTCGCACCGTTTGCGAGTGCAAAACTTTTTCATTCATCTGGCCCTAAGAGGTCACGTGTGTCCTGTATGTGGGCTACATTCTTATTATGCATGGTGCAAAGGTTTAGTCTATTAAATCAAACCAAACTGTTTTTTTTGTACAGCAGGAATGCTGAATTCACATACTAGACGGTTCTCTCATATGTGATAATGAAGAGAAAGTTGGCTCTGCAAAATTGAATATGTTCCTAGGATGACATAACAAGACCAGTTTATGGGTCATGTACAGATTAGTTAGGCCAAGATGATTATTCAGGTTACTAGATCTGCAGGTCTAGTAACATTTTTACGATTTTTCTAGGCCTGCCCTGACTCCAAACTGGCCACAATGACAATACAGAATCGTTAGGCCCTTTGTTTGAAAGCAGAGCACAAGCTATTCAGTTGTAAGTGGTGCTGTGCTCAGCTCTGCCACTTCCCATCCTGTCAGCAGATGGCCCATTCAGGCACACACTAATCCCCCTATTGTGTGACTGTCTGGGAGGAATTCACAAAGTCTGTCAGCTACATCCACTCATGTGAACCAGACAGGCTGCAGGCAAAACAGGGCTAAGGGCAGGAAAATGCCAACTTTCTAAAGCTAGCATTTTCAGAAGTGCATTTTAGATTCCGACTTCACCATCAGTTAGGATTTTAAATTGTGATTCCAGAAACATCAAACATAAACTGGTTATCTCTTCCCATTTGGGAATTACACTTATAAAATGTAATAAGACAATTCCAATGTTATCCAATGTGAGAGCTATGCCTTGCAGTGGTGAAAAACAAATGCAAGATTTTTCTACTACCAGGACATGTAAAATATAAAAGTACATGTCAATTTTTAAAAATACACTGCACTCTGCCCTTAGGGCTCTCCGGGGTCTACCCTAGAGATGACTTATATGTAATAAAAAGGAAGGATTGAACATGACAAAAGGTATATTTTGCTAGGTGGAAATGACAGCTTAAAACTGTACACATAGGCTCTGGAATGTCAGGCCCGAGAGATGTCTGAAGGGCTACTTAAGTGGATGGCACAATCAGTGCTGCAGGCCCACTTGCAGCATTTGATTTACAAGACCTGGGAACAAGAAGTGCATGTTCTTAGGGACTTATTAGTATATTAAATATGCCATTTGGGTATAAGCCATTGTAATCATGTTTTAAAGGGGAGAGCATAAGCACTTTAGCAATGGCTAGCAGTGGACAGACGTCTACGGCCAGCAAAACAAATTCTGCAAAAAGTGGAGGGTAAAAGGCACAAAGTGTGGAGGTGACCCTGCAGAGAGGGCTAGGCCCAACACAACCCCCTACCAGCCTAAGTCCAGAGGAGACTGATCAGTACCTTGATGGACTTCCCTGTTTAGGCAGTAGAACATGGTCATTCGCCCTGTACTGCAGTGGCCTGTGCCAGTTCTATGCTCCTCAGAATTCAGTTGGATCCCTCTGTTCTCACTTTCCTCAGCCACTGAACTGGCCCATGGAGAACCCTTCTCCTCACATGTGGACCCCATTTGTTCAGCTCCTAGCCCATATTTGCTCACAGATACAGCCCAGACAGTACCTCCATGGCCAACAACTGTGAGTGGCCCATTCCACCCACTGGATCAGACTTCTGTCCCCGACCCAAGGAAAACTCTCCCCATAAAGACAGCACCCAACAGTGGCTACTGTCAAGAGTGACGTTCTAATAATCCCATGGATCTCGATCTCTTCGGTTTCTCAGCATGGGGGGCAGTAGTCCCAGGTGTTAGGCACTCTTCTTCCACTCTCCTTTCCACCAGCCCAGGGGTGGTATTCTGAGACTGGTCACTCAGCCCAGGATCTGTACCCTGAGCCTGAACCGGAGTCAGGGGTGTCGTTTCTCCCCCACCCCTCCATCTGGACCTCTGTTCCCCCAGTTTGGGATTGGTACACCCAGATGCCTAAGTTTCAGGGAACCCTGGGGTGCTACCCCTCCTAGCTCTTTCATCACTAATGGCAACTCATTCCCCAGAATACAGTTAATGGGCATGTGGGGACTAACTATGAACCTTCTTTGGGTCACCTCCCCCACCCTACTCCAGGGAAACCAGGGCCATGGGGAGGACAAAGACCTGGGCCTGGGTTACCCTGTACACCTGACCGGTGTACTGCTCTGGGAAAACTATTCTTTCCACTACCATGGTCTTGCTGGCCCCAGCAGTGACAGGGACCCCATTCACCTTGACCTGGTGGAAGTGACAACTCCCACATTCAGGGATCACCAGTCTATCCTGTGAGTTCAATCCCTAACCCAACTAAGGGACATTAAGGAATGATCTATTTCCTGCCCGCTGGGGACTACCTACCTCTAAAACCATATTGGCCACCCTGTAGAGGTCCCACCAGTGTGTGGTTTCTTTGGATAGACAGAGTCTAGCTGTTTGTGCCTAGCTGGGAACAACTGAAGCAGCGTGGTTGGAAATAGGTGCCCTGAGCTACCGTCTACCAGAGCCCTTTCCTTCTTCTTAGAAGTGACATGGGAATCCTGTCCTTCCGACTTAACTTGAGACTTGTCTGGGTCTCCCTTGACCTCACCCTCACTCTGATGGGGGAACCTCAACCATCCTTCTTGGGGTCACCCCAGGTACTTTTTGGACACTCAGAGGTCCGCCTCCTTATAAAGGTTTCTGAGATCAGCAAGCTTGCTATCTACCAGCTACTGGTACAGCTCTGTATAAACAGGTATTGGAGCTTGTGCTCCCTCAGATTCAGGTTATGCAGCCTAACAAAATTATCCACTTTGCGTCCCCACACCCAGCCCATTCAGTGCCTTGCTAGAATAGCCTAAGAAGACCACCCAGGGCTGGTTTGGGAGTTTGTGGCCATCCCTAACCCTCTATATGAACTTCTCATGGTAAACCCGAAATTGGTCAGAGGAATGGCCTTCAGGAGGGCATACTTAGTCAGGTCCTCCACTTCTAGTGTCAGGAGTGTGTACTTCCCCACCGTGGGCATGTACCTCCACAAGCCCCCCCCGTACTCCTCTCGGCCCTTGTGTACCCTTAGTGCTACCTCATATGCTGAGAACCATTTATCTATATTATCTCCCAGCACATAATTGGGCACCAGGTTCCTGGGTATGCGGACCTTCACTTATATACTGGACGCTGCTATATGCTGCCACTATTACTGCTGGACTCCACTTTCTTGGCTTTTATGTCCAGAACCTTGAGTTTGAGTTTGTGAATCAACCTTTTTTCCTCCATCCTCAGCTTGGCCAGCTACTGTCAACTGCTAGCGCTAAGTTGGGCTCTCGTGATAGCTCAAGACCTTGGGCTAGGTCCTCTCTCTCCACAACCTGTGTTTGGGCTCCCTCCTCCTCATTGCCATTCAACTCATCCTGTTCTGAGGTGGCTTGCCACCTATGCACCTACTCAAAGGCCCTGATAGCTACCTGGAGATCAAGCTTGCTAGCCCTTTTGTCTACTTTCAGTCCCTTCTGGTAGTACAGTTTCAGCAGCTCAACCCTGCAGAGGGTGTCATAGTTGCATGGTTCCATCTCCAAAGTGCAAAAAGGAAGTTAGGACACTTACATTTAGAAAAGGGAGAAAATAGGAAATGGAAAAACTAAGGAAGAATTTAAAAAGGGGTCACTCTGATGTCAAATTATATATCTGGGATTTTCATGTTACACAAATCACTGTATGGTACTGCACAAACACAAGCTATGGTCAACACCGTTGACCACCAATGTGAGAAATGGGGTGGCTGGTTGACTAGGGTGTGAGCCCTGTAAAGCAACAGTCACAATCCCTGACAGTGTGAACCACAAAAAGTCACTAAATTAACCTGGGTTTAGCCCTGTGTGACTTAGCACAAAAGAGTAGTCAGGCTTACCTTGGAGGCAATGTGTAAAGTATTTATGCAGCACACAAATAGTAATAAAGTGAAAACTTAACAAAAGAAAAATCCCAAACCCATTCAGGAAAATAGAGTAAATTTTAATAAATTACTTGACATCAAAACAACATAAATCCAATAAGTAGAACCAGAGTTATGAATTTTTAAAGAACAAACTGCAATACTGTGCCTAAAAGCATAAAGCTCCACCCACGGCTATCTGGTCACGCTGGACCCGGTCAAAGTCAAAAGTTCAGGCCTACCACGATGGTGCCAGGGTCGTATACCGTCCCGGATTAGTCCCGCTAAAGTTTTACCCTCTCAGGTTTTGTGCCAAAAGTCCTGTTTACACTGGAGAGGATCACGAGGAGCAAGGAGAGTGTCGCTGGCAGCAGTTGGCCTGGCACAAAGAGCAAACAGGGCGTTGTAAACTTACGGATTGGAGCTTCGCGTTGGCGGTCCACAGCAGGCTGTTGATGATGCTGTGTGAATAGATGGGCTGGCAGCAGCACATGCTGATTTTCAGAATGAGCAGCGCTGTCCTGTTGCAAACAGGCCTGTTTGCAGTCCTGGAGAGCCCTAAGGCTTGATTTCAAGAAGTTGAGAGCCACACCAAATGTCCAGGACCTGGGAAGTACCACTTGGGGGTCAGGAACTCACAGAAGACGGGTCCAGGACCTGTTGGGGAAGCCTTTTATGCCCCTGTGGCTCACATCCAAAGGCCAGCAGATTAGTCCTTTGAGTCACTCTTCAAGGTGAAGTTACAAGTCCAGTTTTCCTTCCCTGGCAAGAGGGCAGCATGTCAGCAGAGCAGGGTAGCAGTTCCTTCAGAGCAGCAGTTCAACAGAGTGGCAGTCCTTGTAGCAGCACAGCAATACTTTTACCTAGCAGAGTATACACAGGCTAGGCCTTGCAGACAAGCGGGCTGGAGCTTCTTTTTGGTGGTCTGCCACAGGCTGTCGATGTTGCTGTGTGAAGAGATGGGCTGGTGGCGGGTCATGCTGATTTTTGGACTGAGTGATGCGATTCTGGTGCAAACTGGACAGTTTGCGGTCGCGAATAGCCCAAAAGCTTAATTTCAAGAGCTTGAGAAACACACCACTTCGTGGTCAGGAAGTCCGAGGAGCCTTTCATGTCCCTGACCCTCAGGTCAAGAGGCCAGCAGACTAGGCCTTTGAGTCACTCTGGGGTCAAGGTGAAGTTGCAGGTCCAGTTCCCCTTCACCAGGTATGAGACAGCAGGCAGCAGGCCGACACAGCAGTGCAGCAATTCCTTCAGAGCAGCAGTCCAGCAGAGTGGCAGTTCTTATGGCAGCATAGCAGTCCTTCTTCCTGGTAGAGTATCCACCGGTCCAGAAGTGTACTGAAGTGGTGGGGTAAAGGGCCTATGTTTATACTCTGGTGCCCTTCTCTTGGAAGGTGGGAGAAGTTTCTAGAATGGTTCTTTGAAGTGCATTATATTTTTATTGACTCCCCTTCCCTGGCTCAAAACTGGTTGCAGTGACAATTCAGGGCGGTTAAGCCCTTTGTGTAGAAGCACAGCAGAGGCTATTCAGTTGTGAGTGGGGTTGTGCACAGCTCTGCTACCCATACTGCCAGCAGAATGGCCCATTCAGACACAACTAAACTCTCTATTGTGTGTCTATCTGGGAAGAATTAAAAAATACTGTCATCTGCACCCAGTCATATAACCCAAGACAGGCAGCAGGCACAAAAGGACTAAGGGCAGGAAAAGGCAAACTTTCTAAAAGTGGCATTTTCAGAATTGCAATTTAAAATGTGGATCCAGCATAAGTTAGGATTTTAAATTGTGATTCCAGAGACACCAAACATGAACTGGTTATCTCTTCCCATTTGAAAATTACAGTTATAAAATGTAACTAGGCAATTCCAATGTCATCCTATGGGATATCATGTCAAACATTTTAAATACACTGCACCCTGCCCTTGGGACTGTCCAGGCCTACCCTAGGGATGACTTATATGTCTTAAAAAGGAAAGTGTGGGCCCGGCAATGGGTTTATTTTGCCAGGTGATAATGGCAGTCTAAAACTGTACACACAGGGTCTGCAATGTCAGGCCTGAGACGTGTTTAAAGGGCTACTTAATTATGTTGCATAATCTTTACTGCAGGGCCACTAGTAGCATTTAATTTACAGGCCATTAGTGCATATAGATGACTATTACTAGTGATGTTTAAGTAAATTAAATATACCAATTGGGGATGAGCCAATGTTACCATGGTTTAGGGAGGAAGCACTTGCACTTTAGCACTGGTTAGCAGTAGCAAAGTGTGCAGAGTCCTAAGGTCAACAAAAACAAGATCATTAAAAAAATGGAGAAGGAAGGCAAAGGGTTAGGGGTAGACCACCCCAAAGCTGGCAGGTCAAACAAAGAGCCAGCCATGAAACCACTTATAGAACCAACTATAAGGCTGCACTCAGACGCTACCACTAGCAACTAACAGACACCAAAAGAAGACTGAGACCACTAGGAGAATGCATTGAATGATGCTCCAACAACTGCAAGATCTTCTTGATTGTCAAGGACTTCACTACACCCTCAGTCCCCGTCAACAATATGAACCCCTCCCAAAACCTCTGTTACAACCTCTGAAACTTCTTTTGCAGAAAAATCACAAAATCACAAACGTCTACAGCAACTTTGCACACCAACCTGACCCTAGCAAACTCATAGTCTGTCTATCTATCACCAAGACACCAATCTGACCGAATAGATGACCCTCACCAGAGACGACACAGCATCAATCAAGTGGATTATTCACTCAGGGGCCCCAACAGATTCATGCCCCCCACCACATATACAACCTAGAAATGTCACCAATCATCACTGCCCTCCCCCACATCATCAACACTTCTGTCACATTTGCCATATTTGTGGATGACTGGAGACATGCAGAAGTCAAGGCACTCCTCAAGAAACCATCAGCTGATCCAAACCAACTGAGCAACTTCCAACCTATCTTCCTGTTCCCCTACCAGGCCAAAGTAAATAGAAGCCTATCAACAAGCAGATCTCAACCCTCCTCAAATTTCGCCATCTGCTGGACAGCACCCAATCTGGATTTGGAAAGAACCACAGCACCAAAACCACACTCATTGCAGCCACTGACAACATCTAGAGCATCTTGGATCAAAGAGAAACAGCAGCCCTCATCCTGCTTGACCTACCTGTGGTTTTCAACACTGTCTCCCACAATGCTCTTATCAGAAGACTCCATGAGTTAGGCATCCAAGGATCCACACCAAACTGAATCTGCTTCCTCCTCATGGGAAGAACCCAAAGGTCAGACTGCCACCGTTCATATCTGAGACCAAGAGCCTGATCTGCAGAGTCTGTTCAAAGTCTACATTACACCACTTGCCAACATCACCGATCCCAAGGTATCACCATCATCTCCTATGCCAATGACACCCAACCCATCCTCCCCCTGACGGACAAGACAACCACCACCAGAAATAACTTCACCAAGTGCATGACCATTGTAGCAGATTGAATGAGAATTAGCTGCTTGAAGCTCAGCTCCAATGAGACTGAAGTATTGGTCTTTAGAAACAAGACTTCCCCATGGGTTTCTACCTGGTGGTCTTTGGAGCTAGGACCAACACCATCACCTACTGACTACGCAAGAAATCTGGGGCTCATCCTAGATGGCAAGCTCAACCAACAGCAAAAGTCAATGCAGTGAGCATCACCATGCTCCCACATCCTATGCATGCTACAAATGATCTTCAAGTGGCTAACATAGAACACCAGAAGGATTGACATGCAAGCACTCATCATAAGCAGGTTTGATACGGCGATATATTCTATGCCACAATGTCCAAGCAACTCCTACAAAGACTTTAGACCAGTGGTTCCCAACCGGTGGTCCGGGGACCCCTGGGGGTCCGTGAAGCCTTCTCAGGGGGTCCGCGACTGCTTGGAAAATTAAAAGGTATTAACAAATATTGACAAATTAGGTCCTCAGCTTACAGTAATGACTCAGGCGGGGGTCCCCCGATTCCAATGATGATTCAGTGGGGGTCCCTGGGTTCCATTAATCAAAAGGTTGGGAACCACTGCTTTAGACCATCCAGAACGCCACTGCAAGAATCATGCTCAACCTTACACACAGCACTCACATCATATCACACCTAAAGGAGCTCTACTAGCTCCCCATTCACAAGAGCAGTGAATTCAAACTTGTCACACACGTGCAAAGCCTTACACAACAATGAACCGGCATAGTTGAATAGCCGCATACACTTTCACTAGCCTGCCAGACAATTATTCTCTGCCTCACTTGCACACATCGCCTACATTCATGAAAGCAGAGCAGGAGGTCGCTTGTTCTCCTACATCGCTCCTCGATTTCTGCAAGAGGCTGAAGATCTGGCACACGCCCACATACCTGTTCAAGCACCTGACTACCCACAGTTGGTTAGCACGCTGTTCAAAGCAACACATACATGTCTATTATACAAGGAACAAATTAATTGGGCAAAGCCCCCAAAAACCAAGTCACACCAACCTTAGAGCCAGACAGATTGCCTCAATATGAATGATCTGTCACTGAAAGATATTATTTCCACTGTTTACCTTTAACATATCAGTGATGCTCATGGATTTTACTAACATTTCTACGTTTTTAGCATTATGAGTTTTATCTAGGGGCTCAATATTTTGTTTTTCGAATGATATCAAGAACTTGAATGGTCTAAGCCCCACAGGGATTACCTTAGCAACTTGAGAGGTTGTCTGAAAATGCCATGACATGTTCCTTGAAATGCAGATTTTAAATATCAATACTCCTAAATGACTTCCAGATTGAAGTTATTCAGAGACCATGAACACGTGCATTTTGGTCGGACGCCCAAATGCCATTCCTGTAGTCGTACTTAACTTGATCTTCAGCGTGTTATTTATGCAAAGTAATTCAAGGCTGTACGTTTTTCAAACTTAAGAATGCTAAATCAAAAAATCAGCCTAATGAAACCTCCCTACCGATCCCATCCCATCCTAAAAAAGAAGTAACAAACATCAGCTAAATAAGCCCGTTAGTAGGACAGGTAAATAGAGAGCACACATGTTAGAACACAGACTTGCTTAAGGTTGTTTACAATCTATCTTGTTGGTAAATTTGTTAAAGGTGCCAGCTCATACTCACAGTGTGAAGATCAGTGATAGTACTTTAAAGGTCAGATGGAACTCCCCATTATACGAATATCGTACACCGAAGTTATTTGGCCATTCTTTCGTTTTAGACCTTAATATGGAGTAGTCAACTCGATAAAAAAAATTGCATATTCGCCCTGAAACTCTGCTTTTTTCACATATTTCTTCGTCAACAATTCAAGGCTAGCAAATTATCAGTTGTAGTGCTTTTGGCCTTAATCCCGCATTGCTCCAAAGGCTGATAACTTATCTGCATTATGCAGGTGAGTCAACATTTCAAAATGACTTTAGTGAAGAGCTTCCTCTGGGAACCAGCAAAGCCATGGGTCAATAGTTATCTGCCTCACTTACCGGTCCCTTCTTATGTGTAGGACATTTCAGACTTTTGGTCCATAGTGAGGATAGATAAATTAACATTACTTTGATGTCCCTCTATGAATCGTAGCTTGAATACTTACTGCTGCATCTTGATATATAATTATCAGTATCCTGCATGGACGTCAATACACCAAAATGCGAGGGGTAGTAGAAGTGACATCACACATCATTTGACCTTTACTTTCACTTACACACATGCTTACACACACACACACATACACACACACTCTCACAAAAACACCAAAATACGAGTAGCGGAAGTGACATCACACACCATTTGATCTTTCACTTACACACATACACTCACACACTCTCTCTCATAAAAAACACACTCTCACCCCAAGCACGTATACAACATACATTTAAAAAGAGTTTTTTACTTACCTCGGCTGCCAGATAGGGACATATCCCAACTAATTGTACTCCATTTTTAATAGAAAAATAGTGAATATTGTTCACTGTTTGTGCAGTAAAAAATGACATAAAGCCAGGAAAGCAAAGCCCCAAACTGTGTCCATTAGGACAAGCTGCCCCTATGTACCGGGTATCATTTTGCCACCTCTGAAGCCAGGGGTCACAAAGGCCGTGCCAGGGGTCTCAAGGGGCAAGCCAGGGGTCGCCGCTGCCATGTTACCCTGTTTGGTTTGTTTGCCCAGGCTTGGACTGATGTATTTTTTAGTTCTAGCCTAGAGACTACCTTAGCTGTCTCGCTAACTTCATGATTTCAAAAAAGGACCGCAGACAGCTTTAGCTGCCTCGCTAACCTCATGTGTTCCAAACATAATTAAAAGAAAAATACAAACGTACATACACAGAGAGGCTTTAGGTCAAACTTGTTAATGCATAGGTATATTCATTCGCAGTTCACGTGCTGCTACCGACCATCACAGCCTCAGGCAATGGCACTATCAGCTCTCTTAACTGTTCAGCCATGACCCATCCTGTGTAATTAGACTGTATTTTGCATGCTGTTTTTTTGGTTCTGCTTACCTTAAACTGGGATACCAATACACAATTGGCCACTTCCGTCTGCACACAGCTGCGAAGATACATGCTAAATACGACATTGAAGATAAGTTGCTTCATTTGCAAAGTCTGACTTACATACGGAAATAGCAGAACTTACAAATACAAAGTGCTCACAAAAGGTGACCTTCAATTGTAAATCTTTTTTTCTCACATTTAATATCTCACACAATTATATAATATTATCTGTGAATAAATGCATCTCTAGTGTGGCAAGTGAATATTTCATGGTAGAGTTACACTGGTAATTTTGGGACTCCGCTCCAACACCTTACAACCTAAAATGATTGGTGGTTGACTGGTGGTTTGCTCCTATCTTAGGCAGGAGTAAACCAGTTTATGAGGTGGAAAGGGGAAAATAATTCCTCTACAAATGCTAGGGGTAAAAATAGGGGTATAATAGGGGTTTAGCTCCCAAGGTGTGGCTTCACAACTTTTTAGGGATTGAGTCCACTGTGTGGATCATCAATGTGCAGTAAATAAGTGAGATGTCAGGAATACTAACACATCAAGAATACAGCGGGTGCATTGTACAGTACAGTAGAAGAAATTAGAATGGTGCATACGTTGTACAAACTAAGTGTAGGGGCCCAAAGTACTTCATAGGAGCCTGGGGATGCTGACTGCTGGGGATTTCATACACAAATGACTGTGGCATAACATGAAGCTGTTGCTTCTCTATACTGCGCAGTGACAAAGCGCAAACTACAAAACAATTTCTTCAACATTTTCTGTCAACAGGGGTGTAGCTTTAGAGGGTAATTGGGATGTTAACCCACCCGATACATATATTTTCTAGTAAATAGTTGGGTACAGGTGCTTTCTGTTGGTTATGGAGAGGTGGCTGTTGGATTTCACCTATGATTTTTACATGCACACACAGAAAAAAGCATTACTCCCTGATACTGCTTGTAACTTTGATGACTTTGCAATAGACAATGCCTATGTTTTTTGAAAATATAAATAACTTTAAAAAAAAAAAGAATGACTTGAGTCTGGTCTTGACGAACCTTCCTCAGAACTCAAGAAATCAAAGGTATGGGGCAAAAGCAATTCACCTGAAATGTGTCCCCCAAGGCTCCCCTCCAGGCATACTAGATTGCACAGAGCTATTGATATTCAGCATTTTCTGATGATGTAAACACGTTCACTTGAGGAGTGCCCCACCAGATGACGATGTCCTGGACTACCCCCCGCAGGACACTCCATTTGTGATTGGCAATATAACAGTGGTCCAGGCTGCTGACTCTGATATTCAGAGACTTTGCTAGGTGATTGGCTGTTAACCAGATGTCTTGGCAGTGCACCCAAGGCAACAGCGCCAGTGCCTCTGGGCAAAGGAGTTTATACCCAATTCCCCTTGCTGACCTAGCAGGTGTAAGCCCTTCAAGATTGGAACTCATGCACCTTCTAAAAATAATGGGACCATCTTCTGGATGAGGAGAATTCTCTAAAGAAGGGGTAAGGTGTGGAGAAGGGTGAGGCAGAGGGAGGATTCCAGTGAAATTTGGGCCTGTTAACTGAAAAGCCAAAATCTAAGAGTAACAAGACAGTCAACTGCAGATGATGTGCCACATTCTCTGGCAACCCACCTTTGATCAGCCAGTCGCCCAGTTACGAGAGGATAGTACTGCCTGACTGTCTGACATGGGCCGCAACCACTGCTATCACCTTCGTGAAGACTTAAGGTGCCAATTTCAAACCAAACGGGAGTACCAGAAATTGGTAGTGCATAGAACCTATCACAAAACACAAGTACTTCAGATGGAACCACAGAACTGGAATGTGGAAAAATGTGTTATACTGGTAGGGTGATACCATGCAGTCTTCCAACGCAAATTACACTTGAACTGGGGTGGCGTGGTGAGCAAAAAAACAATTAATTAAACCCAGATCTTTGTGACTGGGGGTGAATGTTTGCATTGTTCAGCATTCCGTTCATCATCTGTTCTTTTTGCATTTGTCGCCCCAACTGGGAAGGGTATGCCCAGACATGGGTCCCGGCACACTGCGCCACTGGATTCAAACTAGCCTAGCTGATTGTAGGAAAGTACCATCTTCCTTGGCATGTTACCCCCATTTTTCACATGTATGTGAGTATGTTTTTGCCTGTCTCACTGGGGTCCTGCTGGTCAATACCCCAGTGCTCATAAGTTATGGCCTAATGTGCATGCCTGTGTAGTGCCTAACTGTATCACTGAGGCTCTTTTAACCAGAATCTCAGTGCTTCTGCTCTCTCTGCTTTTAAATTTGTCACTGTAGGCCAGTGACTTCACTTACCAATTTCAATTGGCATACTGGACCCCCCTTATAAGTCCCTAATAAATGGTACCTAGGTACCAGGAGCATTGGGGTTCCAGGAGATCCATATGGGCTGCAGCATTTATTTTGCCACCCATAGAGAGCTCAGACAAACCCTTACACATGACTGCCACGGCAGCCACAGTGAAATAGTGCACACACTATTTCACAGCCATTTTCCCTGCACTTAAGTAACTTAAAGTCACCTCTATGTCTAACCTTCACTTGCTGAAGGTTAGGTGCAAAGTTACTAAGTGTGAGGGCACACTTGCACTAGCAAAGGTGCCCCCACATAGTTCACGGCCATTTCCCCGGACGTTGTGAGTGCGGGGATGGCATTACACGCATGCGCTACATATAGGTCAATACCTATATGTAGCTTCACAATGGGAACCCCGAATATGGCCATGTAACATGTCTAAGGTCATGGAATTGTTCCCCCCATTCCAAATCTGGTATTGGGGAGCCAATTCCATGCATCCTGGGGGCTCCACCATGGACCCCCAGTATTGCCAAACCAGCTCTCTGAGGCTTGCACTGCAGCTACAGCTGCTGCCACCTCACAGACAGGGTTCTGCCCTCCTGGGGTCTGGGCAGCCCAGTCCAAGGAAAGCAGAACAAACCATTTCCTCTGAGGGCAGGGTGTTACACCCTCTACCTTTGGAAACAGGTGTTACGGGCTGGGGAGGGTTAGCCTCCCCCAGCCTCTGGAAATGCTTTGAAGGGCACATATGGTGCCCTCCTAGCATAAACCAGTCTACACAGGTTCAGGGACCACTTCTCCCCTGCTCTTGTGTGAAACTGGACAAAGGAAAGGGAAGTGACCACGCCCCTGTCCATCACCACCCCAAGGGTGGTGCCCAGAGCTCCTCCAGTGTGTCCCAGACATCAGCCATCTTGCTTTGCAAGATGTGGGTGCACTCTGGAGGGCTCTGAGTTGTCAGTGCCAGCAGGTGACGTCAGAGATCCCTCCTGATAGGTCCATACCTGATAAGGTAGCCAATCCCCCTCTCAGGGCTATTTATGGTCTTGCCTGTGGGTTCTCTTCAGATTCTGCTTGCAAGTTTCCTTCAGGAATCCTCTGCAACAACTTAAGACTCTTCTGACCCCGGATCAACCGCAGCCTGCTCCAAGAAACGCTGTAACTGCAACAAAGTGTCTACAAGAGACACATTTCTTTGGCATCCTCAGCTCCAAGTCAGCAACTGCAACAGTTTCCGTGGTGTGCAAGCTCTGGGGACTCCCTGTCTTCATCCTGCACCAGAAGGACCGAGGAAATCTCCTGTGGAGTGACGGAGTCACTCCCCTGCTCCAAGCAGGCACCTTCCAAGATGACAACCGGTACCCTGGGACTCCTCTCACAGTGACTAGAGTGCTCCTAAGGACACAGAGGGTGGACATCATCAACATAGACTGTCCTGAGGTCCTGTTTACGCAATCTGGAGGAGGTAAGACCTTGCCTTCCCCGAGAACGATGGTACTCCTGCTGACTGTGTCTACTTCACCTCCTGAGGCTTCTGTGCACTCTTTGCAAAATTCCTTCGTGCACAGCCTGGCCCAGGTCTCCACCACTCCATCCTGCGAAACTCAACTTGCTGAGTTGTTCTCCAGCGGCGTGGGACCTGCTTTTGTTGTGCTGCATCAACTGTGTTTTGCACCTCCTTGAACCTGGGTCCTGCGACTCCTAGGGGTGCTGGCTGGCATCCTGAAGGCTCTCTAAAGTGCTGAGAGCCCCCTCTTCCTCCTCACACAGAGTTGAGGCACCCAGGTCCCTCCTGGGTCCATCCAGTGCCTTTTTGACGCAAAACGCACTTTTGTCGTAGCCAAGGCTTGTTGGTGACTTCCAACACAAAATCTCATCTGCAACGATCTTCACGCCGTGGGACATCTTTTGCATCATGCAGGAACCTGCTAGCATCTTCCTAGGGTGCATTTCTGCAATCTTCAACTAACCGGGGACTCTTCTTTTGCACCATCGTCTGGGTTGGCAGGGGCTCCTGTCCTTCCTGGAACTTCTTTTGACTTCTGGACTTGGTCCCCTTCCTTTGCAGGTCTTCAGGTCCAATAATCCAGCAGTTGTTCTTTGCAGACTTGGTTGGCTACTGCAAAATCCCAAAAAACGAGGTGCAGTGTGTCCTAGGGAAACTTGCAGTACTTTACTTCTGCTTTTCTGGGCTCTGGGGTGGGGTAATTTACTTACCTTTGCTGTATTCTTACTCTCCCAGCGATTCTGCACACACTAGACTTGCCTAGGGGGGGAATTAGTGATTCACATTCCACTTTCTTAGTATATGGTTTGTGTTGCCCCTAGACCTATTTTCTCCCATTGCATTCCATAGGCTTTCCTACTTTTTTCATTGTTCTATGACTATTTACTTGTCTAATTTTGGTGTCTAGTGTATAATAATTACCTCTAGAAGGAATATTGGGCCATATGTACGAACACATTTTCCCATAGACACAGAATGGGCAAAACTGCTTGCTACATCTGGCCCATTGTCACTAAGATATTTTGGTACTGTGTCACCCAAATACATACCTTTATTTTTGGTAACACTGAGTATTGTCTTTACTTGTGTATAAGTACTGTGTAACTACTATAAGTGGTATTGCATGAGCTTTGCATGTCTCCTAGTTCAGCCTAAGCTGCTCTGCTATAGCTACCTCTATCAGCCTAAGCTGCTAGAACACTACTACATTTCACTAATAAGGGATAACTGGACCTGGTATAAGGTGTAAGCACCCAAGCTACCCACTACAAACGACGCCAGCCTCCTACACTGATGAAGGGTGATACCATGAAACCGGCCAGGGATGCTTGTTTCCAGTCCAGAGAGGACCTGGCTTGGCAGTTCGGGCTGGACTGTTCCCATGAGCAACAGGGTTATGACTGATTTGCATATGGCTGTGTCCAAACTGGGGTGGCGTGGTGAGCAAAGAAACAATGGATTAAACCCAGATCTTTGTGACTGGGGATGACTGTTTGCATTGTTCGGCATTACAGCCATCATCTGTTCTTTTTGCATTTGTCGCCCCAAGTGGGAAGGGTATGCCCAGGCGTGGGTCCCGTACTGACTGCACCACTGGATTCAAGTTAGCCTAGCTGATGAAAGGTGATATCCTGAAACTGGTCCTAGGATGCTTGTTTCTGGATCAGGGAGGACGTGGCTTGTCAGTTTGGGCTGGACTGTTCCCATGAGGAACAGGGTCAAGACTGATTTGCATATGGCTGGGTCCAAACTGGGGTGGCATGGTGAGTAAAAACACAATGGATTAAACCCAGATTTTTGTGACTGGGGGTGAATGTTTGCATTGTTCAGCATTCCATCCACCATCTGTTCTTTGTACATTTATCGCCCCAAGAGGCAGGGTATGCCCAGACATGGGGCCTGTGCTGACTGCGCCACTGGATTCAAGTTAGCCTAGCTGATGACAGGTGATATCCTGAAACTGGTCCTAGGATGCTTGTTTCTGGTCAAGGGAGGACCTGGCTTGTCAGTTCGGGCTGGACTGTTCCCATGGAGGACAGGGTCAAGACTGATTTGCATATGGCTGGGTCCAAACTGCGGTGGTGTGGTGAGAAAAAAACGATGGATTAAACACAGATCTTTGTGACACAGGGGTGAATGTTTGCATTGTTCAGCATTCCATCCATCATCTGTTCTTTTTGCACTTGAACTAGGGTCAGCATCGTGAATTTCACCTTCTTGAGGAAGAAATTCAAGTCCATGAGGTCCAGGATCAGATGTAGACCATCCTTCTTTGGGACAAGGAAATATTGAGATTAACATCCTTGTCTTCTCCTTCCCTGACACTAACTCCACTGCTCCTTTCAGAAGAAGCGCTGCCACCTCCTGTTGCAGAATGGAAGGTTGGTCTGGAGGAGGGGAAGAAGAGAGGGTGGAATGTGGTGTGCAGTCTGACAGAAGGGTAGCATATACCCCTTCCTATGATCTGAAGGACCCACTGGCCCAATTAAATGGCCTTCAAGGCTGCTAGAAAGCAGGATACTCCCTTTTCTCACAGGCTCTGTGTGGGCTTGGAGGACACCAGACCTGATTTCCTTGTGGTGCAAGGGAGGAAGAGGAGTCAGTGGTGTTCAGGCCAGATTTTATAATGTGATCGGATGCATTTTGTCAGTCCTCCACAACCTATCGGAATTGGGCTCTCATGTTTTCCAGTACATGGTGGTGACCAGCCAGGTCAGTTCTCATAAGGTATAATTATATAGCCCCAGAACACAAGTGGCATTGAAAGACTTGAGCGCCATACTGCCTACCCAAAATATTTTACTCTCCTAAGCTTTCAGACATTTTGACTCTGTCTCCAGGGAAGTGTCCAATACACTGGTTGATGACAGGCTTGCCAGTTCCCCACCACCCTCATCACTATAGGAGTAAAGATTCAGAGGATCAGAATCCGATCCAAATAGGTCATGGATCCTCTCTCTATATTCAACCACCTCCAAAAATCTCTGGGCCTTTCATCTTAACCTGTTCTGGGGTACTGACTCTGGAATAAAGGGAGAAAGTGGCACTAATGAATATGTGCCTGGCGCCAGAAGAGGTAGATGTGTAATGAACTCCTTGCCATAAGTATTAAAACAAGTATTAAAAGTCCATCTCCTCAGCATGTTTGGAACAATAATATTCCAATGCTTAAACAACAAATTATGTTGTATTACTGTAATGTCTTTATTGTTACTGTTTCGTGTGCTTTAACACTCATGCCAGTAAAGGGCTTCACTATGTGACTCATTTGTGTGTGCTTACACTGATAACTCATTTGGTATTTTCATTTGGGAGCAGTTGTCAGTTCTGGAATATGCTGAAATGACTTGCTGACCCTGATGACTTAATTGTTTGGGCTGACTCCATTTCTGTTTCCCTTTAGAAGTTGGTGTGCTTCTGGAACATGCTGAAGTGACCTGCTGATCCTGATGACACGTTTGTGCTAACTCTGACGACTTTATTGCTGTTTCCCTTTGGAAGCAAGAGTACGTTCTGGAGCATGCTTGAGAGCACCGCTTTCTGAGATAGCACCTCTATTTAAAGAGGCTGTGTCCTTTCAGCTACGTTTGCTCTTCATGTTTGGTTTTGAAAGGAGCTGCCACATCAAGCAATCAGATCTCCTAAGAGGTTTTCTTGATTTGAGAGAGTGGTTCCAGTTTTCCTACACAACAAGCCTGCAACTGTTTCCTGACACCGCAGTCTGTAACTACATACTTTCAGTCCCCGCTCACCTTCTTTAGAGGTTTGGATGAGGTACCGTCTTCTGGTGCTCAAGCAGAATTTCTTTTGGAGAATCGGGAGAAACAGCCTCCTGTAAGGTGGCAAGTTGGGGAGCACATTTAGCTCTGCACTAGTGGTTGGCGAAGGTAAATCAAGCAACCATAACATGAGAGACACATTGGGAACTAACTCCTATTTCTTCCTCATTAGAGATTAGTTTTTGACTATCTAGGCTTACAGATTTTGATCCAGGAATACTAAGAACTTTGTGTTCTTTAGCACAGTAAACTATAATTTTGGACTTTTTACCTTGCCCTTTCAGTGGAAACAACCAGTGCTTTCTTGTGTGAAATGTATAAACAATTCTTCGTGAAAGTAGAACTAAGAGGTATTTACAAACCTTTTTCCTTTCAGGTCTACTTCCCAGCACTACCCACCCTAACATTCCTTCCCCGTGTTAGGCCACATTGATACTCTGGTGAAATATAAAACTGTGCTGCCAGAAGGAGGGCATCTTGAGAGCGTCTTTTACAAGAAACCGGGCCTGGCACACTGGTGGTGTCTGTTGATGGAGTGGTGGAGTCTGCCACACTGTGGAAAGTGGGGCTTCATGTAGCGGAGAGCTGGTGGAAAGTTGAATGATCCAGGTGCTGAAGGGATGGAGCCAAAAGGTGCTCTGTCAGAGCCAAAAACATGAACATGGGTAGGCCGTAAGGGGCCATGGGCTCAAGGGCGAGCCGGATGCTTTGGCTCTAGCAAAGATGTTATACATGGAGTTGAGGAACACTGCCAGGCCTGACCCTGATGTTTGGAACTCTGGATAGAAGAATAGCAGAAAAAAGTGCAAAACAATAATGATAGTTATCCCTTCCCATTCAGGTCAACCTGTTGTGTTGCTCCTCGGAGGAGTTTCACACGTCATTCCTACATCATTCAGGACTGATCAGAGGCTGAGAGTTAAAAGTTAAACATATATTTATTAAAAAGTATCCCGGATATTTATTTTAAAACTATGACTTTACCATTAAACTGGGTTTTTACTACGTATAAATATAAGTCTCTGAATGGAGCCCATAGATGGTACAGGTCATAATGTATAGATTAAAGCGTATAATCTATACTTTGACTTTTCTTATATGCCAGTTACAGCCTGATGTTACCAGTGTTGCCGGTTAACAATGACAATGTCAATTTGGACCTAGTCACTGGGGTAAAATTCTGTTTCTAATGTCACATGTTTCACTTGAAAAACAAAGGGGGTCATTCTAACCCTGGCGGTCGTCGACCGCCAGGGCTAAAATGACGGGGGCACTGCCAACAGGCTGGCGGTGCCCCGCAGGGCATTCTGACCACGGCGGTTCAGCCGCGGTCAGAAGTGGAAAACCGGCGGTCTCCCGCCGGTTTTCCGCTGCCCTTTTGAATCCTCCATGGCGGCGCACTCATTACAGTACGTGGAAGCCACTGCAGTTTGCAATGCAATTTCTCAAGATATGTCAAATGGATGCACTTTAGAACAAACATTATGCTCTCCTTCTGGGACTCAGTGTGGTGTGGACTCAAAAGAGCGTATTTCACAGACCATGGACCACTGCCTGAGTGGGCATTGTTCAATATGTATCCCTCAATATCCAGCCCAGTCTTTCCAAACTTTGTATTGCTTCTGTTGGCATCCCCTGGCCTGATACACCGGGTGCTCCAGGCCCAAGTAATAATCCATACCCTTTGCCCACCTGTCCAAGGAGGGGGTCTCTGCACTTTTCCAAGCTTTGTAATACCCTGTTTTGCAATCAGCAGGCCCCCTACGTCATCATCAATGTGCAGTAAAATCAGTCTCAGCTCCCTAGGGGTCCTCCAAACCATCATCTCCCCCAGAATCTCCAGCACCCCCTCCCAAAATTGTGACAGAGCAAACAGTTCCAGAAAGTATGTAGTAAATCCCCTGTGGCACCGCTGCAACACAGGCAACACCCAAAGCCAATTAGCATATGTCCCACTCTTAAATATTATGCACTGTAACTTGTGTGCAGCAATTTGTGCTTAGCAGTGATTTTGACAGGTCTGTGCAAAAGGGTTAAAGCTGCTGCTGCGAGCCGAGGCTAGGCCTGAAGCCATGTTCTCACTGCCACTGTAGACAATGGCACAATAGGTGCTGTAGTACACAGGCGGCATTTAACTTCCAGGCTCTGGGTAAATTTTCTCCATATATCGTATGTAAGGGACTTATAGGCCAATTAAATGACTCAAATAAGGATAAGCCAATTTAACCGTTTTTAAAAAGAGAGCACAGGCATTTTACTACTGTCTAAGTACAACAAAATTAGGGACCAGAAAAAGACAATAAACCTGAGATGACGATGCAGAAAAAGAGGATTTTGTACACAGGCCACACACCAGGGGCTCCAATTGTCCTTGGTTTGATTTGTTTCTGACACAGGCACTAGGCCCAGTCACACAAGTGGCACAGCATTTTTATTTGCACAAGTTAGGCAATGCTGGGTGGGAGGATGTTTGTGGATTTCTGCAGATTCCGGAAGTTTCCATCACAGAAATGTAAGGAAAAAGTGTGATTTAAGGCAAAGCTTTAGGCTTGCAGGGCATAGTGGATAAAAGTCAGAAAAACCTAATGGGATCTACACAAGTGACCCCATCTACTATTCCCCTAGATGTCTAGTTTTCAAAGTGTACAGGTTTGCTAGGTTTCCCTAGATGCCGGATAAGTTAGCTAGGGCCCAAACATCACAGTCACCACTTTGCAAAGAATGGGTCAGTTTTGAGTAGAATATTTTGATGTTTCCATGTTGCGTTTTGGGATGTTTGGGGTGTCCCTCCCACCACCAGGCTTATGACTCCCCATGACTGTTCACTAATCGACCTCAGGGACCCTGTGCACCACTGGAGCTACCACATACCTCTAAACCTCCTGGTGTATGTTAACCCCCTCCTTCAAGTCGGGCACCAAGTCTCTGGGCATGTGTACTTCTTTTGCACTGGACATAAAAAAAATACTGCCACCATCTGAACTGGACTCAGCCCTTGTGGCCCCCAGCTTCACCTCTTCACAGCTCAGTTCATGACCTACAGACATTTCTCTTTCTTTGGCTAAGGCTCTCTCAGTCCAAGCTCTCTTCAACTGTTCATCCAGCTCTCTCACCCACTGCTCCTGAGCTAGGAGCCAACCTTCTCTGTCTGGTTCCATATCAGGGCCACTGCCCTCCTCCTCATAGTAGTCCTCCTCCTCTGAATTATCTGGTAGAGTTGCTGCCAGCATTTCAACTCATAACAAAACAGGGCTGACTCAAGATCCACCCTTCTGGACCTCTTCTTCACATCCAATCCCTTTTACTTGCAGAAAACATTCAACTCCCTCATGGCATAGATGAATAGATGCAAGAAGTTGATTTCCATTCTGCCAAGGCCTCACAGGTGCAACCCCTAATCACAGTCCAAGTATCAACAATATATCCAGGAGGATACCAGAGAACAAAAAGGAGAAATCAGTAAGTGGTCACAGAATGGTCTGTGATATGGTAGTAGTGTACACCAATCACTATAGGTCAAGTGCAAATGCAAGTCCTATCCTCACCGCTGACAACCAATGTTAGAAATTAGGTCTCTAGTTGGCAGTCGGTTTGCACCCTGTCCAAATAGGGACCTTCACTCTAAGTCAGAATAAGGGAGATACCTGCACAGATAACCCCTGCTCACCCCCTTGGTAGCTTGGCATGAGTAGTAAGGCTTATCTCAGATGCAATGTGTAAAGCATTTGCACATAAAACACAGTAACGCACTGAAAACACCACAAAAGAACACCACACCAGTTTTAGAAAAATAACCATTATTTATCTGTGTAAAACAAGACCAAATTGAGAAAAATCCAACATACAGAAATAAAGATATAAATTTAGCAAGAATTAACTTAAAAATACAGTTCCATGAAGTCAATAGCTCCACCTGGGGCTATCACAGTGTTGTGATCAACAAAACCAACAAATCAGGCCGGCTAAGGTGTTGCGGGCCAGCTACGGTGTCAGGAAGACCAGCAAACAGTACCTTTGGAATTGCAGGCTGTTGTGATCCTCGCAATGAGATCAGGAGAGCGGCGTCGCTACCTTCGGTGCAAGGGTCGTCGGAACCTTGAAGACACATACGTTACGGATAGAACTCCGCCTGATGAAGTTAGGAGCGCCGGCGTGGATGGCGCCAGGGCTGCAGTGCGAAGTGGGACGATGCGACGTGCGGTGCCCACAAGTCACGGTGCAGGCAGTGGCTCGGTGACCGCATCCAGTGGCGCCGGTGAAACCGGAGCTGCAGTGTGAAGTGGGGCAGTGCGACGTGCGGTGTCACCAGGTGACCGTGCAGGCAGCTGCTTCGGCATTGCTGAAGCACTGTCATTGGTAGGCCCAAGTTGACAGTGCGGTGCGGGATGGCTCTGTGCAGCGTCCATGGGTCACGGTGCAGACAGGGATGCCTGGTGACGACACTGGAGTCAATGGTGCTGTTGTCGGTGGACCGGGTCTGCGGTGCAGGGCGGGACGGTGCTTTGTGTGCCTCAGAAGTGGTGTCCACAGGCCACAATGCAGGCAGAGGCACCGGTGTCAGCAGGAGCAGCGGCGTCAGGATGCCCAGGCTGTGGTGTGAGCAAGGCGATGCCAGAGAGCAGGGCCCACATGTCACAGTGCAAACAGCGGCTTGGTGGTGGCAGCAGTTGGCTTTGTCAGTGAGACCAGGGTTGTGGTGTGAAGCGGGGCAGTGTGACTCCGTGTGGCGCCGGCAGGTCATGGTGCAGGCCAGCGGCGTCGGTGGCTTTGTCGCAGTAGTTTTTCTCCTTGAACAGCTCAAAACACACATTTCCCAGTGTCATAAGCAGATGAAACTGAAGTCTTTGATATCCCTGAGACTTCCAACGGGATGCAAGCTCTACTCCAAGCCCTTGGAGAACTTTCTCAAGCAGGATACACAGCAAAGTTTACCATTTTCTCTCTTTTAAGGCAGAAACAGCAACTACAGGCCAACCCAGCAAAGCAACACAGCAAAGCGGCAGTACTCTTCCTCCAGCTCTTCAGCTTTTCTCCTTGGCAGAGGTTCCTCTTGATTTCAGTAAGATTCTAAAAGCCTGGGGTTTTGGTTCCACTACTTATACCCTTTTATGTCTTTGAAATAGGCATACTTCAAAGAAGAGTCTCAGTTGTTTGCAAGATCCTTCCTTGTCCAAGCCAGGCCCCAGACACACATCAGATGGTTGGAGACTGCATTGTGTGAGGGCAGGCACAGTCCTTTCTGATGCAAGTGACCACTCCTCCCTCCACTTTAGCTCAGATATGCAGGCTACACCCCAGCTCCCTTTGTGTCACTGTCTAGATGAGAGGTGTAAACAGCCCAACTGTCAAACTGACCCAAACAGGGAATCCACAATCAGGCAGAGTCACAGAATGGTTTAAGCACGAAAATGCCTACTTTTTCAAAGTGGCATTTTCAAACTAACAATCTAAAAACCAACTTTACTAAAAAGGTGTATTTTTAAATTGTGAGTTTAGAGACCCAAACTTCATATTTCTATCTGCTCTCAAAGGGAATCTGCACTTTAAAGTTATTTAAAGGCAGCCCCTATGTTAACCTATGAGAGAGATAGACCTTGTAACAGTGAAGACTGAATTTAGCAGTATTTCTCTGTTAGGACTTGTAACACACATCAGAACATGTCTTACCTTTAACATACACTGCACCCTGCTCATAGGGGTACCTAAGGCCTACCTTAGGGGTGCCTTACATGTATGAAAAGGGGAGGTTTAGGCATAGCAAGTGGGTACACTTGCCAGGTCGAATTGGCAGTGCAAGACTGCACACACAGACACTGCAGTGTCAGGTCAGAGACATGTTTACAGGGCTACTTGTGTGGGTGGCACAATCAGTGCTGCATGCCCATTAGTAGCATTTGATTTACAGGCCCTGGGCACCTCTGGTGCACTTAATAGGGACTTACCAGTAAATCAAATATGCCAATCATGGAAAAACCAATCAACAATACAATTTACACAGAGAGCATAAGCATTTTAGCACTGGTCAGCAGTGGTAAAGTGGCCGAATCCCTAAAGCCAACAAAAACAGGTCAGAAAAATTAGGAGGAAGGAGGCAAAAGACTGGGGATGACCATGCAAAAAGGGCCAGGGCCAACACGGTCCCAGGGTGATTGCTTCTGGTCCAGGGAGAACCTGGCACGGCAGTTCAGACTGGACTGTTCCCATGGGGAACAGGGTCAAGACTGATGTGCATATGACTGGGTCCAAACTGGGATGGCGTAGTGGGCAAAAAAAAGATGGATTAAACCCAGATCTGTGTGACTGGGGGTGGATGTGTGCATTGTTCAGCATTCCGGCCATCATCTGTTCTTTTTGCCGTTGTCGCCCTAAGTGGGAAGGGTATGCCCAGACGTGGGTCCCGTACTCACTGCGCTTCTGGATACAAGCTAGCCTGGCTGATGAGTTATGATATCTTAAAAACGATACCAGGGTGGTTGCTTCTGGTCCAGGGAGGACCTGTCCTGGAAGTTCGGCCTGGACTGTTTGCATGGAGAGCAAGGTCAGGACTGATTTGCATATGGCTGGGTCCAAACTGGGGTAGTGTTGTGGGCAAAAAAATGAATGGATTATACCCAGATCTCTATGACTAAGGGTGAATGCTTGCTTTGTTCAGTATTCCGTCCATCATCTGTTCTTTTTGCCTACATCTGCTAAATATTTCACATTCCTGTTCTCTCCATTCGAAGCAGTACAGTAAGCTTCCTTGTTGTGTT
Organism: Pleurodeles waltl; assembly: GCF_031143425.1. Taxonomy (NCBI): domain Eukaryota; kingdom Metazoa; phylum Chordata; class Amphibia; order Caudata; family Salamandridae; genus Pleurodeles; species Pleurodeles waltl. The sequence goes on from NC_090448.1 coordinate 711,187,708, forward strand.
GCATTGCGCCAACTGTTGGTAAATCTGGGTATTAGTGTTGTGGGTCACTGGAAGCACCACTACCTTCACAGCTGCAGCTGCATTGTCCTTCAGTCGCTGATATGTCACCCATACTATGGGGCATATTTATACTCCGTTTGCGCCGAAATTGCGTCGTTTTTTTTGACGCAATTTCGACGCAAAACTAACGCCAACTAACGCCATATTTATACTATGGCGTTAGAGGCGAATAGCGCCAAAGTTCCCGGAATGTGCGTCATTTTTTAGCGTGAACCCCTTCCTTGCGTTAATGATATGCAAGGGAGGCGTTCCCGTCTAAAAAATGACTCCCAGGCCTTTACGTGGTATTTATACTCCCGGGCAAAAGAGACGCCCGGGAGTGGGCGTGGCTAAAAACGGCGCATTTGCGCCGCTTTTTAACGCCTGGGTCAGGCATGGCGTTAAGGGACAAGTGGGCTCAAAATGAGCCCAGAGTGCCCTCCCCTGCCCCCAGGGACCACCCCTGCCACCCTTGCCCACCCCAGGAGGACACCCAAGGCTGGAGGGACCCACCCCAGGGACATTCAGGTAAGTATTTTTTTTATTTTTTTTTAATAATTTTTTGTGGCATAGGGGGGCCTGATTTGTGCCCCCCTACATGCCACTATGCCCAATGACCATGCCCAGGGGACAGAAGTCCCCTGGGCATGGCCATTGGGCAAGGGGGCATGACTCCTATCTTTACAATGATAGGAGTCATGTTGATGGGGGATGGGCGTCGAAAATAAATGGCGCAAGTCGGGTTACGACGATTTTTTCGACGTAACCTGACTTGCCCCATTTTAAGACGCCCATGCGCCATTTTCCCCCTACGCCGGCGCTGCCTGGTGTACGTGGTTTTTCTCGCGCACACCAGGCAGCGCCGGTCTGCTTGCGCCGGCTAACGCCATTCAATAAATACGGCGCCCGCATGGCGCTTCAGAATGGCGTTAGCCGGCGCAAAACTTTTTGACGCTAAACTGCGTTAGCGCAGTTTAGCGTCAAAAAGTATAAATATGGGCCTATGTCTGACAATAGCCAATAGTATGTTGCATTCTGGGGGTTCTTCTTCAAACATTCTAATTATGAGCTGAAAAATACCAGCATGCAAACTGCAGCTGGTTAAAAGCCAGCAATGGCTGAAAGTGCGAATCTTGCCACGAGGGCACTTGGATGCCCAGACCATTTACTCCATAGACTTGCAATAGCTACATTGCATTATTCATTCGTTCTCATGCAAGAGCAGCATAAACAGAGCTGAATTTAAGGCCATTGTCTAGCAACACATTTCACCAAAGACAAAGAAAGCTCAAAACCCTTTGATACAAAATCAGTAAATTCAGTGTTAAAAATGTGACTGCAATGACACATTTTACTCATTGTTCTGCTTAGTATGCATTAGATTTCCTGCAGGAAGGACGGGTCATTGGAAAGCCACACAGGAAAGGACCAGCTGGTGCGCACATTAAAATTTCACTGCGATGATAAAACTATTCCCCTGAATGTAGGGTTCCACCTATTCATTCTGTCAAAAAACATAAATGGAAATTTCTCATCGTCCAAAAATAATGCTGGAATAGCTGCTTAGCGGGCTTCACCTTTTCACAGAGATGATTTACATACTGCCATATTTTAGCACTTTCTATGAACGAAGCAACAAACTGGACTTTTGTCATGAAGGCCTGTATACCCACAGCGTGTGCCTCTATCTGGTCTTAGAGTGAAAGGACTCTGCCCCTACAGCCATAAAAATGTGGTGCCGTCCGCCCCCTGCCACCACGCACGATGTGGGGGGTAAGGCACTAAAATGTCAAAAGAGGCAGAAGACTGTGGTATAAAGGAGGATCTTTTAATTTTTCCCCATCAATTTGAAGAATTATCTGTTACGCCGGCGTGGGCAGGTTCCAATTAGAGGAACAATCCACTGGCGTCTCCGGCACCCACGCTTCACCAAGTGACAGCCTGAGACCGTGTTGCATAATGTAACATAAACTCCCATGGGAGTTATGCTGCAGGTTTCTATTCATCCATTGCATGTAATCTAGTTACTTACTGGCAATCTTCATTAGCCTTAGTACGATGAGTCTTCGTCATAGTCATTATTTTTTAGCGTGGTACCACCCTTTACAGGAGAACGAAACCGGAAGTAAGATAAGACCAACCCAACTCTGGGTTAATAAGGCTTACTTACCCTATGCCGCTTGCTGTAATACTAAGACTATTTTTTATTTTATTTTATTTTATCATGTAAGCATAAAGAACATCACTAACATTGTTCTAGTATACACATGTTAGAAGTTGGAAATAGCAAGGTGGTTATGTACATGAAAGGAGACAGTCAAGGTAAGGTACAGTGATATCTATACATATTTGCTCATCCCTAATTATCCCTAAACCTACAGTAGCAGCTCCTAACGATCCATATCATAGTGCCACTGTGAAGATACTCTCCTCTGACCCGAATACTCATGTCCCTCCGAGTTCAAGTCACTGTCCTGCAGTGGGCGGAGGTATGTGTAGAGTGGCTCCCAAATATCTCATAGCCTGGACTAGGGTGTTGTTGGGCAGGGGAAGCCGAGGCTAAGGTCTAGCTGGATGCTGTATTCTTCAGACAGTCCACTGGTGCTGGGACCTCATCCAAGCCAAAGTGAGTCTCAGCTTGGCTAACAGTATCAGAATGGCAACAAATCTTCTGACTGGCTGAGGAATCTATTTAGTATACCCCAATAGCATAGCCCAGAGGGACATTCCCAAGTGGGATGGAAAAATCGAGCTACATTCGCTTCACATTGGGAACATCTTGGGGACATGGCAGGATCTATTTTATGCAAGAAACCGGTCGAGCAATAGAGTCTTCTATAAATTTTTAAATAAATAAGTTTGTGTTTATAAATAATTGTGATCAACTTGGTCTGAGTACCGCCAGCGATTTAGTGGTACTATTCCCCCCAAGTCTGTCTCCCACTTGGCTTTAATCGAGTGAGTTACCAATCTAGTCGAGTCCCTTTATAATCTATACAATCTGAAAATGCAACCCTTGTGTAGTAGTGTCTATAAATCCGACAAGAGGAGACAGGGACTTGACGCACTAAGCCAAGTTTATTTTCTCAAAAAAAGGCTCTATTCACAGGAACTCCCCCTTCCTTGGCAGCTCCTTAGATTCAACTGTCTTCACAACATTCTACACTCATACATAAACACCAACAGAACACTCCTTACTCCACATTCTACTTTCCTTCAAGCAGCTCAGGTTACCACACATCTCCCTCTTTACATAACACAGAATAAACCCTAAACTTAACAATAAGGAACAGTAATAAAATGATGTACCTATTTACATTATATAACCATCTAATTTCTTTGGTAATTTATGTATTCTTTTGTCACTGTGCCAATCAGTACCCCTCTTAGCTACTGTGCTATCCACATAATCACATAGAGGGTCATTACAACATTGGCGGTAAAAGGTGCTTACCGCCGTGCAGAAGACCGCCAACACACCGCCAGGGCCACGGAATTCCGCCACAGCTATTATGACCCACATCTCGGAATCCGAAAAAATTCAGACACCCACACAAGTCCGCCACACCAAAGGTCAGTGATAAACTGGCGAAAACAAAACCTCCACCGTCACGCCAACAGAAACACGCCCATGCTATTACGACCCATGAATCCACGCGGCGGCCTTTCAACCACGGTATTCCATTGGCAGTACACACTGCCACGCTCAAAATACACACACATCTCCAGAACACCGCCACATTGGACAATTCGAAATATCCACACCTGATGCACATACACACACCACTCCCACACAATCAATACTATATAAAACACACACCCACATCACCCACAAACCCCTACGACAAAAAATTATAGACAAAGGCGAGAGAGAGAGCACAGCATCGACAACCCCACCACACAGAGGCACACACCACCATCACCTACACAACATCCACGCACAAAACATCACCCACCACTACACATCACCACACTCATCACCACATACACCACCCCACACATCACCTACACCATCCCATGGCACGCCAAAGACACCCCAGGTTTTCGGAGGAGGAGCTCAGGGTCATGGTGGAGGAAATCGTACGGGTAGAGCCACAGCTATTTGGATCACAGGTGCAGCACACCTCCATTGCAAGGAAGATGGAGCTATGGCGAAGAACAGTCGACAGGGTCAACGCAGTGGGACAGCACCCAAGAAATCGGGAGGACATCAGGAAGAGGTGGAACGACCTACGGGGGAAGGTGCATTGAGCGGTCTCCAGGCACAACATCGTGGTTCAGCGGACTGGCTGCGGACCCCCACCTCCACCCCCACAAAAAACAACATGGGAGGAGCAGGTCTTGACCATCATGCATCCAGAGGGCCTCGGAGGAGTCGGTGGAGGAATGGACACTGGTAAGTCAAATCTTAACTATCATATCCCCCACCCTACCTGCATGCTATCACACACCCCCACCCTCACCCCCTCCCCTATCACTCCAAATCCTCACTAATGTACTAATACCACAAACCACCCATCCCAACACCAAGCCCTGCATGACACAACAAAGCATGGACAACCATCACTAAAGCATGCCCACTGCACATACCCAGAACACTCCCTAACCATCATCACACAAGCCCACACACAGGAATGCTAGCACTGGGGTACACGCTCATCCACCCATTGCACACCATGACACACACAGATGCAATAATCATGCTTTTACATCCCTGCAGGACCACTACCTAACGTCACCAGACAGGAGGGTCCAGACATCTCTACCCCACCCACAGAAGAGGCCCACAGTGATGACAGAAGCTCTGGTCAACAGGATCCAGATGACCGGCCCGGACCATCGTGGGCCTCGGGACAGTCGGTTCCCCTCGCACAGGCACAGCCCAACACTGACCTTCCACCCTCTGGAAATACCAGTGCAGCACCCACCCAGCGGGCCCATACCTCTGTCCCCAGGACACGTCAATCAGCTGTGTGTCCACCACTACAGGGAACCCAGGATAACCCACCACCCCAACAACACCATGGACCTGGGGGTAGTGGTAGTGGGCACACAGTGCAGGGGACGGAGGCCCAGGAACACAGGGGAACTGGGAGGGCTACTGTGGGACAGGGGGCGGACAGGCCAAGGGAACCCACTCTCCACGAGACCCTCTCCTCCATCATGGGAGCATACCACCACTCCCAGGAGACGATGGCTACGCTCCTGCCCAACTATCAGGAGTCCCAGCGCCTGCAGGAGGAACTGTATTTGGGGTTCAGGGAGGAACTCAGAACCATCAGCTCCACCCTGGGCACCATCGTAGGGGTGCTGAAGGACATACAGAACACCATGAGGGACACCGTGGCACTCCAAGGGGCCCCTGACACTAGCCTGGACGATGAACTGCCCACCACCTCGCCGGCGCTAGTGGACAGGACGCCCCACCACAGGACCACCACACTAGCACCCCACCCACTGCAGACGGAGAACCACCCTGCAAGCGGTCCCTCAGATCCAGGAACAGAACAGAGCACGATGGCAAGATCCCCGCCAAAAAATGAGACCACCTTGATTGTCATCCCACTGTCCCACTTTGTAACCCTGTCCATATTGGAACTGCCCCAGCTCCACTTCCTATGCCCATATGGGCAATGCACCTGTGAGACTAATAGACTGGACTCTGCCATGGACATTCCTCCACCATCACCCATCACCATTTTACCACCCCCTCCAATAATTAGCCCTTCAATAAACACCCTTAAAGCACAAAACAATCTGGAGTCAGTCTGTGATTTTGAAAATGTGTATTCGCTATGACAATGACAAAATCTGTTTGAAAATGTAATGTCAACATACCTATATCACACATCACAAGTCCATGAAGGATGCAAGCAGATGACACACGTTGGTAACCACACCTGTGAAACTGTAATGGAAATGTACAACTCAGTTACCAAATACTGCTTGAAATTGACAGACAGGATAAAAGTAGAAGTGTGAAAGTAAATGTAGTAGTCATGAAAGTGTTCTCACCTGTGTGTCACTGGAAATATTGCTGTATGACTGAGTCCCTGTTGTCAATGACTTCTTCCTCTGCTTCCTCCTCGTCACTGTCCACAGGCTCCACAGCTGCCACAACACCGTCATCTGGACCATCCTCCTGCAGAAAAGGCACCTGGCGTCGCAAAGCAAGATTGTGAAGCATAGAGCAGGCGATGATTATCTGGCACACCTTCCTTGGTGAGTAGAATAGGGATTCACCTGTCATATGGAGGCACCTGAACCTGGCCTTCAGGAGGATGAAGGTGCGTTCGATCACCCTCCTAGTCCGCCCATGGGCCTCATTGTAGCGTTCCTCTGCCCTGGTCCTGGGATTCCTCACTGGGGTCAATAGCCATGACAGGTTGGGGTAACCAGAGACCCCTAATAGCCACACCCGGTGCCTCTGGAGTTGACCCATCACATAAGGGATGCTGCTATTCCACAGGATGTAGGCGTCATGCACTGAGCCAGGGAACATAGCATTCACCTGGGAGATGTACTGGTCTGCCAAATATACCATCTGTACATTCATCGAATGATAACTCTTCCGGTTCCTGTACACCTGTTCACTCCTGTGGGGGGGAACAGAGCTACATGGGTCCCATCAATGGCTCCTATTATGGTCGGGATATGTCCCAGGGCATAGAAGTCACCTTTAGCAGTAGCCAAATCCTCCACCTGAGGGAAAACGATGTAGCTCCTCATGTGTTTCAGCAGGGCAGACAACACTCTGGACAACACGTTGGAAAACATAGGCTGGGACATCCCTGATGCCATGGCCACTGTTGGTTGAAATGACCCACTTGCTAAGAAATGGAGCACTGATAGCACCTGCACTTGAGGGGGGATTCCTGTGGGATGGCGGATTGGTGACATAACGTCTGGCTCCAACTGGGTACACAGTTCATGGAGTGAGGCACGGTCAAACCTGTAGGTGATGATTAAATGTCGCTCCTCCATTGTCAACAGGTCCACCAGCGGTCGTTACACCAGAGGATTCCGCCATCTCCTCACATGTTCCAGCTGACGGTGCCTAGGAAGGACAACAGCGACCACAGAGTCAAGCAACTCAGAGGTATGTACCCACAGCTACACAGATCACGAAACATAATCCAAAAAGTTGTCTATATGTGTGTTGAGTCCAGGCCTAGGTATGTGTGACGCAGTTGAAAATGAAGCCATGTAAGCCCCTGAAATGGCGGCTGGCTGACCTCTAAACTGGGACAATGGGATGTGAGGTAACTGCGCTGGCGTTGTACACTGTCGTGGTAGGTGGTCGAAGACCGCGGCGCAATGCTGCATTGGTTAACATTGGACCCTATCGGTCCCAGGAGCCAATGATGAAGTGCGCCGGCTGTGATGATACGCACCGCCGCGGACGTCACCGCCGCAGACGTGACCGTCATTTTCTATCTGTTCAATCACTCTATACCTGATCTTCGACAGGAGAGGACCTATACTGCAAGTGCTGCTGTGACCTCGGTCTGGAAGAGACAATGGCACGTGCGTCTGGGGAAAGGGCCCCTGCCTTCACGGCACAGGAGTTGGAGAACCTCGTGGACGGGGTCCTCCCCCAGTACACGCTACTCTACGGTCCTCCAGACCAACAGGTGAGTACATAGGGTGCAGGTTGTATGGGCTATGCCTGGGTGGAGAGGGCTGGTTGTAAGAAGGAAGGGGGCAGAGCTCTGCGAGCATGAAGGACTATGAATGCATGTGCCACATGGCAAAGGTAGGGATGTGGGCCACTCACTTCAACGGTGCAGTTAGTAAGGACTTCTCTTCTACCCCTGTACATGTCATGTAGGTCAGCGCCCACCTAAAGAAGGGTATTTGGTGTGCCATCGCCAAGGACGTCCGGACCCTGGGGGTCCACCAGAGACGGAACACCACTGCCATAAAAGATGGGAGGACATTCGCCGTTGGAGCAAGAAGACGGCGGAGGCTCAGCTGGGGATGGCCTCCCAACGTGGGAGGGGTGCCCCACACACCATGACCCCCTGATGTTCTGGATCCTGGCGGTGGCCTACCCTGAGTTGGATGGGCGCATGAGGGCATCACAGCAGACACAAGGGGGTGAGTACACTCTCATTCTGCTGACTTTGCGCTCAGTGGAGGGGTCTGGGTGGGGGAAGAGGGCTGTGGGTTTCCCTAGGGCAGGGCGAGTTCCGTAGGCTAGGCCCCTCCGTAATGCAGGCCACGTGGCACTACACCCCACCTTTGTAGAGTGCCAAGTACAGGTATACATGCCCCTGTGTCATCTATGTGTGCAGATGTTCACCATAGCCAAGTAGGCCATATCCCAGGAACTCAACCTATCTCTCTTCTGTTTCCCCCTACCCCTTTGTGTGCTCTCCCTGTTCTTTTGTGCATCAGCATCATCAGGCTGAGGTACAGTGGCACCGTAGCACGAGGGGGCTGCATCCCACATGGCCATGGAGGGCCACACCACGGACTCAGAATACACCAGTGGGACGGAGGGCGAGGGGAGCTTCACGGCGGTCACCGGATCAGCAACCAGCGACACAGACTCCTCCTCTGATGGTAGCTCCCTTGTGGTGGTAGCAACATCTGTGCCCCCCACTTCTACAGGTACAGCCACCACCCCCCCCTACCAGCACTGCCCTCCCAGCAGCCCCTCAGCCTTCGCCCCGTGCCCGCTCACCCAGGAGGGTGGGCATCACCTTCGCCCCAGGCACCTCAGCCCCTGCCCCTGTCACCTCTGCTGCCCTCAGTGAGGAGGCCATTGACCTCCTCAGGTCACTCACTGTTGGGCAGTCTACCATTGTGAATGCCATCCAGGGTGTAGAAAGGGAGTTGCAACACACTAATGCATTCCTGGAGGGCATTCATTCTGATCAGGCTGCCCATCATCGAACCCTGCAATCTCTGGCCTCAGCACTGATGGCAGCCTTTGTCCCTGTGTCTAGCCTCCCCCTCCAACTTCCTCCACCCAGACCCAATCCCCTGTACCTCTGCCTATCCCAAGCACACCATCAGACCAGCCTGCACACACGTCAACACACAAGGGAAGCTGAGGCAAACATAGGCACCACACATCCCACAGGCAGTCACACAAGCATCACCCACATACAGACACAGCAACATCCACTGCCTCCACTGTGTCCCCCTCCTCGTCGTCTCCCTCCTCCCTCCCAGTGTCGTCTACACTCCCACCTGCATGCACTACCACAACAGCCACTAGGACTCACACCAGAACACCCACCACCACACCCCGCTCACCTGCACTCACCACCCCCACTACCATTTACACATCCCCTGTGTCCTCTCCCAGTGTGTCTGTGATGCCCCATCCCAAAGTACACAAACGTGGGCACACACACACCCAACATCCATCCACCTCACGACAGCCTCCAGAACATGCACCTGCACCCAAATCATCAAAAGTTACACCTCCTACAACCACCTCCTCTTCCTCCACTCCCAGACCCCCTAAAGCTACCCGTCCCAGTGTTCGTCAGAAACTTTTCCTGAGCAACGTTGACCTCTTTCCCCCCCCCCCCCAATTCATAAGTCCCGTACTAGCACCTCAGCCAAAAAATCTCCGGTACCAGTGGTGCCTGTTAAAGGTATGTGGAGTGCACCGGGCACCAGGGAAGCCAGTGTGACACGGAGCCAAAGCACAGCCAGTCCCCCCCCCCGTGAAGCACCTGAAGTTGGACAGTGCCCGACGGGAGAGGGGGAAGACTCCTGCTGGCAAAGCCGCTCACAAGGGTCCCGGGGGGAGTGTTGAGTCAGCTGTGACTCCTCCCAAGGTGGGGAAGGGGCAGAAGAAAGCGCCAAAGTCTGGGAAGAGCAGCACGGCGGAGAAGGCCGCCATCATCCCCGCTGCCCAGGACGCCACCGCCAGCCCCATCGTCACTGGTCAGGAGACCACCGCCAGAGTCAGTGCCCAGGAGGGCAGCCCAATCGTCACTGGTCAGGAGACCACTGCCAGAGTCAGTGCCCAGGAAGGCAGCCCAATCGTCACTGGTCAGGAGACCACCGCCAGCGTCAGTGCCCAGGAGGGCCCCAGCAGCCACAGCCCCGCTGAGCAATGAGGGACCGCCATGGCAAACAACGCTGCACAGGTCACAAACTGCTAAGTCAAGCATCGCTGAACAGGGCAAGCACCGCTGAACAGGGCAAAGACCGCCATGGCAAGCACTGCTGAACAGGTCAGAAACTGCTAAGTCAAGCACCGCTGAACTGGGCAAGCACCGCTGAACAGGGCAGAGACCGCCATGGCAAGCACCGCTGAACAGGTCAGAAACTGCTAAGTCAAGCACCGCTGAATAGGGCAAGCACCGCTGAACAGGGCAAAGACCGCCATGGCAAGCACCGCTGAACAGGGCAAATACCGCTGAACAGGGCAAAGACTGCCTTGGCAAGCACCGCTGAACAGGTCAGAAACTGCTAAGTCAAGCACCGCTGAACAGGGCAAAGACCGCCATGGCAAGCACCGCTGAACAGGGCAAAGAACGCTGAACAGGGCAAAGACCGCCATGGCAAGCACTGCTGAACAGGTCAGAAACTGCTAAGTCAAGCATCGCTGAACAGGGCAAAGACCGCCATGGCAAGCACCGCAAAATCATGCACCGGTAGCCCATGTGCGGCAGGGGCAGTGACAGAACTGGGACCGTCACGGGGAGAGTGATGCACTCTTGGCACCAGTCCCCCTCCAGAACCAGTGGAGAACAGCATCCACTACCTCAGTCCTTAACAGGATGAAGCACTCTGGGCACCAGTCCCCCTCCAGAACCAGTGGAGAACAGCATCCACAACCTCAGTCCTTAACAGGATGAAGCACTCTGGGCACCAGTCCCCCTGCAGAACCAGTGGAGAACAGCATCCACTTGTGAGACTGTGGCTTTGCACTCCCCAGGATGGTACAGTGGGCAACCCACCCACTGCAAAGGCTTGTGACACTGTGGCTTTGCACTCCCCAGGATGGTACAGTGGGCAACCCACCCACTGCAAAGACTTGTGAGACTGTGGCTTTGCACTCCCCAGGATGGTACAGTGGGCAACCCACCCACTGCAAAGATTTGTGAGACTGTGGCTTTGCACTCCCCAGGATACATCAATGGGCATGGAGCCCCAACGTGGATCTGGCGTGGTGCTGTCATCCGGCTGAGGTGCCCCCCCTTCCGTTCCCCCTGAGGTGCCTGTTATATTTTGAACTGATGCCCCAACAGTGTTCGCTCCGTTTCTGGACAGGTATCGTGTGTGGGCCTCACCCATGCATTTTGGGCCCAGTGGTCCACGGACATTGAATGGTGCATACCTGCACTACTAATCGTGATGTATAATTTTTCGAATGTGTATATATATCTGTATATATTAGGTTACTGTATTTTGATACATTCCAATGGTTGAACTCATTTCCTTTTGTCTTTGCATTCTTCCGGGAGGGTTGGGGGTTGTTACTGTGATGTTTGCAAATGCATTGGTGTGTGTGTTGTAGTGTGCGAGGGTGGGGGTGGGGGTGTTGTGTGTGTGTGTCCCTGACTTTTGCCTCCCCCCTCCCCTATGTTGTAGGTGCAGTACTCACCGTTGTCTTCGGCGCCGGCATTGCTGATGATCGTAGAGGAGAAGGAAGACTAACGCAGGGAGTATTTGGAGTTCCGGCTCCATGGTGCCCTCGTTCCTCGTGGAGTGTGTTAAGGTGAGCGTTTTCCCATTGAAATGGCTGTTTCCGCCATGTTTTTATCCACGGTGAATCCACCCTGGAAAAGGTGGCGGATTGGCCTGTTGTAATACTGTGGGTGGTACTTTGTCTTCCGCCTGTCTATTGCTTGTCTGTACCGCCGTTGCGGTCTGAGTGTTAAAGTGGCTGTCTTTGTTGGCGGTTTCCGCCACGGTCTTAATTCCCTTTTTTTTCCGCCAGCCTGTTTGCGGTATTACCGCTGCTTTAACACCATCCGCCAGGGTTGTAATGACCCCCATAGTTTTTTAACATTGTCCGGTTCCATGTCCTTTGATTCTTCTTTCTGTAGATCCCGTATCCGGCGACGAACCTCCTCTTTTTTTTCATCCTCCACAACTTCCCTACTCATAAGAGTTTGTTACCCTTCGAAGATTCCATATATGTCCATCCTCAATCTTCACAGCATTGGAACACCTTCATCACTCTCATGAAATACTACATTTCGAATTCACTTTGTTAGTGACTGGAGCTTTCACACTCACCATATCGCCCACCTAGACCTACACCTTTTTTTGCAGTCTTCCTTTCATCCACATATCTTTTCTTTTCCATAACTTTGCTTTTTACTCTCGCTTTCCAGTCCTTATCATAAGTCTATCATATGTCTTGATCTGAGGTTTATCACATCGCCTAATCCATGCAGGTGTCAAAATAGAAATGGGTTTCCTTACCCTGAATAATTTAAAAGGAGTCTTTCCAGTGGTCCCATGTGAAGTTACTCTATATACTTCCAACCATTTATTTAGTTCCATAAGCCAATCTTTACCAGAACTTCCTTTATTGTTCGTATCATCCTTTCCACGCTTCCATTAATCTCTGGATGATATAAAGAAGATTTTCTATGAGTAATTTCCTCATTCTTCAAGAACTGTTCCATCTCTTTAGGGACAAGTTGCACTTCATTATCAGTTTGCTCAGGCAAACCTTCTCTGATAAATAAATGTGTTAAGAATTCAATTACTTTTTTTGTCATCACTTAATTTATTACCTTTACTTCAGGGCGCCTGGAGTATAAATCTACTAATACAATGACAAACTGCTTCCAATTACTTCCTTCCAATGGTCCAGATATGTCTAACAACACCTCAGACCACACTCCTCTTGGTAAATTTCTCATACCCATGGACACACTTTGGGCCAGATGTATCAAAAAACCAAATTGCATTTCTTAAATAGCGAATTTTAAGAAATCGCTATTTAAGAAATGCAAAATGGTATGTATGATTTTTGCGATTCGGTAATAGCGATTTCTTAAAATTCGCAAATGCTATTACCGAATCGCAAATAGAGAATCCAACTCCATTTGCACCTATGGGCCTGCTGCAAATGGTTTTGCATTTCCTAAATTGCGAATTCCAGTTAGGAATTAGCAATTTAGGAAATGCAAATCCCAGGGTGGTGGCCCCCTCTGCTTCACCCCAAAAATATTTTTACGGACATGTGAAGCACACACATGCCTTAGGGGCATGTGTGCGCTACATGTCAATTTTAAAAATGCATTTAAAATGCATTTTAAACATTTGCACATGGTTACCACCAAACTTTTGTTGGTGGTAATTGCATTTCCTAAATGCTCAATTCGCATTTAGGAAATGCTTGATACATGTGCTTAAGAAATCGCAAATAAGGATTCCTTATTTGCGATTTCCTATTTAGAGAATCGCAATTTGCGATTCTCTAAATGGGGTCGCAATTTTAAGGAATCACTATTTTAGCAATTCCTTAAAATTGCACTGTGAGTGCCTTTCATACATTCTGAAAGGCATTTTTACATTCGCAAACGGAGGAATTTTGCGATTCGCACCATTTGCGAATGCAAAATCGCTTGATACATCTGGCCCTTTGTCACTAATGTTACATTCAATACAATCTCTCACACAGGCAACCAGTAGTCTGCTCACAAACTTTCCTTAGATCTAGTAATCCCCTGATGTCCCTCATGTGCCATACTCATTAACCGTTGTCTCAGATTTTTCCGGAGGATTCATCCTTTTACCCCTGTACACAATTCCATCATACCATGACAACTCCACTCTAACAGCCCAATAAGGTTTAATTTCAGCATCTGTTTCTTTTCTCCCCAATTTTTTTCCCACTTAGCAATTACTTCTTGCAACAGTCTGGGGGTCATTACAACCCTGGCGGACGGTGTTAAAGGTGCGGTAATACCGCAAACAGGCCGGCGGACAAAAAAAGCCAACAAAGACAGCCACTTTAACACACCGCCCGCCACGGCGGTACAGACAAGCAGCGCGGCGGTCACCGCCAACAGACAGGCGGAAGACAATGTACCGCCCATAGTATCACAACCCGCCACTCCGCCACCTTTTCCGGGGCGGATTCACCGTGGATAAAAACACGGCGGAAATAGTTTCTGCAATGGGAAAACGCTTACCTGAACACATCCCACGAGGAAGGAGGACTCCATGGAGCCGGAATTGCAAATCCTACCGGCCCTTGTATTCCTACTCATCTACGAAGAGCAACGCCGGCGCCGGCGAAGACAACGGTGAGTACTGCACCTACGACATAGGGGAGGCAAAAGTCAGTGGGACACACACGCAACACCCCCACCCCCACCCCCACCCTCGCATATTACAACACACACATCAATGCATTCACAAACATCACAGTAACAACCCACAACCCCCCTGGAAGAATGCAAAGACAAAACGAAATCAGTTCAAACATTGTAATGTTTCAATATACATGTCTCAAATATCTACAGATATATCATAAAATCATTCAAAAGGATATACATTACGAGAAGTAGTGCAGATATGCACATATCAATGTCCGTGCACCACTAGTCCAAAAATGCATGGGCAAGGCCCACACAAGATACCTGTCCACAAACGGAGAGAACACTGCCGGGGCATCAGAGAGAAATACAACAGGCACCTCAGGGGGAAGGGAAGGGGGGGGGGCACCTCAGCCAGATGAGTGCAAAGCCAGATCCACAACGGGGCTTCATGCCCATTGATGTATCCTGGGGAGTGCAAAGCCACAGTCTCTCAAGTCTTTGCAGTGGGTGGTTTGCCCACTGTACCATCCTGGGGAGTGCAAAGCCACAGTCTCTCAAGTCTCTACAGTGGGTGGGTTGCCCACTGTACCATCCTGGGGAGTGCTATTATGACCCACAGCACGGAATCCGCCAAAATTCAGACACCCACACAAGTCCGCCACACCAAAGGTCAGTGATAAACTGACAAAAACAAAACCTCCACCGTCACGCCAACAGAAATATGCCCACACTATCACGACACACGAATCCACGTGGCGGTCTTTCAACCACGGTATTCCATTGGCGGTGCACACTGCTGCACTCAAAATACACACACATATACAAAACACAGCCACATTGGACAAATCGAAATACACACACCTGATAAACATACACACACCACTCCCACACCCCCAAAACAATATAAAACACACACCCACATCACCCACAAACCCCTACGACCACAATTACTGAGAGAAGGTGTAAGGAAATGCCTCCTTGGCATGGTTACCCCCTGACATTTTGCCTTTGCTGATGCCAAGTTATGATTTGAAAGTGTGCTGAGGACTGCTAACCAGGCCCCAGCACCAGTCTTCTTTCCCTAAAACTGTACCTTTGTCACAATTGGCACACCCTGGCATCCAGGTAAGTCCCTTGTAACTGGTACCCCTGCTACCAAGGGCCCTGATGCCAGGGAAGGTCTCTAAGGGCTGCAGCATGTCTAATGCCACCCTAGGGACCCCTCACTCAGCAAAGACACACTGCTTTCCAGCTTGTGTGTGCTGGTGGGGAGAAAATGACTAAGTCGACATGGCACTCCCCTCAGGGAGCCATGCCAACCTCACACTGCTTATGGCATAGATAAGTCACCCCTCTAGCAGGCCTTACAGCCCTAAGGCAGGGTGCACTATATCATAGGTGAGGGTATAGGTGCATGAGCAGTTTTGCCAGCCTGCCACACACCAGACATATTGCTGGCCACATGGGGAGAGCGCCTTTGTCACTCTGTGGCTAGTAATAAAGCCTGTACTGGGTGGAGGTGCTTCTCACCTCCCCCAACACTTTTGTTACAGCGCCACAGGGCATCCCAGCTAGTGGAGATGCCCGCCCCCTCTGGCCACGGCCCCACTTTTGGCGGCAAGGCCGGAGGAGATAATGAGAAAAACAAGGAGGAGTCACTGGCCAGTCAGGACAACCCCTAAGGTGTCCTGAGCTGAGGTGACTCTGACTTTTAGAAATCCTCCATCTTGCAGATGGAGGATTCCCCCAATAGGACTAGGGATGTGCCTCCCTCCCCTCAGGGAGAAGGCACAAAGAGGGTGTAGCCACCCTCAGGGCTAGTAGCCATTGGCTACTAACCTCCAAGACCTAAACACACCCCTAAACTGAGTATTTAGGGCCCCCCAGAACCTAGAAAAATAGATTCCTGCAACCTGAAGATGAAGAAGGACTGCTGACCTGAAGCCCTGCAGAGAAGACGGAGACACCAACTGCTTTGGCCCTAGCACTACCGGCCTGTCTCCCCACTTCAAGAAAAACTGCAACACCGACGCGCCCCCCAGGGTCCAGTGACCTCTGAAGCCTCAGAGGACTACCCTGCATCTAAAAGGGCCAAGAACTCCCGAGTACAGCGGCCCTGTTCCAAAGAAACTACAATTTTCAACAAAGAAACAACTTTTAAAGGACTCCACGTTTCCCGCCGGAAGCGTGAGACTTTCCACTCTGTACCCGACGCCCCCGGCTCGACCTGCGGAGAAACATCACTGCATGGAGGACTCCCCGGCAACTGCGACCCTGTGAGTAGCCAGAGTTGACCTCCCTGAGCCCCCCAAGCAACGCCTGCAGAGGGAATCTATAGGCTCCCACTGACCGCGACTGCCTGCTTCCAAGAACCCGAGACACTGCACCCGCAGCCCCCAGGACCTGAAGGATCCGACCTCCAGTGCAGAAGCGACCCCCAGGTGGCCCTCTCCCTTGCCCAGGTGGTGGCTACCCCGAGGAGCCCCCCCTTGCCTGCCTGCTTCGCTGAAGAGACCCCTGGGTCTCCCACTGAAACCTATTGCGAACCCGACGTTTGTTTGCACACTGCACCCGGCCGCTCCTGTGCCGCTGAGGGTGTACTTTCTGTGCTGACTTGTGTCCCCCCCCCCGTGCCCTACAAAACCCCTCTGGTCTGCCCTCCGAAGTCGCGGGTACTTACCTGGTGGCAGACTGGAACCGGGGCACCCCCTTCTCCATTGAAGCCTATGCGTTTTGGGCACCACTTTGACCTCTGCACCTGATCGGCCCTGAGCTGCTGGTGTGGTAACTTTGGGGTTGCCCTGAACCCCCAACGGTGGGCTACCTTGGACCCAACTTTGAACCCTGTCGGTGTTTTACTTACCTGCAAAAAATAACCAAAACTTACCTCCCCCAGGAACTGTTGAAAATTAAATTGCACTGTGTCTAGTTTTAAAATAGCTTATTGCCATTTTTGCTAAAACTGTACAGGATATTGTGTTGATTCAAAGTTCCTATGATACCTGAGTGAAATACCTTTCATTTGAAGTATTACTTGTAAATCTTGAACCTGTGGTTCTTAAAATAAACTAAGAAAATATATTTTTCTATACATAAACCTATTGGCCTGGAATTGTCTTTGAGTGTGTGTTCCTCATTTATTGCCTGTGTGTATGTACAACAAATGCTTAACACTACCCTCTGATAAGCCTACTGCTCGACCACACTACCACAAAATAGAGCATTAGAATTATCTATTTTTGCCACTATCGTACCTCTAAGGGGAACCCTTGTACTCTGTGCATGCTATTTCTTACTTTGAAATAGTACATACAGAGCCAACTTCCTACAGAAGGCCAGAGACAGACACCACCATCAACAATACTAGCATCCACAGGCACACAACACCATCACCCACATAACTTCTACGCACCTCGCACTACACGCAACTACATATCAGCACACTTATCACCCCACACATCACCTACACCACCCCATGGCACAGCAAAGACACCCCAGGTTCTCAGAGGAGGAGCTCAGGGTCATGGTGGAGGAAATCGTCGGGGTAGAGCCACAGCTGTTCGGATCACAGGTGCAGCACACCTCCATTGCAAGGAAGATGGAGCTATGGCGAAGAATAGTGGACAGGGTCAACGCAGTGGGACAGCACCCAAGAAATCGGGAGGACATCAGGAAGAGGTGGAACGACCTACGGGGGAAGGTGCATTCCATGGCCTCAAGACACCACCTTGCGGTTCAGCGGACTGGCGGCGGACCCCCACCTCCTCCCCCACAACAAACAACATGGGAGGAGCAGGTCTTGGCGATTCTGCATCCTGAGGGCCTCACAAGAGTAGGTGGAGGAATGGACTCTGGTAAGTTACATCTTAACTATTACATCCCCCACCCTACCTGCATGCCAGCACATACCCCCACCCTCACCCCTATCACTCTAACTCCTCACAAATGTCCCAACATCACAAACCACACATCATAACACCAAGCCCTGCATGCAACAACAAAGCATGGACACCCATCACTAAAGCATGGCCACTGCACATACCCATACACCCCCCTAAACCATCATCACACAAGGTCCCACACAGGAATGCAAGCACTGGGGTACACGACACCCACCCATTGCACACCTTGGCACACACAGATGTAATAAACATCCTTTTATACCCCTGCAGGAACCCTACCCAACGTCACCGGACAGGAGGGTCCACACATGTCCACACCACCAACAGAAGAGGCCCACTGTGATGACACCACCTCTGTTCAACTGGATCTAGATGACCAGCCCGGCCCATCGGGGACCTCTGGTGTTGTTGCACCTGTGAGACTAATAGACTGGACTCTGCCATGGACATTCCTCTGCCATCACCCCTCACCATTTTGCTACCCCCACCAATAATGAGCACTAAAATAAACACCCTTAAAGAACAAAAGAATCTGGAGTCAGTCTGTGATTTCGGAATACTGTATTAGCAATTACTGTGGCAAAAAGCTCTTTCATTTGTAATGTCAACATACCTATGTCACACAGCTCTAGTCCATGAGGAATCAAAGCAGATGTCACACATTGGGACCCACATCTGTGAAATCGTAAGGGAAAGTGACAACTCAGTGACCATACACTGGGTGAAAACGACAGACAGTAGAGAGGTAGTAGTGTTTAAGTACATGAAGTAGGCAGGTTTGTATTCTTACCTGTGTTTCACTGGAAATATTGCTGGATCACTGAGTCCCTGTTGTCCATGTCTTCTTCTTCTGCTTCCTTGTCTTCACTGTCCACAGGCTCCACAGATGCAACAACACCGCCATCTGGACCATCCTCCTGCAGAAAAGGCACCTGTCGTCGCAAAGCCAAGTTGTGAAGCATACAGCAGGCCACGAAGATCTGGCATACCTTCTTTGGTGAGTAGAATAGGGATCCACCTGTCATATGGAGGCACCTGAACCTGGCCTTCAGGAGGCCGAAGGTCCGTTCGATCACCCTCCTAGTTCGCCCATGGGCCTCATTGTAGCGTTCCTCTGCCCTTGTCCTGGGATTACCTACTCGGGTCAGTAGCCATGACAGGTTGGGGTAACCAGAGTCACCTGCAAATGGCGAGGGACAACTGTTAGACACACACTAACTCTTAGGGACATCCCCAGACACCTAGTCACACTGTATAGGGTCCATGTCCTCACCCAATAGCCACACACGGTGCCTCTGGAGTTGCCCCATCACATTAGGGATACTGCTATTCCACAGAAGGTAAGCGTCATGCACTTAGCCAGGAAATCTGGCATTCACATGGGAGATGTACTGGTCTGCCAAACACACCATCTGCACATTCATAGAATGGTAACTCTTCCGGTTTCTGTACACCTGTTCACTCCTGCGGGGGGTACCAAGGCCACATGTGTCCCATCACTGGCACCTATGATGTTGGGGATATGTCCCAGGGCATAGAAGTCACCTTTCACTGTAGGCAAATCCTTCACCTGAGGGAAAACGATGTAGCTGCGCATGTGTTTCAGCAGCGCAGACAACACTCTGGACAACACGTTGGAGAACATCGGCTGGGACATCCCTGATGCTATGGCCACTGTCGTCTGAAAAGACCCACTTGCCAGGAAATGGAGTACTGACAGCACCTGCACTAGAGGGGTGATTCCTGTGGGATGGCGGATAGCTGACATCAGGTCTGGCTCCAACTGGGCACACAGTTCCAGGATTGTGGTACGATCAAGTCTGTAGGTGATAATTACATGTCGCTCCTCCATTGTCGACAGGTCCACCAGCGGTCTGTACTCCGGAGGATGCCGCCATCTCCTCACCTGCCACAGCGGACGTGCTCTGTGGAGGAGAACAGCGAGCAGAGAGTCAACCAACACTGAGGTACGTAAACACAACTTAATCGGAAAATGTTTTAAAATCAACATATGGCTGTATTAGTGTTTAAGCAAGGCCTAGATATGTGTGACGCAGTCAAAAATAATGCCATGTGGCCCCCTGAAATGGCGGCTGCCTGACCTGTAATGTGGGACATGGGGATATGAGGTAACTGCGCTGGCGTTGTACACCATCGCAGTAGGCGGTCGAAGACAGCGGTGCAATCCTGCATTGGTTAACATTGGACCCTATGGGTCCCAGGAGCCAATGATGATGTTCGCCGGCGGTGAAGGTACGCACCGCCGTGGACGTCACCGCCATTTTTTCTCTGTTCACTCACTTGATCCCTGATCTTCGACAGGAGAGGACCTACACTGCAAGTGCTGCTGTGACCTCAGTCTGGAAGAAACAATGGCTTGTGTGTCTGGGGAAAGTGCCCCTGCCTTCAGCACGGAGGAGTTGGAGAAACTAATGGATGGGGTCCTTCCCCAGTACACGCTACTCTACGGTCCTCCAGACAAACAGGTGAGTACACTGTGAGCATGCTGTATGGGCAATGCCTGTTTGGAGTGATGTGGATGAAAGATGGGGGGGGGGGAGAATGAGGCGTGCATGAAATGACGGTGAGTGCATGTACGTCATGGCAAGGGTAGGGATGCGGGCCAATGACTGTGACAGTGCAGACGGTTAAATCTTCTCCTTTTCCCCTGTACTATTCCTGTAGGTCAGCGCCCACCAGAAGAAGGATATTTGGTGTGCCATCGCCAAAGAAGTCCGGACCCTGGGGGTCTACCACAGACAGAGCACCCACTGGCGGAAAAGATAGGAGGACATTCACCGCTGGAGCAAGAAGACGGCAGAGGCCCAGCTGGGGATGGCCTCCCAACGTGGGAGGGGTGCCCGTCACACCATGATCCCCCTGATGTTCCGGATCCTAGCGATGGCGTACCCAGAGATGGATGGGCGCTTGAGGGCATCACAGCAGCCTCAAGGGGGTGAGTATACTCTCATTCAGCTGATTCAGCGCGCATTGAAGGTGTCTGGGTGGGGGAGGTGGGCTGTGGGTACCCCTAGGCCAGAGTGAGTTTAGTAGGTAAGGTCCCTTCTTAAGGCAGACCCTGTGGCACCCCACCCCACCTGTGTACGGAGCCAACTACACCTAGTCAGGCTCCTGTGACTTCCACATGTGCAGCAATCGGGCATAGCCTTGTAACCCATGTCCCTGTGATTGATTAGGGAACTCCAAGTGCACGGCATAGTGCAGGGGGCTTCTGTGTCTGTAGAGTCTGCCAACGGTAGCGGTATTGGATGCACTCAACATGTTTCTTCTGTCTGTGCCAGGAGGGTGGGCATCTCCTTCGCCCCAGGCAACTCAGGCCCTGCCCCAGTCAGCCCTGCTGCCCTCAGTGAGGAGGCCATTGACCTCCTCAGGTCCCTCACTGTTGGGTAGTCTACTATTTTGAATGCCATCCAGGGTGTAGAGAGGCAGTTGCAACAGACCAATGCATACCTGGAGGGCATTCATTCTGGTCAGGCAGCCCATCAGCGAGCTTTTCAGACTCTGGCCTCAGCACTGATGGCAGCCATTGTCCCTGTCTCTAGCCTCCCCTTCCAACTTCCTCCACCCAGACCCAAACCCCTGTACCTCAGCCTATCCGAAGCACACCATCAGACCAGCATGCACACACGTCAACACACAAGGGAAGCTCAGGCAAACATAAGCACCACACATCCCACAGGCACTCACGCAAGCATCATACACATGCAGACATACCAAAAGCCACTGCCTCCACTGTGTCCCCCTCCTCTTCGCCTCCCTCCTCCCTCCCAGTCTCGTCTCCACTCACACCTGCATGCACTACATCGTCAGCCACTACCTCCATCACCAGCACATCCACCACCACACCTCGCTCACGTGCAGTCACCACCCCCACTACCATTTACACACCCCCTGTGTCCTCTCCCAGTGTGTCTGTGAGCCCACCTCCCAAGGTACACAAAAGCAGCCACACACCCACCCAACAGCCATCCACCTCACGACAGCCTCCAGCCCATGCATCTTCACCCAAAGTCACCAAACGTACACCTCCTACAACCACTGCCTCTTCCTCCACTCCCAAACCCCCTCCATCTACCCGTCCCAGTGTGTCCAAAAAACATTTCCTGTCCAACCTTGACCTCTTCCCCCTCACCTCCCTCACCCCTTCAGTCTCCTAGGGCCCGCCTCTCCAGATCCCAACCCAGCACCTCAGCAACAACATCTGCGGGAACAGTGGTGCCAGTAGTAACCGGCTTATGGAGTGCGCCAGGCAGCAGGGCAGCCAGTGTGCCAAGGAGCCAGAGCACGGACAGTTCCCCACCTCAAAAGCACAAAAAGTTGGACAGTGCCCGGCGGGAGAGAGGAAAAAAATCTTCAACCAAAGCCTCTCCCAGGGGTACAGTTGGGAGTGTGGAGACAGCTGCGCCACCATCCAAGGTGGGTAAGGGGCGCAGTAAAACAGGTAAGTTGGGGAAAACCTGCATGGCGGACAAGACCGCCACAAGCACTGCTGCCAAGGACACCGCCACCACAAGCACCGCTGCCAAGGACACCGCCGCCACCAGCACCGCTGCCAAGGACAAAGCCGCCACCAGCACCGCTGAACAGGACACCGCCGCCACCAGCACCACTGAACAGGACACCGCCGCCACCAGCACCGCAGGCCAGTGAGCGCCAAAGATTCTGACGCTACTGAGGCCGCCACGAGCAGGATGAAGCACTCTGGGCACAAAGCCCCCTCCAGAACCAGTGGAGAAAGGCATCCACTACCTCAGTCCTTTGCAGGGTGAAGCACTCTGGGCACAAAGCCCCCTCCGGAACCAGTGGAAAAAGGCATCCACTACCTATGTCCTTGGCAGGATGAAGCACTCTGGGCACAAATCCCCCTCCAGAACCAGTGGAGATTCACATCCACTACCTCAGTCCTAGGCAGGATGAAGCACTCTGGGCACAAAGCCCCCTCCACAACCAGTGGAGAAAGGCATCCACTACCTCTGTCCTTGGCAGGGTGAAGCACTCTCGGCACAAAGCCCCCTCCAGAACCAGTGGAGATTCACATCCACTACCTCAGTCCTTGGCAGGATGAAGCATTCTGGGCACAAAGCCCCCTCCAGAACCAGTGGAGAAAGGCATCCACTACCTCTGTCCTTGGCAGGATGAAGCACTCTGGGCACAAAACCCCCTCCAGAACCAGTGGAGAAAGGCATCCACTACCTCCGTCCTTGGCAGGATGAAGCACTCTGGGCTCAAAGCCCCCTCCAGAACCAGTGGAGAAAGGCATCCACTACCTCAGTCCTTGGCAGGATGAAGCACTCTGGCCACAAAGCCCCCTCCAGAACCAGTGGAGACTGTTATCCACTTGTGAGACTGTGGCTTTGCACTCCCCAGGATAAAGCAGTGGGCAAACCACCCACTGGAGAGACTTGAGAGACTGTGGCTTTGCACTCCCCAGGATAAAGCAGTGGGCAAACCACCCACTAGAGAGACTTGAGAGACTGTGGCTTTGGACTCCCCAGGATGCAGCAGTGGGCAAACCACCCACTGGAGAGACTTGAGAGACTGTGGCTTTGCACTCTCCAGGATGCAGCAGTGGGAAACCCACCCACTGGAGAGACTTGAGAGACTGTGGCTTTGCACTCCCCAGGATGCAGCAGTGGGCAAACCACCCACTTGAGAGACTTGAGAGACTGTGGCTTTGCACTCCCCAGGATAAAGCAGTGGGCAAATCACCCACTGGAGAGACTTGAGAGACTGTGGCTTTGCACTCCCCAGGATAAAGCAGTGGGCAAACCACCCACTGGAGAGACTTGAAAGACTGTGGCTTTGCACTCCCCAGGATACATCAATGGGCATGGAGCCCCCTTGTGGATCTGGCGTCGTGCACTCATCTGGCTGAGGTGCCCCCCCTTCCCTTCCCCCTGAGGTGCCTGTTGTATTTGTATCTGATGCTCCAGCAGTGTTCTCTCCGTTTTGATCGGGTATTGAGTGTGGGCCTCGCCCATTCATTTTAAGCCCAGTGGTCCACGGACTATGATGGTGGAATACTTTGGACTTGTATTCTTGGTGTATATATTTGTTTCTAGTGTAAATATATGTATAAAAATGTGTATATTTTTTATTACTGTATTTGAATAGATTACAAACGTTCGAATAATTTCCTTTTGTCCTTGCATTCTTCCAGGGGGAGTTGGGGGTTGTTAATGTAATGCATCAACATGTACTTGTGTGTGTGTTGTAGTGGGTGAGGGTGGGGGTGGGAGTGTTGCGTGTGTGTGTCACTCTTTTTTCCCTCCCCCTCCCCTGTGTCGTAGGTGCAGTACTCACCGTGGTCTTCGCCGCAGTCTTTGTTGTTCCTCGTAGAGAAGCAGGAAGATAAAGGCTGTCAGTATCTGGAGCTTGGGTTCCATGGCGTCCTGATTCCTCGTGGGGTGTGTAGAGGTGAGCGTTTTCCCTTCCAAGTCCTGTTTCCTCCGTGTTTTTGTTTGCGGTGAATCCGCCCCGGAAAAGGTGGCGGATTGGACTGTTGTAATGCAGTGGGCGGAACCTTGTCTTCCTCCTGTCTGTTGGCGGTGACCGCCGTGGTGTTTGCTTGTACCGCTGTGACGGTCGGAGTGTTAAAGAGGCGGTCTATGTCGGCGGTTTCCGCCACGGTCGTGATTCCATTTTTTTTACCACCGGCCTGTTGGTGGTTTTACCGCTGCTTTAACACCGACCACCAGGGTTGTAATGAGGGCCTAAGTGCTAGAATTCTAGATGTTACATTATATGTGCATAATAAGTCCCTTAAATACAACTCCTATGGTGTTACAGAAAACATTCAGATTATTTTCTTGTCCTCATGCAAAAGAATATGCTTGAATTTGAAAACATAATTCTAGAAATTTCTTATGTTTCTAGTCCATGTGTAACATTTCATTGAGAGGTTCATTGAAAGTTGTATTAATTCTTTGTGATTCCGTCACAGGTAACCAGACGTCTTGAGGCCTAGTTATTTAGTCCATGCTTAAGTTATCCATGGTTACAGTATGACAATGCTTAGAATCATAGTCTAGTAATGATTAATATAATATACTCTTGATATTGTGTGTTTTAACCTTTTGCTTGCTACAGGTCTCCTTCCCAGCTGTTCCCTACCTAATCCCCTTTTCCCCACTTGGACTCTCTTAGACTCTGTGACATTCTAATCAGAGTATTGGAGCTGTCTTGTGATGGATGTGTTGGGAACGTGCGCAGACCCCGAGGATCTGGTGACTCTGACATTCGGTGCAAAACTAACTCCATATTTATACTTTGGTGCTAGACCCGTCTAGAACCAAAATTAATGGAGTTAAAGTCATTTTTTAGAAGTGGAAACCTACCTTGCCTTTATGAGATACCAGGTAGGCGTTCCCATGCAAAAAATGACTCAATGGCCTTAACGCCATATTTATACTCCCATGCAAAAATGGTGCACGGGAGGGAGGAGGGGTCAAAAAATGATGCAAAGCTTGCTTTGCCCCGTTTTTTAACTCCTGGGTAAGGGCAGGCGTTAGGGGACCTGTGGGCCTATTTCCATGGTGGAACACCATGGAAAAAGCTCGCAGGTGTCCTCTCCAGGCCCCAGGGGCACCCCCACCCACACCAGAGGAACTGCAGAGGATGGGGGATCCCCTCCCAGGTAAGTACAGATAAGTACAGGTAAGTATTGCATTTTATTTTTTAAAGTGCCATAGGAAGGGCATTTATTTGGCCCCCATACATGGTACAGGGTGCAATGGACATGCCCA
Organism: Pleurodeles waltl; assembly: GCF_031143425.1. Classification (NCBI taxonomy): domain Eukaryota; kingdom Metazoa; phylum Chordata; class Amphibia; order Caudata; family Salamandridae; genus Pleurodeles; species Pleurodeles waltl. The sequence goes on from NC_090448.1 coordinate 711,213,673, forward strand.
GGGGGCCCTTGTCCCCTGTGCTGGCCATTGGGGTGGTGGACATGACTCCGACCCTTTCTAAGGCAGTAGTCTTGTGGCATGGTAGGTTTAGCACCATAAAATGACGCTAATCTGGTTAGAGTCATTTCTTTTTTTACTCTAACCTGCCTAAAGTCATTTTTTTGGTGCTAACCCCCTTCTTCTATACCGACAGCCTCACCCGACTAAAGTTTTTTTTTTTTTACTCTAGCCTACCCTTTGCACCGGCTTGCACCATTCCATAAATATGGTGCCCGGCTGATGCACAGAAATGGTGCAAGCCAGTGCTAAACTTTTTGGTGCAAAACTGCCTTATTGCAGTTTTGCACCAAAAACTATAAATAAGGGCCAAAGTCTTTTCAGCAAATTTCTGCACAAATTTACTGTAAAATTCCACAAAGCCCAAAAATTAATCCAACTCTTCTTTGTTTTGTGGAGCTGTCATCCTCATTATACTCTGCACCAATGCTTTCACAGGTCTAAAACCACTCTCAATTAAAAAAGTTTCACTTTGAGAGTCAAGCCCATTTTTCTCAACTTACTCAACACCGCACACATTCTCACATCATGTTCTTCACGGATGTCTCCAAAAATCGATATGTCATATTGATAAACTTTGACCCCGGTGAGTCCTGATAATGCCTATTCCATGGCCTTCCAGAAAACCAAGACTGCTGAAACAAGGCCAAAAGGCGTTCTCTTGAAACAATACATACCATTAAAAGTATCAAATGCAGTCAGATCCATGGAATTCTTATGTATTTAATCTGATGGCAGACCAAAATTAGATCTAAAGTAGAAAACCATCTAGCATTACCTAACATACTCATCATCAGCAAAATACTTTATTCGGCTCAAAAGACCCTTTATAGACATAATCAATTACAAACGTTATAATCAAAAAGAAGAATTAATAAACACAAATAAATAACAGTGTCACATATAAAAACAGATTAAAATGATTAATAACAGTTACTAATTCGATTAGCAGCATTTATGAAATTTAGCTCCTCCTCTATTGTCCCCTCTACCAAGGTGCTGTAAATAAGAAAAGGCAAGATGACTGTGCCTAATACCAGTGGAGAGAAGGACAGGGTGTAAAAACCTTCTTCTGGGAACTCTGTATATATTACAAAAAAGAATAAAGTGAAAAATGCTTTGGCGCGAACTACCATCACAGCCACATGGTGGGAGTTTCTTAAACCAAGTGCCTTGAGTAGGAAATGTTAATAAATAATGTATGAACTTCAGTCAAAATCTGGTAAGTAAAAACCTGTACCGCTCAGAAATTATCATATTAAGGTATGGCTTAGGGAATAATGACTTTGGTGGCGGACACTCCAAAGCCCCATGCATGTTACCAGTTAGATCCGAGTCATGTTTAGAAGGCCAATACAAGTCCTTAATTCTCTGTTTTACCCTCCCACCCCGATAAGGAACTGGGATCCTGAAAATATTCCTCTGCCCCTAGGCAGAGAACATAGAATTTACATATCTAATCCAAGGAATATCAATAAAACGCGTAAATGACAGACAGTCCATGATCACAGATCTACACAGGTGAGCTTCAGGGTTTAGCCATAATCTTAGACAGAGCAGTAGAGGTTGCAATCTTGTATGGTCGGCTATATCCCTCAAAGCCACCTCCCCACGGCAAAAAACGGCCGGAGTGGACTGGGGGACTGCTAACAGCCTTCTCAAAAATGTATTTTCCACTACCTGTAGACTTGAATAGTCCATATATCCCCACACACCAGCTCCAAATGAGGCAATTGACAAACATTTACTTTTAAAAACAGTCAGCATTTCCTTAACTGGTTTGTGTGCCAGTTTCTTTGAAAACCTAAAAACTGCATCAATAGCTCTTTGAAACTGCAAGATGCGAACATTTATTAAAAATTTCCAGTTAAAATCAACATCAATCGGGACCCCTAAGTAAGTGAAGTTTGGAACTTTAAGTATTTCCGCACCTTCCAGAGTATTTTTTTAACTTTTTGATGACTTTGGGCCATACTTCATCACAAATGATTTTGTTCTGTTAGTTTTAAGGCCAAGATTTCCCCTAAAAATATTAAAAGCATCCAATAAGGATTGCAGGCCATTTGCTGTCCTTGATACGAGGACTGCAACACCCGCATAGAGTAATACTGGTAGTGGCTGAGAATTAGTGAGAGGCGGGTCCTTCCCTATCTTACACAAAAAATCTTCTCGACCATTAATATAAAGTAAGAAAAGAAAAGGGGCAACACACACCCCTGTCTAACACCCTTCAAAGAAGGGAATTCTTCAGTGAGGTCATCCTCCTGGCTAAAGCAGACCCAAGCAGTAGTACAGGCATGAAGTCTATTAAATAAGGAGATCAGATCTTTATCTACAACCCCATTTCTGATATGACAGACCACAATTTATGTTTGTCAACTGTGTCAAAAGCACAGGATAGATCCATAAAGGCTAAATGGATACAGCCTTTTTTAGCCTTAGTGTATTTCTGTACTATCAGAGTTAAATTGGGCCCAGCCCTGGTCGAAACCCAAATTGGACCTTCGATAAGCTGTTAGTCTCCTTTGCTCAATGTTCCAGCTTACTAAATACCACTTGCCCTAAGATCTTGACAGAGCTATCTAAAAGAGAAATTGGGTGGTAGCACTGCAGATCTGCTTGGTCCCTCTTCTTGAAAATGGGGACAATTATCGGCTTACTCCAGGTATCTACCAAGGGGCCTGTCATAGCAGACCTCAAAACATTGCTAAGAAGCAGAGTCCGAAATTCGGGTAAAGCTTTATGTATATCAGCTGGAATTCTATCTGGGCCAGGATCTTTATCAGAGGGACAGTTTTGGATAGCCTGAAATACCTCGGATACTTCCAATAAATTATGAGGGGCTGTTGTGGGAGCATCCCTCCCAATAATAGAACCAATCAGGTCAACCTGGGAGATATTAAGTTATGTTTTAACAATTTTGGAAAAATGCTCCAACCAAACTTGCAGGGGGACAACCGTATCTATTACAGTGTTATCTTTCTCCGCCAATGGAGTGGAATTAACCACTTTCCGGAAAGCCTTCGTATCTTTACTACTACTAGCCTCACTTAACTCATCCCAAGCATGCTCCCTCATTTCTTTCTTCCTAGAAGCAAGAGTGGCCTTATAAATCCTTCTTGCTGCTTTCATATCAGACTGGTTAGGTGGGACAGAGCTAATCGTCATGTACATGCATGAGTAAACCAACGGGGGTTTCTATTTCTATTAATACTTGACTGCTGTAGTTTATGAGCCATATAACTTGTTAGGGCAGAAAAAGCCTCAATGATTTTATATGCAGGGGCATGTTCCCCTAAAGCAGTCATGATCTCCTCCTTCTTTTTCTTCATCAAATCTATATGAAAGCTATGTTTATAAATCTTTCCCCACTTGGTTGACAAGCCTTTGTGCCTATTAAAGCTCAGCGCTGGCTGCTGGACCTCACCATCGGAGGCCTTATCCCCACCAGACCTAAATTCTAAAGTTAAGGGGTTATGATCACTCATGCAGTTTGGAATCACCCCAAACTTCCCTACGAAGAGGGTAAGATCTTTAGAGTAAACTATAAAATCAATTGTCCATTAAGCGCTACCCCCTAAAAACGTAGGAACCCACTAAGCTTCCGGAATTGGAAATATCAACAAATTAGCGGCCATCATTCGATTTAGCGCGCTCCCATAAGGAGAATGTTTAAAATGCAGCATAGGGCAATCATATTTATCGGAAGCGCCACAACAATCTAGTAGTTCCGGATCACATAAATGGGCATTAAAATCACCAGCCCAAATAATCACGATATCCTTCTTACTTCTGTTCAAGGTACTATGAACCTTAAATTCCAAACTGTCAATCACACTGGTATTTGATCAATCAAAGATGTTATTATAATAATTAATCAACAAGACATCATGTGGCCCAGTCAATTTGAGAAGAAGTACCATATAGTATGGTGTTGTTTCAATTACACGTATAACTACTTCTCTTGCAGATACAGGTATAAATGTAACCAAACCTCCCTTAGCCCATCCCGAAGATGATTTAATAGCAGGAGCAAAATAGGTAGTGAAGCCATTGATATAGGAATAGTCGAAAAGCCAGGTTTCCTGACAACAAATAAATGAATATTGGCCCACAAACCTTAACCAATATTAACCAATCTGGATTATCCAATTTATTCCTTAATCCTGCCACATTCCATGAGATAATCCCAGAGTTTACAACGGAAGAAGTATCAATTAGACTAGGGGAGTAAGAGTTCATTACAAAAGATGTATCTACCTCCTGGCCTCTGCTTGGCACATTCCCAATAGTTGATAGTCAATCTAATTGCTCCAGAGAATTCACGGGCTCGGAGCTATTGACTAAAGGGATTAGACGGTCAGAAGACCTGGACTGATGAGAGGAACAAGGTTTCTGCATGACAAATTTGCTGAAACTAGACTGCTGAGCCTGTGTAGAGAAAAAGTGTGACAGCCATCTTATTGTGACCGCCATCTTATCCTAATAGATCCCAGGTCTGATGTTGATGTAGAGAGGCAATGATGCAGAGTGGCAACTAACTGTGGATTCCTAAAATTGAAAATAGTACAGTCCCCTGGAGAGGCTTTGCTAGTAAGGCCTATCCATGGAACCCTTCTCACCATTAAAATTTCTCCAGTAAGATCTAAGCTCCAATCCGAGTGCTTCCTAACCCAATACATAGCTTTATTTTGCAAAGAAGAATAAGATTCCGAGTACGGAACATCCAATCTGTGTACATTTTCCAAAATTAAAATATATGGAGCACATGGTAGAGGAATCTGTGGGTAGGAAGGCTGAATGTTTGAGGTTATCAGGGGCAAAGCCTGTGTAAAAGCCTTGCGGATCGAGTGATCGTCAGCCCTCTGTTGACAAGGTAATTTTCTGTGTGCCCTTTAGTTACAGGGATTAAAGTTCTATCAAAATGTTGATGCCCATGGTTTAGTCTTCCTCCCTGAGGTGTGGAAATAGTGGTAACAGGAGGGCACATAGGCTCACGAGTTTCCGACAAATAATTATCTCCCATTAGAGATGGGGGAGCTGATGGTTTCCCAGTAGTTATGATAGCATTTACCTTATCTTCCAAAACTTCCACTTTTTGTAAAACTAAAGAGCACAACTGTCTGATATCTTTAAAAAAAATTCAATCTGTCTTAAATGGTCACAGGGGATGATAGATGACTTCTCATTTTCAGCACATTCGCTGGCTGTCCTCTTAGACATCTTTGACTGGGGCCTTCCTTTACCCCTCTTTAGCACTGGTAAGTCCTTCCCAGGTGAAATTGTAGTCTTTGGGAAGAACAGTGTTGGACCAGAGGAGGGGTTTACAATGTTTTGAGGATCTTGTTGTCTGCTCTTTTGAGAGGGGGCTATCAGTAATTGCTGAAGAGATAGACTCAATTGGTTGCTCCTGCTCTAAAACAACACATGGGTTCCTAAATATAGCCATGAGGGCTTCAAGGGGGGGCTATTTCTTCTTTATCTCCCACACCAGACTTCTTTAAAGTTGGGCTCAAAATAGCTTCTACCCACCCTATCTCAATTTCAATTGCACCCATCACAGAGGTAAACTGGCTAGTTATTAATTTCGGCCCGAATCCCCAAGAGGAGCTCCTACCACCCCGCTTGAATTCTTCGGCTTCCCCATCGTAGTTTTGTTTGTTGTTAAGGTCTAACAATATAAAAATCACACTGTTTACCCAAAACCCCTCCTAAAACAAAAAAAAGAAACAGGACAAGTGACAGGGCCCGGCACGGACTTGTCTGGTCACTGATGGGTGCAGACGGGCCCGCTCTTGGCCCGGTCTTCGCCAGGGCACGAAAGGAAGAGGCGGTGACAGCTTCCTGCTGTAAATGAGTCTGGGCAGGGTAGTTCCACAGACCCCAGCCCCATCGCAACTGGTCCAAGGGACCCGCGCAGCGGGTGAAGTGTCCAATTATGAGCGCCTCCAGGCGCGAAAGGGAGCAGCAGTGACGGCTTCCTGTCGCAAGTGAGTCTAGGTGGGGTAGTTACACAGCCCCAGGCCCTTCGCAACTGATCCCAGGGACCAGCGCAGGGGTGAAGTGTCCGATTATGAACGCCTCCAGGCGCAAAAGGAAGCTGCGGTGACGGCTTCCTGCCCCAAGTGAGTCTGGGTGGGGTAGTTCCACAGCTCCCAACCCCTTCGCAACTGATCTAAGGGACCCGCGCAGCAGGTGAAGTGTCCGATTATGAGCGCTGCTGGGCGCGAAAGGAAGCAGCGGTGACAGCTTCCTGCTGCAAATGAGTCTGGGCGGGGTAGTTCCACAGCCCCCAGCCCCATCGCAATTGATCCAAGGGACCCACGCAGTTGGTGAAGTGTCGGAATATGAGCGCCTCCAGGAGCGAAAGGGAGCAGCGGTGACAGCTAACTGCTGCAAGTGAGTCGGGCGGGGTAGTTCCACAGCCCCCAGTGCCTTCGCAACTGATCCGAGCTTATGACGTTGCAGTGTGGACAGCCTAACAGCTTATGTGAAAATCAGGTTGCAGATCAGCCATATACGTCTTAGCGAGCTAGTATAAATCCGGCAGGCAAGCTAGGGAACAAAGGCGGTAGGGGGGAAACGCCAGAGTGGCAATAGGATGGGGATCAAACTAGAGACCCTCACTGGGCAGCAAGTCAAAGTTTCAGGCTCTGATTAAGAATACTTGCCCAGGGGGGGCGGAGCTAGCCAGCAGCAAGATGGCTGGCACTTCGTGAGGCTCTGCTCCGGTGAGTGCCCAGTTTGCTAAATTATCCGGTCAGGACGGAGCTGGCCGAGCGATGAGAGGATGGGGGGAAGCCTGATGTTGAGGGCTTCCCCCCCGTTGCAGCGGCGGCAGTTGTGGTGCGGTGTGGGGGGCCGGGCTGGCCTCTTAAGGTCGCAGCGTGCTCCCGGCAGCCGCGCTGAGTGGGCCTGGCCTGCGCTTCCCCGGGGACCTGGAGGGGCCTCGGGGGCATCGATCATTGGGGTGCCTGGGGGGCCGTATCGGCGGTGGTGTCGTGCCGCAGGCCCCCCTTACCTCCTTCACGATTGAAGGCCTTCTCTTGCGCGCCTGGGGATCGCGGCCTTGCCTTGAAGGCCTAGACTGCGTGGCCTGGAGGTAGGACGGCCGCGCGGACGGCGCAAGGCGCTAGGTGGCCTGAGAGCCACTCCTGCCGGGAAGGACTGGTGGCATAGGCAGCCGCCTTTGGAGGGAGTGTTGCTGGGGTTGAGGGGGATCCGGGGAGCCGCTCGGTGGTCAGGTCCGACCGCGGGGGGCCTCCGCCCTTCCCCCTCCCCCCCTTCCCTCCTCCGGAGTGACCTCGACTGGCCTGGTGGTTGGCTGCCGGTGTAGGACTTGATCTACTGGGGTCGAAGTGGACGGATACAAGATACAGCGGACTGGTGTGAATTTGACCCAGCGTTCTGGGCCCTGACTCTGGAGGTTGGTGAGGCCACTGGGTCCCCCTGCCGCGTGGATGTGGGAGATGCTGGTGTGACAGAGTCGATTGTGTGGCCTGGGGGGCACACTCAAAGACGATCAAACAAGTGGAGGCGGCGGGATCGGGCCGGAGCCCGGAGGTGCGGTGGTGGCGAGGAAAAGTCCGGAGTGGGAACTGGTGTAAAGGTGCTCTGGCCTAGTGCCGTTGATGCAGAGGCTCACTTGACGCCGGACATTGGCAAGATTCATAGCACCGCAGACGCTGGATAAAGCTGATTAGCAGGAGCTGGGTGGACTTTGTGAAGGTGGATTGAATATCTGACCTCCCCTCCTGGACTTCAGTGGGGTCAGCGGAGTGTGGTTGTCAACGACCCACTGGTTAAGTGATGGGGAAGGCGGAGCAGAGACAGGCTATGCTCTCCTTTGAGGGGGGCTGACGGAGGGGGGGTGCTCCCGCATCCCAGTCAGAGGGGCCTGCGACGGATGAAGAGATCTCAGATGGTTCGGTAAATGCTATGTTTCTGGACCTCAAGACCAGCCTGGCTGGAATAGATGGGAAGCTAGACCACGTGACAGAGCAACTTGATCGTATCAAGACTCGGGTGGACGAGCATGACGCCCGCCTTGACCAGTTGGAAGCGCGTACCTCTGGTCTGGAAGACACGCAGCGAGGTGAGAGTGAACAACTGCTGCGCATGGAGAGAGTGCTGGAGGTCATCCGGGCAAAGAACGAAGATTTGGAGGCCCGATCGCGTCAAAATAACCTTAGGTTGATGGGGCTCCCCGAGACCACGGACATGGGGAGAATGGAAGATTTTGTGGAGGAGATGCTATCTGATCTGTTCCCCAACCAGCTGTCCCGATTGCTGGTGGTGGAAAGGGCACATAGATCGCTGGGGCCGCAACCCCCGCCTGGATCTCCCCCGCGTACTATCATTATTCGGCTCCTGAACTATCGAGACCGTGACGCGATTCTGCGACTCGCCAGGGAGCGCCGTCCGGTGATATATAAAAACACAGAATTTAACTTTTTTCCAGACTACACACCTGGCGTGCAGGCAGCGCGCAGGGCGTTCTTACCGGCGAAGCATACGCTGGCCCATACTGCTACTAGGTTCCCGCTCATATTCCCGGTGAAACTAAAGGTGCAACATGGTGGGTCTCTACAATTCTTTACGGACCCGAAGCTGGCGGCGAGGTATGCCAGGTCTCTTCCTCGGAAGCCTGAAGCAAGGCCGGAGGCTGGGAGTGCCGCGGAACGAGAGTCGCTGAGCGATAATGACTGATCGTCACTGATTATTTTTGTTGTCAGCAGAGAAGGCGCCGCTGCAACTAGCTGTGAGATGCACTTCTTTTTGTGCCGCTTTTCCTGAAGAAACTCCTTTTGTGCTGGGACCCCGCCTGCCCTCCCTGCCTGATACTAGGCGGGTTGGGCAGTTAGCTTCCGCCCTTTGGATGAGTCCCCATTATGTGCATATTTGGGTAACTGTGGTTTTTGGGGGGAAGGATATGTCTTTGACCCGTTTGAGGGGTCTGTGTGGGTGGGGGGGAGTGGGCCTTTGGGGTTGTTGTATTGTGTGCTTTTCTGTTTCTCATTTTGTGTTTTGTGGTTTTGGGAGATTGGCCGGGATGGAGGAGTGATGGAACTGCGCTGTATGTTGCTGAGGAGAACAGATGACACGGATGAGAGAGTCTCTGATTCGCTGCTTAACATGGAATGTGAGCGGTTTGAATGACAGACGGCAGGCGTCAAGAGGCAGAATATAGATATATGCATGCTACAGGAGACACACATGGTGGAGAGTACCCTACATTATTTAAAGGCGGGATGGATTGGGGAATGCCACGGGTCTGTGTATTCGAGCTATGCTAGAGGCGTGGCAATTTTGTTACGCAAGGGGTTGCAGTGGCGCACTCGTAGGGTGATTGTTGACCCATTGGGGCAGTATGTTCTGCTTAGCGGAGGGCTGATGGATAGGCCGTGTCGCCTCGCGTTGGTGTACGGGCCTAATTCGGATGATCCTGAGTTCTTTAGTGAGGTCTGGCGACTGATCGAGTCTCTGGGGGGAGGAACTGTGCTTTGGGGAGGAGACTTCAATGTGATCCTTGATCCCATTTTGGATAGAGAAAGTTCGGCCTGGACACAGCGTACTTCTGCTGCTCACGTTTTATCTGCGATTATGGACGATGCGTCACTGGTCGATTTGTGGCGGATAAAACACCCTGCGGTACGGGAAGGCACTTGTGTTAATTATGTACACAATTGCTGGTCGCGCCTTGACCATTGGATAGGCTCTCACGATGTGGCTTTATGGACCCGCTCAGTTGATCACATGGCACGCACGCTGTCTGACTACACCCGGGTGCGCGTAGAGCTGGAAATACCCGGCGGACCTGCTCAGGCCTATATGTGGAGGTTGCCGCCTGGGGCACTTAGAGACGAGTTGTTCCTAGAGGAACTGCGTCGCGATATCAATCTTTACTTTGAACAGAATGTGGGCACAGTGGAGTCGGCTGGTACGCTGTGGGAAGCCTTTAAGGTGGTTGTACGCGGGATTTGCATTTCAAAGCAGCACGGTGTGCTGCGGGCGTTGCGTCATGAGCTGGCTGAGTTAGAGGATCGGATTGCGGATCTTGAGGCCTGACTGGTGTTGGACTGGTCCGGAGCCACATTGGCGGCCTTGAGGGCTGCGGTCTCCACGTATGAAGAGGCTTCTTTGAGAGAAGTACATTTTTGGGGGAAATTTGCACGGGCCAGGCGATATGGAGAGGGTGATAGAGTCGGACGCACTTTTGCGAATCTATTCCGCAGGCCGTGGGCTAGTGGCTATGTGACTGAAATGGATGATTCGAGTGGGGAGCTAGTGGCGGGTACGTCTGAGGTTGTGAGGGTCTTTACTACCTTTTTCCAGGATCTTTATTCTGCTTCCTCTGCGTGCCTGAGGAGGTGATCCGGGGATATTTCTCTGACAGCCTCCTCTGGTTTGACAGGGTACACGGGGAGTACTTTGATGGTCCCTTTACTATAGAAGAGGTGAAGGCTGCTATTCGGAGCCTCCCTGGAGTCAAGGCCCCTGGGTTGGATGGATTGACTTCGGCATTTTATAAAGAGTTCGCAGATATTTTGGCGCCCTATCTGCTGGAGGTTTATGACGAGGCATTGCGGAATGGAGTGCTCCCGGCCTCTTTGCGCGAGGCGCTTATTGTCACGATTCTCAAGCCTGGGAAAGCTGCAGCTAGCTGTGATTCGTACCGGCCCCTGACGTTGATTAACATTGATAATAAGATGTTAGCCAAAATGATCGCGGCGCGATTGCGGCCTCTTATGACGAAACTGGTGCTGCCGGATCAGTCGGGGTTCATACTGGGGCTGTCCACGGCACAAAACTTACGTACATTCTTTGCTGTTGCTGGCTCAGTTCCCGTCGATGATGGAGCTGTGGCGGTGTTTTTGGAAGCCACTAAGGCGTTTGACTCATTGCTGTGGCAATATCTGTTTGCGCTCCTGGAGAGAGTGGGGATGAGTAGTCGTTTTGTGAACTGGATACATTTGCTATATTCGCAGCCAGTGGCTCGCTTGAGGGTGAACGGATGCGTGTTGGAGCCTTTCAAGGTGGCGCGTGGAACTAGGCAGGGTTGTCCCCTGTCACCATTGCTTTTTGCAATTGCGATGGAGCCGCTGGCGGCCTTTTTGAGACAGCACCACAGTGAGCGGGGGCTGCCGTTCCGCCAGAGAGCGATTCTGATTTCCATGTACGCTGATGATGTGGCCCTGTATGTACGGGACCCTGTGCGAAACCTGGATGTGTTGCTGGATGAAATCGTCAGGTTCGGAGACATATCTGGAGTGGCGATAAATTGGTCTAAGTCGGTTGTGTTGCCTCTGATGTCTGAAACGGCAGAGTGTCGGTCCCGCTACCCCATTGTGTGGGCGGATGGTCCTGTTAAATATTTGGGCATCTGGTTGAGCTGTGATGTTGACACGCTCTGGCTTGCCAACTATGGTAGGGCCGTGGCCTGGCTGGACGACAGAGTCACAGCATGGCGCTCCTTGCCATTGTCCCTGACTGGACGGATTGCGGTGGCTAAGATGCTTGTGCTGCCCAAGTTTTTCTATCTGGTTCTCAACCTTCCCCTGGTGCTTACGGCCAGTTTTTTGTAGCGCATTTGCTCCGCGCTGATCCGATTGGTGTCGGCGGGTGGTCAGCCTCGCATAGCCTGGAAGACACTAGTGCTGCCATTTGAGCTGGGTGGTCTTGCGGCCACTGATCTAGAGCTCTATTATCTCTGCGCGCAGGCTCTTTTTGCCTATTACTGGATCAACCCGATACACTACCTGCCACACCTGGCTCCCGAAAGCGATGCAGTGTGGCCGGATGGGCTCGGGCGAGTGTTGGGCAATTTGGACAGAGCTCGCCCTTGGGGCATTGATACGGTGGCCTCCACGGTCCGGGCTTGGTCGGGTTTGCTGAAGCGTTCTGGAATAGGTGCGCCGTATGCAAGTGGTGGCGGCGGGAGATGAGGTGATGTTTCAGGACTCGCGGCTGCGGAGCTTCCTACGGGACTTTGATCTGATAACCCTTGATGATTGGTTTGTTGCTGACAGATTGATGTCCCCGGAAGAGATCCTGGGGGATAGACCGGCCACTGCTCTCCATCGGTTCTACGTGTTGAGGATATGCACTATGCTGCGCGCTAGATACCCCTGCTTGCCCGCGACCCCAACTTCTTGCCGCGCGTTGGAAGTGCTGTGGAGTGTGCGGACGCGTGAGAGGCTAATTTCTAAGCTGTATGGCAGTACGCAGGGGCAGGGAGAGGGGACGGGGCTGTCTGTAAGCATTAAATGGGCGGAAGATGTGGGTGAGAACATCGCAGAAGATGTATGGAGGATGTGCTGTACGCATATGAAGGAGTTGTCACCAAACTATAGATTACGCGCATACATTTTAAGTTTTTGCACCGTCTGTACTACACCCCCAGAAGTCTGTGTGCTATGGGGCGATGGACAGATGATACCTGTGTAAGATGCCGGGCCCCTGCTGCTGATTTGATGCACTTGGCGTTGACCTGTCCGGCAGTATGTGCCTATTGGGTAAGGGTCTTTCGTGTACTCTCTGAGATGATTGGGCTGGAGATTTCTCCGTCTCCCTTGATGGCGCTGCTGGGAGGAGTGAATGAGGTGCAGACTACAGTGCGGTGCCTGGTTGGCATGATGTTATTGTTAGCTAAGCGCAGGGTGGCAATCTGTTGGGGCCGGGCCCGGTCTCCCCAGATATCGGATTGGCTGCAAGACACTGCTTTTTGCCAGGAACAATTAACAAATTACTGGGAGTTGACTCCGGTTGGCTCCAGGCCGCGAGATATCTGGGCACCGCTTCGATCCTATCTTGAATCTGCGTCTGTCTGAAGAACCTGCTGTGGATGGGTATGTTGAGGAGATGAGTGCTGTTCACTCTACAATGGGATAAGGATGTACAGAATGGTTGCTGAGAAGTGTGCTTGCTCCTCCCGGCCTTCACTCTCTCTTCCTTTATCTTTGAAGTTTCTGCTTTCCTCTTTTCCCTTTTTCCTTTTTTTCTGCCACACCTGTTTGGTCCTGCCTTGGACTCGATGACCCGTTAGGTCCCTCCAGCAGAGGCATACTACTTTATGGACATTCAGCAATGTTTTTTGGTCTCCCTCTGCCTGATTCATAAGAGTTACTGAGACGTGGCGAGTTTGGAGAGCCGAAGATAGATTAAAGTAGCTGACTGATCTATTACTGTAAGGACCAAGGTGGCATTTCATTTTATGTTGTATGTTGTTTACATAAAACTATAAATAAATAAAATACAAAAAAATAAAAAAGAATATTTGCCCAGATGAGAAACCTGGGGCCTTATTTATACTTTTTGGTGCAAAACTGCACTAAGGCAGTTTTGCCCCAAAACGTTTTGCACCGGCTTGCACCATTTTTTAGCACCAGCTGGGCACCATATTTATGGAATGGTGCAAGCCGGTGCAAAGGGTAGGCTAGCTTAAAAAAAATGACGTTAGCCAGTTTTGAGTCCAAATAAATGATTCTGACCAGATTAGCATCATTTTTTTGACGCTAAGGGGCATATTTATACTCTGTTTGCACTGAATTAGCGTAATTGTTTTTTTACTCTAATTCAGTACAAAACTAACTCCATATTTATACTTTGGTGCTAGACCCATCTAGCACCAAATTTATGGAGTTAAGGTCATTTTTTAGAAGTGAAAACCTACCTTGCCTTAATGAGATGCAAGGTAGGCGTTCCCGTGCAAAAAATGACTTTATGGCCTTAACACCATATTTATACTCCCATGTAAAAATGGTGCAAGGGAGGGAGGAGGTGTCAAAAAATGGGGCAAAGCTTGCTTTGCCCCATTTTTTAAGACCAGGGTCAGGGCAGGCGTTAGGGGACCTGTGGCCCTATTTCCATGGTGGAACACCATGGAATAAGCCCAGAGGTGCCCTCCCTAGGCCCTAGGGGCACCCCCACCCACACTAGAGGGACTTTCGAGGATGGGGGACCCCATCCCAGGTAAGTACAGGTAAGTGCATTTTATTTTTGAAAGTGCCATAGGGGACCATGAAATGGGCCCCCATACATGGCACAGGGTGCAATGGCCATGCCCAGGGGACCCCTGTCCTCTGTGCTGGCCACTGGGGTGGTGGGCATGACTCCTGCTTTTTCTAAGGCAGGAGTCATGTGGCATGGAAGGTTTAGCACCATAAAATGACGCTAATCTGGTTAGAGTCATTTTTTTTTACTCTAACCTGTCTAAAGCCATTTTTTGGTGCTAAACCCTCTTCTTCTATACTGCCAGCCCCACTCGACTAAAGTAATTTTTTAAAACTTTAGCCTACCCTTTGCACCGGCTTGCACCATTCCATAAATATGGTGCCCGGCTGGTGCACAGAAATGGTGCAAGCCGGTGCTAAACATTTTGGTGCAAAACTGAGTTAGTGCAGTTTTGCAGCAAAAAGTATAAATAAGGGCCAATATTTTGTAAGTTTGTGCCACTTTTGCATCATAAAATGACGTTAATGCTGTGCAAAAAAAGTTTTAATCAGTGCCTTGGTGCTAGATGGGTCTAGCACCAAAGTATAAATATGGAGTTAGTTTTGCACCGAATTAGAGTAAAAAAAATGACACTAATTCGGTGCAAACAGAGTATAAATATGCCGCAGAGTATAAATATGCCCCTAAATATGGTGTTAAGGCCATAGAGTCATTTTTTGCACGGGAACGCCTACCTTGCATCTCATTAAGGCAAAGTAGGTCTCCACTTTCAAAAAATGACTTTAACTCCATAAATTTGGTGCTAGACAGGTCTAGCACCAAAGTATAAATATGGAGTTAGTTTTGCACCGAATTAGAGTAAAAAAAAATGACACTAATTTGGTGCAAACAGAGTATAAATATGCCCCCTGGTGTCCTACCTCTGCTTGCTTGTTAGTCTCAACGGGAGTACCTCCAGCCATCAAGCTCCTTCACTCCTTCGCCTCAAACAAATGCCCACAAATGTCCACCGGGGTAACAGGGTGGCTTCCTCGGCGTTTGCTGCAATATACACTGGTGATTGCAGGAATGCTGTTATGCCGCCTGCCTCCTGCCACAGGATTCCTCCCTCGCTAGCCCCAATAGACTGCTGGCTGGGAAATCAGCATGCTCAGACACGGCAGCATGGAATTCATTGCTGCGTCTCTCCGTACCTCTCCTCGCGTGCCTCGCTGATCCTGTGTCCTAACCCGGAAGTGGATGCGGCATGTCCCGGGGAGCTTTCCAGTCAATAAGCCTTCTTGAAGCCTCTCACACGTTCCCTTCCTTTCATACCTAACATACTCACTAAGACATACACACTCAGAATTCGAAATCTATCAACTATGACAGCTTTATTCAAATCGCTGAGATAGACACATAAGGGAATATCTCCATTTTGTTCCTTTGCTATTACAACTGGAGACAGCCATTTCATTCCCTCTAATTTTTCAATGATTCAGTTTTCTTCCAATTTCATAAGTTCTTTCATAACATCATCTCTAATCTCATATAGGACTTTCCTCACCTTAAATACTACAGGCTTAACTTCTTTTACCTTAATCTTCTGCACATGACCCTTCAGACAAACCAAATTTATTTCAAACGCTTCTGGAAATTCTTTACACAATACTTTAACCTCCCTTTCTTCACTGTTCTTCTTAAAGAATTCCGCCTTTGCTTTCATTCCTTCAACACTTTTCATGGACATCTTATTTTCCTCATATTTATCCATTTCTACTACAAATTTTATAGGTTGACCCCCATACCCAGTAAGCCTAATGTCACGTTTAAACAACTGTCCTTTAGAAAATATTCCTCTCAGAAACACATCTTTGGGAATTATAGTTAGTTTGGCACCCAAATCAAATAACATTCTAACGTTCTGTCCTTCCACATTCACAAAATTATGAGGCCCTTTTCCTCCTTTGTTACTAATCTGTAAAATTACTTCTTCCCCTTCATCACATTCATCAAACTGTTCACAATCTCCTGTTATTTCATTCACCTTCCCTTGTCCAGTATTATGTCTACAGCATTTGCTCATGTGTCCCTTCTTTAAGCATTTTTTGCATGCTATATTTCATGCAGGACATTACTTGTCATTTGCCATGTGTCCAACAGCTCCACATCTAAAACATTTACCTTTAAAGTTCTTGTTTTTTCTCTGATCAAACCCTTTCATTCTTTTATCACTAATTTCCTTTTGATTAATCACTGCCACAGTTTCTGTACCTTTACTTGAAACATGTTTTCAATATCTTAGCTATATTGACCATTTCTCCAAGAGAAGGATCATCCCATGTCCACAACATAAATTGATCAAGCAGACATTCAGCTAGAGAGAGTCCAAATTTGCACAAGGATGGAAACTTTCTCAGAGCAGTAATATATTCTTCAAACATTTCACCCTTTTCTTGCATGCCTTTACCAAAATGAAAACGCTCAAGAATGGAGGATACTTTGGGTAAGTAATGGGAATCTAACTTCTTAATACAAATTTCAAACTCATTCAACCCTTCACACTCTATGTCAGATAAGTCTGGTACATTATCATATATTTCCTGACCTTCTGCTCCTGTAACAGTGAGGATTTCCTTTCAGCATTAATGGTAGTACCATACACCTTTCTATTCCTCAAAAACTAACTTTTCCATTTTTCCCACCTAATAACAGGTTCTCCTGAGAAGACAAAATAAGGGAGGTGGTGACACATTTTGCATTTTCAAAAATTAATACTGCCACACCACTAGAATGATAATAGGAATTATGCAGTGAAAAGAACACTATCAAACAGCAAGAACAACTATTAACAGTATTATCAAATGTACGTGTGAAATACTAAAATAAACCTAAAGAACTGTTGAAGCAGCGTTTCGGTCACTATTCCAATAAAGTATAAAACACCCAAAGAGAAAACCCACTGTTTTAAAAAATATGTGCAAATCACCGTGAGCAACCTGCTACTATAGTTTATAGTGATAGTCTCTCACTCCTAAATAACGTGGTGTGCGAGTCACCGGAATTAGAAATCACCTGGTATGCAAATCACTGTTCGCCGTTACTTTTTCCATGGTGCTGTGAAGAGAGAAATGCTTTACCCACTCTTTCTTCCAAGATGGGGAGAGCACGTAGAGGCGTCTAATGTCAAACGCCGTACTGCGTGCACAGGAAAAGATGCTCTTCTCAAGACAACAATCAGAATGGAGAGACGCACGAGAGAAGCAAAGCGTTATCCACACCATTAAGGCCACGAGCAGAAAATTCAAATGACGCGGACCAAACTGAAGTGCTATAATGGTTTGATCAGTTGTAAATATAGCCACAATTCAGCAATTAACGTTGTGTTCCTGTAAAAGAGGCTCTGCTTGAGATAACAGTATGAAAATGGACGCACAAGAGAAACGAAGCTTTGTCTGCCACTGTAGATCTGCGGGCTGATGATTCAAATGACACGGACCAAAATACAGTGGTACAAAGAATTCGATAGCAGTACAAAATGACCCAGACTCCAGCGATAAACATTATGGCCCTCATTACGACCCTGGCGGTAAAAAAATTGGAATTATGACCATGGCGGTTACCGCCATGGTCATCCGCCACTTCTCCGATCTGACCACCAAGGCGGAGACGACCGCTAGGCTGGAGACTTGGGTCTCCAGCCCGGCAGACGTCACAAGACCGCCGGCGGTATCACGACCCAGCTGACCGCCATGGATTTCATGGGGTTGGAAACCGCCATGAAATCCATGGCGGTAAGCACTATCAGTGCCAGGGAATTCCTTCCCTGGCACTGATAGGGGTCTCCTCCACCCCCCACCCTCACCCCACTTCCTCCCCCCACACCCACCACCCCCACTTCCTCCCCCCACCCCCCTGCCATCCCTCAAAGGTGGCAGGACCCCCTCCCCACCCCTAACCCCAACATTGCAACCCAGACACACACCTTTACACGCATGCATACACCACCAACATACATACCCACACACATATCACCAAATATGCCAACAGCCACACAAACAGTCATACATGCACACCCACATACAGACATACACGCACACATCCATTCAGACATACAGACAGACAGACACACACACATTTCCAAACACAACACACCCCGCATATATACACGCACTCATACACCCCCTCTACATACTTACACGCACACCTCCATTCACACACACAACACAACACACACCCCCACCCCCTCCCCTAATGGACGATCAACTTACCTGGTCTGTTGATCCTCCGGGAGGGGACGGGATCCATGGGGGCTGCTCTGCCGTCAGCACCCCATCAACAGAACACGGCCACGCCGACATGGCGGTGGAGGTGGAGAAACCTCCACTTCCCCGCCGACCGCCAGTATGGCTGCTGGCTGCTCTCCGTCCGGAAAAGGACAGAGGGCTGCCAGCAGTCATAATTCGCCGAGCGGAAAACCGCCTACACTGGCGGTCTTCAGCACGGCGGTCCCTCGGCGGTCTTGTAAAAGGACCGCCAAGGTTGTAATGACCACCTATATTCTTTGAAGAGATGAAAGTAATCACACATGGAAACGGAAACAGCACAAGCTCACAGTAAGACTGAGAAGTCACATGCAGGCAAACGTAAGCCCCTTAAATTGTACAAGGTCCATATTTGGTTCTGCTGCCTTAAGTGGCGATGTCCTCACTGATCAATCTAAATGTGGACAGGAAAAAACCCTTACGATGACTCCAATTTAGAAATAGGTCTGTGTTGGAGCCTTGAAATCCAAAACTTTTCCTGCGTCTCCAAAATGTAGTAGTGTGTAAATCCAACACAAGAAGGCAGGGACTTGAAGTAGTAAACCAAGTTTATTTTCTCAATGAAAAGCTTAATCCACAGGAACTCTTCTTTTCTTGGCAGCTCCTTAGATCCAACTGCCTTCACAACATTCTACACTCATACATACTGTTGGAAGTGGCTTTTCTGCAGGGTCATCCCCAAACTTTTTTTGCCTTCCTCCTTCTCTTTTTCTGACCTCATTTTTGCTGGCATTGGGACTCTGCGCACTTTACCACTGCTAATCAGTGCTAAAGAGCATATGCTCTTTGCTTAAAACATGATAACATTGGATCATACCCAATTGGATTATTTAATCTACTTATAAATCCCTAGCAAAGTGCACTATCTGTGCCCATGGCCTGTAGATTAAATGCTACTAGTGGGCCTGTAGCACTGATTGTGCCACCCACTTTTGTAGCTCCTTCGCCACGTCTCAGGCCTGCTATTGCAAAGCCTGTGAGTGCAGTTTCTCTGCCAATTCGACTTGGCATTTAAAAGTACTTCAGTGGAATAAACAAACTCCCCCAAGGGAAAATAATCCAATCACCCCACACACTCAATCAATGAATCTCTCAAATGATCAATCTCAAAACAAAGGAATCTACAGATATATATTTAGTAATACACCCCAAATAATTAAAACCCAATATAATAATCACAAAACAAAACCATCAATAAAAACCACATATAAAAAGAATCAAATCCAGTATAATATATTATATTACTGGAACCACAGGAGGAGGCTGTTATCGAACAAGGTTTGATGACAGAAATCGATTGGCCTGAGTCTACCATAACTGGCACAGTTTAATGATAATAGACTATTGTAGATGTCTTCTTGTTGTCTCCCTTTTATTGGATTTGATTGTTTTTATATGTAGTTTTTATTGATGGTTTTGTCAGGCTGCCCAAAGGACTCAACTGACTGCTTTCTGTGAAGGACTGCTGCCTTGCTGTTGCCCTGCTGCCTTGCTGCTCTCTGGCTGTGCTGTGAAGTGCTCTCCAAGGGCTTGGATAGAGATTGTCTCCTGCTCCCTGAAGACTCAGGCCCAAAAATACTTCATCTCTGCAAGAAGGACTTCTTGTGCGTCGAAAATCGACACACAGCCTGCCAGAAACGACGCACAGCCTGCATTGTGGTGAAAAATTCACTGCACACCAAACCGGAACGACGCAGCCTGACTTTGCAATGAGAAGGTCGACACAGCACCAGCATAGCGACCGTAAATTTGACGCACGGCCCACTGGATCGACGCACAGCCGAGCCGGAATGACGCAGCCCGACTTCCAGAGAGGAATCGATGCAGCGCATGCCGTGCGGTAGAAAGTTCCACACAACGCCCACCAGATTGACACAGCCCCTGTGACCTCATCTTGTTAGCACCGGAAATCCACGCAATGTCCCCGGGGTGTCCGAAAACCCCGCAACATGAAGAGGATCCAAGACCGAGCACCGGAAATCGACGCAAAGCCTTCCCTGCATGAAAACTAAATGACACATTGCTTTGTGCAGCCCGAGAAATCAACGCACACCTCCCTGTTTTCCACGCATCTCCTCCTCTGCAGTTCTTTGCAGAGATTTTGAACGCAAACCAGGTACTTTGTGCTTGAAAGAGACATTTATTGCTTTTAAGAGACTAAAGACACTTTATATCATTTTTACAGTGATATTCCAAAATATACTTATTGCATTTTAATCGTTTTGACCGCCATCTTATCAGATAAATATTATATATTTTTCTAAACATTGTGTGATGTATTTTTGTGGTGTTCTACTGTGTTATTGCATGATTTATTGCACAAATACTTTACACATTGCCT
This sequence comes from Pleurodeles waltl, assembly GCF_031143425.1. Lineage (NCBI taxonomy): Eukaryota > Metazoa > Chordata > Amphibia > Caudata > Salamandridae > Pleurodeles > Pleurodeles waltl. Next base: position 711,234,328 of record NC_090448.1, read on the forward strand.
TCTAAGTTAAGCCTGACTGCTCAGTGCCAAGCTACCAGAGGGTGGGCACAGGATAATTTGGATTGTGTGTGACTTACCCTGACTAGAGTGAGGGTCCTTGCTTGGACAGGGGGTAACCTGACTGCCAACCAAAGACCCCATTTCTAACACATACACACCACCAGAACACTCCTCACTCCACATTATACATTCCTTCAAGCAGCCTCTTGATCTTTGAGCATTTGTGTCAGTGTTTGGAATTCAGGGAGCTCATCTGGGAATGTCAGCCAGCACGATTTAGCTGCATGACTCATCTGGTAATAGTCGAACACGTTAATGGGGATCAGTTCTCTCTCTTCCCCAATATTTTCGTGTGTAAGGAATTTCTGTTTATGGATACATCCTCACGTTTGAGATATACAGCTCCCTCTAGCCAGTGCTAACCCCTTGATCTAAAAAGGAGGGAGGGCAGGATTGTCAAGTAATGCCATTTCTGGTGAATATAAGCCCCTGCTACCATTTGATCTTGCCTTCGTCCATATGGACCAGTTGGTGCATCTAATCATCTGAATGTACTGTATTGGCCTACCCATTGGAAGAGCTACCCTGGTACCTAAACTTATCCCTGTCAACTTGATCCCTCTCTATGGGTACGTGTTGGACCCTGCTTTGTGGATGGAACCAGTAAGTGGCGTAGTGGGAGAGGGTCACATTATAGCAGTGCCAGGTGTCTGATTTGGCAAAGCATCCCCCTGTTCAAAAGACAGCATGAGAATATCCCACCTCAGCCTTTGATTGTTCCCACTCCTTACCACTCTGGGAAGCAACGCTTTCAATTTAGATAAGAATACATGTCCCAATGGGATAGGCATTTTATTAAAGAAATATAAAAGCTTGGGTAGGACCAACATTTTTCTTAATTGCACTCAACCCACCATTAACAAGAGCAATGTAATCCAGCGCTCAATCTGGCCTTGCAATTTATCTAGTGCCGGACCATAACTATCTCAAACAACTACAAAGTCTAAACTGAACGTCAAGAAACAGGCAGGGTTGGGTGTGTCATAATGAGGTGACGAGGATCCCAGGAACCAAGGATAATGAAGGCTATTGGTACATAACTAGGCATTATCCCTATGTCCTCCAACCTCAGCTCAGTCGGTTTTGAGTTTAACAAAGCCCACGCGCCCTCAATTAGAAATTAACACAAGACACAACACTAATGCTACACATTTTAATTACTGCTCTTAGAAGTATAAGAATGTGAAGAAACAACAGCACTCCACTCCTTCTCAACAGGCATGACCCTCTTGTTTAACATTCTGAATTCTGCAATGATTGACAAAAGTATTAGTTTAATAAAAGGTAGCTGCCCTACATATCTTTGTCAAGGGGATATACTGAAGTTCTGCCCAAGAAGTAGCCACTCCAGGGGTAGAACATCCCTGGGTGCCTATAGACATAAGATTTCAGAAGATAGAATAAGCAATGGGAAGTGCGGAACACATCCATACGCTTATAGTCATATTGAAAGCCTTGCCCCATAGTTAGAGCCTCTGAAAATCACTATGAGATGTTTAGACTTCCTGAAGTTTGATCCAAGTAGATAGTCACAGCCTGTTTGGCATCCAAGAAGTGAAGTTTTAGTTCTTCCTCAGAAGTAGGAGAGGAAAAGAAAGATGGAAGGAAGATGTCCTACTGTCTATGAAAGGCAGAAGAAATCTCAAGGAGAAAGACAGGGTTAGGTCTCAAAACCACATCATCCTCTAACATGGAAAGAAAAGAGAGTTACATAGCACAGCTCCAAATTCACCAGCTCCTATGACAGATGTAATGGCCAGAACTAAAGCATCCTTCGAAGTAAAATATTTGAGATCCACAAACTCCAAAAGTTCCAAAAGGGCCTCCATGTAGTACCATCAGGGCAATGGCAGATACCAAATAAGAACAGAGTTTTTTTTTTTAACATACCTAGAAATAGAACAACTCTTCAGCCGTCACTGAACCAGCAGAATACCTTTATAGAAACCTCCAATGGTTTCACAGGAAGCTTGTATAGAGGCTGTTTAGGATCTTAAGGTAAAAACTGCTATATTCTTGTTAAACCCATCTAATAAGAACTGAATCATTGAAGAGATGTCACAGGAGAGTGGACAAAGAGAAAGGGGTTCACACCACCTCAGAAATACAGCCCAGTGCTTAGTATAGGCTTTAAATGTTGAAGGTCGTCTACAACCCTGCAACACTTCGGCAATATGCTCCTGAATCCCCCTGCTTTAAAGGTCTAACCTCTCAACTTCCAAGCCATGAGAAACAGATTGGAAAGAGGAAGACACCCCATGTCGTGGAGAAGGGGGAGAAAGGTATACTACAGAATGGTGCCTCCGACATTGATTTAAGCAGAGGAAATGATGGTCGGCATGGCCAAAATAGATGGGCTTCGATAAGCTCTGCAGCCTCTGCCTGGATCTTTAGAAGAACTTGGGGAACGGCAGCAAAAGGTGGGATGGCAGAAAGGAGTTGGGGTAGGTGGAAAAATAGTGAATGAGCGCTCACTCCCATTGTTCCTCATACAGGGAAACGTGAAAAAAAACTTGGTAGTTGCGTATTCTTTCATGAAGCGAGTAGGTCAAGTACAGGTACACCAAACTGAAGACAAATCTGGGATAACACCTGAGGAACCAGAGAGAGGGAAATACCCTACTGAGATGATCAGCTGTAGAGTTGTGTGTTTTCCTTATACGAATGGCTCCTAGGGACAATGGATGCAACTTGGCCCAACCCACAATTTGTTGACTTAGAAGATTGAGAGGGCTCGACCTCATGCACCGCTGCCTGCTTATGTAAACCGGGGCAACAGTATTATCTGTTCCGATGAGAACATGAGTGTTTAACATCAAGGTCAGGAAATGTAATAGAGCCTAGTGAATGGCCAACATCTTGCTCCAATTCAATGACCTAAGTTTGTCTAGAGCAGACCTTCTGCCTTGGATTGTCCCTGATAAGCAGAAATCACCCCAACCCTCCATGCTTGCATACATTGTTATCACCAAAGAAGAAGTAGGATGAAGTGGGAAACATCTAGAGAGAGAAAGATGATTAAACCACTGCTGTAGTTCTTGACCTATCCCTGGAGACACTGGAAAAAGATGTCGCCAATATAATGAAGAGGTATTCCAGTGTTTGAGATGAAGCCTGGCCCAGAGCACTAGGAACACACATGCAGCCTTGTGTTCATGTACCTATAGCCAAGTGCAGGCCATTGCCTGTGCCAGCAGATGTTGCGAAGAGGATCTTAACTACAAGGCTCTCTGTTCTGAAGAAGGCTCTGATGAAAATCTTGTCTTGTCATTGGAGTAGGTTGCACTTCCTGAAGTTGATAAAGAGACTATAGAGTTCCAGGGATTCCTTCATTACCTGCCATCCCCTTAAGGTTTCCTCCTCTGAGTCTGCTTCAAGTACCCAGTCACCAAGATAGAAGACTGCATATCATCCCTTTAGATATAGGTTGACCACTAGAGGAGCTATTATTGTAGTGAAGACTCTGGGTGCAGACTTTATGCCATATGGAAGAACCTGGAATTGCTAATAATTGTTCTGAATGGTGAACCTCCAAAAACTTCCAGTGTGTCTTCCAAATTGGTATATGAAGATAAGCATCCGCAAGATATACTGTTATGAAGTATGCATTGTTGAGAATCAAAGGTATGATCCTTTGAAGAGTCTCAATTTTGAAGGGGATTTTTTTTATTTATTTGTTCAAGTGTCAAAGGTCTATGGATATTCAGTAGTCCCCAAAGGTTTGAGAATAAAGAACACCTTGGAGTAAATTCCTTTTCCCCTTTCCAACAACAGAACTGGAGCAATGTTTTTTTTCTAAAGCAGTTTTTGAATCTCCACCTATAAGGCAGACATTTTGCCCGGATTCCCTGGAAAGGGCATAACTGTGGCCACAGTGGAAGGAAGAGAAGAGATGAAACCATTCTGGTATCCTTCTGATACTATTAAGTCACAGGTAAAAGGTTCCCAAACCTTTCTGCAAAAATAATCTGACCTCCCCCTGGCCACTCCTAACCACGTCCCTGATAGTCAGAGTTGTTCAGTCTTTTGGAGTGAACTGGTCTTGTTCTTCTGGTCTCCATTATCCCTTAAAACCCTTTACACAAGATCGTCTGGAAACGGAAGAAGAACGCCTAGTAGATTTCCTAGATGTTTGGTCCCAATCATCTCTGTGATAAGATGACTTAAAAGAAGAGGCATTCTGGTGGAATGAGGAGGAACATTTCTTCTCCTTAAAAAGCTTGTGGAGCTTTCCTTCCAACTCCGAGCCAAAAAGCTTCACACCACAAAAGGGCATCCTAAAGGCTCCAAATTACTTGGCAGCATCTGTATGCTACTCCCTCAGAAATGTCAGAGCAGAAGTACTCATACCATCAAAGGATACATCTGAGACAAACTCTATTTGTTGTTCCATAGATTCAAGAAGAGCGGAAGATAATACACCGTACATAATTTGCTTAGAAAAGTTCTTAAAGTCAGTAATGAAAGACTGGGAACAATAAGCTCTATAAATGCCAGCAAGCATGGTAGATAGGATCCAGAATAGGCCTTCTTTATCTATGAGTCTACTTTCTTATCACTGATCTTCCAAATGCTTTCTTCAGCCATTGAGGTCTGCCCCGCTAGACTTGACACAGGAGCATACACTGTCTATTTGATCTCGGAGTGAAGTTTGGACATAAAGGGAGGAATGGCAATTTTATCTGGATCTTTCCATTCTCTATGAATTACGTCCTTGACAAAGTCTTAAGAAGGGTTTGGAATAAGTCCTTGGTAATTCTTCAGTAGAAACCCCATGTTACCCTTGATTCGGTCAAGAATGTTAGGCAAAAGGAAGGAGACTCAGTGCATCTTTGGAGCCTTAAATGTCATCTTCAGAGCTGGACTGCACACCTGGTTTCCCAGGAAGAATGTTTTTCAGAGATTGCATAGTCCCAACCACTGTTTTCCTAATTCAGTTCCCCAAGGAAGAATCCACCTTCACGCTCTTGTGGCGTTTAGAGCAAGGAGAAGAGATCTCAGATGAGGAAAAAGAGGATACAAAATGAACCCTCTTTAGAAGAGTGCTTTACCGTGGCTAGTAGGAGAGCAGCCTCCACTCTGGCACACAGGCAAGCAGCAGAATGACTGACACATTCTGTTGTTCGTGAGTTGCCTTTAAATATCTGAAGCTCTTAGAAGGAACCAGTGTGTGTGCATGGGAGCCCACACTCTCCCTGAGCAGCTGAAAGTCATTAGCTCTATAAGAGCAAGGAAGTGCTTCCGCTCGTGCCCAGACCCCATCACAGGGGCAATGTCAAAAAGCAAAGCTTAGGTGCAAAAACCTCCTTAAGGCACTGCTCTCCCACAGTTGGAAACACTTACATGTGACTCCACAAGCAGTTTCAAATTCACATGAAGCCAGCAGCAGACCTTGAGAGTCGTTGTGTCTCCAGATGCTCTCGCCCACCAACTGGTGGAAACATTTAAATGGTGCGCACCTCCCACATTCAAATCCCAGCAGAGGATGGGAAGGGGGGAGTGGGTGGCGACTGGCGAGCTGCTTGAACCCAAGCCCAGTAGGGGTTCTTCTGTCCTGTCTCAGTCTCTAGGCAGGAGGTAAAAAACAGCAGGTGACATGGGGGAAATAAGCCTTATAAACCCAGGGTGGGTGGACTGTGGACCCTCCCTATCTACCGGTTTATTTCTCTTTCTCCTGCGAAGAGTAGGGCCACCTTCAAAAGTAATGGCCAGGACAAGGACATAGGGATGTAGGGATAATGTTCCAACACAGGAGTCTCCAGTCTTTCTCATATCTCCACCCACCTTGCTTAAAACCACTTTTCTCAGAGTTGAGAACCCCAGGTAGTACAAAGGCACAGAGTAAGAAGCAAATAAGAGCTGTGCATTGTTCATCTACTGGAGAGACATATTTGGCTGTACACCACTGACCTTTTTACTTTGCAATGTTTTTGAGAAGATGCCTTGAGAGAATCCTCTTGTGGATTGCTTATGTCAGATGCCTTTGAGGACACGTGGAGCGGGGTCGAGGAAGTGAGATGGGTGTGCTCCATGAGCATCGTGAGCTCTACTGTTGAGGTTCGAGGAGCAGATCAAGAGGGAAGCGGATGGAGTCAGCCTGCTCTCTGGGGCCCGAGCCGTGCCACAGGATTTTGTGCTGTGCGGGCGGCCTCTGGGGGAAAGAGAAAGGAAGCCATTGCAACTTAGAGCACATCACACGCCGCACACCTTTGTTCCCCACAACGCCCCATTGGGGGGAGGGCACATCTCTGTCCCACACTCAGAGGTTAATTTCCCCGCAATTAATATCCTGACCACTTTGTTTGCACACAACATGAGGCAAGTACCCTCTGACCCTTATGACCAGGGTAGTAAATGTAAGTGGAGTAATGGTTAATGCAAGGGGGAAGTAACCTAGACTTCCACGGTGATCCTATGGCTAAGGTAATTCTATGCGTGCAAACAATGTGACATCAATAGAATTTTATTAGATTATGCATTTCTATGAACATGTTATTCCAGACACAATCCTTTTATGGTGTTTACTATATATATATATATATATATATATATATATATATATATATATCTGCAATATGCGCAATTTGTGTTGAAACATTTTAAGAGTACACAGAAGGCCAGAGTTTCTAGATGAAATATTGTATGGTCCTAGTATACATTCTCAAAACAGGATTTATATGACTGGTTTAAAATTTAGTCAGAATGTTTTTTCTGATTCTCATGTAAAGGAAAGTACTTGAATAAGAAAGTTTTCATTTAATTCATCTTGATTCCCTTACAGGTATCCGGCCATCTTGAAACTTAGTCATTTTAAACTTAACTCTTAGATTGTTCATGTTTTCAGAGTGACTAGGCTTAGAATCAAAGTCTAGTATTGATTTCAGGAGATATCATTTTCATATTGTGTGTTCTAACCTTTTTCTTACTAAAGGTCTCCTTCCCAGCTGTTCCCTTCCTAATCCCCTCTTCCCCTCTTGAACTCTCTCAGTCTCTGTGATTTATCTATCAGAGTCTTGGAGCTGTTCAGTGGTGGACGTGTTGGGAACGTGCACAGACCCCGAGGATCTGGTGACTCTGACATTCACATACAAAAGACCTGTAGTTGGCTGCAGTGATCACACCAGTATCGATAGAGGGGCATCAACATCTGCAAAATGAGTTGTCAAAGGGCACAGTGAGTGGGCATAGACGTGGGAAATAACAGCATGTCAGTGACAAAGAAACCATAAAATGACAATGAAATATGAAGTAACACTGTCTTACCTGTGTGTCATCGGAAGTATTGTCGAATCACTGCAGTTCTGTTGTCCTCATCCTCATCCTTTGCCTCCTCATCCTAACTGTCCACAGGGTCCACTGCTGCCACACGGCCATCTCCAGCCTCCTCCTCCTGCAGAAAAGGCACATGGCGTCTCTGGGCCAGGTTGTACAACATGCAGCATGCCACATATATCTGGCAGACTTTCTTGGGTGAGTAGCATAGGAATCTACCTGTTAGATGGAGGCACCGAAACCTGGCCTTCAGGAGGCCAAAGGTACGTTTGATAATCCTTCTTGTTCACCAAGGTGCCTCATAGTAACATTCTTCTGCCCTTGTCCTGGGATTCCTCACAGGGGTCAGTAGCCATAATAGGTTAGGGTAAACAGAGTCACCTGCAAATATCAAGGGACAACATTTAGCAACATACTATCCCATATGGCACACACCATACCCATACACCAACATCTACTGGGTAGGAACAAGGGCTCACCTATTAGCCACACTCTGTGCCTCTGTAGTTGGCCCATCACATTTGGGATGCTGCTATTCCTCAGGATAAAGGCATCATGCACCAACCCAGGATACTTAGGGGCATATTTATACTCCGTTTGCTCCAAAATTGCGTCGTTTTTTTTGACGCAATTTCGACGCAAAACTAACGCATCATGTGCAATGTAATGCGTCAAAAAAAATGACGCACAATTGTGTATGCGTGAAAATATGACGCATAACGGGAAAATAAAAACGGCGGCCATTTTATGCAGGAAGTGATGTAATAGGATATCCTGTTTACCAAATCTGTACTGGGAGTTAACTTTCACTTTCACTTTGCAGTCTCAGATTTATCTAGACTGTGTGGTTGTGTGAAAGGTGTTGTCCTGTGTTTTACTGCTTTTGTGTCCTGTGTCCCTTGTATTTTGTCTTTTTGTCAATCTATTCTTGTTGTATAACATTGTCTCTGTCTGTTTAGTCTTGTTTTGTCTATTCCTGTGATAGTTTGTATTGTCTGTGGGAGTCTGTTGTGGGTAGCATAGTTTGGGGGGTTAGTTGGGCTATTTTTCTACTTTTTCTTTTTCTTTCACACCTCTACCTTTCCCCATTTCCCACTTTTACTTTCATATTTCATTTGTCCATTTTTAGAGCTCTAAATATGTCAGGTAGGCCTTGCCTGTCCAGGATGGGTGAAGATGAATTGGGGGGATTCATATGGCTAGTTAGCCATTTCCTCCCACTGATGCTGGAGGCTGGGAGACGTGTGATACAGGGGTATCACACGGAGGCTAGGAAAATCCGGTGGGAGAAGGTGCGCTATCACCTGGTCCGGGTATACGGGAGCATGTGAAATGTCCATCAACTCAAGCACCGCTGGGCAGATCTGATCACCAGGGAACAGGACCTGCTGGACCACCTGGGACTCCGGATTGGTGGCCATGTTGGTGAGTACAAATCAATTACATGGGAAAATTAGAAATCTGTGTGGGAACATGTGATGATTGTTACCCAATCTGCTAAATAAGTAGCAGACTGTGTGTAATGCTAGGTAAACCTAGGCCCATGGTTATACACATATATCCCCATTTTTGCAAAACATTTTCACGCAAGAACAGCAGAAAATTGCAACTTATATCTGTATTTTGCTAAGTAGCCCCCTCTCTGCGTAACAAAATGATGCAAATGATGCGCTACAAAGGTATACATATGTGCCCTAATGTGTATTTGTTGCAGAATCTGTATGAAGACCAATGCTACCAGTCCGATGGCTCATTTTTGCAACACATACCAGATGCCTGTAGCTGTATGTAATGTAGTGTTGCATTTGTGTCAGAAAAGCAACACGTGAACAGCTCTATTTGTACTCTACTGGTCATAATGGCCAGTGAGTAAGTCATGTTGAAACAACATACCTACATATGCAGACGCCATAGCTAGACAGAAAATTAGATACCCATGATGATGCTATACATGTGTGTTGGCTTCACGTCACATGAAGTTAGTTATGTTGTCCACACATATGTCACATGTGTGTGTGGTTGCTGTGTGTTGAACATGTCCACCTAGCCTGTTTGATTGTGAGGGGTCATGCAGTCCTCATGGAACCAGTTTTGGAATGTCTCTCTGGGATGCACATGCTGAGATGTATGGATAACATTATTGGTGGGGCATACTAATGGAGGATTAACTTGGCCAACACATGACTGTCCTGGCCACTGCATGTGTGTAGTAGGGTGTGTCACTGTAGCAGGAGACTCATCCAATGATAATGTTGAATACAAAGTCATCCATGCAGTATGAGCATGTCTGAAAGTCTATCATTACCATGTCATATTCACACAGTGTCATTGTAACTGAAATTATTTGTCAGTTCACCCAGTCTGAGTATATTCTTCCTTTCATGCTTTACAGGTGGACCAGCCCCGTACACCGTGGGAGAGGTGGCACATTTTGACGACCCCGATACCTACAGTGAGTGTCGCCTGAGTGCCATTTTCATTGTTTGGTAAAGAAGCATGATGGATTACTGTGTGTTCAAGAGAATTCATGATTTGATGCGCTCGCCGTTCATTGGCATTGTTGTTTTAGTGTGATATCAAATAGGACTTCTGTTTCTGTAAAGCAATACCTAGCCATCTCTCAGTTTGAGGGGCTGTAGGTCATTCCAGTTGTGCGGCAATGGGGAATGGTATGACTCATTTGGAATACACTGGTCAATGTTAGACTTGGTCAGGGACTTGCCATGAACTGAGTCTGCATATCAGACTGACAGTCTCCCAGATAGCTTAGGCACATGGCTTTGATGACAAGTGCTTCTTCCTAGTTGAGGATGGACTGTGTACACTGTAGGTCGGATCTTCCGGGGGCATGTACTTCCACAAGGTGAACTAAAAGTGTGTGTGACTTGAGTGCCATGGCCTAGGTGTTCTGTGGAATCATCAGAATGGGTGTTCTACCTCCTCTGTGTGTGTTGTAAAACATGCCTCACTGATAGTATGTCATGTTGGCCTAAGTCATATCATTTTGGCATGTGTGGACCTGGGATGTGACAATGTTTGGCTGACTACAACGTGTTGCTAGCCCTTCATAGGTGTTGTGTGTGAAGGCACATACTTGTGGAACTTTCTAAACACTCCTGGGTGTGCATTGAACATGGGATTGTTGGTTGTTCTTCCCACACCACCCACAAAGACTAGGATGATACTGTGAAACAGGGTACCTAGGACTGTAGCAACCAGTATGTTACACGTACTTGACACCTTTTGTGACTTGAGTGAGTACCTAGGGCCAAATGTAGCAAAATGTCTACACGTTGCAAATGGCATAAATTTCTGTTTGTGAGTTGCAAACGTCTGTTTCCGATTCCAAATTGTTATTGGTGGTCATGAACATATTAGCAAAATGCTTTTCAAATTTGCAAAATATTAAGGGGTTTACCAGACCTACTTGCAACTCACAGTGGTAGGCAATCCCATTTGCAACCGAGTACGTGGTTGCAAAGTGAGTCGCTGTTATCATCCACTTGAAGTGGATGGTAACCCACTTGCTAACTGGAAGGGGTCCCCATTGTAACCCTTCACCTTTGTGAGTGGACCAAAATAATCCTGCACAAAACAGCCAGTGGTCTAAGGGACCACTAATTACCGTGAAATGATCCAAGATTGAATTTGTTGTGATTTTTAACTAATTGCAGCTCATTTTCCTTTCAGGTAAACGGCCTACACTTGGGGAAAAATAACCTGCTTTATTTAAAAGCAGTCACGTCCATGGAGGTCTGCTGTTCCCAGCAGGCCTCCATCCCCGTGAGTGCCCATAGTCGCTAAGGTGGCGCAACTTGGAACGCACATCATTGATGTTCATGAGGTGGGTCTTAGGGACCCCATAGCGACTCGCAGACGGTGTCAGAGACACCGTTCTGCATTGCAAATTGCTAGTTGCATTTTCCAAATTCCTACATCTGGCCCCTAGTGTGGACATATGATTCTGGGCCAGGGGTTCAATCTTAGCACACAACTAATTCCAAATGCCATTGAGTGAGGAGTGTGATTGTTATCACATAGAATGACATATGTAGTGAAGTCAGTATGCGGAAGAGGTGGTGCCATAATGTCAAATGCCTTAGGTATGATTTGGATGAGTAGTTTAGGGTGATGTCATACATCATGTAGAGACATGGATATGCTAGGTGTGATATGCCCTTATGTATGCATGCTTCACATGTACTTCCTCTGAGCCTTTCCGTGAACTATGTTGTAACAATTGCTGCAACCAATACATTTCTAGTAATGGACAAATGACCCATTGTGGTATTCCACCCACTGCAAATCCAAAGCTAAATATTTGCCTTTTCTCTGCACAGCTGCAAACCTGAGTGCCGCTGATCGCAACCATTTTGAGCGCCGTGCGATGAGATACAGGCACATCCTGCAGGTGCAGTGTGGGTATCGGAGGATGGCCCGCAAGTACCATTCAGATCGGGCCTCCGGGGCGTGGTGGGCCACACCACAGGCTCCCCCAACGGTGCCACCAACAACCACCGACACTACATCCACCAGGTCTGCCCAAGTGGACCCAGCAACGGACCAAGCATCTTCCTCCAGACCTGGACCCAGCCGTGTGGTGGGAGCAGGACTGTCCCGTGGCCACACAACTCCTGCCACAACATCCACCTCCACCGGCACGCAAACCAGCACTGACCCTCCTATCGACCCAGCGGCTTTCCAGGCATTGTCCCGAAAATTGGACAAGTTGATTAGAAAGGTGGACAACCTGACGGAGGACATGAATGAGGTCAAAAAGAAGGTGCACTCCATCAGGCGCACACTACGGAGGGCAAATCTGTAGTACGTTTGCCCTCCTGAACTTTTACCCCTTCCCTCTCACCTCTTTCCTATTTTATACTGTTAGTTGGGTTTGGGGGGTTAGTTATAGGATAAGTGTAGGTAATTAGCTTAGTTAGTGTTAGGTAAGAGGGTGGGGGGTCCTTATTCTTTCTATCTTCTATTTTTGTGTGGGTGGGTGGGTGGGGGGCAATGTTGGGATTCCTGTTTAAATAAATAAAAAAAAGAAGAAAAAAAAGAAAATACCAAAAAAAATATATGTTTGTTTAGGATAGTATAGTATGTGTGTAGGTTAGTAAGTGTTGTCCTGCATGTGTCTTGTCTCATAATGGTGGGTGGGGGGTTGATGTTTAGATCGTTTCGTTACATGTGTAGAGTAAGTTTAGCTTAGGTTAGTTAGGGACAGTTGTGGGTTAGTAGTAGTCAGGTTAGATTAGTGTAGGTTTACCTTTCCGTTAGTTGCCTCTTTTATTACTTCTTTGAAATAAAAATTTAGTTAACCCTTTACATGATGCGTTAGGTGCTACATTATCATGGCCTTGACATCAGTGTAGCAGAATGTTTTAGTATGACATTTGTGTCCTATGCTCGCTATCCCCAGGCTATTCAGGTTTAACATGCCAGCTACCCGTGTGCTAACTTGGTAAGTATCCACCATGTGGGAGACCCACCATTGGTAGTGTGCATTGATCATCAAGGTTTTAGGTTGGCATGTATCCTACTTCACAAAGAGTGCTTCCAGACTTGTTACTGTAGGTAAATAGATAGGTCGAACAGCAGTGTGAAGTTCAGGGAGATCTTTGTAGGTGAGGATTTGTTCACACTCTTGTCTTGTTGCTGTCATTGCTGACCTACATCATGTGTGTACTGATTCAGCATGACTTTCTTTCATGGAAGTATACGCCTGTAAGGGTGATTGATGCAGTGTAATTTGTTTATGATTCCTTACATTTTACAGCATTAATTCTAATTTTAGTATTGCATGGTGCCTACATTTCTCAGCCACCATTAGTTGTCTAGAATAGCTATAGATGGTGCATCATTCTGTCCAACACAGCATGATTGTGTGTGCTTAGTCCCTTCATCAGTTATTTTCCTCAGTATAGTAAGGCTATGATGCAATCCTGGCCGATGCACAGATGTTTCAGTATACATGAAATCAGGACAGTAGTATAGAGAATCTACATGGTTGCCACACAGCCACTTTGGAGTTATGTACTGCACATTTGAAGTGTGAAATAACACAGAGACACAATAGGTGTGCAAGTGATATTTATTTATAGGTGGTGTAGTGCAAAATGTCCATTCACAATGTTAGCTGAGTCCGTTCTGGTGCATTCTTACATGGTGATCCTACAGATGGGGTGTGGATGATGCTCCTGACATGCTGGGGTGATGTCACAGACAGTGCAGAGGAACAGGAATTGCCAAATAGTAGGCGAGAGACATTCACTGGCAATAGGGACAAGTCATACAGTGGATTGCCGAACAGTCATTGAGTGTAGTTGTAGTGAGACTGGCATGTGTCAAAACGTAGGACCTTGGTCAGAGTAGGCCATGGTGCAGGGACTAGGGCTTCCGGGTACTCTTGCGTGTGAATGTAATCTGTTCCATGTCTTCTTCTTCTGATGTGTGTGTTGCCTGGTGTGTCCTTGTTGTTGGTTGTGAAGGGGCAACACACACCTCAGTGTTAGAAGACATGGAGGCAGACATCCCGGGGGCTGCTCCCTGTCGAGTAATGAAGGGCAGTACTGCAGCAAGGAGGGCCTGCTGGTTTTTCAGAATGGCAGCCACATCACGATGGTAGGCAGCCAGGTCGGCCCTGAGGGGTTCTAAGTTGCATTCGTGCACACGTTGACTGGCTTGCAGTTGGAGTTGTTGTGTCAACTGGATGACAGCTGAGCAGATTTCCTTCTGTGTTTTTAAAAGTTCCTCCAAGAGCGATGTTCGTGCTTGCATTGCAGCTGCCTGATCTGCAGTTGACAACATGCACGAACGCACCCCCTCAAGGCTGGCTGCCATAGTTTGCATCCCCACCCGCACCTCCTTGGCCAGCTCCCGCTGGACCCCAACCACTGTTCTTTCAAAGCTGGTGCCAGTGTCGTCAGAGTCCTCAGCTGTGTTGGAGCTGGCAGGTCTTACAATTGGGGTGGCGGGTGGTTCTCCTGTGGTGGCTGCTTCTTCTGTGCTCCTCCTTGTGACTGAAGGTGGGGTTTGGAGGCTTTCAAGGACCATTTGAATGGTCTCTTGTGGGAGGTTGATGGTCTCGTCATCCATGTCATCAGGGAACTCATGGACAGGCAGATCGGCAGGAGATCCGTGTTCCTCTGCAATGAAACAGGGTACAATTAGTGTGTCTGTGTTGTGACAATTTTGCACTAAGATACAAGCCTTTGGATGCCTTAACTTTGTACTCTGTGTTTGTCTTGGTATCTGCTGTCCGTCATAGGGCATTGTTGTAGGCCTATGGCCCACCTGTGTGTCACATGTATGATATGGAGCTATCAGACATGTCTGCCAGGTCGCCTCTAGGAGTTGCTTTGTAATAATTTAGGAATAGGCTTTTTTTTGTCCTACTCCTCCCTCGGTGTTTAACTATTGTTATGGAGGGACATTTTGTTGGGTGGGCTCTCATTATCCTACATGTGATTCTTGGCTTTCTAAGCAGCAGGATAGCTAATGGTGTGGGGGACTAAGTCTGACCCACTTGTAAATAACTCTGTCACCCAGATATTTCATTTTGCTCAGACTAACTAGCAGTGCCTCTGGTCTCCCACATCAAAGGAATGTTTAGACATCCGAGCGCATGACATCTTTGGAACTTCTCAGGGAAGTCGTGGTCACTCAGATCCTACACAATTATGTCTTTTCCGGTATGGTCCCATACACAAAGGACAAAGACAGTATTTGTTTAATATGAAGTTTCATTGTACAACTGACTGGTAGAAATTTAGGTGTGAGCCCCAATAACCCAAACAATACACACTGTTAGAATTGAAATAGTCCGCAGGAGAGTAATACATTAGTACACAGCTATCATGGTGCCTAACAGTTTCTACTCTCCCTCTGCTTGTTCTATGTATAGCACAGCATGTTAAGTTTGGAGCTTGCCTGTCTGAATCACAGGGGAGACATCATCCCTCATATCAGAGGTATGGGCTGTGATCTGGTTGTGCATCAGCAGCAAGGCAGGCAGCATCTAGTTGTGATTTTCTGTTTGGAAACTCCCTCTTGTGTGTCTTGGGACAAGGAAGTGATTTTAAAAGTCATATGTCATGGTGATGACAAAGTTTCCCTACGCAGGAATGCCAAACCTTAACCCCTACCACATCTATCAGCAACGTACCAGACTGTATCCTTGACTGGGGCACAGAGTGAATATGTTCCGGCAAACTCCAGTGCAGAAGTAGGCAAAACAGTGTGATTTGACTAATTGAGCACACCTTAAGACTGGCCATTTGCTACATTAACTGATAGGAAGGGCAATGAGAATCATTTAGTGCAAAGTGCTCTGAGGCTCTTAGATGTGAGCAAATGAGTATAAGTACATTCAGGGTAAGATGCACAAAGGCCTAAAGCCTGAAGCTAATGCGCAATGTATACGTTTCACTTGCCACAATACACTTTGACTGACTGTGGGTGTTGTGACTGCCCTGCCAGCACACTTGCCTCTCAGGCCCTGCCCCATACACTTTTTATTCACATTGCATGAACTGTACATGTTACGTGGCATTACCTATGCATGTCAATGTTAGGATGTGGTATGGATGTAAACATTGCTGATGTTTGAAGATGATGTTGGGTCATGTGTGTCTTACTGGATTGGCCTGTTTATCGTATGAATGTCCTATTTGTTTGTCAGACTGTGCAGGTGTGTTTCAGTGACCAGTTGCCTGTGTCCCCTCCTCAATGTTGTTGTCTGAGCAGTATGACATTAGTGATGTAGCCTTTTTAGCCAGGCACGTGAGGGACCCTGACGTATGCAGCATGTGTGTGTCGTTAGTGCTGTGTGGCTCCTATTGCTGGTTACTTAGCCTTATGTATGTGTCAGGTATGGACATTCGGCATTTGAGTGTACTGGTACCTTTGTCTTATTTCTAGGAGTAGTTGCAGATGTCATCCTCACCCCCTAATTTAGGTATGTATGTTCCAGGGGGGGGTTCCTGCCAATTGGTACTATAGCTGCACAGAGATGAGAGGTGTTATTGTCAACTGTTGTGGCAGTTACATTGCAGTTGTTGTTTTTGCTACTGCATTACAGATAGGGACCTAGTTGATGTAGATTAGATTTTGCAATACAAGTGCCTGGATGTGGATTTGAGGTAGTGGCCTTCCCACCTGTCACTGCTTTCCCTTGGCTCTCTTGTTGTAATTACAGGATGTCCCCATGGGACTGTTGTTGTTGCTGTATTTTGTTGTGCCCCAGCTTCGGTCAGTACTGGGCATGCCCCCCTGCCGTGCCCCTTTACCCATGCCACTTCATATATGTGCTAACTTACATGTATTGTGTAGTAGGTATCCCCCCCCCCTGCTTACAGTCCCCATTATTGCATTTTAATTCCCCATGAGACTTACCATGTGCGTTGTGTCGTGGTAGTCTGCGCTGTCCAGTCCTTGAATCCCTGTGACGATCTCCTCCGGGATGACGGCTGCGACCATCTCCTCCATGTGGTCCAGGGCCTCCTGTTGTGCTGGACTCCCCCCTCCAGTCTGCATTGCTGCCTTCCTGTTCCTGGCCATTTTCTCTTTTGTCCTACGTTTGCAGTCATGCCAGCGTTTCTTACACTCAGTGACTGTGCGGCGTTCTTCAGCCACACTGTTGATCTTGTCCACTATTTGTTTCCAGATGGCCTCTCTCCTACTGAGTGGCAATTTTGAGGAGATGAAAAGTTGGTGCTGGTGTTCCGTCACCTCTTTCACCAGGATTTCCTGCTCCTCTTCACTGAAGCGACACTTTCTTCTTTTTTTTTAAATGTCCTGGTTCCTGTATGGATCCTCCTGGCTGGTTCCTGGTCTGCTCTCATCCTCCTGGGGTCTGTTGGGGCATCTGGGATCCATTTTGGCTCTCCTCTGCTGAAAGGGCAGTTTTCGCGCAAAAATGTAACGCAATAGCGTGAAAAAAAACAGCGTTTTCACAATTGCGCTGTCGTAAATCGACCCACAGTGATGTGCGTCGCATTTACGTTGGTTTCCTTTACGACAGACCGATGCTGTGTGCGTCACGAAATAATGACTCCCACCTGTTGGTTGCGCCGCCGTACGTCAAAGTATAAATTTGACGCCCGCATGGCGATTCAAAATGCCGTTAGACGGCGCAAATTTTTTTTACGCAAAACTGCGTTATCGCAGTTTTGCGTCAAAAAGTATAAATATGGGCCTTAGCATTGACATGGGAGATGTACTGGTCCGCCAAGCACACCATCTGGACATTCATTAAGTGAAAACTCTTTTGATTTCTGAACACCTGTTCATTTTGCCGGGGGGGGGGGAACAAATGCAATTTGTGTACCATCAATTGCCCCAGCGATGAAGGGGATATGTCCCATTGCATAGAAGTCAGCTTTCACTGTGGCCAAATCCTCCACCTGGGGGAAAACAACGTAGCAGCACATGTTTAATCAGGGCAGACAACACTCTGGTCAGCACTATTGAGAACACTGTCTGTGACATTCCTGCTGCCAAGCCAACTGTCCCTTGGAAAGAACCAGTTGCCAAGAAATGAAGCACAGATAGGACATGCACAAGAGGGGGGATCCCAGTGGGGTGATGGATGGCAGATATTAGGTCAGGCTCCAATTGGGCACACAGCTCCATGATTGTGGTCCTGTCAAGTCTATAGGTGAGGATAATGTGCCGGTCCTCCATTGCTGCCAAGTCCACCAGGGGTCTGTACACAGGGGTATGTCTCCAACTCCTATTCATCCGCAGCGGTAGCAATCTATGGGCAAAAGAGTGAGGAGCCGGCCACAAACTGTACATCGTAGCCACAACAGTACAATGCATGATGTTAATTTTTTATGTATAAGTGCCATTTGTCATGTATGTCCAATTTTGAACTGTGACGCTGATATTATCCAGGGCCTCCCCCCCCCCAAAATGGCTCCACCTGTCCTGTGTGGAGGGACAGGTGGAAGTGGGGTAATTCCGCTGCTGTTGTGCGCTGTTGCGGTAGGCGGTCGGGAACCGCCTGCAACGCCGCATTGGTTATCATTGGGCCCTATGGGGTACAGTGGCCAATGGTGATGTACACCGGTGGTGACGGTATGCACCGCCACGGACGTAACTGCCATTTTCTATCTCTTCACTCACTTGCTACCTGACCTTCAACAGGAGAGGACCTACACTGCATGTGCTGCTGTGTCCTGTGTCTGGAACCTACCATGGCTCGTGTGACTGGGGAAAGGGACCTTGCCTTCACCTCGGCCGAATTGGAGCGACTGTTGGATGGGGTCCTACCCCAGTACGGATTGCTGTACGGGCCTCCAGACCAACAGGTGAGTACACTGTGAGCACGATGCATAGGGCATGAATGCATGGAGTGGTGTGTTTGAAGGCCTCGTGTGGGGGGGTTGGTGGATGTCCCCTGGGAGGCCAGCAGCTTGTGTGCTGGGCCCTGTGTGTGCAAATGGCGATGTGAAGGGGTATGGTGGGCCATAAGTGTAACAGGCAGGACA
This sequence comes from Pleurodeles waltl, assembly GCF_031143425.1. Classification (NCBI taxonomy): domain Eukaryota; kingdom Metazoa; phylum Chordata; class Amphibia; order Caudata; family Salamandridae; genus Pleurodeles; species Pleurodeles waltl. The sequence goes on from NC_090448.1 coordinate 711,253,155, forward strand.
GTCTGCTGATACCTTTTCCTGTGTGTAGTTCTGTGCAGGTCAGTGCCCATCAAAAGAAGGGTATATGGTGTGCCATCGCCAAGGACGTGCGGACCCTGGCGGTCTACCGCAGGCAGAGCACCCACTGCCGGAAACGGTGGGAGGACCTGAGATGCTGGGCACGAAAGACGGCGGAGGCCTAGCTGGGGATGGTCTCCGAACGAGGAAGGGGTGCCCATCGAACCCTGACCCCCCCCTGATGGCCCGCATACTGGTGGTGGCCTATCCAGAGCTGGATGGGCACTTCAGGGCATCACAGCAGCAACAAGGGGGTGAGTACAGTTCCCATTATTACAACTTACGCATTGCAGAGTAGGTCCCATGTTGGGCAGGGTTCTGAAGTGATAATCCTGCTACCTAGCTTCTAGGCATCCACTACTGGTCAGAGCTGTTTGGGTCCCAGGTGTGCTGCAGTTGGCAGTATGTGCCCCTCCCCATGCCCTGGTGGCTAGCATTATTACTGGTAGTGCATTGCATAGTGTGTAGGGCTGTTCCCTGTGTGTTACAGTGGTGTGTACGCCAACGGTGGTGTTGGTGCAGCCACTGACCCAGTGTATCCTTTGTGTCTTCTCCCTCCTTTTTTGTTTTGTCATCCTGTCCTTATGTGCATTAGCATCATCTGGCGGAGGAGCAGAGGCACCAGCGCCGGAGAGGACTGCATCCCACAGGACCTAGGAGGCAGAGTCCACCGACAGTGAGGGCACCAGTGGGGTAGAGGGCGAGAGGAGCACCACGGCAGAGACCGGAGGGGACAGTTCGAACACAGATACCTCCTCCGATGCAAGCTCCCTGGTGGTGGCGGACACTTCAGTGACCACCCCAGCTACAGGTGCAGCAGCCACCCCGTACCAGCACCGCCCTCCTAGCAGCCCCTCAGCGAGTTGCCCATGCCCACTCACCCAGGAGGGTGGGCATCTCCTTCACACCAGGCACCTCAGGCCTGCCCCAGGGAGCCCTGATGCCCTGGGTGAGGAGGCTATTGACCTCCTGCGATCTATCTCTGTAGGGCAGTCAACCACTGTGAATACCATCCAGAGTCTGGCAGCACAAATTCAACAGACAAATGGATTCCTGGATGGCATTCACACTGGCTTGGCGGCCAAACAAAGATCAATCCAGTCTCTGGCCTCCTCTCTGATGGCAGCCATTGTCCCTGTTTCCACCCTTCCCCTCCAGCTTCCTCTTCCCAATCCCATTCCCCTCAACCCCAACCTATCCCAAGCACACAGACAGATGAGCATGCACAGAGGACAGCACACAAGAGTGGAACAGGCAAACACAAGCACCACACATCATCCCACAGGCACTCACACAAACACCATCCAGGTGCAGACATACCAACATCCACTGCCTCCACTGTGTCCCCCTCCTCGTCCTTCTCCAACTCCCTCCAAGTTGCGTCTACACTCACACCTGCATGCACTACATCCTCATCCACTACTGCCATCACCACCACACCTAGCAGAACACACACCTCACTGGCAGACACCACCACAACAGCCATGCACACGTCCCCTGTGTCCTCTCCCACTGTGTCTGTCCCCCACCTCCCAAGGTACACAAACACAAGCACTCAGACAGCCATCCACTTCACAACAGCATCCAGCCCATGCAACTGCACCCAAACACAGCAGACAGACCCCAGCTGCTGCCAGGAAGGGCAAGCAGCCATCCCCAGCTGCATCCAGGAAGGGTAAGGAGCCTGCCCCAAGTGCTGCCCGGAAGGATAAGGAGTCTGCCCTGAGTGCTGCTAGGAAGGGCAAGAAGCCATCCCCAGCTGCTTCCAGGAAAGGCAAGGGGCCTACACCAGCAGGCAGGAAGGACAAGGGTCCTGGTGCAGGGGCTCAGTCGGAGCCCCCACCACCAACCATGGTTGTGCAGCCGTCTGAGGCTGCAGGGGATGGGCTGGAGCCTCCCCACACTACCACCAGCAGCAGCATCACCACCACCAGCAGTGGGCAGCCGTTCGAGGCTGTGGGGGATGGGCTGGAGCTCCCCACCACCACCAGCAGCACCACCACTGAGCAGCCGTCACCGCCGGCAGACGGTCTATAGTCCTGCCTCCATTAGCTGCTGTGCGGCGTGCCCCCAGCAAAGCCTGTGGGAATGACACCCAGCTGAGGGACTGTCACCTTGCAATCCCCAGGATCAGAAGCACAGGGCACGATGCCCCCTCCAGAACCAGTGGGTATGACACCCACTCATCCCATCCTCCCCAGGATCAGAAGCACAGGGTACGATGCCCCCTCCAGAACCAGTGGGCAAGTCACCCACTTGAGAGACTGTGGCCTTGCGCTCCCCAGGACAAAGAGCAATGGGCATGTTGCCCCCTCCAATGGGCAAGCCATCCACTTGAGAGACTGTTGCCTTGCACTCCCCAGGACCAAGCACAGGGCATGTTGCCCCCTCCAGAGCCAGTGGGCAAGTCACCCACTTGAGGGACTGTGGCCTTACACTCCCCAGGACTTGAGAGACTGTGGCCTTACACTCCCCAAGACCAATCATAGGGTATGTTGCCCCCTCCAGGACCAGTGGTGTTGTTCCACCTGCCGGCTGGGGTGCCCCCCCATTCCCCATCCCCCTGAGATGCCTGCCTATTTTCCAACTGATGCCCCTGCAGAGTTCTCTCCATGTTGCTGCAGGTGACAAGTGGGGCCTTGGACTTTGGCCTGTGGCCAACGCACATTGAGGATTGGGCAGTGTCCCTTGAACTGTACATTTGTATATACCATTAGATTGAATTTTAGAATTTCTATTGTATTTAAATTATTACGGGGTCAATATGTTTTATTACTGCATCTGAGTGTGTGTATGGTGTTGGGGGTGGGGATGTATGTTGTGTGTGTGTGTCACTCTCTTTTTCCTCCCTCCCTCCCCTGTGTGCTTGGCAGCTGTACTCACCGTGGTCGTCTTTGCCATTGTTGGTGTTCGTGGTGGAGCAGGACGTAGAAAATCATTGGGAACATCTGAAGTTCAGGCTCCATGGCGGCGTGGTTGTTCTCTGTGTTTCCAAAGGTGAGTCCTTTCCATTCTGTGTTCTGTTTCCACCAGGCTTTTGATGTTGTTGGTACCGCCCCGGAAAAGGTGGCGGATTCGTGTCTCTTAATATGGTGGGCACATTGACTTCCGCCTGGCTGTAGGTGGCTACCGCTGTGGTGCCTGTTGTTTCCGCCCTGGCGGTCGGTGTGGTAAAGTGGCTGTCTATCTGAGTTTGCACCGCCATGGTCATAATTTGGCGGTAGTTACCGCCAGCCTGTTGGTGGTATTACCACCACTTTATCACTGACTGCCAGAGTTGTAATGAGGGCCTATTTCTATCTGGCTGAGATCTGAATGGGACCTCCTTAGCCCGCTACTTGCCCCACTGAATAGTGGATAGAGTTGCTTAGGGGCTCCTTCGCTGTCACAAAACTCTTTGCTATGAGATACCAGGCTAGATAATATCTTCTGCTGATTATAAGCAGTATTGTCTTGCAACTCTTGCACTTTGTCCTGTGCCCTGTCGGGGTCTCTTTCCTTTAATAAACTCTCACTGTGGGGAGGGAGACCTGAATCTTTTGAGCTAGGAGTTGTAGTTAATCGAGACCTGAATTCATTAATCGCTGTTTGCTGAGGACCACTGATATGTGTACTTGATTCCACATTTGCCATTGTATCCGAAGGTAGGGGGTGCCTATTTTTTATGTTTCTTGCTGTTCTGAGAGTCTTTATTGAGGACTGGCCCTTATTCTGAAGATCGCGAGGAGAGCGTGGCATACTGGAAGGAGATGACCTCCCTATTCTTGAGTATCTACTACTGGGCAATAGATATAACTCAGCGGGGGGAGGGTCCGTCTGCACCTTCTTACAGTGCTTGAAATATTTCAAAATAAAGCTTCTTTCACCCCCCACGTCTTACCGTATCTTGCTGTATTTTAACGTGCATTTGTCCTTTTTTTAAAAAAAAAGTCCTGTTTATTAATTTCTTTCTCTCTCTCTCTTTTTTTTTACATATTTTATATCTTCCTCATGCTCCTTGTGATGTTTTTTATATGCTTTTCAATATTCAGCTAGCATTTGGTGGTCTTTCAAAAAATATCCAGGTTATTTTTTTTAAATATCTTTCTTAATGACTTATGTCCTCCTCGTGCTCCTACTATTTGGTGCTTATAGGGTGGGGGGGGGGGTGGTGTCTCTATCCAAGCTGCACTTCCAACAAAAAATTAAAGAGAATCGTGCTCCTCTCATACATCATGCGAGCACAGTGGGTTCTGTAATTGAATGTCTTTCCACCCCATCACCTCTACCCACCCTGCATACCTTGATATATCTCCAAACAAATCCTCTTTGCTTTACAGGCTGCCACCTGCCTCCAATCGATTCTGGCAGTACACGTCGATATTGACGCAGCACTTACAAATACAAAACACGCAGCAATTTCCGTACCGCGTACTGCGTCCTGCCTTGGATCCTCTCCCCGAGCTGGGCCAATGGTGTGGCTGATGCGGCGACTGTGGTGCACACACTGCGAACGTCGGCGCTGATCGCATCACCCTCGGCCAACTGACGTTTAGCCGCCAAGCATGGTGAGGTACCTACACAGCTGGCATGGCCATGGGCACACAAATGTTGAAGTATTGAGAACAGGGGGTCTTGCAGAGAAAAGGAAAACAAGAAAAGGAAAGGATTTGGAAGGTTTGTGTTTAGTCCTTACTGGTCCCCATGTGTATACAAAAAACAACATAGGGCTTTAAGAAAGTTTAGAGGACTCTGGGAGGATCCCGAGAGGAGAGGAGGGATCTCTGATAGGACCTTGACAATAATGACGCCAATATTTTCTCCTATCGACATTATCTCCTGACTCACCTAGTTTAGCTTAAACCGTTGTAGGGCAGTGTTGCTGTTGCAGCACTTGGATTGGCATAAGGAAATGCACAAGGAGATGCTGAAGTATCTAAGGAGGGTCCAGAGGAAGAGCAAATAGGAGAGCAGTGGATTAGTGACTGCCACACTGTGGTTGAGCTCTGTGCCTTTGGAAAAAGGTCTAGCTATGTTCGGGTGCAGCCTGCAAGCTGTGTATGCTGCCTCCCCCCTTGCTCTTTATACCCTTTTACCTTTACAACTATTTCTGCACCTGGGTCTGCCACCACCTTCCTGGTGTGTCACCCAGGACTCTAATGATCTTGCTATTCTAAGTATTTGAACGGGAAGTTGCCAAAGGAATTTAGGAGTTACAGCCACCAAAGGAACTGTCTTATCTGCTGAGGTAAAGTGGCAAGAAATCCATGGGGATGCCCCAACGTTAGACAAGTGATGTACTCGTGACTGTAGCAACAGCTGTCCGGTTCACTCTCCCCTGAGTAAAAAAAAAAAAAAAAAAAAAAAAAACAGTGATGAAACTTCGTGGTGATTCTAATTATCCTTGGAGATTAAAAAAACGTATTTGTTGCAGGAACTCTCGTCTGTCTTATTTGAAGTCTTTTCTACCATTACAAGTTATCTATTATCAAATATCAAAGAGGGACAATGAATGATGAAGGATACGGGAAAGGGCTAAGTTGGACTTTTTTCTGACTCTCTTCCTTCGCAAAGTTTTGACATGGGTGTGAAAATTAAAACCGCTCAAACTTTTCCAACAATATTAAAATCTAATCAACAGTGCAGTCCCTTTGGTACAGAGGATGCTGGAGCTGTTTTAAGGGAGCCTAACCACCAAAGAGAGCACGAGTTGGGCCCTACCAGGCTGCGGGCCCTATCACCTATTGATTCATCAGTTCATTCGCCAAATAGTTGTCCTGAACTCATCCCTGAAAATCCCTCGCCAAAAAATCCAGACCATGTCTCAAGCAGGGACCAGGCTGAACCACCGGACTTATTCAGTTCTGTTGAACTCACCTGGCTGGGGAAACTCCACTGAAGCTCATGCTGAGGGCCCTCTTATGTCTGAAGACTATACCTTGCCTGATGTTGGTATTATAAATGATAAGAACTTGCAGAGGGAAGTATGCCTGAAATCAATTATTGTTTTGGAGGGGGGGTGAGCTGGGTAAGGTATCACAGTGTCTACCAGCCATCCTTCTCTGCCGGGATTATAGTGTAGTACTCCCTCTCTAGGGCATTCCTTGGTTTTGCTGAATTCCTCATATGCATTGAACTCTATGAATTCCATCAATGCACTAAATCGTGACTCAATTGTGTTTGATGGTTCACAAGAAATTGTACAGCAGCCTTACAGGGATGGGGAGGTTGATTGAAAATTGTCATCTGAAATCATGGTTTGCATTGATAAAGTTTTGTCATCTATTTTATCTCTGCCGGAAACTTCTGTCTCTGTCCGTGTTTTGGCAGCCGCCACCGCAGCGGTCTTCTGAATAGACCACCAAAGTCATAATGACGCCCAAAATGACCTGTGCGTCCTAGATACAATAACATGAACTGCAATAATTAGGATGATATTGTATGTAGGACGCAGCTGATTCAATAACTCTTATTGAATCATTCCCTGCTTCTGTTTGTCTTTGCTGGTGTGATGCGAATGTAACTGAGAGAAAAGGATGAGATCTGATCCACCACAATTTTCCTGAGAGGTCATTTTGGGCGTCATTATGACTTTGGCGGTCTATTCAGAAGACCGCTGCGGTGGCGGCTGCCAAAACACCGCCATGTTGGCAGTCATTTGACCACCGTATTAAGAGTCACACAGTGAAGGCCACCAAAAAACAGTTAGGGCAGACACAGGACACTGGAGGGCAGGAAAGAAGCGGTTCCACCACCAGCACCCCCAGGCCGACACACATCCACCCACCAGATTATGTGCCAAAAATCACCACAGTGGTTCTTCCACGACAGAAAACCATTGGCGGTGCTAACCGCCGCAATCAGAACCCACTACCGTTAGAACACAACACCACATTTGACAGTTTGAATACCCCACACCTGACACACATCCACACACCAGACACACCAGACACCCACTCACTGCACTATATGACACACCCTGACAGAACTCACAATCCTTTGCAACAAAAATGACATCCACATACACCAAGAGCAGGCAACCAGAGAGATAGAGCACACCATACTCATCACACACCACACACCAGCACAACTAACACACAACACACATAACGAGGAGGACCAAATCACTACAAGCGTCCATCAGACACAACGCACCACCCACACCCCATCATTCACCCAACTCTGTACCTTTACACACACACACAACACCCCTCACCCCAACACAAACACAACCATGTATCTACAAAAGCACCCACGGTTCATAAACAAGTTGAGAGTCATGGTGTATGTAGGAAGTTGGCTCTGTATGTACTATTTCAAAGTAAGAAATAGCATGCACAGAGTCCAAGGGTTCCCCTTAGAGGTAAGATAGAGGCAAAAAGAGATAATTCTAATGCTCTATTTTGTGGTAGTGTGGTCGAGCAGTAGGCTTATCAGAGGGTAGTGTTAAGCGTTTGTTGTACACACACAGGCAATAAATGAGGAACACACACTCAGAGACAATTCCAGGCCAATAGGTTTTTGTATAGAAAAATATATTTTCTTAGTTTATTTTAAGAACCACAGGTTCAAGATTTACAAGTAATACTTCAAATGAAAGGTATTTCACTTAGGAACTTTAGGAACTTTGAATTAGCAAAATAGCATATACAGTTTTCACATAAATGACATATAGCTATTTTAAAACTAGACACTGCAATTTTCAACAGTTCCTGGGGGAGGTGAGTGTTTGTTAGTTTTGCAGGTAAGTAAACCACCTACGGGGTTCAAAGTTGGGTCCAAGGTAGCCCACCGTTGGGGGTTCAGGGCAACCCCAAAGTTACCACACCAGCAGCTCAAGGCCGGTCAGGTGCAGAGGTCAAAGTGGTGCCCAAAACACATAGGCCTCAATGGAGAAGGGGGTGCCCCGGTTCCAGTCTGCCAGCAGGTAAGTACCCGTGTCTTCGGAGGGCAGACCAGGGGGGTTTTGTAGGGCACCAGGGGGGACACAAGTCAGCACAAAAAGTACACCCTCAGCGGCACAGGGGTGGCCGGATGCAGTGTGCAAACAAGCGTCGGGTTCGCAATAGGTTTCAATGGGATACCAAGGGGTCTCTTCAGCGATGCAGGCAGGCAAGTGGGGGGCTCCTCGGGTAGCCACCACCTGGGCAAGGGAGAGGGCCACCTGGGGGTCGCTCCTGCACTGGAGGTCGGATCCTTCAGGCCCTGGGGGCTGCGGGTGCAGTGCCTTTACCAGACGTCGGGTCTTTGAAGCAGTCAGTCGCGGTCAGGGGAAGCCTCGGGATACCCTCTGCAGGCATCGCTGTGGGGGTTCAGGGGGGTCAGCTCTGGCTACTCACGGTCTCGTAGTCGCTGGGGAGTCCTCCCTGTGGTGTTTGTTCTCCACAAGTCGAGCCGGGGGCGTCAGGTACAGAGTGCAAAGTCTCACGCTTCCGGCGGGAAATGTGTGTTGGTTCAAAGTTGCTTCTTTGTTGCAAAGTTGCAGTCTTTGTGGAACAGAGCCGCTGTCCTCAGGAGTTCTTGGTCCTTCTAGATGCAGGGTAGTCCTCTGAGGCTTGAGAGGTCGCTGGACCCTGTGGAACGCGTCGCTGGAGCAGTGTCTTTAGAAGTGGGGAGACAGGCCGGTAGAGCTGGGGCCAAAGCAGTTGGTGTCTCCGTCTTCTCTGCAGGTTTTTCAGCTCAGCAGTCCTTCTTCATCTTAGGTTGCAGGAATCTATCTTGCTGTGTTCTGGGAGCCCCTAAATACTCGATTTAGGGGTGTGTTTAGGTCTGGGGGGTTAGTAGCCAATGGCTACTAGCCCTGAGGGTGGCTACACCCTCTTTGTGCCTTCTCTCTGAGGGGAGGGGGGCACATTCCTATCCCTATTGGGGGAATCCTCCATCTGCAAGATGGAGGATTTCTAAAAGTCAGAGTCACCTCAGCTCAGGACACCTTAGGGGCTGTCCTGACTGGCCAGTGACTCCTCCTTGTTTTTCTCATTATCTCCTCCGGCCTTGCCACCAAAAGTGGGGCAGTGGCCGGAGGGGGCGGGCAACTCCTCTAGCTGGAGTACCCTGGGGTGCTGTAACAAAGGTGGTGAGCCTTTGAGGCTCACCGCCAGGTGTTACAGTTCCTGCAGGGGCAGGTGAGAAGCACCTCCACCCAGTACAGGCTTTGTTACTAGCCACAGAGTGACAAAGGCACTCTCCCCATGTGGCCAGCAACAAGTCAGGTGTGTGGCAGGCTGCTAAAACTAGTCAGCCCACACTGGTAGTCGGTTAAGGTTTCAGGGGGCACCTCTAAGGTGCCCTCTGGGGTGTATGTTACAATAAAATGTACACTGGCATCAGTGTGCATTTATTGTGCTGAGACGTTTGATACCAAACTTCATAGTTTTCATTGTAGCCATTATGGTGCTGTGGAGTTTGTGCATGACAGACTCCCAGACCATATACTCTTATGGCTACCCTGCACTTACAATGTCTAAGGTTTGGCATAGACACTGTAGGGGCATAGTGCTCATTCACTTATGCCCTCACCTATGATATAGTGCACCCTGCCTTAGGGCTGTAAGGCCTGCTAGAGGGGTGACTGATCTATACCTATAGGCAGTGTGAGGTTGGCATGGCACCCTGAGGGGAGTGCCATGTCGACTTTGTTGTTTTAGCCCCACTAGCACACATGCTGGCAAGCAGTGTGTCTGTGCTGAGTGAGGGGTCCCCAGGGTGGCATAAGACATGCTGCAGCCCTTAGAGACCTTCCCCGGCATCAGGGCCCTTGGTACCAGGGGTACCACTTACAAGGGACTTCCATGGATGCCAGGGTGTGCCAATTGTGGAAACAAAGGTACAGGTTAAGGAAAGAACACTGGTGCTGAGGCCTGGTTAGCAGGCCTCAGCACACTTTCAAATCATAACTTGGCATCAGCAAAGGCAAAAAGTCAGGGGGGAACCATGCCAAGGAGGCATTTCCTTACAGTGTATGAAATTGTCAGGGTAGAGCCGCAACTGTTTGAAGCACAGGTCCAACAAACATTGATTGCCAGGAAAATGGAGTTGTGGCAAAGAATCGTTGGCAGGGTCAACTCAGTAGGCAACTATCCACACACAAGGGACGATATCAGGAAGAGATGGAACGACCTACGGGAAAAGGTATGTTTCATGGCATCACGACACCAGATCGCTGTGCACAAGACTGGTGGTGGGTCCTTACTTCCTCCCCCACAGTTCATATCTTGGGAGGAGAACGTCTTAGACATCCTGCATCCAGAGTGCCTGACTGGAATACCTGGGGGACTGGACTCTGATAAGTGCCCACAACTTCCATGTCACATAATTGTTGTGTCCTGCATGCTTCGTCACCACCCTAATACTCCCCAATTTTTTGTATGTCTCAGTACACCTCCCACCTATTCACCTAATGCCCCTCTCCTGCATGCCACACCTCCACACAACCCAACAGCCCACACAGCCATTTTCAAAGGCATGGATAGCATTGGCTAATACTATCACTACGATTCCCACAATGTAGTACCCCATCTAAATGAAAACCTTGAATGTGCACATCACATCTCTTGCAAGAATTACCATTGTACGAGCGACATCAACTAGATGGTATGGCTAAGGAACACTACATGGCAATGACAGCAATGCACTGGGACACTACAATGGCAACCAAGGCTAAACACAGCTACAGCTCTGTGAGAAATCCAAATGGCCACTTATCTAGATCTCCAACCCTGAAATGGACTGACAATGGTATGGAAAGTAAGATGGCAGACTCCATGTACATGCACAACATGCAGAGACAGGAGATTTAGGCCCTCATTACGAACATGGTGGTCCGTTCCTCTACGCCGGCAGTGGCGGTAGAAACCCCCAACAGAGGAGCGGTCCGGACCGCAAAATAATGATCCAAACGAAACACACGCATCCTGTGAACCACCCACCGCCAGGAGAGGAGTCCTGCCGACGACGGCAGAGTCCACCCACAGGCCATCGGAAAGGCCCAACCCGCCCATCAAATTATGAACCACCATCCCGCCGGCAGTTCCGGGGCGGGAACCACCGCCACACAAAGCCAGGCGGAAATGAACCAAATATAAGGAACCACGTACCGGAGTCCCATAGAACGTGCATCGGCAGCCATGGATAGAGAGCTGCTGATCATGCCGGCCCTGCTCCTTGCCATATACTTACACGACCGAGACCGCTGACGAAGACGACAACGGTGAGTACCGCAACCTACGACACAAGGGAAGAAAGGGCACAGTTACATACCCACCCACTCCACCCATCAAGCAACACACCCCAACCCTTCCCAGCAGCACAAGTCATACACCCCACACCAAGAGGTATGTACCAGACCGAAGGCTAATGCAACTTGACCATAGTATATACAAAAGCCGCACACACATAAAAAATCAAAACAAACACCAGGGTGTAACTGCATGCAGCCCAAACACAGGCCACACAAAAACTTTAATTAGAAGCTCACTGAGCCAAACAGTGCAAACAGGCCCAATGGCCAGTCCGTAAAATCCCAATTGTCATGGGCCACAATGGGCCCCACCTGACTTCCACAAGTGCTGGGTACTCCACAGAATGGGGCACCATATGGGGATCCAGGCACCTCACGGAATGGGTGCAGGGGGTGGTGGGGGTGGGGATTTTTCAACAGGGTGGGCCTTTGACTTTCTTGTGGAGGGTGGAGTGGGTGGGCTTCTCCTTTGAAGGGGCGGGGGCAGTTAGGTTGGGGTGGAGCTGGATGGCCTAGGCTCTGACCGGGCCTTCTTCTTCTCTGGGGAAGGGGCACGGGAATGTGAAGGGTGAACCGGGGTGGGCTGTGATGTGGAAGGAGCGGAAAGGGCAAGGAGGTGGGCATGTTTGGGGACAAGATGGGGTGGGCCAGTGGGTTGGAAGAGGTCAGCATGGGAGAGGAAAAGTTTCTTGGGAGCAATTGGGGTGGGCGTGGATGAGAGCGTGGGAGTGGAGGCAGAAGGGGTGGATGTATGGGGTGTAGGGGTGCATGTAGTGGGTGCAGGTGACTGCTCAGTATGCTGTAGTGTGGTGGATGTCTAATGGGTGGCTGTCTTGGTGCATTTGTGTGTCTTGGGAGGTGGGGGTGGACACAGTGGGAGAAGACAGACAGCTAGTGTGGATGTATGTTGGGTGGCTGTCTGCAAGTCTGGTGAGTGTGCTGCGTGCGTCAACTACAGTAGAGGTGGTGAGTGCAGGTGTGGTGTATGGGGTGCATGTAAGGCTGTCTGCTATTGTGGTGAGTGCAGGAAGAGGAGCAGTAACAGTGAGTGAAGGTGCAGTGCATGAGGTTGTGGATGTAGAAGGGACAGACAGGGAGGCGGAAGAGGTGGATACAGTGGGGAAGTGGGCATTGTTGTGTGTGCAGGTGTCTGTTGGCTGTATGAATGCTTGTGGTGGGGGGTGTGGTGCTTGTGTTTTGAAGTGTGCTTCTTGTGTGTTGATTTGCCTGTCAGCGGGTCTGATTGTGTGCTTTGGACGGATGAAGGGAGTGGGGTGCTGGAAGGGGTAGAGGAGGTTGGAGGGGGAACGGAAAGGCCAGGGAAACTGGCTGCCATCTGAGAGGAGGCCAGAGCCTGAAAAGATCTCTGCAGGGCAGACACGGCACCGTGAATGCCATCCAGATAGGCATTGGTCTGCTGCACCTCTGATGCTAGCCCCTGGATGGCATTGACGACGGTTGTCTGCCCTACAGAGATGGTTTTCAGGAGGTCAATAGCCTCTTCTGTGAGGGCAACAGGGCTGACTGGGGCAGGGGAGGCGGTGCCTGGGGCGAAGGAGATGCCCACCTTTCTGGGTGGGCGGGCACGGGCAACTCAGTGGGAGCAGAAGGGGGGGCGGTGATGGTATGGGGGTGGAAGAAGATCTCACGGTAGTGGTGTGTGCACTAGGGTCCGCAACCGTCGGGGGACCCCCATCGGAGGAGGTCTCAGAGTCACTACCGCCTGTGGTAGTAGCCTCCCCCGTGGAAGTCCCCTCGCCCTCCCACCCACTTGTCCCCTGGGCATCCGTTGTCTCTGCCTCGGAGAATCCGTGGGCCGCTGCCTCCCCACTTGCTGGTGCCTCAGCTCCCTCACCTGATGTTGATGCTGTACCAAACCAACACAAGAGAACAGGGATTGGGAGACAAAACGGGAGAGACACTTGTAAATAGCTGAATGCAGATACAGAATGGCCAGACATACACCCACCCAGCAAACACACCCAACAGGCAGCACAGTACACTATGCCCATGGCCATGCCCCTGACTACTGACCAGAATACTGCTTTACACCCATCCCCTGAAATAACTATGGAGCTGAGGTAGGTGAAACCTGACAGGGACACCCCTACACCCTTTGGGGAACATACAGTAGATGGACACCAGTCAAAATCACCGCTCTAAGCAGCATGAGCCCTATTGCACACCCAGTCATCCTTCCAGACTGCAGTATGGTCAATGTGCAGCCTTCAAGCACCCATCCAGATCTGGGTACACCATCGCATGAGGGGGATCAGTGCCCGACAGGCACCCCTTCCACGTTGGGAGGACTTCCCCAGCTGGGCCTCACTGATCTTTCTCGCCAAGTGCCTCAGGTCCTCCCACCTCGTTCAACAGTGGGTGCTCCGCCAGTTGTAGACCCCAAGGGTCCGCACCTCCTTGGCGATGGCATGCCAATGTGCCCTCTTCTGGTGGGCGCTGACCTAGAAGGGCGACACAGAAATGGAACACAAAGGTCAGGCATTTGCACAATAGGAACAGCTGGCAGATTGTCCGACATGGGACGGACATTACTCTCAGACATACAGGACAGCCGCACGCAGCATTCCATGCACCATGGCCCATGCAGGCTCAGAGGAGCACACATATGTCCAATCCACACCATCCATTACACACACAGTGCCCTCCAAACCCATACTCACCTGTACCTCTGGCCATCCGTAGAGTTTGTCGTACAGGGGCAGGACCCCGTCCACTAGCTTCTCCAGTTCTTCCTAGGTGAAGGCTGGGGCCCTTTCACCTGCACCATGTGGCACATCCATAGCCAGAGGCAGGCCACAGCAGTACACAGAGTGGAGTACCTGTCCGCACAAGATCAGGGAGTCAAGTGATCAAACAATGACAAACGCGCGTACGTTCCGGGGTGGTATGCACCTTCACCGCCCGCCGCATTCATGATACACCAGAATTCCCCATTGGCATACATGTTAGCCAATGAGGGTGCGAACAGCGGTCAACACCGCCTTACGCTGTGACGTCAACTGCTAGCGGTATGAGTTCACTTCCACAACGAAGGGGCAGATCTACAGTGGGAGACATTTTGCCATCACCTACACATCTTGAATTTCCTACTATTCACAATGCGAGGCCTACTAGCCACATGAAGCACCTAGGCCTCTATCCATTATGTATAGTAGCACACATGAATTACTCTGTTCCCTCCTAGTGGTGTACATGTATATACGTCAGGTAGCAGTTATTGTAGAGACACTACAATGAACAATGCAGTGCAGAAATGTTGAGAAGTGTGCCTATGTCTGTGTCTTCATCACTCCTTTTTGTAAACCCTCGTAGGTACTGACCCTTGTGACGAGGAAGGGCACCATCGGTGTACAGACCACTTGTGGATATGGGTACTATGGTGGAGCGTCGTATCATAATTACTTACAGACTCACACGTACAACTATTCAGGACATTTGTGCATTACTGGATCCTGCACTAACTCCGGTAAATCGTAATCAGCATGCCATTCCAACTGAGGTGCAGGTGCTCCCTGCACTCCATTTCCTGGCCACAGGCTCATTTCAAGTGACAGTGGGCATGGGTGATGGTTTCTCACAGCCAATGTTCAGCAAGGTACTGACAAGATTTCTGAATGCATTTGTACAACTTCTGCAATCTTATGTGCGGTTTCCCCAAAGTACTGACCTCCCTGCCATAAAATCTGACTTCTATGCCTTTGCAAACATTCCCCATGTCATAGGTGCCATTGATGGCACACATACCCATTATCCCCCAAGAGTGAGTGAACAGGTGTACAGAAACAGGAAGAACTTTCACTCCATGAACATCCAATTGGTGTGTACTGCAGACCGGTACATTTCACATGTGAATGCCATGTTTCCAGGTTCAGTCCATGATTCATTTGTGTTGAGGAACAGTAGTGTGCCACAGAAGATGGAACAACTACAAGAGGATAGAGGGTGGATCATAGGTAAGTTTGCCTGTCAATAACTGACACATTGCTGAAAAACAGCCTGTCTGACTAAGGGACATAACAATGACGAGTCTGTATTGAACCATTTTGTAGGTGATTCTGGCTATCCAAACTTGCGTTGGCTCCTGACACCAGTGAGGAATCCCAGGCCGGATGCAGAGAGGAAATACAATGAGGCCCATGGACGTACTAGGAGGGTAATAGAGCATACTATAGGTCTCCTGAAGGCTAGATTCCAGTGTCTACATATATCTGGGGGTTCCCAGGCCTATGGGCCTGATAAGGTGTGTAGAATAGTGGTTGCCTGCTGCATGCTGCACAACGTGGAAGTGAGACATTCTATCCCCCTCTTGGAGGTAGAGGGTGCTATAGGTCCTGATCAGCTACCTCAGAGAGGTGAGGAGGGTGATGGTGAGGATGAGGAAGGGGGAGATGTTCATTCCAGGAACCAACTGATACAACTCTACTTCCAATAACTGCGTGGATCACTTCTGCATGGTACTGACAGAAAATATATGCATTCCCTCCTTGCCACCATTTGGGCACACAGTACCACCATCAAGCACAAATTGCCAATAAAGTTGTTCTCTGCCAGTTGCATCCATACTCCACTTTGTTCACAATTTAAGACAGGGGACAGTGTTACAGGTGTGAAATGTGTTTTATTGGTAGAATTGAGTGAATTGTGCGATATACAGTGATGGGAGTCGTAAGGGTTGGGTGTCCTCAAAAACACATTGGTGGCAGCCTTGTTGGATGGTTTAGATGGGTCCATTTTGTCGAACAGTACTTCATATTGCCCTCATATAAATGTTGTTGGTGAATGGGTGGGATAGTTGCTTTGCATTAGTAGCAGAGTCAAATGTTGGAGGAGGCCTTGTTCTTAGCTGGGTTTCCAGTGCCATATCTTGGCCTAAGTGTACGTTTGGGCGCCTGCTGTGGAGCTTCTTGGGGGGACATGGCTGGCCCTTGTGTTTACTGTTAGGGTATTTCCTGGGATGTTTCTGTTGCTTGGGTCATCAGATGCTGGTTGTCCAGGGCTGTTGTGGGGGCCTCTTGTCCGGTGTGGGTGTCAGACTGTTTTTATACCAACTGCAGCAGTGCTCCAGCAATTGTGGCCATTGTGGCATTGTGCTCTTTCTACTGCTCCATGGCCTGTGGGTGTTGTTGCTGCTACATCCTCTGACTTTGCTCCAGGGTGGACACAATCTGTGCCAACCTGTCTTGGGTTTTGGTAGGCCCCCAATACCTCTGCAATAACGTCCTGGGTTGCTGCATCCATCCTTTGACCTCTCCTCTGGCCCACTGGGACACTTGAACTTGCCCTAGCCCCCTGTGCCTGTGTCCCCTGCACAGGTCTGGACGTGCCACTTGTACTGGGGCCCTCACCTTCCTGCATGTTGGTAGTGGGAGACTGTGGCCTCTGTAGCTGTGTTCCACCAGTCTGTGCCCTGGGTACACTGGTGTGGGTACGCCTCCCCAGGCCTGCTGGTCTTGACTGGGTGTTAGGGGTGACAGTGGTTTCCTGGGTGGGGCTGCTGCATGGTGAGAATCCAGGACTGTGTGAGGGGCCTGCCTGCTCATCAGTGTCCAGGGATCCTTCGCCAAGGTCTTGTGAGGTGGCTCTGTCTCCCTGGAGGGCAGTGGCACTCCTTGTCCGGTCCGGTCCGTTAGGGTTGCATGAGTGGTGGTGCCTGTTGGGGGACATACACATGTCTGTTACATATGCATGTAGGTTTGGGGTGTACAGGACTGTGCTATTTTGTGCTGGTGTTAATTTCAGTGGCCTTCCAGGTTGCCTTTGTGAGGTGGACATAGCATTTAGCACAAGTGGTGGGGTTGCATTGTGGTGGGGGGTATTGTTCCATTGTGGGTACGTGCAGGGGTGGGTGGCTGTGCACAGCGGGAGTAATGTGGGCCTGTTAGTGGGTTGTAGGTAATGCAGGGTGGTGGATGTGGAGAGTAATGGCTGGGTGGGGTGTAGGTCCAGGTGGGTGTGGGAGGGGTGGGGTGGTGCATGCATTGCAGATGTGTTGTATATGGGGTAATTGTAGATGATTTACCCGAGTCCATTCCTCCAGTGAGTCCAGTGAGTCCCTCTGGGTGCAGGATGGTGAGGACCTTCTCCTCTCAGTCGGTGTAGTCGGGTGGTGTTGGCGGCGGCCCTCCCCCAGTCTTCTGCACTGCGATGTGGTGTCTAGATGCCATGGCCCTGATCTTCCCCCGCAGGTTTTTCCATCTCTTCCGGATGTCGTCCCTGGTGCGTGGATGGTGTCCCACTACATTCACCCTGTTGACAATGGTCTTCCACAGCTCCAATTTCCATGTGATGGGTGTGTGCTGCACCTCGGCCCGAATATTTGTGGCTCCACCTTCAGGATCTCGTCCACCATGGTCCTTAGCTCCGTTTTGGTGAACCATGGATTTTTGGGGGGGGACATGCTGAGTGTGGTGGATGGCGTCGGGACTGGGGACGGGGTAAGGGTGCTTCTCTGTGGGTCAATGTGCGTCTCCTGTATGCTGGGGTTCACTGTCTGGCTCTGGTGCTCTCCGTCTTCTTGTCCTGGTTTCGTTGCAAGGGATTGTGGGGTGTGTCTGGGGGTCTTTTATGGGGTTCTGGATGTGTGTCAGGTGTGCGGGTGATACGCCTATCCAATGTGTGCACTTGTTGCTGTTGAGTCCACTTGCCGTCCGTGGCGGTCGCAGCTGCCAATGGTCGTCTGGTCTCCACTATCTGCTGAGGTGATTTGTGCATCTTTATTTGGAGGGCAGGATGTGGGTGTGCTTGGTGGTGGCGGGGTGGGGTGGGCCAGAATTTCCGCCGACAGAGTCGTGGCGGGGAGTGGTGGTCTGGGAATTTTTGGCGGGATTGGATTTTTCGTTCATTATATGGCGGGTTTCCATGCACCGCCAACGGCGGGATTCTGTTCATCACCGACACAGTGGTCGGCGGTCTTTCCCGCCATGTTCATAATGACCGCCTTAACCTTGCATAATCACACGTCTTCCCACTGGCACACCATGGTGCAATGTCCTGCCGTTCCCTTTGACATCTAACAAGCCAGACTATTTACTAGGTAACAGTGCTGAACATTCATGTGAATTATCAGACAGTACCTGAACCCATCCGCAGTGCTATATGTACCGAACCTGAATGGCAGCAACCCAACATTGAGTATGGAACACATGTCACAAACTAATATGGACCACCACAGTTATGCTGTGCAGCATCTGTCATTGTCATAGCTGGGAATCATGATAAGACACTGTATACATCTGACAAAGAGATAACCAAACACACTTTTAACATTCAACTCAGTGTCTCACTTCATCCACAGGTAACCCCTGCTACTGCCACCTTGGAGAGAATACCAGAGACTGCTAGCCATCCTTAGGATGAAGGCCCCAGTGAGGACAACACGCCTGGATGTCTGGACAGTGGTGGCCTACCTGGCCCATCTGGGATAACTGGTCAGTCTATGACTCCCTGCCTCACCCTCCCCACATCAATCCCCCTCCACCTGTTGCTACAACATCACAGCCAACTCTTCGTCTCCAAACCTGTGGCCCAAGGACTGTTTAAACTATAGTGTGTCCCACAGTACAGGGACCTGAGTCAATTCATAACACCCCAGACAATGAATGTCCTGCTAACAATGGGAGTAGGCACACCATGCCAGGGGCACATGCACCTGGGGACATGGGAGGGAAGCTGTGGGCCACAGGAGGGGGACTCGACTGACCAGGAAACCATCTCCCATGTCCTGGGAGTATACCAAAGTTCCCAGGATAGGACGGGCTAGATTATCACCATGTTGGGGGAAAACCAAAGGCTGCAGAGGGAATTTCACCAGGAGGTCATGCAGCAGTGGCAGTCCCACAATGCCACCACGGCCTCCATTGCAGGGGTTGCTGAGGGACATCAACACCACCCTGCGTGGTTCCTCCCCCCACCATCAGGCCCCTTCTGCTAGCAACCTTACATCTGCCCCATCTACATCAGTGGCAGCTAGTGGGATGGAGGCCATGCCAGGGGAATCACAGGCCTCAGACACCCCTCCCTCTGTTGCAAAAGAACCCCCCGCAAACATGGACCTCCACCCAGACACCGGGCTGGAGCAGATTCCAAGACCAAACCCACTGCCAGGAAGTGAACCTCACCTGATTTATCTCCCTTGTGTGCCACTGAGACACCCTGTTGACTGTTCAGAGACATGACTCAATTTCCCATGGCATTTGGACACTGGACCTGTACAAAAAACTGCTGTAGCTGCTACTCTGATGATTCCATCTACCATGACCTCACTCATCACCTTTATGTAAATTTATGCACCTTTATTTTGACTTTCAATATTATGATATGCACAATAAATCATCCATGAACACAGCTAATGTGTCTTTAATAAAACATCAACAATTGTCATGCTTGCCAGCTGTGGTATAGTGATGCCCCCTTACATCAATCAGGCAGTGTAATGGACAGCAGAGGGAGGCACCCTCAGCTGGAGACAAAAAAACAGATGTGTCCCAGGACAGATGTGCGAGAGATAGAAATCCAAGGCCACACAACAGAATAGTCAGTATTCTAGCCTGCAAAAAGACCATGACAGAGAGTACCATCAGGATGGAAGGCATGGTGCCACACAAAGCACAAATGCATGCCACAGGTGTCATGCCCAGTGCAGAATACCTCCTAGGCAGGGGCCCCCAGATATTACCTTACATCACCAGTCACAGACCAGTCACACAAATCATTTACCTGCCATCTGTAATGTACAAACCTCATGTCTGTAATCATTTAGCAACAGCTTATGATTATGAATGCCTCAAGCCATAGGCAGCAGATGGCGGTAAGCGGTTGCAACCGTTGTGCAACTTGTCATTGGTTAACATTGCTGCTATGGCAGACTGCGGCCAATGGCAGTGACCGGTGGTGACGGTCCTGTATGTGGCAGCCATGACTGCCATTTTCTGCAGCCTTGCTCTCTTGACTTCTGACACTGTTGCTAGCAACACCTCCACAATGTGAGTTGCTGTGTACTGCCTCTGGGAGCCATCATGCCACGTCCTGCAGGTGATAGGGCCCCAGCCTTCACCCCAGAAGAACTGAAGAAGCTGGTGGAGGAGGTCTTACCCCTGTATGGAGAGTTATATGGGGCACCAGAGGAGCAGGTGAGTCCAGTGGACCAGTCATGTGTCGTAGGAGTTGCGTCTGACTTTAATTCGGACATGTGTATCACCCTACCCATTGAGTATGACCTCGTCCATCCATCAGCATATGGGCATTAGTGGCTCTTTGACTGTCTACTCCCTTATGTATTGATCACATGTATTTGCAACTGGCTGACTCTAATGTTTAGTACAGGGACTGTAGACATCTAGCACTGGTACAGGTATAGACTACATGTGAGGCAGATATCTCATTTACACCACAGATATGGCCTGTATAAGACTCTACTTATGGCTTAATCCCCATTGTCTGTTCATCTACAATCTATGTGGTATGTGAAGGTAGCAACAGTAAGGTAATGTGATTTGGGTGTCTGATTTGGTATAATTGGACTCATCACGCATTTCCATGTGCTTGACTTGTGAGGATATTTCCTCCGAGCCAATGGGTTTGTTCTAGAGGAGGTAAGTGCCTAGGCAGATCTCGCCTTTGACAATATGCTATGTCAATACCATGTGTGCCGGAGCCCTACAAATTCCAGTGCAGCATAGCTCAGTTGCAGCCTACATCATGTCTCATTGGTTACTTGGGACACATCTGAAGAAGTGGGACAATGACTGCTGACCTTGACCTAGCTGATGTGGGTAATTTTGACAGAATAAGGTTTTCTTTGACTTATGAAAAGGTGATATGATCTTTATCTTGTATCAACATTGCTGAAGCAGTCCTATGTATTGGGGGATATGTTGTCTGTACAGAGTGTTAGGTCTGCTTTGTTATGTGACGGACTGTACTGTGTGGTATGTGAGTGGAGTAGTCTTCACTATCAAGGGACATTACAAATGGACATGGACTGATCAGGTGTAGTTCTAGTACGAGCCTGCTGTGTTTTGTTCAGTCATCTGCTCTTCCAATAGGTGGTAGGAATTTTGGGGACAGATGTATCATCACGGCCCTTTGCAATTCGGAAATAGTGATTTTGAAGAAATCGCTATTTCCGACTCGCAATGTGCCATGTATCACATTTGCACATGGTTACCACCAAGTTCAACTTGGTGGTAATTAGCGATTCCTAAATGCCAAAATCGCATTTAGGAATTGCTTCATACATGTGCTAAGAAATCGCAAATAAGGAATCCTTATTTGTGATTTCTAATTTAGAGAGTCTCAATTTATTTATTTATTTCATACATTCTGAAATTGCATTCACACCGTTTGCGAATGCAACATGCCTTCATACATCTGGCCCATGGAGAGGTATGTTCAGGATCAGGTAGTCATTTGTACTTTAGCCAGGGCATGATGTGCATATAGACATGGCTTTGCTGGTGACCATGTGGATTACTCCAGTCATGCTAACTTGCTTGGAATTTGATGTGGGTATATGGCTTGACATACAGGGATGGCCAGTAGTGACATATTGTGACATGATGTAGGATATGTGTAATGGCAACAGAGGTAGCCTAGCCAGGAGATGTATACCTACTGATGTGCATCTTTAAATGTGTGTATGTTAAGAATATGTTAACCCTCTCTCTCTCTATTTGTGTGCATCAGCATCAGCAGGCCAAGGAGATGGGGCACAGGCGATTGGGGATGCTGCTGGCCACGGGACCTGGAGTACTGCGACCAGTGACATTGAGGGATCCAGTGGCACGGAGTGCGAGGGGAGTGCCATGGGGGGAGAATGGATCTTCCACTTCATCATTGGAATCCTCATCCAGTGGACACTCCCTGGCGGTGACAGACCTTTCTGGGACCAGCCCAGCGCCATCTTTGTCCTCCACCAACCTTACTTCCACCGCCCTCCCTGTAGCTCCCCACCCAGTTGTCTGTGCCCGCTCACCCAGGAGGGTGGGCGTCTCCTCCTTTGCTACAGGCACCGCTGCACCTTTCCAAGTCAGCCCTCAGTGAGAAGGCTATTGACCTCCTGTGGTCTATCTCTGTGAGTCAGTCAACCATCATGAATGCCATCCAGGGACAAGCAACTCAAGTGCAACGGAGCAATTTGTTCCTGGACGGCATTCACTGTGCACTGGCGGGCCTGCAGAGGTCCTTTTAGGTTCTGGCCTCCACACTGAAGGCAGCCAGTCACCCTTTGTCTTCCTTCCCCGTCCATCCATTTCTTCCCAATCCCACACCCTTCTTCCCCGCCCCAGCCAAAGCACACAGACAGACAAGTATGCACCCACCTCAACATCCAAGGCTACAGCTGACAGACACAAACACCACAAGACCCGCCACAGCAAGCACACAAACAACACCCATTTGCAGACACACCATTATCCACTACCAGCTCGGACTCCCCCACCACCCCCACTTTCACAGACACTACACCAGACACACCTGCAGACACCACACCAACATTCTCCGATCCAGCCACCACTCTTGCCCTACCTACAGTCAGCACAATAGCAGACCAGCAGACATCCACCTCGGTCACCACATCTGCAGACACCCCAACCACTGACACACCCACATGCAGCACATCGTCCATACCTGCAGACACCACCTCAACAGACAGTCATCCATCCACCATGGCATTTCCCAGCACCTCCCCCCTCCCAAGACACATAAACGCCCACACTCACCCACCCAACAGACACCCAGCACCCAAAAGCATTCCTCACACGAACATGCACCCAAGACATCCGCCAAGGCACCTTCTACAACCACTCCCTCTCCCTGCACTCCCAAAACCTTTTGCCATGACTGTCCCCTTGTGTCCAAGAAGGTATTCCTCTTTGAGTTTTCCTTCTTCCCTACTCCTCTCCCACCTTGTGATACCCCAAAACGCTCTGTGTCCCTCCCCAAGTCGAGCCCTTTCACATCCAAGTCCTTCTCTGCCCCCCTAGCTTGTACCCATGCCCCTCTCCCTGGCAAGAAGTCGACCCCTCCCAGGTGTTCCCAGCCCTCCCCTAAACCTTGCCCTAAGTCCCCCCAGCCCAAAGACACCCCTCCCAAACCGAAGCTCAAACACTCCTCCGCCCCCTCAATCCCTAAGGTGCCTGCCCTCTTGATGCCCCTACCCTCTTGAGGTCATATAGCAGTCAGGAGCTATGTAGGGGCACTCTGATGTGCCATAAGTACATTGTGCGCATTGTTGTTTGGACTGGCCTATAGCCTTTTAATTTGTACATAGTTCCTTATATATTTGCATATTTATTTTTATAATAATGTATCTGGGTCAAACAGTGGTTGGTCCCATGGTCACATATTTGTCCTGCCTTTCTTTCAACATGGCTGTTTTGCTCTTGCCTGCTTTGGTTTATGTTTGAGTAACGTTTGTGTGTGTGTGTAGATTGTGCTACCAGTTGTGTTGGGGCAACATGTGCGGGTATGGCCTTAGCAATTGTCCTGCAGTAATGGTTGTGTATTGTTTGTAGGACATGTTTGTGTTTGGAACATGCATGTATGTTGATATTGTGTGTATTGTTTGTATTGACATGTGTTATTCGTAGTGTTGTGTGTCCTTGTGTGGTTGTACTGTGTGCATATGTGTGTGTGGTGATTGGTATATCAGAACCATTATGTAGTGTGTTTGCGTGATATGACGTGTGCTTCATTGTATGGTTGTGTGATTGTGTGTATTAATTGCCAGGTGTTGTTACTTGTTGTTGTATGTATGTAATGTCAGCTGGAGGTGTGTATTGTGATTGCTTGACAATGCGTTTGAGGTGTTGCGGTTGTGGTGTAGTTGTGTGAATTGCTGGTGTTGTGTATTGTTGTGTTCGACTGGGCCAGTGCTGTGTGTCTGCCGGTTGGTGTGTGTTTTGAAAGTTTGTGTGTGCCGTGGTGTGAATAGTGAGTGTGTGTATGTGGCTGTGTGTGAATGTGTGTATCAGTGTGAGGGTACGTGTGTGTGTGTCGCCCCCGCCACCCGTCCCGGATGTGTATGTTGTGTGTGCTTAGGTTGCTCTGCTTTCCTTCTTATCTCGTATCAGAGCTTACAGAACATATCAAGAATGCACTTCTGAGTTCAAAGAAGACCTTTATTGTTGTTAATTCTTCCCCACCCACAAGTTCGTGAGAGACGAATTAAAAGATTTCAAGCACACGTTCAAATGAGTAAAAGTATTGCAGCAATGAAAACAAAATATATCACAGTACTTCTCAGTTGCAATGTACACAGCAGGTTATATATATAATGCAAAGCAAAACAAATACTTCACAGTGTGAGAAACTATTTACAGCTTCATCTTTCTGGGGTCTGCAAGTTGATGACTCCGGTCAACTGCGAGAAAGAGATTATCTACCCACACGGGAGACTGGCAACAGGCACCAAGTTCCAGTCCGAAGTCAAGCAGATTCGAATCTGCCTGACTTCGGACTGGAACTTGGTGCCAGTTGCCTGTCTCCTGTGTGGGTAGATAATCTCTTTCTCGCAGTTGACCAGAGTCATCAACTTGCAGACCCCAGAAAGATGAAGCTGTAAATAGTTTCTCACACGGTGAAGTATTTGTTTTGCTTTGCATTCAATATCTTATCAATATCTTATATATATATAACCTGCTGTGTACATTGCAACTGAGAAGTACTGTGATATATTTTGTTTTCATTGCTGCAATACTTTTACTCATATGAACGTGTGCTTGAAATCTATTAATTCGTCTCTCAAGTACTTGTGGGTGGGGAAGAATTAACAACAATAAAGGTCTTCTTTGAACTCAGAAGTACATTCTTGATATGTTCTGTAAGCTCTGATACGAGATAAGAAGGAAAGCAGAACATTTTGGTACCAGGAGTGGGGTAAGGTCGAATTATAGATTTCTACGTGCACAATTTAAAAGTGTAATTGTTTTTTTTTTTTTTGGAGAATTACAGAAGCACGGCAGACCATGTTTGAAAATGCATGTGTAGTTATACTGCCTGATGGTGCTGTGAGAAATATGTTTTCTTGTTGTGATAAAGCATATTTAGAAAATGTGCCTTTTGAGAGCAGTGATGTTCCTTTTGTTGTTGACAGAAAGGTTTGGATACTTTTATCTGCTTACAGAGAAATGCAGGAGAAATGTAGGCAGTTAGAACATGAAAATAAGAATTTATGTGAGCAGATTAGCCAGAATACATTAATGCAAGATAATGCTGAAAGTTATAAAACTGTTGTTTTAGAAGAATCTGTCTTTTCCCATTCCAGTAATGAGGGGGTTAAGACAGCTGTGAGCCACTCTGAGCCGTGTGAGCCAGGTTCTTTGGCAGTCAAAGTGCATTCCTTAACTGATAACACGGAGGAGAACGACGGAGCTCAGAATGTGATTGAGATACCGTTGCAAAATGAAGTAAAACAAAAGATTTTAGAGTTTCTTACTGTTTGCACTGAGCAAGAGATACCGAGTTTCATTAGCTTGTTTGATTTTTGGAAACAGAATAGCCCTCATCTGAGTGAAATCCTAACACTTTGGTATATGGTCACTGGGAAAAATTATATGCAGCTGCGCGCTTGTGATTTGGCAAATGAAATAATTCAGACTTTAGGTTTCTGCGCAGTGCAAGAGGGAAACGCTGATTTACATGTAAATCAGGAACAGGGGAAGAAAAGTGTGCCCCTAGCTAGGATCATACATTGGATTTGGTACCTGCAAGACAGGGCTAGAGTGCCACAGGTAAAAGAGTCACCAGTGAAATTGAATGCACCATTTGAATTTGTGTCCACTGAGGATAAAAAGCATGTTTGTTTTACTAATGATTAATTGACTGAAATGTTGTTTTCTGGCACAGGAGAAGGAACAGCGTTGTACAATGTGTGTCAGACTTTAAAGCAAGAGCTGTTTGAGATGTGTCATTTTTACACTGATTCTTGGTTCATTGCCAATGGTTTAGCCGTTTGGTTTTCCACATGGCTTGCACCTAACTGGTTCGATTTCCTTGCAGATGTTAAAGAGAAAAATTCAGAGAGAGAAGTGTTCACCCAGAATTCTGACTTAGTGGGGATGGCTAAGTGGGTGCACCAGAAATGTAAACAGCTGGGAGAAAAAGCCACTTACAGGTGGGCAGAGATGAGAGAGATGCCCATAGATTTGATAAACACTATGCAGCACGCACAAAAGCAATCTGTCCCACAAGCAGTCACAGAGAGAGGAAAGTTACCAGAACAGATATGGCAAATTGATCAGGTTTTAGGGGGAGTGATTGCTGCAAATTACCAAGGAGAAATCAAAATTATGCTGATAACTAGAAAATAATCTGATTAATTCATACAAATTGGAGACAGAATGGCCCAACTTGTCAAAAATGCAGTGAATGGAGGTTTGGTAAAGAATGAGTATGCCCCAGCCCTTCTGACAGTGCAAGAAAAGGGAAGCTGTGGCGCAGCAGATAAAAACCTCAGTGCTGAGGTGTGGGATGAATCCCTAAGTGACCCTCCAGAACCTGCAGAAATTATAATAAAGGGCCCCAAAAACGTTCTGCTGATTATAAAACAGGGAAAAGAGGAAGGGTACATTTCAAATGACAAATGTTATTTGCAAGAAAAGTCATACTTTTTTCTTTTGTAGATCCTACCACATTTTGACACCGTCCCCGAGTGTGCTGTGTGGTCCCCCTTCGGGTGTGTGCGTGTGGGGTCGGGGAAGGGACCGAACCCCCAACCTGAACCTGACTGAGTAAAGTACAAGCACCATGGATCCATTTTGCGCAAATGGCGCCTTCAGTTCAAGTTCAACTTGTTTGATTGCATTCTTCCACTGGAACTAATCAACCTTAACAGTTAACTGTCTGTGTTTTTTTTTCCATATGGAACTCTGACTTTCACTTACCTTCCAGCAAACCTTTCAGGTGGACCATGCACCTTTACATGAGTAGTACTCATGCTACATCAAATGCTATTTTAGAGACACTATCACCTCATTCAGAGTATAAATGTTTCAGTCTTTTCTGTGTAGATGTATCTGAGGTGAAAGGTTATGAGATCTATGTGTTGATCCACTTCTATTGCTTTACAGTGATTGCTTTGATCATTCAAATCTGACTTGCTGATAATGTTTTTTTTTGTGCTGATGTTTTTTTGTTTGAAACAAGAGATATGTGAAACAAAAATTCATTGGTCATAGGGTGGAATGTGATGCTATTGATTATGTTTGACCAATGACTTTGTGTTTCACCACTGCGCATATTAGTTGCTAAATGTTCACCAGTAGCACATTATGGGGGTCATTCTGACCCTGGCTGTCGGTGTTAAAGCGGCGGCCAACCCGCCAACAGGCTGGCGGTCCAAAAAATTGAATTCTGACCCTGGCGGGAACCGCCAACAGAGCCCGCCACTTTAACACTCCGACCGCCACGGCGGGACACACAAACAGCGCGGCGGTCACCGCCAACAGGCAGGGCGGCAGACAATGTACCGCCCACCCTATCACAACTCACCAATCCGCCACCTTTTCCGGGGCGGGAGCCCCGCCGATAAAAACACGGCGGAAACAGACTACGAACGGGAAAACGCTCACCTCTATACGCTCCACGAGGAAGGAAGGACAGCATGGAGCCCGAATTGAACATCCTACCTGCTCTCGTCTACCTGCTCATCTACCACAAGTACGAACTCCGGCGCAGACGACAACGGTGAGTACCGCACCTACGACACAGGGGAGGGGGGAGGAGGAAGGGTTACGGGCACACACATACGCATGACACCCACCCCCCAACTATCTACACACCAATGCAGAGCACCAAGTCAAAGTGACCCCACCCAAACCCCCCGGAATAACGAAAAGATATGATTAAAGTGAGAAACAACATTTATGTAAAAAATAGGTTCATTGAATTCATGGTAAAATAGGAAAATGAATCAAAAAATTCCAAGTGTAAACATTGCGTAACCGAGAAATAGAGGCAGAAAGTCCTGCACAGTCACAGAAATTGCAAATGTCCTTGGGCCAAAGTGTATCAACACATGGGCAAAGCCCACACAGGAGACCTGAGTCCGTTGGAGAGAACACTGCAGGGGCATCAGATGACAAAACTACAGGCACCTCAGGGGGAAGGGAAGGGGGGGCACCACAGCCACATGAGTCCACGACGCCAGATCCAAGAAGGGGCCACCATGCCCACTGTTCAATCCTGGGGAGTGCAAAGCCACAGTCTCTCAAGTCTCTACAGTGGGTGGCTTGCCCACTGTCATATCCTGGGGAGTGCAAAGCCACAGTCTCTCAAGTCTCTACGGTGGGTGGCTTTCCCACTGTCATATCCTGGGGAGTGCAAAGCCACAGTCTCTCAAGTCTCTACAGTGGGTGGCTTGCCCACTGTCATATCCTGGGGAGTGCAAAGCCACAGTTTCTCAAGTCTCTACAGTGGGTGGCTTGCCCACTGTCATATCCAGGGGAGTGCAAAGCCACAGTCCATCAAGTGGATAACAGTCTCCACAGGCAATGGAGGAGGCAGGGTGGCCCGAGTGCAGCGTGAACATTAGCACGACACAGAACCGGCACTGTCATTGGGCCAGCGGTGCTTGAGACGGCGGGGCCCAGCGGAGCAGTGCTTGACAGGAAGGGCCCAGCGGAGCGGTGCTTGAGACGGCGGGGCCCAGCGGAGCGGTGCTTGACAGGAAGGGCCCAGCGGAGCGGTGCTTGAGACGGCGGGGCCCAGCGGAGCGGTGCTTGAGACGGCAGGGCCCAGCGGAGCGGTGCTTGACAGGAAGGGCCCAGCGGAGCGGTGCCTGAGACGGCGGAGCCCAGCGGAGCGGTGCTTGAGACGGCGGGGCCCAGCGGAGCGGTGCTTGACAGGAAGGGCCCAGCGGAGCGGTGCCTGAGACGGCGGGGCCCAGCGGAGCGGTGCTTGACAGGAAGGGCCCAGCGGAGCGGTGCTTGAGACGGCGGAGCCCAGCGGAGCGGTGCTTGACAGGAAGGGCCCAGCGGAGCGGTGCCTGAGACGGCGGGGCCCAGCGGAGCGTTGCTTGACAGGAAGGGCCCAGCGGAGCGGTGCTTGAGACGGCGGGGCCCAGCGGAGCGGTGCTTGACAGGAAGGGCCCAGCGGAGCGGTGCTTGAGACGGCGGGGCCCAGCGGAGCGGTGCTTGAGATGAAGGGCCCAGCGGAGCGGTGCTTGACAAGAAGGGCCCAGCGGAGCGGTGCCTGAGACGGCGGGGCCCAGCGGAGCGGTGCTTGACAGGAAGGGCCCAGCGGAGCGGTGCTTGAGACGGCGGGGCCCAGCGGAGTGGTGCTTGACAGGAAGGGCCCAGCGGAGCGGTGCTTGAGACGGCGGGGCCCAGCGGAGCGGTGCTTGAGATGAAGGGCCCAGCGGAGCGGTGCTTGAGACGGCGGGGCCCAGCGGAGCGGTGCTTGAGACGGCGGGGCCCAGCGGAGCGGTGCTTGACAGGAAGGGCCCAGCGGAGCAGTGCCTGAGACGGCGGGGCCCAGCGGAGCGGTGCTTGACAGGAAGGGCCCAGCGGAGCGGTGCTTGAGACGGCGGGGCCCGGCGGAGCGGTGCTTGACAGGAAGGGCCCAGCGGAGCGGTGCCTGAGACGGCGGGGCCCGGCGGAGCGGTGCTTGACAGGAAGGGCCCAGCGGAGCGGTGCTTGAGACGGCGGGGCCCAGCGGAGCGGTGCTTGACAGGAAGGGCCCAGCGGAGCGGTGCCTGAGACGGCGGGGCCCAGCGGAGCGGTGCTTGACAGGAAGGGCCCCAGCGGAGCGGTGCTTGAGACGGCGGGGCCCAGCGGAGCGGTGCTTGAGATGAAGGGCCCAGCGGAGCGGTGCTTGACAGGAAGGGCCCAGCGGAGCGGTGCTTGAGACAGCGGGGCCCAGCGGAGCGGTGCTTGAGATGAAGGGCCCAGCGGAGCGGTGCTTGAGACGGCGAGGCCCAGCGGAGCGGTGCTTGAGACGGCGGGGCCCAGCGGAGTGGTGCTTGACAGGAAGGGCCCAGCGGAGCGGTGCCTGAGACGGCGGGGCCCAGCGGAGCGGTGCTTGACAGGAAGGGCCCAGCGGAGCGGTGCTTGAGACGGCGGGGCCCAGCGGAGCGGTGCTTGACAGGAAGGGCCCAGTGGAGCGGTGCCTGAGACGGCGGGGCCCAGCGGAGCAGTGCTTGACAGGAAGGGCCCAGCGGAGCGGTGCTTGATACGGCGGGGCCCAGCGGAGCGGTGCTTGACAGGAAGGGCCCAGCGGAGCGGTGCTTGAGACGGCGGGGCCCAGCGGAGCGGTGCTTGAGACGGCGGGGCCCAGCGGAGCGGTGCTTGAGACGGCGGGCCCAGCGGAGCGGTGCTTGACAGGAAGGGCCCAGCGGAGCGGTGCCTGAGACGGCGAGGCCCAGCGGAGCGGTGCTTGAGACGGCGGGGCCCAGCGGAGCGGTGCTTGACAGGAAGGGCCCAGCGGAGCGGTGCCTGAGACGGTGGGGCCCAGCGGAGCGGTGCTTGACAGGAAGGACCCAGCGGAGTTGTGCTTGAGACGGCGGGGCCCAGCGGAGCGGTGCTTGACAGGAAGGGCCCAGCGGAGCGGTGCCTGAGACGGCGGGGCCCAGCGGAGCGGTGCTTGACAGGAAGGGCCCAGCGGAGCGGTGCTTGAGACGGCGGGGCCCAGCGGAGCGGTGCTTGAGATGAAGGGCCCAGCGGAGCGGTACTTGACAGGAAGGGCCCAGCGGAGAGGTGCTTGAGACGGCGGGGCCCAGCGGAGCGGTGCTTGAGATGAAGGGCCCAGCGGAGCGGTGCTTGAGACGGCGGGGCCCAGCGGAGCGGTGCTTGAGACGGCGGGGCCCAGCGGAGTGGTGCTTGACAGGAAGGGCCCAGCGGAGCGGTGCCTGAGACGGCGGGGCCCAGCGGAGCGTTGCTTGATAGGAAGGGCCCAGCGGAGCGGTGCTTGACAGGAAGGGCCCAGCGGAGCGGTGCTTGAGACGGCGGGGCCCTGTTCAGCGGTGCCTTTCTGCACAGCAGGGCCCTGTTCAGCGGTGCCTTTCTGCACGGCGGGGCCCTGTTCAGCGGTGCCTTTCTGCACGGCGGGGCCCTGTTCAGCGGTGCCTTTCTGCACGGCGGGGCCCTGTTCAGCGGTGCTCCTCCCGGCGGTGCCCTGTTCAGCGGTGCCTTTCTGCACGGCGGGGCCCTGTTCAGCGGTGCCTTTCTGCACGGCGGGCCCTGTTCAGCGGTGCTCCTCCCGGCGGTGCCCTGTTCAGCGGTGCCTTTCTGCACGGCGGGGCCCTGTTCAGCGATGCCTTTCTGCACGGCGGGGCCCTGTTCAGCGGTGCTTGTTCTGTAAGTCAAGGGAGTCAGACCTGGCCACGACTCCCTGCTCAGTCGCCCTCCGACCGTGCAGTTGCTGGACCCTTCGGGGATGGTGTGCTGGGCCCTTGGGTGTCCTCCTTCACACCCGGGATGGGGCTTGTGGGGCCCTCCTGGTCCGCGCTCCTGCTGGCTGACTTCTCCGCCCTGCCGCCCTTGCCCTCCTTCGATCTGGCTCTCTGGCCCTTGCCTCCCCTGGTTGTTGTGGCAGGTGAAGTGGTAGAACTTTGGTCCTTGGGGGCAGCCGTGTCAGTCGTCCCGCGGCATCCCCTTACTTTACGGGTCCTCTTTCCAGGGTGGGGGCTGGCTGTCCCCTTGCGGCTGACCGATGTATCACTGCTGGCAAAGGGGGGACTCCAGAAGCCATGCACTACGGTGACCCTTGAAGCCGGGCTGGTGGTGGCTGAGGCGCTCCTGGGACTCTTAGCAGATGGAGGGGGGGGGGTCAGGGGAGGGAAAGAGGTCAAGACTGGAGAGGTAAACTTTTTTAGGACCAGGGTAAAGGGTAGGTGTAGTGGTTATGGGAGTGGAGGAAGAGGAGGTGGTTGTAGGAGAGTCAGGTGTGCTGTCCTTGGGTGAAGGTGCATGGGCTGGAGGCTGTCGTGAGGTGCTTGGCTGTTGGGTGGGTGGCTGCCTGCGTTTGTGTGTCTTGGAAGAGGGGGTGACAGACACAGTGGGAGAGGACACAGGGGACGTGTAAATGGCAGTGGGGGTGGTGACTGCACGTGTGCGGACTGTACTGGAGGGTGTGGTGGTGATGGAAGTACTGGCTGTTGGTGGTGTGCATGCAGGTGTGAGTAGAGACATCATAGGGAGGGAGGAGGGAGACGAGGAGGTGGGGGACACAGAGGTGGTAGTGGCTGTTGGCATGTCTGCATCTGGGTGTTGCTTGGGTGAATGTTTGTGTGATCTGTGGTGCTTATGTCTGGATGAGCTGCCCTTGGGTGTTGAGGTGTGTGCAGGCTGGTCTGATGGTGTGGGTGGGATAGGCAGAGGAACAGGAGACAGAGACAGGGTGGAGGCAGTTAGAAGAGGGAGGCTGGAAACAGGGACAATGGCTGCCGTCAGTGCTGAGGCCAGAGCATTGAACGATTGTTGATGGGCAGCCTGACCCGAATGAATGCCCTCCAGGTATGCATTGCTACGATGCACCTCCCTCTCTACCCCCGGGATGGCATTCAAAAGGGTAGACTGCCCAACAATGATGGTCTGTAGGAGGTCAATGACCTCCTCACTGAGGGCAGCAGGGGTAACAGGGGCAGGGCCTGAGGTGCCTGGGGCGAAAGAGACGCCCGCCTTCTTGGGCGAGCGGGCACGGAGCGAAGGCGGAGGGGCTGCTGGGAGGGCGGAGCTGGTGCGCGGGGTGGCGGCTGTTCCTGTAGAGGCGGGGGGCACGGATGTTGCCGCCACCGCTAGGGAGCTCCCATCCGAGGACGTGTCGGTGTCACTGGTGTCACCACGGCTCCCCGTTGTGAAGCTCCCCTCACCCTCCGTATCACTGGTGGCCTCGGTGTCTGTGCCGTGGCCCACCGGGGCCTGGTGAGTTGCAGCTCCCTCGTGCTCCGGTGCCAATTCTCCTCCGCCTGATGATGCTAATGCACACATGCACAAGAAGATAAAGAAAAAGGGTGGGGGGAGACATAAAAACAGGTTGAGTGCATGCATTGTCAACACCGTTGGAGGAGAGGACAGACACAGGAGCCTCATGCACTAAGCCGCGCAATCGGGGTACACTACTCAGTACTTGTGACTAGGACAACAGGTCTAGGGACAACAAACGCGCACATGGGTGATGCAGGACCATGGATAGCTGTACTTGTCACCCTACAGAGGTGGGGGGCGGGGGCACAGGGACATGGCTAAAGGAGAGGACTACACTACAGAAAGCGCCCTGGCCTAATGTCACCCACAGCTCTCTTCCCCCACCCAGGCCCATCCACTGCGCGTAAAGATAGCTGAATGTGCTGGTACTCACCCCCTTGCGTCTGCTGTGATGTCCTCACGCGCCCATCCAAATCGGGGTAGGCCACCGCCAGGATCCGGGACATCAGGGGGGTCAGGGTACGACTGGCACCCCTCCTAGGTTGGGAGGCCATCCCCAGCAGTGACTCGGTGGTCTTCCTGGTCCCGCGGCGGATGTCCTCCCACCTCTTGCAGCAGTGGGTGCCCCGTCTGTTGTGGACCCCCAGGGCCCGGACTTCCTTGGCGATGGCACGCCAAATGTCGACTTTCTGATGGGCGCTGACCTATTTGACATGTACAGGGGGGAAATTGAAATATCAATTTTCCGCATGATAGATGCGATTGGCCCCCCCTCCCCAACCTTGCCATGTGGCACATGCTCTCATCTGTCGTGCCTTGCACTCGTCATTGTCTCCCCACCCCACCATCTTACATCCACCATACAAAACCCAGGCGTAGCCCATTCAACGTGCACACAGTGTACTTACCTGTTGGTCTGGAGGACCGTAGAGTCGCGCATACTGGGGCAGGACCCCATCCACAAGTTTCTCCAACTCTTCTGTAGTGAAGGCAGGGGCCCTTTCCCCAGTCGCAGCAGCCATTGTATCTCCCAGACCGAGGTCACAGCAGCACTTGCAGTATAGGTCCTCTCCTGTGGATGATCAGGTCTCGAGTGATTAACCAGATAGAAAATGGCGGTCACGCCCGCGGCGGCGCGTACCGCCGCGGTGCGTTTCGCGACCGCCGGCGCAGCTAGTCATTGGCTCGTGAAACCCATAGGGTTCGATGTTAACCAATGCGGCTTTGCGCCGCAGTCTTCGACCGCCTACCGCCACAGTGTGTCACGCCAGCGCATTGACTTCACATCCCACTGTCACACTTCTCAGGTCAGGCAGCCGCCATTACAAGGGACCACAGGGCTTAATTACTACTGCGTCACACAGGCCTAGGCCTTGCATTGCCACTCATACAAGCCATTCAATGCATTGAGAATCGTGTACTGTGGAAGCTGTAGTTACGTACCTGTGGGTTGCTTGACTCTGTGCCCCATGTTGTCCTTCCTAGGCACCGTCCGCTGGGACTTGCGAGGAGAAGGATGAATCCTCCTGTGTACCGACCGCTGGTGGACCTGTCGACAATGGAGGAACGTCATATAATACTTCGCTACCGACTTGACCGAGCCACTATACATGAACTGGGTGCCCAGCTGGAGCCAGCACTGATGTCCCCCATCCTCCTACCCACAGGAATTCCCCCTCTGGTGCAGGTTCTGTCAGTCCTCCATTTTTTGGCAAGTGGGTCTTTTCAGACAACAGTGGCCATGTCAACAGGGATGTCTCAGCCTATGTTTTCTAAGATTTTGTCCAGAGTGTTGTCTGCCCTAACGAAATACATGCGGAGCTACATTATTTTCCCTTAGGAGGGTGATTTGGCCACTGTGAAGGCTGACTTCTATGCCCTTGGACATATCCCCAACATCATTGGTGCCATTGATGGGACCCATGTGGCCTTAGTACCCCCAAAAGACGATGAGCAGGTGTACAGAAACAGGAAAAGTTACCATTCGATGAATGTCCAGGTGGTCTGTTTGGCTGACCAGTACATCTCCCATGTAAATGCCATGTTCCCTGGGTCAGTGCATGACACGTATGTTATGCGAAATAGCAGCATCCCTTATGTTATGGAACAGCTACAGAGACACCGTGTGTGGCTAATAGGTGACTCTGGTTACCCCAACCTGCCTTGGCTACTGACCCCAGTGAGGAATCCCCGGACCAGGGCAGAGGAACGGTACAATGAGGCCCATGGGCGATCTAGGAGGATCATAGAAAGGACCTTCGGCCTCCTGAAGGCCAGGTTTAGGTGCCTGCATATGACAGGGGGATCCCTAATGTACTCACCCAAGAAGGTGTGCCAGATCATCGTGGCCTGCTGTATGCTTCACAATCTTGCATTGCGACGCCAGGTGCCTTTTCTGCAGGAGGATGGTCCAGATGGTTGTGTTGTAGCAGCTGTGGAGCCTGTGGAGAGTGAAGAGGAGGAAGACCACGGGGACGACACGGACAACAGGGACACAGTCATACAACAGTATTTTCAGTAGCACCCAGGTAAGAATCCCCCACGCCATTTTACATTTACTTCTGGCCTCCTGCATCTCTACTTTCTGTGTTTCCCCCCAGTTCCTTTCAAGTGAATTGTGACTTTCCCTTGGCTTTTCAGAGCTGTATGACCCACTGCGTGACTTCTGGTTTGTTCGGCCATGGAGTAAAGCACATTGACATTGGTATGTTGTCATCACAATGTAACTGAACAATTTTGAACCGTTATGTGTAATACATTTGTTAAGAATACAAGCAGACTCCTGAGTGTTTTAAGTGCAATTAGTGATTTATTTAAAGTGCTACATATAGGTCCATGATAGTAAAACGGTGATGAGTGGGGGTGGAGTGATGTCCATGGAAGAGTCCAGTTCTCGGTCGCACAGGTGCATTGTCCATATGCCTTTGGAAGGATGGAGCAGGGGCAGTTCAAGGTTGGACAGGGTGACGATGTGGGACAGTGGAATGACATCCGGGGGGATCTTAGGCTGGCGGGGGTCTTGGCATCCTACTCTGTCTTCCTTTGTGATCTCAGGCTCCTCTTGCGGGGTGGTTGATCTTCAGCAGGAGGTGGGGTTCTGGTGGCCCGTCGTTGTGTGGGGGCCTCCTGTCCACTAGCGCCGGGGGAGTTGGTAGGCTTTTCCTGGTCCGGGCTGGTGACAGGGGCCCTTTGGTGTGCAACATGGTCCCGCAATGTGGTGACTATTAGGTTCAGGGCCTGGACGATGTTCCTGAGCTCCTCTCTGTACCCCATGTCCCGTTCCTCCTGCTGTGCCTGGATCTCCTGGAACCTGGCCAGTACCGTCGCCATCGTCTCCTGGGAGCGGTGGTATGCTCCCATGATGGTGGTGAGGGCCTCTTGGAGAGTCGGTTCCCTGGGCCTGTCCTCCCCCCCCTGTCGCACTGCAGCCCTCCCAGTTCCCCTGTTTCCCCGGGCCTCTGTCCCCTGGACGGTGTGCCCACTACCACTGCCCCCAGGTCCCTCTTGTTGTTGGGGTGTTGGGTCAGCCTGGGTGCCCTGTAGTGGCGGACACACCGCTGCTTGACCTGTCCTGGAGACAGAGGCATGGGCCCGCTGGGTGGGAGCTGTGCTGATATTCCCAGAGGGGGTTAGGTCTGCTGTGGCCTGTGTCTGTGTGTGGGGAACCGACTGTCCAGAGGTCCCCGATGGTCCGGGCTGGTCATCAGGTTCCAGGTTGACAGAGCTGCTGTCCTCACTGCGGGCCTGTTCTGGGGGTGGGATGGACATATCTGGACCCTCCTGGCCGGTGTGTTGGCGTTCGGGCCCTGCAGGGGTGAAAGAGTATGGTTATTGCTTCTGTGTGTTCCATGGTGTGCGATTTGTGGGTGCCCTTGTCCCCCAGTGCTGGCATTCCCTTGTGGCAGGAGTTGTGAGGGTGGTTTGTGGGGGGGATGGGTATGTGCAGTGGTCATGCATAGGTGATGGGTGTCCATGGTTTGTGTTGGCATTCAGGGTTTGGTTTTGGGTTGGGTGGGTTGTGCTGGTGAGACATTGGCAAGGAGGATGTGTGCTGGGGGGTTGGGGGTGAGGGTGGGGGTGTGGGTTGGCATGCTGGTGGTTGGGGGGGGGGCGGGGGGAGTAGTTGAGACTAGACTTACCAGAGTCCATTCCTCCGCCTACTCCAGCGAGGCCCGCAGGATGCAGGATGTTAAGGACCTCTTGCTCCCATGCTGTGAATTCGGGAGGGGTGGGTGGTGGTCCGCCGCCAGTCCTCTGCACAGCGATGTTGTGTCTGGAGACTATCGACCGTACCTTCCCCCGTAGGTCGTTCCAGCGCTTTCTGATGTCTTCCCGGTTTCTGGGATGCTGTCCCACAGCGTTGACCCTGTCGACGATCCTCTGCCATAGCTCCGCCTTCCTGGCTATTGTGGTGTGTTGCACCTGTGTGCCGAAGAGCTGGGGCTCTACCCTTATGATTTCCTCCACCATGACCCGGAGTTCTTGGTCCGAAAACCTGGGGTGTCTTTGGGGTGCCATGGGGTGGTGTGGATGAGGTGTGGGGTGGTGTTTGTGGTGATGTGAGTGGTGGTGTGTGGTGATGTGTGCGTAGATGTGGTGTGGTTGATGATGTTGGGTTCCTGTGTGTGTTGGGGTTTTCGATTGCTGTGCTCGCTCGCTCTCTCTCTATCGCCTTCTCTCCGATTTCCAACTAGTGGGGGTTTGTGGGTGTGTGTTTTATAGTTGCTTGGATGTGTGGGGGTGGTGTTTGTATGTGTATCAGGTGTGTGTATTTCAAATTGTCCAATGTGGCTGGGTTTTGGAGCTGGGTGTGTATTTTGACCGCAGCGGTGTGTACCGCCAATGGAATACCGCGGTTGAATGACCGCCGCGTGGATTCGTGGGTCGTAATGGCATGGGCATGTTTGTGTTGGCGTGGCGGTGGAGGTTTGGTCATCTCCAGTTTATCGCTGCCCGCTGATGAGGCGGCCTTCCGTGGATGTCGGGTTTTTGGCGGGTTGGCAGTTGTGGGTCAGAATTACCGTGGCGGGTTACCGCGGCCGCGGCGGTAGAATGGCGGTCTTCTGACCGGCGGTAAGAGCCTTTTACCGCCAAGGTCAGAATGACCCCCTATATGTTTTGTTCAGCCTAGCCGCCTATTGGCTTTGACATTGCATTAGACATTGCATTCTGTATTCTGCCTATTAGCTTTGACATGCTGTATTCAGTTTAGCTGCCTATTGGCTTTGACATGATATTAGACATTACATTTTGTATTCAGCTCAGCTGCCTATTGGCTTTGACATGACATTAGACATTACATTTGATATTTAGGTTAGCTGCCTATTGCCTTTAACGTGGAGTTAGACATTGCAGTTGAGAATCCAAGCTGTATTTTTCCAAGCTGTGTTTTTTCCACAAGATGAACCAAACTGTTTTTCTCACACCAGACTAGACCTGATAAGAGAGAGTACATTTGGTGTTTTCCTTTCTGCTCAGGCTTGGGAAGAGGAGATGTCTAGGAGATCTGGCCAGTCTCCAAAGGCTTGCGTAGTTTTCACGAGTCTGAGAGGAGGGGGCACGCTTTTGTAAGGATGGCTCGGGGCTTCAGAGAATTAGATTCGAATCTGCCTGACTTCGGACTGGAACTTGCTGCCAGTTGCCAGTCTCCCGTGTGGGTAGATAATCTCTTTCTAGCAGTTGACCAGAGTCATCAACTTGCAGACCCCAGAAAGATGAAGCTGTAAATAGTTTCTCACACGGTGAAGTATTTGTTTTGCTTTGCATTCAATATCTTATCAATATCTTATATATATATAACCTGCTGTGTACATTGCAACTGAGAAGTACTGTGATATATTTTGTTTTCATTGCTGCGATACTTTTACTCATATGAACGTGTGCTTGAAATCTATTAATTCGTCTCTCAAGTACTTGTGGGTGGGGAAGAATTAACAACAATAAAGGTCTTCTTTGAACTCAGAAGTGCATTCGTGATATGTTCTGTAAGCTCTGATACGAGATAAGAAGGAAAGCAGAACATAGGTACTTTCACAAATTACAACAGTGACAGGTAAGTGTGTGTACTTATGGTTGGTGTAGTTGTTTCTGGTTCTGTAGTCGGTGGGAGAGCTGGAGCAGTGGGAGGATGTGCAGTTCATATTCCATCGCGGCTCCAGACAGGTATGTGTTCCAGAATTGGGTGTCTCCTTTTATAGAGTTGGTTTCCACCAGGATTTCCTGGTGGAAAGATGGTCTCCGCTGGCCTGAAGGTGGCTACCTCCGTCCGTGGCAGCTTGACTGCAGTGGTGGTTCAGGCAGTGGATTGGCTGTAATCAGTTGTGAATACCGCTATGGTCATAATTTGACAGTGTTCTCCACTGGCCTGCTGGCAGTGCGACCGCCGCCGCCAACATGGTGATCCTGTGACCGCCAAACTCGTAATGGCCCCGTTTGTCTTTGCATGTGTGAGGCAAATGTAACTGAGTGAAAAGGATGAGATATGATCCACGACGATTTCCCTGAGAAGTCACAATGTCATGCACCTGGTTGCCACAAATTATCCTGCTCTTGGGCAGACGTGAGGCACTGCTAGCTGGCCAGAAAAAGACTAGGCTGACAGTTGTCACATGGTGTGTTTGAACTCAGTTCCCCACAATTCAGGTGATGCTGCTGCCTAAATCCTGCAGCCACGTTAGTATAATGAAAGCCAACGTGACAGTGAAAGAGTCAAACTCACAGGCAACTCAATCAATGACGTTGTTAGCGGGGGTTGAAAGGAACGGCACGCTAATGGGTAAGCCCTGCAGGGTGGGGGAGTTTCCTCCAAAAGAAGTAAACGGAGTACCAAGTAAAAAATCCGAGGAAAATATTGTGTATTCATTTAAATATATATTTGAGGGGTGTGATCAGGAAGAACTAATGGACCACTGGTTGCGGAAAGCTTTACTTGATTTTCACCGAAGAAGTTGTTTCCTCTGGTGGTGTTCAATCCCCTCCCCTGTGCTCCGGTGTCACCCTTTCACCAGCTTCTGTAAATGGGGTTCCTCAGGGGCAATTGGTTAACCCCACAGGACCCATAGTAAAATTGTTATAAGGAAAAAGGAATAAGAAACGGTGCATTCTGAATAGTAATTCTAGAAAATTAAGGTTTGCAAGTGTCCTCGCTGAGCCTGTGTCTTCGGAGTCTCTCAGAAACCTAATTAGACTAAATGAAGCCTTCCCTAATTCGAGCTTGGTGCCCAGTGGGTTTGAAATCCCTACCTATTGGGTATCTATTAATGGCCCAGACAGGCTTGGCCTAAATATTCCCTGTCAGGAACGGGGGTGCGTTATTTCCAGGGGGGAGCTTGCCACTGAGGTCAATGAAGTTACCAATAAGTCACTGAAGTTCATGCGACTGGGGTGGTTGGTGGCAATGAAGGTCCACAGGCCAGAGTAATTTGGAGGCGTCTGCAAGGGGCAAGACAGGATTTAGGCCCATATTTATACTTTATAACGCAAACCAGCGCTGGTTTGCATCAAAACATTTACCGCGGGCTAACGCCATTCCTATGCGCCGGGCAGGCGCCTTATTTAAGGATTTACATTAGCCAGCCCTGCGGGCTGGTCAGAGTAAAAAAAAATGACTCAAACCAGGCAGCACCAGCGTAGGGAAAAATGGGGGTTGTGCATCAAAAAATGGTGCAAGTCAGGTTTGAGTCAAAAATCATGGCTCAAACCGGACTTGCGCCATTTTTTGACACACAACCCCCATTGAAATGACTCCTGTCTTAGCAAAGACAGGAGTCATGCCCCCTTGCCCAATGGCCATGCCCAGGGGACTTCTGTCCCCTGGGCATTGCCACTGGGCACAGTGGCATGTAGGGAGGCCCAAGTTAGGCCCCCCTATGTCACTTAAAAAAAAGAAAAAAATTATACTTACCCCAACTTACCTGTACTTACCTGGGATTGGTCCCCCATCCATGGGTGCCCTCCAGGGGTGGGCGAGTGTGGTAGGGGGTGTCCCTGGGGGGCCGGGAAGGGCACCTCTGGGCTGCTTCTATGGTCAGAGACCATGGAAGTGGGCCCACATGTCCCTTAACGCCTGCCATCACCCAGGCGTTAAAAAACGGCGCACATCAGGCTGTGAGCCATTTTTTAAGGCCCACCCCTTCCTGTGCGTCAAAATGACGCAGGAGTATAAATAAGGCGCACAGGCCTTAAAGTCATTTTTTGGATGGGAACGCCTACCTTGCATGTCATTAATGCAAGGTGGTTTCCCACATCCAGAAAATGACGCACACAGAGGGATTTTGACGTTCGCCGGGTCGGGCGTCATTGTATAAATATGGGGCAAGGTTTGCGCTGAATGTGAGTCAAAAATGTTGACGCACATTCGGCACAACCAGAGTATAAATATGGGCCTTAGTGTGGCCATTTCAGGTTTGATCTTTGGAGGTTTGGTCCAATTGGAACAATCGAATGGTCCCTAGACCTCTCAATAGGAAGCACAATTTTTTCCTCCACCACTCTCGAACCTCTCTGCTGGTCCTGAGTTAGTAGTTAGTAAATATATGGAGTGTGAGGAAGGCTCTGGTTCAAGTTCAAATATGCTGGGCTTTGTTTCTCTGTTTGATGGGGGATTTGGGTCTATGAATAGACCATTTGTTTTCTACATTCACTTTGGGAAATTGAGGCTCTGAGACTGGATACAAGTAATGAGATCAGTATTGTTCACATTAATTCATCTACCACTCTCCTGAGTTCTTGGGTAACAGTTTACTCTAGGATCAAGGTATTGCTGATTTTGGAGAATGTTGACCACTGTAGGAAGAGAGAGATTGACGTTATCTGTGTTAAAATACCATAGTTCTAGGTGCATTCCTCAGAAGGTTGCGCAGGATGTATGCTCTATGGAATCTGTTAGACGTAACCATCTCTGTAGGGAAGGATATGGGGAGAAGAGTCATAAGCATTGTGGGAACGGAGACTTTGAGTGGTCAAACCCCTGGTGGTGGGGAAGATGAGTCCTCCACTTAGAATTGGGTAGCTGACACATTGAACGGGACAAGAGACTATACAAAGCTTCACGTACTATGGAGGTAGTCCTCGGGGAAAATTAGCCTCCTGGAACATGGCTGGCATAGGACAATCTAACGTCAATTTAAGTCTTCTGAACCCTT
This sequence comes from Pleurodeles waltl, assembly GCF_031143425.1. Taxonomy (NCBI): domain Eukaryota; kingdom Metazoa; phylum Chordata; class Amphibia; order Caudata; family Salamandridae; genus Pleurodeles; species Pleurodeles waltl. Next base: position 711,295,454 of record NC_090448.1, read on the forward strand.
TAGATATAGAGAGATATATCGCCTTAAGCAGAGAAAGAATGAGACTAAAGGCAGCAGAATGTACAAAGGAGGAAAAGAAGAAGTGGATTAGTTTGAGGGACGTAGCTGTCTCACGTAACTCTTGTAAATACTGGGCTTTCATAGCTAGCTATTACACAACTCTAGAGTCATGGCCCAGGCTATCAGGATTTCAGAAGATGCCTGGGCGTCCTATATTTTGGACTTATATGCAAGTAATCCAAGTGCCTGTGATCAGATTTGTTATAGTATTAAAGCAGAGAATCTGGAGTTATTTGGCATGCCCACTCAAAAAGAGATTGAGGGATACATCAAAGGGGCTCGAACCTCAGGCACTATGGGTCCTGATGAAATTTCGATCGCTCTTATTAAACAAGAGTCTGCTCTATGAGCCTCTTTTCTATGTCCCCTATTTCAGCACTCTTATTTATTAGGTGGCATCCAACCTCCTGGAAAGGTAGCATTATTCTACCTCTTAATAACAAGGTCCGAAGTCGTCTCTTACCAGTTACAAACAAATTTCACTTTTGGATGCATCTGGTAAATTATTTGCTAAACGATTGCTTTCTCATCTCCAAGATTGGGCATTTGGCAATAACCTTATTCCAGCTGAAAAGGCGGGCTTCCAAAAGAATTGCAGGACTGTCTACAATAATACTGCTATTCGAACACTGATACAAAAGTACCCCAAGAGGAGGAGCATGCAATTGTATTCTGCCCTTATTGATTTTTCCACAGGGTTTGACAGGGTAGGTGGGGTGACACTGTGGAGAAAGTATCTGTGCTAGGGATCCCCGCTCACACTCTGAGGTTAATTATCGCATTCCACTCCTATACTTGGACCTGAGTTCTAATGGGGGGATCAGGGGCTGTCAAGGAGAGTGGATAGTCAAAATGGCTTAAAGCAGGGGTGCTTGTTAGCACCGCTGCCTTTTTCCCTTTATACTCATGATTTGCCTAGCATTGTTGGTTCTGTAAGAGGAGAGCCACCTAAACTTGGGCTAATGCGCGTTGGCTGTCTTCTTTACGCGGATGACGTTATCCTGTTGGACTTAACACCAACAGGTCTCCAAAGACAGCTTTGTGGTTTAGAAAAATACGCTTAGCGGCATTTATTAAAGCTAACAATTGCCAAAATTAAAGTTATGATTTTTAAAACAGGGAGGGTGAGATTAAAGAAAAAGTTCAGATGGACTCTATGATGGGAGCAGTGCAGTTTTACCCTTATCTTGGTAGAATGTTTTCTAGTAATTGTTCTAGTGTTGATAAAATAAATCACTGCAGAAGTAAAGGGCTGGCTCAGGCCTCTGCTATACAAAGATTGAACAAATGTGCGCAGAGGCATTTTTCACATGTTTTATCAGTGTACGAGGTAAAAATTCCACCCACTCTGAGTTACGTGTATGAAGTGATGGATGTTCGGTGTTGTACTTCCTTTGAAAAGACAGAGGGGTGCATTTGGTGCCAAATTTGTAATCTGAATTCCATGACCTCCCCCTCAGCTCTTCGGTCGTTATTTGGGTTAACTTCTACTTTCGTGCTTATGTTGGCGACAGCCCTGAGGTGAGGGAATAGCATAATGGATGGAAAAATGGGCTACATTCATGCATTCATGAAATTTTTCAAACTATGAGAGGGAAAAGTGCTTTTTTAATCTACCTGTGTGAAAACCATAGAAATGTTTACACTTACTCAGGCTGAGGCTCTCCTTTTTCTGAAAACTGTGTTAAAAAAATTTTACGAAGTTATTGTCCACAGTGAGTAGGGGCAGCGATATCTCACTCTGTAGTCAGTCTGTGAGAAATGAAGTAATAATAATAAGCAGCATTTATAAACAACCCCAAACGTATCTCATATGGGATCTTCCACACGGGGTACGTACAGTCGTTTTGTTATTAAGGTTGAACAAACTGCTACTACATGATATTCCAGGAGCCTAGGAGGGTATTCTGAGGGAGGAGATGTATTGTGATGTTTGCCTCTGCTGTGTTTCAAAATCTGAATCACGTTATTTTTGTTTGCCCATAATATAACTTCGGCCGCTGATGCAATACTTCGTGCGTCCCTCCCACAGAAACGGCATGCGCAAAATGTTTACAAAATGTAAAATGTTTTCTGAATGTATTTTTAAAAAATTCCTGGATTGATTTTAAAGTCCTCGGAACTTATTTCTATTTCTCATATTAGAAATTTTCGTTAGCAATGGTGAAATCATTTTAGTGTTCTTGTTTTGAATTGTTTTAGCTCTGTCTGTTGTCTGTTACTTTATTATTCTGTTTTGTACACTTTATATTGGATTATTGTATTTTTTAATTTGCACATCTGTGAAAAGTTTACTCTTGCCTTTATTATGTGTTTTTTTATTATTTTGGGTCATGCACTTTATATGGGATTATTGCAATTTGCACATTTACGCAAACACTATAACGCACTTTACAGAATTGTACCATTGTATGGATTTTTGATGAGTTTTATTGTTCTTGTCTGAATGCACTGTTTGTCTTGATTATTTTGTTATGTGGACCTCGGTCGAGATCCAAAACATAAATACAAAAATGATTGATTGAGAACTATGAAACCTTAGTAGCTTCTACGGAACCAATACTATTAACCCTGATTTCGTTTTCAAATAATTCAACTGAATGAGATCTACAAGGGTTGTGCTAATCTTAACTAGCTTCTCCCTCTCCAGTACTTTTGAAGCCCAACTCTCAAGGGTCCTCCTACCTGAATGCTTATCTAAATGTCAGCCAGGCTCTTTCATTGAAAGGTGACATCCATTATTTATTACATGCAGGCCCTGGTGCAAGGAAAGGAACATGGGATGTTGTTGGTTATCCCAATGACAGAAGTAACACTATAAAATAGTAGGAGACGCTTTTTTTGAGAGGCCTACTGGCGCTTGTACACTTAAGTTCGACTCAGTGCGCGTTTTTAACTCCTTCCTTTCGGGTTTTAATACTTGAGAAATTCATTAGCACTGTGTTCCACTACTTACCGAACTATTTACTGAGGATTTTTTAAACAAAAAATGGATACATGGCTATACGGGGAAAATGAACTTTCTCTTGCTTTACATACAATGTATCCACATTCTTTCTAATCGTTTTATGTGTGAATTATTTGTACAAGTTTACATGGTGAGGGTTTTGTGGCAATAAGAAGAGAAGGATGTGAATTATTGTATCGTTTGTAAAAACTATTCCACAAAAAGAATAGTCAATGCCAATAGGCCTGGCTTTAATATACTAACGCATCCAAACACAGGCATGCATGAAAGCTGATTGCATGTGATAGCACATTAAAGCAAGACATATTGATTTTGCCAACGGTTGTTTAGTATTGGAGGTCCCTTGAGCGCTGTCTGTCGCGCTCGCTCTCTAAAGCCATAACAATTACATCACCCCCATGAACTGCAATCTTTGAAAAGTGTATGAAAGTGAATTGTTGAGCGTCTCTGTGAGAAAAGCCTGCCTTAGGCTGACAAGATTACTATTTGTGGTCTGTGAATGGCCATGACAAATGATTTATGTTTCCCTGTGCAAGTCCCAGGGATGAAAGTGTGACCTCTTAAGTAGTCTTTCATGCTATGGCCTCTTAATTAGTATTTCATGCTGGGGCTAATGCAGTTTATCTCTCACAAAAAACTAAATTTCCTGATTGTTTTATTTGTGAGTCTTTTAAAACTTAAAAAATGTGCTGTTTATGAATTTGGTGAAACATGAAAATACTTCAAAAAGCGGACACCAGCAAAGTTGTGCAGCTTCACCTAAATGGATTCTACACCAGACATTACAACTATGAAATGTACTGTCTGGGAGAGATCTGGCATAACTGAAGCACCCCGTCTATGTATGTACCTTATCACTCAAATAAAGCCTAGTCTCTATATGACTCTTAGTAATGGTAGCTTTGAGGCATCTAAACACTAGGAACCAGATTTACTAAGGGCTTATGTGGCCCTTCCGTCATGCAAGGCGACGCATGACAATTACAAGCCCTTAAGTCAGATTTAATAAGCCATACAAAGCCACCTTGCGTGACTCTGCATGGCTTAGTAAATCTAGAATAACGCAAGGCAGTGCAAGGCGCTGCCATGCTTTACTCTGCATTGAGAAGGCATTCTACAGGTGGAGTGTGAGTGTTCCAACGCATTCATGGATTTTGCATATTCCCAGATTTACTAAGAATAATAAACCTAGGAATGTGTCAAAATAGTATGCCATCCCAAAAGAGGTGTAACGAGGGGAAGTATGTTTACTTCTCCTCATTTAGTCTCCTCATTATTTCCACCTTACAGACACACATAGAAGGAGGAAAATGCCTCATAGGATTGTTTTGTGTAGGAAGGCATCCCCTCCTGTGCAAAATAATCCTTCCTGTAACACAGGCACCCTGTACCATGATGCAAGGGTGCTTGCATTGGTAGTAGGCAGCACTCAGTGTGCCATCGTAGAGAGAGCAGGAATGTGTCATATCTTAGCACAAGTGGTGCATTCCTGCTCTCGCTATTTGACGCAGCGCAGCAAGTCATCTTGCTGCATTGTTCCAAATGTTAGTAAATCTGGGGCTACTCTTTTGCATGGGCATCTACCTTATAAAGATATAATCATATTAGGACGCATATAAAATAAAAACAAAATAGAAATAGGAAAGTGTTGGAAATGGCTTTTCTGCAAGGCCACCCCCAAACTTTTTGCCTTCCTCCTTCTCTTTTTCTGACCTCATTTTTGCTGGCTTTAGGACTCTGCGCACTTTACCACTACTAACCAGTGCTAAAGTGCATATGCACTCTCCTTAAAACGTGGCGACATTGGCTCATACCCAATTGGCTTATTTAATTTACTTGTACGTCCCTAGTCAAGTGCACTACATGTGCCCAGAGCCTGTAAATTAAATGCTACTAGTGGGCTGCAGCACTGTCTGTGCCACCAAGACAAGTAGCCCCCTAACCATATCTCAGGCCTGCCTCTGCAGTGCCTGTGTGTGCAGTTTCACTGCCACTTCTAATTGGCATTTAAAAGTAATTGCAGAGCCTTAAACTCCCCTTTTTCTACATATAAGTCACCCCTAAGGTAGGCCCAAGGTAGCCCATAGGCCAGGGTGTTATGTATGTAAAAGGCAGGACATGAACATGTGTGTTCTATATGTCCTGGTAGTGTAAAACTCCTAAATTCGTTTTACACTGCTGTGAGGACTGCTCCTTTCATAGGATAGCATGGTACTACCCTCATATATTGTTTGAGTGGTAGATCCTGATCTGAAAGGAGTAGCCAGGTCATATTTAGTATGGCCAGAATGGTGATACAAAATCCTGCTTAATGGTGAAGTTGGATTTTATATCACTATTTTTGAAGTGCTACTTTTAGAAAGTGACCATTTCTCGACACTTAAATCCTTCTGTGCCTTCCAATCCACGCCTGGCTAGGTTTAGTTGACAGCTCCCTTGTGCACTCACTCAGACAACCCCCAACACAGAATGCTCAGCCACACTTGCATACATCTGCATTTTGAATGGATCTTCCTGGGCTGGGAGGGTGGAGGGCTTGGCAGTTACATGTCAAAGGACAGTAGCCTGCCCTCACACAAAGGACTGCCACACCCTCTTCTGGGACCCTGGCAGACAGGATGGAACTGAAAGGGGACCTTGTGCACTTCTAAGCCACTCTTTGAAGTCTCCCCCACTTCAAAGGCACATTTGGGTATTTAAACACGGTCTCTGACCCTACCAACTGAGACACTTCTGAGGTAGACACTCTACTTCATCAAGACACTTCCTGGAGAAGAGAAACTGAACCAGAACCTGCAAACTGCCAAGAAGAACTGCCTGGCTGTCCAAAGGACTCACCTGACTGCTTTTCTGTGAATGACTGCTGCCTTGCTGTTGCCCTGCTGCCTTGCTGCTCTCTGGCTGTGCTGAGAAGTGCTCTCCAAAGGCTTGGATAGAGCTTGCCTCCTGTTCCCTGAAGTCTCAGGACCAAAAAAACTTCATCTCCGCAAGAAGAACTCCTTGTGCAGTGAAAATCGAGGCACAGTCTGCCACAAACGACGCACAGCCTGCATTGCAGTTCACCGAACCCTGAACCGGATGACGCAGGTTGACTTCGCAACGAGAAGATCAATGCAGTGCCAGTGTAGCAACTGGAAATTTGGCACACGCCCCACTGGATCGATGCACATTCAAGTCGGAACGACACAGCCTGACTTCCAGAGCAGAATCGACGCAGCGCCTGCTGTGCGGTAGAAATTTCCACACAACGCCCACCGGATCGACGCAGCCTCTGTGACTTCGTCCTGTTACCCGAAGAGGATCTAAGCCCGAGCACCGAAAATCAAAGCCTTCCCTGCATGAAAAATAAATGAAGCATTGCTGTGTACGGCCTGAGAAATCGACACACACCTTTCTGTTTTCCACGCATCTCCTCTGTGGTTCTTTACGCTTGCAAGAGACATTGATTGGTTTTAAAAGACTAAAGACACTTTATATAATTTTTACAGTGATACTTTCAACAGATACTTATTGCATCTTTATCGTTTTTTGACCTACATTTATCCAGATAAATATTATATATTTTTCTAAACACTGCGTGGTGTATTTTTGTGGTGTTCTGCTGTGTTATTGCATGATTTATTGCACAAATACTTTACACATTGCCTTCTAAGTTAAGCCTGACTGCTCAGTGCCAAGCTACCAGAGGGTAGGCACTGGATAATTTGGATTGTGTGTGACTTACCCTGACTAGAGTGAGGGTGCTTGATTGGACAGGGGGTAACCTAGCTGCCAATCAAAGACCCCATTTCTAACAGAAAGTAAGTGGGATGTGGCTTTTCAAATTAGAACTCCCTAATTGTATGACATACAACTCCTCACTGACTACTCACTGTGGATTTCGGTTAAGGTAAATATGTTTGACTTTGCTGATTGCCATAAATTTTAAGACATCAAAGACATCAGAGCGGTGGGGTAAACATCCTCTACCACTGTAGCAGGCATGCTAATTTAGGAGACAAAACTAAGCTTAAGGTGGTTGGTGATAAATCAGCACATGCAGCATTGGTCAGTTAAAATGTCCTGTTTGCTATGAGAGGATAGCTGCAACAAGTCCAACATGCTTCTGGCTATGATGCATGTGATTATGGGTCCAACAAAAGCAGTGGTAGGTGTACCATGGTAAGAAGAGCATTTTAGGAGAGTCGGGATCATGCCAGCTCCATCATTTTCAATGTAAAACTGTTCTATTAGAATTTTCCCAAAATTACAACCCTAGGCACCAGGCCCGCCAAGAGAAATGAGAGGGGTGGGGGAGGGGGCACAAAGCACAGCAGACAATCATTGAAAAATCCAGTCAGGCAAGGCAAAATCACACCTGCGGAGAAGTAGTCAAACCAGCAGTAAATACATTGCACGACATAGTCAGGCAATGTGGTAGTACCCTTACAAAAACCACTAATCAACCAAATGTCCAACAACTCCAGACGCTCCGAAGCACAAGGTTTACGCATGTGTGGCGGAGAGGCCTGGTCACCAGGTGGGCCAGCAGCATCACCAGGCGAGCTGGGGGTAGCCTCCCCAGGCATATCTCCAATAGTGGCCTGCGGGGGAGGAGTATCTTTCTGTCTTAGATTTGTCAGCAAGGGTTCCCAAATGCCTTTCGAGCGGGATCTCAGTGGCATGAGTTCCCAATATGTGGAGAGCTGTTCCTGGCAATATGTTTCGTCTTAAAGCCAAGTATCAGTTTTCGGTGCCGGACATCTCCCCCAGTGTATCACCACCCAAAGCTTAGCCGGGAGCAATAGTAGAGCCATGAGGTGGGTCTAAACCAGGACGGATCCCTTGGATGTGAAACTTATTAGACCCCTCTCCCTCCTCAATCTTGATTACAAGGTACTTGGGAAATTACTGGCCAACTGTTTGGCAAAGGTTATTCCCTCCCTAGTTCACCTGGATCAAAATGGTTTTATCCCTGGCTGTAATACTTTTATCAACTTGCAACACCTCTTCCATGTTATGGATTGGGTTAAACAGACTGGAACGAAGAGCTGGACTGCCTCTCTTTATATTGAGAAAGCACTTGCTACATTACGCTGGCCGTATCTGATGGCAGCATCTGGGCTCTGGACCTTCCTTTCTACGTTGGGTGGCAATACTATACACAAATCAGGTTGCAAGGGTGTGAACAGGGGACATGATTTCCCTACCATTTCCAGTGGCAAGAGGCGCTTGCCACTGTTATTTGCCCTGGCGAAGGAGCCTCTGGCATGTATGCTTCATGCCTGCGCTCTTCAGTGGTGCCTTGTGGTGCTTGAATGACCCCCAGATAGTGTCTTTATATGCTGGTGACAGACTGATCTATTTGAGGGCAGACCATAGGGTGTTACCAGAGGTCATGACAATGTTATCAACGTTTGGGTCCATGTCTGGCCTCCATGTCAATTGGGATCAATCATGTTTGTTCCCGTTGACGTATGTGCCTGAGGACAGTCATGACTCACTTTCACGCACGGGGCTAATGTGGCGATTTGACTCCATTGAATACTTTGTAGTACAGATCTATTATGAACTGCATGTCCTCTTGGAGGGTGACTTGGGTAAGGCAGTAACTGCGGTACGCCTCGCCCTCTCTTTTTACCATTGTCTCCTTTGGGCAAAATAACTATTGCCAAGATGTTGGTCCTTCTACATCTTTTATTTAATTTTTTACAGCCTTTCAGCAGATTATTTGTTGGACCTTATTTACGGATCTCTGAAGCATGCTGACAGCTTTGGGTGAGGGCAGACAACAAGTTGCCGTACATTAACTATTTCCTCCATTATATGTGGGGGGGGCTTGTGAGCCCCTAATTATGAACAGTATTATGCAGCAGCACAATTACAATGGCTGATGCTGTGGCTTGAGGGAACACAAGCCCTTGAATACACCGGCACACAAGACGAATTAGAAGGATGGCCATTGATGCATAGAGTTCTGGATGCAGCCTCTCTAAGCTCCACGGATAGTGTGCTATTAAAGACGGCGCTGTACATTTGGAGGACAGATGCAAGCAAGGGTGTCATGGTACACCCTATGTCCCCAGTCTTTCAATTAGAGTCATGCCAGAATGTGCGGGCCTGAGGACTGTGTACAGGTCCGAGACTGGAAGGAAGTGGGGATTGAGGTCTGGCTGATGGGGTGTCTGAGGATGGGTTCCGTGCCTTTGGCACTTTGATACAGGATCACAGATTGGGGCCAGAAATAATTATATTCAGCATTAAGGGGCATGATGCAGAGGACCTGATCGCGACCAGCAACCTGTAAGGATTCTTTTGGAAACAGCATTAATAGGTGGAAACACCATGCAATATGTCGCACTGCGGAGTTCCACGGTTGGGGACAAAGAACAACGAGGCTGGTGGCACAGGTACTTGGGAGGAACTTTACAGACAAATAGTGCACGTCAAATCCGCAATCCCACTTTATACAGTTTTATTACTTACACCATGCATATCTTACCCCACATAGACTTCACAAGATGTTTCGGGGGAACCCCTAACATATGCCCAAGATGTAAGTCAGATAATGCAGACTTCTTTCACATGGTGTGGACTTGCTCGATGATACGCCCTTTTTGCGAATGGGTGCTGACCTTGGTATCGGAGATGACAGGCAGGTTGCACCCCATCGAGCCACTCTGGTGTCTTCTCTAAACTGGGCAGATTACTAAAAAGAATAAGGACTTTCTGCAATTCCAAAATCTGGCACTGATATTGACTAAACATTGTATGACTATGGCTTGTAAGTCAGCTACAACACCTCCACTTTCACACTGGAAGGCGGATGTGCACCAATGGGCATCAGCGGAGTTTCTGGTCCATAAATGACTGCGTACCAGGGGGGACAGCCCTGACCCACTAAGAAACTGTGACACGTATTAAGGCTTGAGGCAAACTCGCTTGACCAACCCCCTTAAATATATATCAACTCTTTCCGCTGTGTGCTGTGCACCTGAGTTACTACATCCAGACCGTTGGAACAAATATTCATTCCAGGTGGTAGATTAGATGCGCTGAGGGGGAGTTTCCCCGAAGGTACTATTTCAGGGATGACACATGGTAAGCCTTGTAGGGGCCCTCCTACAATGAGCGTTTAGGCTCTATTAAGACAGCAGGGTCCTGAAATACGCCACAGCCATACGCATACACACAACAAAGCAGGGATGGGGATGGGTTGTTAGTTTGATCGTTTTAGTATATTTATGTATGTTTTTATCTTTTATCTTTATTGCTGATTCAAAATGTTTTCTCTCAGTAGTGCATACATTGGATGGGCTCCTGTAATACAAATCGATGAATGAGCTGGGCAGCAAATATTAGTGCAAGTATCTCACACATAATTGCTATTTGATTATTTGATTAATACCTGACTGAGAGACTGGACCTTGTTGAGAAGGGGAGGGTACAGGGCAGGGAGGACCCTGGCATACAGGTATCCGGTGGCCATAGGCCTGGAGTTAATTGTGAGATGTATGACTTCCTTCATATGATATGTAAAGATCCTACTTGCGGACAAATGTGATTATTGTGTAAAATCTATGTCAGGACCAGAGGCGAGGATTATGGATTAATGTCATCTTTCTTTTCCGTTTATTATTCAGCAGAGTTTAGAACGCCACCGGAAAGGACTACAAAAGAAGACAACAGTCAAAGAACATTCTCCCCAGTTGACCATATAGTCCTCTTTCCTCTAAGGCACTTCCTATTTCTTTCCTGCTCAGAGAAAGATAAGTACTCTCATTATCTCCTTTACATGTATACTTGCTTTTGTCAAGGGTTTCTTGTATAGATTTCTGGTATAACGTTTGCCTTTCAGGTCATACACAGCGGGAGCGCATTCACTGCTCCAATGCTGATTTTCACCCTCGGGCTGCGAGTGTGGTGAGGCTCTTTTAACCACAGAGGGTGGGGCAGTGCAAAAGACGATTGTCGCGCATCTTGGTTATCTGTAGGGGTCAGGTGTCCTGAAACTATCAGAGATGGTCTCCCTGCAATCGTGCCTATCAAAGCTCGATTGCCTCAGAAGACCTGACGCCCCATCGCGGGGTCTGTATTCTTTCAAATTGCAGCGGTAAGACGCACATGAGGGTCCGTATTCAACGCCTCCTCAAGGCCAGCTCCCCCCCTTTCAGTTTGTTCTAATTGCGCTTAGCGCTAACAGCCACTGCGCGGTCGGGCCCAGGTGTACAGCATCCGGTTTGATTACAAGGGAGTTGGTCCCAGGGGATTATCCCATTTTACATCTGTGCTTGGCTTGACCAGCTTGCATCATCAACGTCAGAAATTAGTTTTTGTCGCCATCCAAATAAACCACCTTTCTGAATTTTGCCATCAATTTAATGGACAAAACTCTCAGCTTGCCTCCCCGAAAAACAGCAAAAATTTGCAGAGAGTTGAGAAAGACGATCTCCAGACAGTCGACTTCCTTACATCAGATAACTCGGATAGTGAGCGTCCTATTCCTCCATCTAGGTGATATTTCCGGGCCCTCTACCCTACAGAGCCCTGCATTGGCTCAAAGCCTTCCATTTGTGCAGGGGCCTGACTTACTCTGAATACGTCTCCCTGACAGAAGAGATGACGGCCGGAATGTTCTGGTGGCTGTCCCACATGGCTGCCTGGAACAGTCGCACCATTTACATTTCCGACTCGGACATCATCATAGAATCAGATGCCAGCGGTTCAGGTTGGGGTGCACGCTGGGCGACTCCTTCGCTGGTGGCAAGTGGTCCTCGGATGAACGGTCCCTCCACATCAATTGCCTAGGGCTTATAGCAGGGTTCTTCACAGTCCAGTTTTGGACGAGAGACTGGGTGAACTGCTCCGTCCTGTTGAAAATGGACTATTTGTCAGCGGTTCTTATAACAATCATTTGGGCGGTCCGAGATCCAAAGTCCTGGGGGAACTGGCCAAAGACTTTTGGGCGCACTGTGTAGCCTACAATAAATTAGTCACAGTGGAATATCTTCCGGGGGCTGCCAACCAAATAGCAAATTGGTGCTTGAGAGAGTGGCCAGATACGAGTTTGTGGCAGTTAGATACAAGTGTGTTCTCCAAACTCAACTTCTACTGGGGGCCGTTTACGATAGATCTCTTCGCCTCTTGTCTAGACCACAAGACCCCCGTACTTCAGTTGGAAGCCAGACCCTCAGGCTTTGGTGACAGATGCATTCTTTCAAGACTGGTCAAAGGAGAAGGGCTATGCCTTTCCTCCTTTTGCCATGATCACAAGGCTGGCGGCCCAAGTACAGAGACAAGAGGCACAAGTAGTTGTAATAACACTAGTGTGGAGATTTCTGGTGTGTTTTCCAGTTCTTCTACAACTTTCTTGAGGTTTTCCAATCCCTCTTCCCCACACTCCAGATATTCTGAAGGATCCTCTGGGTCAGAGTCACCCCCTAGTCCTCCAAGGCCGTCTTCTTCTCATGACATAGAGGATTACCGGGAGAAGTGGAGAGTCCTGGGACTTGCACAGGACGCTGAAAGAATATTGGCCTGGGCAGACGGAACCTCTAAGTGGTACACATCTGCATGGTCCAAATGGATGCATTTGTGTGTTCAACGCAAGGAGGATCTCATGGGGTGCCAATTGTACCCATCCTAAATTTTCTGGCATCTCTGGCTTCTAAGGGCATGGCCTATCGCACGGTTAACTCTTATTGGTCGGCCATCTTCACAGGGCATTTCCCCATTCAAAATCTTCCCGGGGGGAACATCCACTGGTTTGTAAGCTCCCGTGGGGTATCCGCCTTGCTCTGCCACCGCAACCTAAATATTCAGATTTGTGGGACGTGATCATTGTTTTGAATCTCTTTCAATCTTGGCAAAAGAATGAATATTTTTCACAGAAAGAACTGTCAGCAAAGCTGGCAATGCTATTGTGCCTGGTTTCCTGTCTTTGTGTCTCGGAAGTGAAAGCCATGGACATCTCGATCATGGTCTTTACCCCAAGGGAGTAACCATCTATGGGCCAGATGTAGGTACAAAAAAATTAGCGACTCGCAATTTGCGAGCATGTGCGACTCGCAATTTGCATGTCGCTAACAGGAATGCAGGTACAATTTGCGGGGACAAACCGCGACTCGCACCCGTAGTCGCACCGCAGATAGCGAGTTCGCTGTCTGCGAGGTCGCTTTTTGTGACTGCGTAAAAAACGGACTCGCAATTTGCGAGTGGGTGTCGCAAATTGCGATTTTCATGAAAATTGATTGCAGGTGCTGCAGAACACTCCAGAAACCACTCCAGAACACTCTGGAAACACTTCCTGGCACATGATGATGACATCACAGCCAGGAAGTTTACAAATACACCTGGGAGGAGGGAGGACCACACCCTTTTTAACTGCTGCACAGCTAACAGAGCAACAGCAACCATGGCTGACACTCACAGAAAGAGGAAATTGAAATTTGCAGAGAAGGAGCTGGAGGTGCTCACAGAGGAATGCTGTCACCACCATGATGAGCTATTTGGGAAGGCAGCCCTCAATGTGCCAGACTCTACAAAAAAAAGAATTTGGCAGGAAATACAGGAAAAGGTAAACTCCCTGGGGGTCAGCCACAGGAGTGTTGAGGAGATAAAGAAGAGGTGGTATGACCTCCGCTCCCGGACCAAGGAGAGGGTGGCAGAAAGGCTCCGGGAGATGAGAGGCACAGGAGGGGGGCCATCATCCATACCACCACCCACACCCTGGAGCAGGAGGCTGTAACAGGATTCGGAGATCTGGACACCTCTGAGCCCGGAACATCAACCAGTGAGTACCATGTGATATGCCTGTAACCCCATCAATGCCATACCCCCACCCACCATGTACACAGGGGCATGCACAACCAAGATAGCTCCATTTCAGAGTTGCAGATACCAGCATGATGCATTATGGGCAATGTAGTCAAGTAGGCAGTTAATAGGCAAATGTTTATTAGGAAGTGTGCAACAGATGGTAGACACTGACAGTGTTTTCCCCATGTCCCACAGGTCTCCCACAAGACCCCACCACCAGCCACAGCAGCCAGGTGCCAACAGTCAGCCATCCCCATGAGGAAACTACAGGAGCAGCCACCACTCCCACCTACATCACCAACACCATCCCCTGCAACAGTGGTTTTGGAGGCAGCACCAGCAACAGGCAGGAGTGCCACAGCACATCTCACAGGGCATCCACCGCTGCGCAGGCGACGCAGGATGAGGAGAGCAGGGCTGCAGGCAGAGTCAGGGCGTCCGTCCACCACTCTGACAGAGGAACAACTGCTACGTGGTCAGCGCCTGCAGAAACAAATGTTAGGGCGGATTAGGGGGGTTCTGCACCGCTTCGTAAGGAGCAATGAAAACAGCATGCAGCAGCTCCATGCACAACTGGACATAATAGGCAACAACACTGGTGACCTAGCCCTGTCCATGCGTGAACTGGTGTCTGGACTGCTAACACAGAGCGAGGGTGCGAGGCGCAGGGACCGCCAGCTGCTCCAAAGGCTGGACAGGATGGCCTCCTCAATTTGCAGACTGGCAGTGAACACCACTGGGCTGTCAAGAAGAACAGTCGGCCTCCAGGTGGAAATGGGCCACTTTGCAGGTGATGTGGCAAGGGGCCTGGGCCGGATCACCCATGTGATCGACCTCATGGAGGCACGGCAGGTGTCCAGGGGTACAGGGGACACCCCACAAGATAGCGAAGAGGGCTCCACTGTGAGCAGTGTCTCTGCTGGTGACACCAGGGTGCTCCGGAGTGGGAGTACGATGCAGAGCACTGCAGACCAACCTGGGACCAGCCAGGCTGGCAGAGGCCGCCGTAGGCAATAAACTAAACACTGTCCCTGATGTTGGGGCACATGATGGCAATGTGCCCCATGCCAGGTTGGCTTTCTGAAGTCCCTGAACAGTTTTTCATTGTAAATAGTTCGATTTCTGCACATATTAAAAACATTTTTTGTTCCACTTAACAAATGGAGTGTTTGGTCAATAGGTGAGTATGGTAGAAGTTGGCACGTACCTTCCAAAGTATTGTGTTGCGATGTGTTCCCGTCTCAGTCTGCCTTGATTTGCGATGCTCCGATCCCCATGATGGCGATGTGGTTGCTCTTGCTCTTCATCCTCAGAATCCGGGTCTGCAGGGGTGAGAGGTAGCCCACGTTGGGTGGCAATGTTGTGCAGGATAGCGCATGCGACAACTATTTTAAATGCCGTTATGGGGGTATACTGGAGGGCACCTCCACTTCGGTGGAGGCATCTGAACCGTGCTTTCAGCAATACAAAGGTGCGTTCAATCAGCTTACTGGTCCTCTTATGTGCACTGTTGTATCGCCTCTCACATTCATTGCTGGGTGTTAAGTACGGAGTCATTATCCATGGCCGTAGTGCATATGCACTGTCACCTGTTGGGCACAAAAAAGTACACTGTTAGAAAGTCCTGGTTGGTGTGCACATTGATCTGTGTGTATGTCTACATGGTGTATGCAGCTCTACCTAGGAGGTATCCGTCTCCAAACTCCCCACGTTCCAGGCGTTGGTGTATCCCACTGTGCCTAAAAATGTAGGAGTCATGAGTACTGCCTGGAAATTTCGCTACAATGTCAGTGATGACATAATGGGCGTCACAAACAACCTGAATGTTGAGTGAGTGGGTACACTTTCTATTGCGGAACAGATATTCCAGGTTTGTAGGAGGGCATATTTGAATATGTTTCCCATCTACACACCCTATGACATGGGGAAAGTTGGCAATCCGGTAAAAGTCCAGCTTGGTGCTGTTAATTTCGGCCTCATTCCTGGGTAGGTATATGTATTGGGACATGTTTGTGAGTATGGCATCTAGGAATGCCCAGGGGAACCTTGATAGTGCACTTTGGGATACCCCACCTGCCACAGCAATGACCCCCTGATAACTCCCCGAGGCCAAGAGGTGCAGTGAGCATAGCACTTGCACATGCGTAGGGATGGCGCAGCCGCACAGAGTGGCGTTCTAGCTGTGGTTTGAGTAATTCAATTAAATCTAGTATAGCTGCGCTGCTAAGTCTTTATTTATCGTAGATTTCTTCCTCAGTTTACTGGAAGAGTGTCTGCCTTGTTCTGTAAATCTTCTCCTGTCTCTGGCTCCTCCTCCTCCTCTGCTGGTCTGCGTGGGCTCTCCTCCTCACTGCTATCAGGTATATCTCCGCCATCTTGAGTAACCCAGATGCCTTCTGGGTCTTCTTTTATACTTTGGTAATGATTACCACCTGCTCTGAGTTAATGGTAAATTGGAAGTGCAAAATGGGCTTTTTGCGACTAGTCGCAATTTGCGAGTTGCTATTGCATATGGTTTGCGACTCGCAAATTGCGACTTCCTATTTGTGGGTCGCAAAATGGGGTCGCAAATTTTGCGAGTCAGTAACGGCTCGCATCGCTTTTTGCGAGTCGGAAATGGGATTTTTGCATCCCATTTCCGATTTTGCGGAGTCGCAAATAGCGATTCGGGCCATTTGCGACTCGCAAATGTTTGCTACATCTGGCCCTTAGTTTCCAGGAGAACCAAAACGGATTCTAGAATTATATATTTTTCGGCCTTCGATAAGGTCCCCAAACTGTGCGTAGTTCGCTGCTTGAGTTACAGGCCCCAGGAGAGCGTCAACTATTGATAGCCATGAAAAAGCCCTTTAAAGTGGTCTCATCCCTCACCATAGCCCGATGGGACCGGTGGATCATGCAAATGGCAGGCTCAATGTTACGCTCAGAGGGACTGTGGCCTCAAAAGCTTTCTGTCTAGGGGCTACACTAGAAGACATTATTAATGTGGCTGATTGGTCATCAGACTCTATGTTTAAAAGGTTCTACTTCAAACCGGAAATAGATATGGCATCTTTGGTAGTGGATAACCTTTAAACGAGCATCAACCTCACCTCCAGTCCTGACACAGAATGAAATATTTCGTAGCTAACGTGACGGAGTTTAAATTTATTTCAATTCTATTAAGTACACGGAGGCGAAGATTATTCCCTCCCACGCATTACATGCATTTATCCCTCCCTGGAGAAGAATTTCTTTTCTCTGCATAGTTAAAAGTATTTTGTTTTTGGTAAATCTTGATGCAATGTGGTTATTGCCTACATCTGCCTGTTCTACAGTGATAGGGATATAATGTTAGAGTTAAATGCAATAAAGAAATATAAAAAAGAAAACAAAATTTAGAGTATACCATGACTTGGCCACTCTCTCCAAAACTATATTATAGGATCTAGCCTTATGGCACTGCTAAACCATAAAGAGGCAAATTCTGAACCCTTTAATTTATGTATGAAACACCTGTCCAGGGACTTCATAGTCAGAATTGAGTCTTTAATAATCTGAAAAGAATGAGGAGCTTTAAGCTACTTAACTGTCAGGGTACTGATCAGAGAAAGAGGGCTCACAAGATCAACCCATGCCAGATGATTCGGAATTTTCACATGAAACCACTATGTGGTTTGTCTGGCCAGAAATGCTGTTTGCTAATTCTTAAAATTATGGAGGTTCAGGCCACCCTTAGATTTTTTTCATTGGAGTTTTCGCAGCGAGATCCTCACTCTTTTCTCTTTTATTATTTCTCTTATTATTCCATATACAACATGATAATATTGGATTAACTGAATTATGAAAAGATGTGGAGAGGCTGACTGGAAGCATGATTTAGAAAAAAATAATTTGCAGAGAAAGGATCATCTTGACTGTTTTGGCATGTCCCTACCATGTGATAAATTTAGGGGACCATTTTCTCACTTTTTTGTTAATCATAACAGAGTGTAGGAACAATTCAATTGAAAGCAGAAAAAGGAGTGGAGATAAAGGGCAATCCTGTCTAGTACTGTGCAACAGCACAAATGTATCTGATAATTGTCCGTTAGGCTTTATGCGTGCCGATGGTTTGTGGTAGACTGCCATGGCCATGCAAATATAACGGTTCAACAGATTAAAAGTCTCTATTGCTACCCTGGGGTAGGTCCAAGAGACCTTATCAAAGGCCTTCTCTGCATCTAAGGCCATAGCCATGGTGGGAAAAAGAATCTGTTTAGCTTTTTTGATTATGTTACAGAAAGCTCTGATATTGTCTGCTGCCAGTCTACCTTTCACAAAGCCAGTCTGTGAGGGATGAACAAAGGAGGGGAGAACCCTTTCTAGTCAAAGAGTATAGCATATATTTTGTAATAGGTGTTAAGGATATGGGGCGGAAATTGTTCATCTCCAATTGGCCTTTACCCTCTTTTTGTATTACGACTATATGAGCTTCCCAGCTTAACTATGAGATTTCACCATGTCTTTCAAAGGCCTTAAAAAGCTCTGACAAATGGGGTAGTATTCTGTGTTAGAAGCTCTGGTAAAAGGAGTCTGGGAAGCTATCCAGTCCCGGAGCCTTTTTCATTTTAGGAGAGTTAATAGCTTTTGTAGTCGCTTCCCCGTGTAATTGGTTGTTAAAAACATCTACATCTTTATCTGCAAGTCTGGGAAGCCTGAGAGAACCCAGGAGAGCTCTACAGGCCTCCATACTGTCTCTCTTCCCAGCCTGGGGAGAGTTCGATAGATCAGTATAAAAAGTCTGGAAGGCGCCCACTATTTCTGATTGATCTGTTTGTATCAGACCATTACCATCGCTAATGGCCGGTATATTAATAGATTTTTTTGAGTCGTTAAGGGTAAGCGCAAGAAGTCTTCCTGCTTTATCATGTTCCAAGAGATTTTCGGCTTTGGTTTTGGATGATCAAATGTAAGCCCTTTCACTTAGCATTTTATTATATTCATATTAACGTTGTTTAATTTTGGACTTGATTAATGGTTCTAGAGTTAATTTCCTGTTTTTTTCCAAAGTGGTGACCTGTTTCTCTAAAATATTCAGCTATGCATTTAAAACTTTATTTCTAGTTGCCATACTGCCAGTCATCTCCCCTCTGATAGTGGCTTTCATAGCATCCCAGATCATTTCAGTATCCATACCCATAGTTGTAGCCTCCTGAAAGAATGGCATAAGGAGCAGGCATTTTGGGCTTCAGAATCTTGATCAGAAAGTATTTTGTCATTCATTCTCCAGGAGGGTTTGGGCTGTTGAATGGATACACTTATGGGTAGTGTACCACATGAGTGGTCCGAGATGAGGATAGGCTCCATACTGAAGTCAGTGGCTGTTTGGGGACCACATTTTTACTAACGAAAAAGCAGTCATCTAGACAGGGTGTTGTGGGAGTGGGAATAAAAGGTGAAATCGCTACCTCTCTGATTGTGCAGTTCCCACTCATAAACCAGTTCATGGTCCTCAGATAGATTATGCAGCTGTCTATGAGATCAACTATGTCTGGAAGGACGTGCTGAAGTCTGTTTAGATAGTGTCCGTGGGCAATTCATGTAACTTGTTAATCAGGGAGGGACAAAAAGAAGGGTTGTCTGTTGTGGAGCATAGATATTTACAATAAAGAAAGAAAAGTTGTTTTTAGTAATTTTAGACAGGAGTCACCTACCCTGATCATCATGTGCTAAAGTGTCAGCTAAGCACATGGCCTGTTAAGAAACCAGGAGAAATATCTGATATTTCTTGTTGCGTTCAGGTGAGCATGCACTATCACTAATCCAGGCGTGTTGCATTCTATGAGCCCCCAAAGGCCCAGCCTCGGTCTCCTGGAGGAGAATAATATCACTCTTTTGTTTCCGACAATAATCTAGCACCTTCTTAAGTTTGATTGGATGGTTGAGGCATTTTGTGTTAAGGGAAATGGTTTTAAGTGATAAAGGAGTCATCAGTCTTTGAGAAATGTTGTATCGCCATGGTAAGTCCAGAGCAGGACTTTCCAGGAATGTACAGAAGAAAGAGAGAGAAGAAAAAAGGACGAAGAGAAAAAGCAAGTCAGAATGAAAGACCATCAAAGGGACATCAAAATTTTTTATAGTCAAGTTCTCCAAAAACCATACCCATACCCAAAAACCCCAGCCGGCCCTCTACCCCCACCCTCATCCCACCCTTTGAAACCCACCTCACACCCAAAAGAGAAAAAGGGATCATGTAGGCCTCCTACAGGAACACGACCCAGAGGGACGTCTCAGAGCCAAGCAGTGAAAGGTAACATGAACATCAGGAAATGTTGAATTGCAAATGGAACAAGCAGCCAAATATTATATCCAGTCGGAAAGAGGAGGATATTTGTCATATCAACGGCTGTCAGCTGCCCTGTCTAGAGTTAGAATTAAAAGTAAGCTAAGCAAAAACTGAATCTGGCTGCACCAGAGCACCTCGATAAACCATACACACTGAGAAACTTATACTAGGGTAAACCTCTTCCTAAGGAACAAATGATCCAAAAGTGATATAGTACAGGAGAGAAAATCACTCGTTCACAGGACAGCCTGGAAACAGAGCCCCTTCAAAAGTATCAATGAACATGCATTTATAGAAATAAGCACATGGTTGATATGGCAGGAAAATCACCTAAGTTAGAGTACCAAACAATACTTGTAGTGAAAGGATACTTTCCAAAAGTCATTAATACCAGTGGGGACCAAATTGTGGCACCTATATCAGAACAATAATGTGGTGGAAAGGTTCAGTGAGTCATACTAGAGTCCAACAAATTTATAGCAAAAGATCTCAAGATCTCTGGGCTCATCATAGATGCACAAATGGCCCTCATGAGTAATATTCAACCTAGCCAGGCCAATGAAGGAAAATGTGATGTTTAGTAATCTAAGATCGGTACGTACTGCAAGAAATTTCTTCCTGAGATCCACTGTGTGCTTGGCATAACCTGAGGAGATGCCCACTTTGTGACCCATCCAATCAACAACCTTAATCTGCTTCATGTGGTCTAGAATCAGTTCCTTGTGTTGATACCTCAGAAGTCTGAAGATAAGTGCTCTTGGGTTAGTAGATAAAGGATATCATCCTCATTAGGATTCTGTGTGCTCTTTCTATATACAAATCTTTCTCAAACTATATTTCCAAGAATACGTATTAGCCAGGATTCTAGGAAGGTCACACATGATTTTTTGTTATTTTCTGTGTTTTCTGGAAGCCTAAAAATCCTCAAATAGCCCCTCCTGTTCCCATCCTCCAAATCACAAAGCTCCCTTTCCAGTGACACCATCTTACGTGGCCTTATCTCTAATGATTGCGTCAGGTCATATAATGAGTGGAGTCACAATAGTATGGTTTTGATACTATTGGAAAGATCCTCTTTTCCTTTTATTGGAGAGCCTGATAATGGAATGTCTGTTCAGTGTGTTTTTTCCCAGATTTCTGTTCTCTCTGTTCCTTGATACCTCTGTGCTTCCCCTTCTGGATTTATCTTTCATGTAAGCCATGGTATAGAACACCTTAACCATGGATGAGCTGGTGGTGACCAAAAAATAATTACAGGGTAGGATGACCAGATTTTGAGGAGCAATAACAAGGACAGGTCAGATAAAAAAGAAGGACTTTTACACTCACTTTTATATCTGGCATGTATCATTTTTTTGCGTAGCTTTGTGAATGTGTGCCTATACATGTGTGTGTTTACATATATACACACACACAATTACAAGACTACACATATAAAATTAGCTATGGCTTGAACTCCCACCCTGCACCCCCATCCCACCCCCCACCCACCTCTCTCTGCACTCCACTCCGTCTCTCCGCTGGGAGCAGACAGGGGACTGTGTTGCCTGACAGTAACAGATAAAATACTTTAATTATTGCATACTTTGTGGGCGTCTGTTAAAGGAGATAATACCTTGAATTTATGCGTCCCTAGATAATTTGACTTTTGTCCTAAAAAACGGGACATTTGTTTAAAATTAAGAGAAGCGTTGAGACGTCTGGTCACTCTATTACAGGGCAACAATTTCACTCATGTACTGACGGTGACGGTACATTCCGGAAACTAATGAAGATAAACATCAGAAAATAGTGGATAATATCTGAAATAGAAGTCATCCTTCAGCGACAGTTCCTACAATACTCCTTAATTGTATCAATTGGCTCTGTAACTAATACAGCATAGAGAAAGTAAAACGGGCTGCAGCAACATTATCTCAGAGAATCAAAAAAGAGATTGGAGCAGAAATCAGAGAAGTCTTTTTGTTGACCTTGTGGTAACAGCAGCCCCAGAACAGATCCGTATTGTTTACCTGGCTTGTAACTGCTCTGTAGATGCTCACGTAGCCTCATTGCACATAAATATTATGCCACAGAAGAGTTTCAGTGTGTCTCTTCTGCATGTACGTCATGCAAGCATGCAGGCCCCAGATCGGATCTGAGGGCCACTCCGTATGGGAAGCGTTCATGTCAAAATTACAGCTCCCCATATTGGACAGCTCCTGAAATGCACAGCGTGCTGCAAAATGAATATGACACACACCAGAATGAATGTACTATGTGTCAAAATAATTATGATACCTGGCAGAGTGAATCTGAATTTAACAAAAACAAATATGAAACCTGGCAGAATGAATATGCTACTTAGTGATCAATATGAATAACACACACACCAAATTGAATAAGAAATATACTGAAATATATATAAATCATACTGAAAATAATATGGCCCTCACTGTAAACAATAAAGCAATCACTGAAACAAATACAATATTCACCACCATAAAGAACGTGGCATTTCTTGAAATGATTGACTTATGCCAAGAGAAATATGACATACATTGAAATTAATATGGCAGATTGAAAATAATATAAAGTATTGAAATGAATATAGTATATTCTGAAAAGAAAACAATGCACATTGAAACTAATATAATGCACATTGAAATGAACATTAAACATGTTGCACTGAATTTGAATTGTGTTGGAATGAATATTACTGAGATGGCAATGAATATGAGACACACAGAAATTAATAGGAGATGATTGAAAATGAATATGGCTTGTGTTGAAATTAATAGCGCGTCAAGAGTAGTGTCCAGGGGCAGGAGCCCTTTAAAAATCTACAGCGCTCCCGCCGTCGCGGGTAGCGCGTCAAGAGGTGTGTCCAGGGGCAGGAGCCCTTTAAAAATCTACAGCGCTCCCGCCGTCGCGGGTAGCGCGTCAAGAGGTGTGTCCAGGGGCAGGAGCCCTTTAAAAATCTACAGCGCTCCCGCCGTTGCGGGTTGCGCGTTTCGCGTCAAGAGGTGTGTCCAGGGGCAGGAGCCCTTTAAAAATCTACAGCGCTCCCGCCGCGCGGGACGCGCGCGGGCCCGTCCTTGCCCGTCATTGCCAGGAAGAGGCAGGGCAGGGCCACCCCCCTGACATTCACATAAAGACGCTCGATTTAGGCAGCTCATAAGTATACGGCTGCCTGAAGGTACTGTGCCAATAAATACTCCTAAAAAAGGTCTTTTTATAGAAGACCTTAGGACGGAAGTCTTCCTTTGCAAGTGAAGTGCTTATATCTGCTAGATCTGGAGTGGGGCTGGGCCGGGTCACTGCCTCTTTATTTTACCGCAAGAAGTTTGCTTGTATTTATGAGTGCAAAATCTTTACTTAACACTTGTCATAAGGGAAGTTAATATTTATTATCTAGGTTTACCTCCGCTAGACCTACTTTTATTCTCTTCCATAAATACATATTGTGGTCTGGTTCCATAGAGCCGAAGCATTATACAGGTGGCTCAAGACATGGGAAAACGTAAGGCATCAGAACCCCCAAGGGGGAAGGAGAAATCCATAAAAAAACTCAGGAATGCGGGCAAGAATTGCACTATAGCCGAAATTGATGATCTAATCGAGGAGGTAGAGTCACTACTATGTAGTAGGACCACTATCCGGGAGGGACCGGATAAATAGATTACCTCTTACTACGCGAAGAAAGTTGAATCAGAGGATAAAGTGATAGAGATTATTAACCAGCAAGAGAGGGAGGTATCTTCCGATATTAGGACTGGCAGCCCTAAGGATGCCACAACTCGACCTATACACCCATGCACCATAGATAGTACTAGGAAGAAGGGCCATATGCAGGAGTGTGAAGTTGTGTGTTCCAATAAATATGCAGTCTTGGCAGAACTCGATAGTAATAAAGTACAGAATGCACAAGAGGGGGAATTGGTGGATGAGCTATATCCAACTATTCCAATTGTACAGTTAGCTAGAGAGAGGACCTCTCCACTCAATTTAGAACCAGTGAATCCTCTTAAACACAAAACAAGAACTATAGCAGACCTCTATGGCCTACTCTCTGGATTAATCCAGGAAGTTAAGGACTTGAAACTTGAAGTAAGAACCTTATCAGATATTGTGGGAAAGGAGGGAGGTAGGGGTACTCATAGAGCTCAGTGCGAAAAGGAGACCCCCCTTATATCATTTCATCCACAAGGTAGATCCACACGTTTTCAAAATTTGAATACTAACCCCAACCCTACCCCAGCTATAGCTAAGATTTTACAGCAACCACAGGGATATATGAGAGGGGCAAACAGGGAAAATACTGGTTCACGCACCTACCCTAGAAGTAATACTAGTGTTCTATGCCAAGAAACAGGGAATCCACGAAGAGAACCCTGTTTGGTAAAAGGGCCCCAAAAAGGAAATGTGGAACCTACTCAGAACCACTATCCCCAAGTATTTAATGATCGGAACCATTACCCTACATGAAATCGACACTCTGAGGGGGATAGGTTTCCCATTAGGACCAATGTCGTTTATCTGTTAAATGTCCCAAAATTGGCCTTAAATAGCAGAGAAGACGAGGATTCCTTAAAGAATAAGCTTACACACTGGATTAGGGCCAAAAGACACTGTCTATCCATAATTCGTTCAGATATTAAGGGGGCAGAAAGAATCCCAGGAGAGATGGGGCAACATGACGTTATTGCACTAACATTTAAGGATGGAAGATTAATCAGAGGCCTGATTGACATGGAACAGAGACCCCCTGCCCCCATAATTAATGCCATGAGGTTTAGTCCGGATCCATTCATTACCAAACCCCTAGTCCAGAGGCCTAATTATAATGATAATGAGGGATTGCAAAAGAGAAATGGTGATTCCAATCTTGAAAGAGTAGATTGATTAATCCAGATAGATCAGGCACAAGTGGGACCAAATGGGGACCCAACAGTAGGTGAGCCCCATGAAGGGAATGATCTTCATGCTAAGGGGCAGGGAGTGTTGTGGAGTCTTTGCCCCGTAGGAAAGATTTGACAGCATACTTGAGCCCTACTTCTAATGTTACGACCCTAAACGGAAGGGGCCCTATCACTATGATCTCCTGGAATGTAGCAGGCTTAAAAAATAAGCTTATAGACCCCGAATGGCAGGACTATATTGATCAATACCATGTCTGTCTCTTTCAAGAGACTTGGCTTAAAGATCCGCCGTATAAACTAGGATATAAAACCTACTTTATTAGTGCAACTTCAGCTGCCAGAGGGAGACCGTCTGGGGGGTTGGTTGTATGGGTGAAAATTTCAATAAATGTCGAGATATGTATGCAAGCCACAGAGTCAGAGGACATTTTATGGTTGGTAATGGGGAAAAAAATAAGATAATATCCCACTTGTTCAATGTATATATAAGACCTAGAAGGACAAATTTGGAGTCGCCTGAAATAACTCTACTAGACAACCTGCTTAAAAAGATCCCAGTAGGAGAGACAATTATGATAGGGGGTGACCTTAATTGTAATTATGAACCTATAACTGGACTCGAACATTTAGCAGAAGAAGAAGATCGAATGAGAGCAATTCTTTATTTAACAATAGAAAAAACTGTTCCGGGCACAGTGGCTGCATTGCAACTTATGGGCCTTACATTAAAGCATGGACTGAGGGCATGTAATGGCAGAGTGGGTGAAGGAGGCCTTAATTTGGATACCTTCCAGAGAGGCAACTCAACCTCGAAAATAGACTACATTTTGCATAGTATAAGTACATGGGGAAGATTAGTGTCCTTTAAAATAGATAAAAGAAGGGAAAGCGACCACTTCCCGCTAATAATTGAACTCAGGGCCCACCTCCTTGACTTGGATTTGGAATATATAGAACACGATAAGGTGGAGTTACAACCCATCCTCAGTAACAATAGAAGGGTTGTAAAATGGCCAGTAATACTAGGCAATCTGGATACTATGGCATATATTTACAATACATTTTCTGATCTCCTGGAGCCTTATGCAGAAAATAAACCTATTGATATCCCTATTACGGCCATCCACCAATCAATGAGTATTGCACTAAGACCCTTCCTGACCAAACAGCCACAGAACAAGCACAAAAAGGAGAAGGTGCAAACCACCCCAAGCAGTCCATGGTACACTATCAAATGTAGGGAGAGGAAAAGAGTGCTGATAGAGGCTCTAAAGCAAAAAAAACAATTAGCCATACAACAGGCAAGGGCCAGTTACAAGAAAACACTGGCAACTGCCCAAAGCAACTGGGAGGATCAAAAATGGCAAGACCTGCTGGAAGCAGCAAAAAGCAATGACGCCAGGATTTTCTGGAAAATAGTTACCCATCGTAGCAAAGAGGGGTTATTTACTACAGATCATCATATAGATCCCAAAACATGGGTTAACTATTTTACACACCTTTACTCTGATCCCCCCAGCCTCGATCTCTATCCCCCAAGACATAAAACCCTAGCTACTTGGGGCATCTTACCCGAGTTACAATTTAGTCTGGAGGAGACGGTGAATGCCATTGAAGCAATCAAGCCAGGAAAAGCCCCCGGTTTGGACAAGATCCCGGGGGATATGTTCAAACATAGTATAGAAATTTGGGCACCTTACCTAAATCTTTTAAGTAACGCTATAGCAAGGGGAGGTCTAGTGCCCGAGACATGGAAAGGGGCAGAAATAATCCCAGTCTTCAAAAAAGGATCCAGGGAAGATCCAGGGAACTATAGACCAATTAGCCTCATAGATGTCATGCAAAAAATTTATGCTAGACAGCTGCTGAATAGAATTAGTAGCTGGATAGATGGAAACAGCATATTGACTATATACCAGGCAGGCTTTAGACAGCAGACGAGTACAGTCGATCAGGCCTTTAGGCTATTGACAATAATTGGAAATATACTAGACTAAGGAAAGGTCACCTCTATATCGCGTTTGTGGATCTGCGCGCAGCCTTTGATTTGGTGTCAAGAGACTCCTTATGGGCAGCACTAGGGAAACAGGGTATGCCAGGGAACCTCCTGAGCCAGCTAGAGAGGTTGCATGAAAATACATTTGCAAAGGTTCGGTGGGGGCCAAAGGGAGAGTTGACAGACCCAATACCTAACAAGAGGGGGGTGAGACAGGGTTGTGTGCTTGCCCCAACCCTTTTTTCATTATATATTAATGATCTGGTTCATCATTTGAAACAAAGCAACCATGACTCACCAAGATTGAACGATGATCCAGTCCCCGCCCTCCTTTTTGCAGATGATACCATCTTATTATCTCAGACTCCCATGGGCTTGCAAACTCTATTAGATAAATTCAGTGAGTATTGCAGCTTGAAGGGATTAGAAATAAATACAAACAAGACTAAATACCTGACTGTTAACCCCCATAAAGCACTCAAGAGAAACGTTCGGATTAGAGGGCAGGCATTGGAACGAGTAAAAAATTTCAACTATCTAGGGATACTGCTTGATGCCAAAGTGTCATGGGCACCGCACGTCAATAAAGCTGCTATCTCCTTAGCTCATTGTTCCATGGCGATTAGCAAAAATTACAAATGTTCAAGGTCTAGTATTGTTTCACCAGTATTTGAGATCTATAGGTGCAAAGCACAGGCTGTTGCTCTATATGGTGCCGAACTCTGGGGATTCATAAATGTAACCCCATTGGTTACCCAGGAAAATAATTTTATGAGGGGGTTACTGGGTCTCCCTCCATCTACTCCACTGATACCTCTAACCTATGATATTAACATTAAACAAATTGGTAAATTGGCAGCCTTGAGGCCCTTGCTTTACTGGTGTAGACTTTGGACAACCCCTGAATTAATCCAATATAGGCAAGCACTAATTGAGATTATGGACTTGGACAAGGCCATCTCCCTCCCGTGGCTCCATTATATAAGGCAATGCTTTTGCAATCTAGGGCTGAAATTTTATTGGGAAGAACCGCATACATTAACAAAACAATCTAAGATCCGACTAAAACAAGTATTTTGGGACTTCACCCTAAATAGCCCTCTCTACAGCAAGGATCTAGGTAGACTTACCTTAACTTTCCTGGATATCAAACCATTACCGTATGCTGAGGAATGGATAGATACTATCCAACCTAAACGAGCAAAAGTTTTATTTATGAAGGTTCGATATGGGACTCTCCAGGTTAAGGCTTTTACTTCTAAATGGGGCCCCTTGAATGGGAGAAGACATAAGGTGACGTGTGGGCTGTGTAATATGGAGACTCCTGAAACGACGGATCATGTTCTTTTAAACTGCAAAGTTTATGATAAACCAAGGAGGAAATGGATTCGACCTATTTGCAGGAACGTTGGAATCAGGAATTATAATGAAGCAGCAAGATTATTGAGATCTAGTATGATACCATATGTTGTTTTTGGTTTAAGCCGGTTTCTATTAGCAATTTCATTTATCAGAGACAAGGCGGGCCTGAGGCTCTAGGCGCTTTAACTCAGGCAAAACTCCCATAGTTAATCCATGGTCCCCAAATTGATAAATGGGAGCCGCCTTTTGTAATCCAATGGTCTCTGGCTATACATCTAGCCAAGGATATATTTAGCCCAGGGGATATTGATGATGCTTGGGAAGAACTTGAATTATAATAGGGAACACACGCAGGCGAAAGCTGGGCTAAGGGAGGGCCGGTCCTGTGCCTGTCAGAGCTCGGAGGGGCTGGGTTGGCCCACCCTCTTTGGATTTATTCTTTTAAGGACATTGAAGCGCGTTTGAAGTCCCAGGAGGTGTGTCGAGGGCAGGAGCCCTTTAAATCTTTATCAGCGCTCCCGCCGTCACGGGAAGCGCGTCAGAGGTCCGAGGAGGTGTGGCAGGGGCAGGAGCCCTTTTAAACTAAACAGCGCTCCCGCCGCCGCGGGTAGCGCGTTTGAAGTCCCAGGAGGTGTGTCGAGGGCAGGAGCCCTTTAAATCTATATCAGCGCTCCCGCCGTCGCGGGAAGCGCGTCAGAGGTCCGAGGAGGTGTGGCAGGGGCAGGAGCCCTTTAAAACTAAACAGCGCTCCCGCCGCCGCGGGTAGCGCGTTTGAAGTCCCAGGAGGTGTGTCGAGGGCAGGAGCCCTTTAAATCTATATCAGTGCTCCCGCCGTCGCGGGAAGCGCGTCAGAGGTCCGAGGAGGTGTGGCAGGGGCAGGAGCCCTTTAAAACTAAACAGCGCTCCCGCCGCCGCGGGTAGCGCGTTTGAAGTCCCAGGAGGTGTGTCGAGGGCAGGAGCCCTTTAAATCTTTATCAGCGCTCCCGCCGTCGCGGGAAGCGCGTCAGAGGTCCGAGGAGGTGTGGCAGGGGCAGGAGCCCTTTAAAACTAAACAGCGCTCCCGCCGCCGCGGGTAGCGCGTTTGAAGTCCCAGGAGGTGTGTCGAGGGCAGGAGCCCTTTAAATCTTTATCAGCGCTCCCGCCGTCGCGGGAAGCGCGTCAGAGGTCCGAGGAGGTGTGGCAGGGGCAGGAGCCCTTTAAAACTAAACAGCGCTCCCGCGCGCGTCCGCGCCCGGGCCAAGGGCGGGCCCGTCCTTGCCCGTCATTGCCAGGAAGAGGCAGGGCTGGGCCACCCCCCTGACATTCATCCAAAGTTGTATGGATCAGGCAACCTACACGCACGGCTGCCTGAAGGCACTGTGTTGACATTTACTCCTAAATAGGTCTTTCTATAGAGGGCCTTAGGACGGTATATTCCACCTATTGTTGCAACGCTCTTATCATTACCTAATAGATATTGGAGAGGGGCAAGGTTGGGCCTCTGCCTTTTCACACGTTGCAAGAGGTCTGCTTATATCTATAGTGGAAAACCTATAGACATCGTTGTCATAATTGTACTATCTAGGTCTATCCCCACCAGCCCTTCCTCTATTCTCTTTTATAAATTATACATTGTGGACTGGTTCAAGGAGCCGAAGCACTTCATAGGCAGTTCAAGCTATGGGAAAACGCAAGGCATCAGAACCCCCAAGGGGGAAGGAGAAATCTGTAAAAAAACTTAGGAATGCGGGTGAGAACTGCACAATAGCTGAAATAGACGATCTTATTGAGGAGGTAGAGTCACTACTATCTAGTAGGGCCACTATTCGGGAGGGTCCCGATAAAAAGATTACCTCCTATTACACGAAGAAAACCGAACCAGTGGGAAATAAAGTGATAGAGATTGTTTGCCAGCAAGAGGGGGAGGCACCATCCGATATTAGGACTGGCAGCCCTAAAGTTGCCACAACTCGATCCATACACCTCTGCACCTTCGATAATAATAGGAAGAAGAGCCATACGCAGGAGCGTGAAGCTTTGTGCTCCAATAAATATGCAGTCCTGGCAGAACTCGATAGTAGTACTTTACAGAATGCACAAGAGGGGGAATCTGAGGATGACATACACCTATATATCCCAACTGTACAGTTAGATAGGGAGAGGACCTCTCCTCTCAATTTAGATCCAGTGAACCCTCTGAAACATAAAACAAGATCTATAGCAGACCTTTATGATCTAATCACAGGATTAATCCAGGAAGTTAGGGACCTGAAACTTGAAGTAAGAACCTTAACAGATATCGTGGAAAAGGAGGGGGGTAGGGGTATCCATAGAGCTCAGTGCGAAAAGGAGTTCCCCCCAGTTTCGTTCCATCTACAAGGTAAACCCACATGTTCTCAAAATTTGATCACTAACCCCAACCCTACTCCAGCTATAGCTAAGATTGTACATCATCCACAGGGATGCATGACAGGGATTAATGGGGAAAATATTGGCTCATGCAACTTCCCTAGAAGAAATGCTAGTGATTTATGGCAAGGATCAGGGAATCCACGAAGAGATCCCCGTTTGATTAAAGGATCCCAAAAAGGAAATTTGGAACCTACTCCGAACCCCTATTCCCAAGTATCTAATGATTATAATCAATACACTATATGGAATCCATATTCTGAGGAGGATAGGTTCCCTAGTAGGACCAATGTTGTTTATTTGTTAAATGTTCCAAAATTGCCCTTAAATAGCAGAGAAGATGAGGACTCCTTAAAAAATAAGCTTACACACTGGATTAGGGCCAAAAGACACTGTCTATCCATAATTCGTTCAGATATCAGGGGGGCAGAAAGAATCCCTGGAGAGAAGGGGCAACTTGACGTTATTGCACTAACATTTAAGGATGGAAGATTAACCAGAGGCCTGATTGACATGGAACAGAGAACCCCCGCCCCCAATTCTAATGCCATGAGGTTTAGTTTGGATCCATTAATTACCAAACTCCGTGTCCAGAGGCATAAGCACAATCACAATGAGGGATTGCAAAAGAGAAATGGTGATTCCAATCTTGATAGAGTAGATTGACTAATCCAGATAGATCAGGCACAAGTGGGACCCAATGGGGACACAACAGTAGGTGAGTCCCACGAAGGGAATGTTTTTCATGCTACAGGGGCAGGGAGTGTAGGGGAGCCTTTGCATAGTAGGAATGATTCAACAACCTTTCTGAGTCCTAGTTCCAATATTACGACCCTAAACGGAAGGGGTCTTATTTCCATGATTTCTTGGAATGTAGCCGGCTTAAAAAACAAGCTCATAGACCCCGATTGGCAGGACTATATTGATCGACATCATGTCTGTCTCTTTCAAGAGACATGGCTCAAAGATCCACCGTATAAATTAGGATATAAAACCTACTTTATTAGTGCTACTTCAGCTGCCAGAGGGAGACCGTCTGGGGGGTTGGTTATATGGGCAAAAATCTCATTAAATGTCGAGATATGCATGCAAGATACTGAGTCAGAGGACATTTTATGGTTGGTAGTGGGGAAAAAAAATAAGATAATAACCCACTTGTTCAATGTATATATAAGACCTAGAAGGACAAACTTGGAGTCTCCCGAAATAACTCTACTAGATGACCTGCTCAAAAAAATCCCAGTAGGAGAGACAATCATGATAGGGGGTGACCTTAACTGTAATTATGAACCTATAACTGGATTCGAACATTTAGCAGAAGAGGAAGATCGAATGAGAGCAATTCCTTACCTAACAATAGAAAAAACTGTTCCAGGCACAGTGGCCGCACTGCAACTCATGGGCCTTACATTAAACAACGGACTGAGGGCGTGCAATGGCAGAGTGGGTGAAGGAGGCCTTAATCTGGATACTTTCCAGAGAGGCAACTCAACTTCAAAAATAGACTACATTCTGCATAGTATAAGTACATGGGGAAGATTAGCGAATTTTAAAATTGATAAAAGAAGGGATAGCGATCACTTCCCGCTAATAATTGAACTCAGGGCCCACCTCCTAGATTTGGACTTGGAATGTACAGAACACGACAAGGTGGAGTTACAACCCACCCTCAGTAACAATAGAAGGGTTGTGAAATGGCCAGCAATACTAGGTAATCAGGATACAATGACAAATATTTACAACATATTTTCTGATCTCCTGGAGCCTTATGCAGAAAATAAACCTTGTGACATTCCTATTATGGCTATTCACCATTCGTTGAGTATTGCATTAAGACCCATCCTGACCAAACAGCTACAGATCAAGCATAAAAAGGAGAAGGTCCAAACCACCCCAAGCAGTCCATGGTATACTATCAAATGTAGGGAGAGGAAAAGAGTACTGATAGAGGCACTAAAGCAAAAAAATCAATTAGCCGTACAACAGGCAAGGGCCAGCTACAAGAAAACGCTGGCCACTGCCCAAAGCAACTGGGAGGATCAAAAATGGCAAGACCTGCTGGAAGCAGCAAAAAGCAATGATACAAGGTCCTTCTGGAAAATAGTTACCCATGGCAGCAAAGAGGGGATATTTACCACAGATCATCATATAGATCCCAAAACATGGGTTAACTACTTTACACACCTTTACTCTGACCCCCCCACCCTCGATTTCTATCCCTCAAGACATAAAACCCTAGCTACTTGGGGCATTTTACCTGAGTTACAATTTGGTCTGGAGGAGACGGTTATTGCTATTGAAGCAATCAAGCCAGGAAAAGCCCCCGGTTTGGACAAGATCCCGGGGGATATGTTCAAGCATAGCATAGAAATGTGGGCACCTTATTTAAATCTTTTAAATAACGCTATAGCAAGGGGAGGCCTAATACCCGAGACATGGAAAGGGGCAGAAATAATTCCAATTTACAAAAAAGGATCCAGGGAAGACCCAGGGAACTATAGACCTATCAGCCTTATAGATGTTATGCAAAAAATTTACGCTAGACAGATCCTGAATAGAATTAGTATCTGGATAGAAGAGAACAGCATAATGACTATATACCAAGCAGGCTTTAGACAGCAGACGAGTACAGTCGACCAGGCCTTTAGGCTATTGACAATAATGTGGAAATATACTAGACTAAGGAAAGGTCACCTCTATATTGC
Source organism: Pleurodeles waltl (assembly GCF_031143425.1). NCBI lineage: Eukaryota > Metazoa > Chordata > Amphibia > Caudata > Salamandridae > Pleurodeles > Pleurodeles waltl. The sequence continues at coordinate 711,328,938 of NC_090448.1, forward strand.
ATTTGTGGATCTGCGTGCAGCCTTTGATCTGGTGCCAAGAGACTCCTTATGGGCAGCACTAGGAAAACAGGGCATGCCAGGGAACCTCCTGGGCCAGCTGGAGAGGTTACATGAAAATACATTTGCAAAAGTTCGGTGGGGGCCAAAGGGAGAGTTGACAGACCCAATACCTATCAAGAGGGGGGTGAGACAAGGCTGTGTGCTGGCCCCAACACTTTTCTCATTATACATCAATGATCTGGTTCAGCATTTGAAACAAAGTAACCATGATTCACCAAGATTGAATGATGTTCCAGTCCCCGCCCTCCTTTTTGCAGATGATACCATTCTATTATCCCAAACTCCCATGGGCTTGCAATCTCTATTAGATAAATTCAGTGAGTACTGCAGCTCGAAGGGATTAGAAATAAATACAAATAAGACCAAATACCTGACTGTTAACCCCCACATAGCACTTAAGAGAAACATTCAGATTAGAGGGCAGGCACTGGAACGAGTAAAAAACTTCAATTACCTAGGGATACTGCTTGATGCCAAATTGTCATGGGCTCCGCACATCAGTAAAGCTGCTATCTCCTTAACTCATAGCTCCATGGCAATTAGTAAAAAATACAAATGCTCAAGGACGAGCATTGTGTCACCAGTATTTGAGATCTATAGGTGCAAAGCACAGGCCGCTGCTCTATATCGTGCTGAACTCTGGGGGTTCACAAAATTAACCCCATTGGTTACTCAGGAAAATAATTTTATGAGGGGGGTACTGGGTCTACCTCCATCCACTCCGTTGATCCCTTTAACCTATGACATTAATATGAAACAAATAGGCAAACTGGCAGCCCTGAGGCCCCTGCTTTACTGGTGTAGACTTTGGACAACCCCTGAATTGATCCAATACAGGCAAGCACTAACAGAGATCATGGGTTTGGACAAGGCCATCTCCCTCCCGTGGCTTCACTACATTAGGCAATGTTTTTACAATCTAGGGCTGAAAGTCTATTGGGATGAACCGCATACACTCACAACTCAATCCAAGATCCGTCTAAAACAAGTATTTTGGGACTTTACTCTTAGTAGCCCTTTTTATAACAAGGATCTAGGTAGACTAACCTTAAGTTTCCTGGATTATAAACCATTGCCGAGTGCTGAGGAATGGATAGATACTATCCAACCTAGACGAGCAAAAGTCTTATATATGAAGCTTCGATATGGGATTCTCCAGGTTAAGGCTTTTACCTTTAAATGGGGCCTCCCGAATGGGAGTAGTCATGAGGCGACCTGTGAGTTGTGTAATATGGAGACTCCGGAAACGATGGATCATGTTCTTTTAAACTGCATTGCTTATGAGAAACAGAGGAGGAAATGGATCCGACCTATCTGCAGAAACGTTGGAATCAGGAACTGCAATGAAGCAGCAAGACTCTTGAGATCCAGTACGTTACCATATGTTGTTTTTGGTCTAAGCCGGTTTCTACTAGCAATTTCATTCATCAGAGACAAGGCAGGCCTGAGGTTGTAAGCGCTTTAACTCAGGCAAAACTTCCACAGTTAATCCACGGCCCCCAAACTGACAATTGGCACAAGGACCGTAGTCATTGAGAGGTTCCTTAAGTTACCTAGAATGGTCGTTTGACACGTATGAAAGTAGTTTTTGGATCCAGTTATTTGTTTTATTTTATTTTAAAAATTCCCCCCTTAGCTAAGCAAAGAAGTGCCTGATGGCACGGGAGGTACTTTTTTATGGTTTTTATAAATGAAATACTGTACTTGATTCTTATTTATTGCTTTTAAGACCAACATCAGATAATTTGTTTTTAGTAGTTAAGAGAATATTAGTTGCTGCTGGAATAATGTGCATTTGTATTACCTGTTTGTACCCCTTTTACGGCTTCTAAATGAATATAGGCACGTAGGAAAGATAGAAAACGTTGGGTCCTAGGGACTGTCAATCACCTTTCAAAAATTAGCTAAACAACCCCTCATCTGATGACGGTATGCACATTGCCAGGATTTTTAGAGGCATTATGATATGCCAGACGCGAAAATTTTTCCAAAAAACATGCACCCTATTTTTATAATGGTCACTATTTGTGCTAGTATATAGTCATTGCCATATAGATTTATATTTATAGGTATTTTATAATATTTATATGGTGATTTGTATGATGATGTGTATTTTATATTTTTATAGTGTTTTTATTGATTAATTGTTTACTTGTTTAACACTCATATCCACAACTTGCCTATTTGTATTGTATGGCCCTGAGGGAGTTCCGGTCTTGATCTGACTTTATCGTCTTTCTCAAAAGTGCTTTCGTTCCCTTTTAGAAATGTAAGAATTTTGTTAGTATGCTTTTATGGTATTGTTTTGCCGAAATAAAGCTGAAATGAAATGAAATGAATTATAATAGCATCTTGCCCCTTAGCACATGGTCCGTAGTCATTGGGAGGTTTTTTAAGCTACCTAGAATTCCCATTTGACACTTATGAAACTAGCTTATAGATCCAGTTATTTATTTATTTTTATTCTAAATAGTCCTCCCCTAGCTAAGCAAAATAAGTGCCTGATGGCACGGGAGGCAAATTTTAAGGGTTTTATAAAAATGCAATACTGTAATTGATTCTTATTTATTGCTTTTAAGACCAACATTGGGCATTATCCAGACAGTCTGTTTTTAGTAGTTAAGTGAATATTAATTGTTGTTGGAAAAACTTGCTTTTTGTATTACTTGATTGCATCCCTTTTTATGTTTTTTAGCCGAATATAGGCATGTATGAAAGAATGAAATCGTTGGGCATTAGGGATTGTCACTAAGCTCTTAAAATTAGCAAAATAAGTCCACATGTGATGGTGGTATGCACATTGCCAAGATATCAGAGGCAATTTGGTATGATAGAGGCAAATGTCTTTCCAAAAAAGCATGAATTCTATTTTTACAATGGACACTATTTGTGCTTAATTATAGTTCTAGAGACTAAGGGGGTCATTCTGACCTCGGCGGTAAAAGGCGCTTACCACCGGTCAGAAAACCGCCATAACACCGCCACGGCCGCGGTAAACCGCCACGGTCATTCTGACCCGCAACTGGCAAACCGCCAAAAACCCGACATCCACAAAAGTCCGCCACACCAAAGGGCAGCGAAAAACTGGTGATGACCAAACCTCCACCGTCACGCCAACAGAAATACGCCCATGCCATTACGACCGACGAATCCACGCGGCGGTCTTTCAACCGCGGTATTCCATTGGCGGTACACACCGCCGCAGTCAAAATACACACACCCTTAAAAAACACAACCACATTGGACAATTTGAAATACACACACCTGATACACATACAAACAACACACCCACACACCCAATACAATATAAAACACACACCCACATCACCCACAAACCCTTACGACCACAATAGCGACTGAAGAACAGAGAGAGACAGCACTGCTTAGAGTAGACCATCACACAGAGGCAAATCACAACATCACCCACACAATTACCACACACAAAACACCATACACCACCACACACATCACACTCTACAACACATACAACATCCCTCACCTCATCCACACCACCCCATGGCACCCCAAAGACACCCCATGTTCTCTGACGCAGAACTCAGGGTCATGGTGGAGGAAATAGTTTGTGTAGAGCCCCAGCTCTTCGGGGCACAGGTGCAGCACACCACCAGTGCCAGGAAGATGGAGCTATGGCAAAGGATAGTCGACGGGGTCAACGCTGTGGGACAGCATCCAAGCAATCGGGATGACATCAGGAAGCGGTGGAACGACCTACGGGGGAAGGTGCGTTCCATGGTATCAAGGCACAACATTGCGGTGCAGAAGACTGGCGGCGGACCCCCACCTACTCCCCCAGAATTTACAGCATGGGAGGAGGAAGTCTTGCCCATCCTGCATCCTGAGGGCCTCGCAGGAGTAGGCGGAGGAATGGACTCTGGTAAGTCAAATCTTAACTACTTCTTCCCACCCCCACCCCACCTGCATGCCAGCACATACCCCCACCCCATCACACCAACTCCTTGCAAAAGGCTCACCATCACAACCCACCCATCCCAACACCAAGCCCTGCATGTGACCACAAAGCATGGACACCCATCACCAAAGCATGCCCACTGCACACACACATCACCCCCACAAGCCACCCTCACAAAAGCCCCCACAAGGGAATGCCTGCACTTGGGTACACGGCCACCCACCCATTACACGAAATGCCACACACAGAAGCAATAACCATACCCTCATACCCCTGCAGGACCCGAACGCCACCACACCGCCACGGAGGGTCCAGAGATGTCCATCCCACCCCCAGAAGAGGCCCCCAGTGATGACAGCAGCTCTGTCTCCCTGGACCCAGATGACCAGCCCGGCCCACCGGGGACCTCGGGACAGTCGGTTCACCACAGACAGCCACAGGCTACAGCAGACCTAACCCCCTCTGGGAACACCAGCACAGCTCCCACCCAGCGGGCCCATGCCTCTGTCTCCAGGACACGTCAATCAGCGGTGTGTCCGCCACTACAGGGCACCCAGGTTGACCCACCACCCCAACAAAAACAGGGACCTGGGGGCTGTGGTAGTGGGCACACCGTCCAGGGGACAGAGGCCCAGGAACACAGGGGAACTGGGAGGGCTGCTGTGCGACAGGTGGGGGGACAGGCCCAGGGAACCCACTCTCCAAGAGGCCCTCTCCTCCATCATGGGAGCCTACCACCACTCCCAGGAGACGATGGCGACGGTACTGGCCAGGTTCCAGGAGATCCAGGCACTGCAGGAGGAACGGTACATGGGGTTCAGAGAGGAACTGAGGAACATCGGTTCCGCAATGGGGACCATCGTCGTGGCCCTTAACCAGATAGTCACCACATTGCGGGACCATGTGGCACCCCAAAGGGCCCCTGTCACTAACCCAGACCAGGAACAGCCTACCACCTCCGCCGGTGCTAGTGGACAGGAGGCCCCCACACAACAACAGGCCACCAGAACCCCACCTCCTGCAGAAGAAGAACCACCCCGCAAGCGGAACCTGAGATCTCACAAGAAGGCAGAGTAGGATGCCAAGACCCCCGCCAGCAAACTATACCCCCTGATGTCATCCCACTGTCCCACATTGTCACCCTGTCCAACCTTGAACTGCCCCTGCTCCATCCTTTTACAGGCATATGGATAATGCACCTGTGAGACCGAGAACTGGACTCTGCCATGGACATTACACCACCCCCACCCATCACTGTTTTACAATCATGTACCTAAATGTAGCACTGTAATAAAATCACTTATTGCACTTAAAAAATCAGGAGTCTGCTTGTATTCTTAACAAATGTATTAGACATAACGGTGCAAAAATGTTCAGTTACATTGTGATGACAACATACCACTGTCATACAGCTTTAGTCCATGGGCAAATAAAGCAGAAGTCACGCAGTGGGTCATACAGCTCTGAAAAGGGAAGGGAAAGTCACAAATCAGTTAAAAGGAACTGGGGGGAAACACAGACAGTAGAGAGGCAGGAGGCCTTAGGTAAATGTAAAATGGCGTGGTTGATTCTTACCTGTGTGCTACTGAAAATACTGTTGTATCACTGTATCCCTGTTGTCTGTGTCGTCCCCGTCGTCTTCCTCCTCTTCACTCTCCACAGGCTCCACAGCTGCTACAACACCACCATCTGGACCATCCTCCTGCAGAAAAGGCACCTGGTGTCACAAAGCAAGATTTTGAAGCATACAGCAGGCCACGATGATATGGCACACCTTCTTTGGTGAGTACATTAGGGATCCACCTGTCATATGTAGGCACCTAAACCTGGCCTTCAGGAGCCCGAAGGTCCTTTCTATGATCCTCCTAGTACGCCCATGGGCCTCATTGTACCGTTCCTCTGCCCTGGTCCGGGGATTCCTCACTGGGGTCAGTAGCCAGGACAGGTTGGGGTAACCAGAATCACCTAATAGCCACACACGGTGTCTCTGTAGCTGTTCCATCACATAAGGGATGCTGCTATTTCGCATGATGTACGCGTCATGCACTGACCCAGGGAACTTGGCATTTACATGGGAGATGTACTGGTCAGCCAAACAGACCACCTGGACATTCATCGAATTATAACTTTTTCTGTTTCTGTACACCTGCTCACTTTCTTTGGGGGGAACCAAAGCCACATGGGTCCCATCAATGGCACCAATGATGTTGGGAATATGTCCAAGGGCATAGAAATCACCCTTCACTGTAGCCAAATCGCCCACCTCAGGGAAAACAATGTAGCTCCGCATATATTTCATCAGGGCAGACAACACTCTGGACAAAAACTTAGAAAACATAGGCTGAGACATCCCTGATGACATGGCCACTGTTGTCTGAAAAGACCCACTTGACAAAAAATGGAGTACTGACAGAACCTGCACCAGAGGGGGAATCCCTGTGGGTTGGCGGATGTGGGACATCAGGTCTGGCTCCAGCTGGGCACACAGTTCATGTATAGTGGCTCTGTCAAGCCTGTATGTAAGTATGATATGTCGTTCTTCCATTGTCGACAGGTCCACCAGCGGTCTGTACACGGGAGGATTCATCCTTCTCCTCGCAAGTCCCAGCAGACGGTGCCTATGAACGACAACATGGAGCACAGAGTCAAGCAACCCACAGGTACGTAACCACAGCTTGCACAGTACACGATTCGTTATGCATTGAAAGGCTTGTATGAGTGGCAATGCAAGGCCTAGGCCTGTGTGACGCAGTAGAAATTAAGCCATGTGGGCCCTTGAAATGGCGGCTGCCTGACCTGTGAAGTGTGACAATGGGATGTGAGGTCAATGCACTGGCGTGGCACAACGTGGCGGTAGGCGGTTGAAGACCGCGGTGCAAAGCCGCATTGGTTAACATGGAACCCTATGGGTTTCAGGAGCCAATGAGGATGTGCGCCGGCGGTCGCGGTACACACCGCCACGGGCGTGACCACCATTTTCTATCTGATTAATCACTCGAGACCTGATCATCCACAGGAGAGGACCTATACTGCAAGTGCTGCTGTGACCTCGGTCTGGGAGATACAATGGCTGCTGCGACTGGGGAAAGGGCCCCTGCCTTCACATCTGAGGAATTGGAGAAACTTGTTGATGGGGTCCTCCCCCAGTATACGCTACTCTACGGTCCTCCAGACCAACAGGTTAGTACACAGGGTGCACGTTGTATGGGCTATGCCTGTGTTGAGTGGGGTGGTTGTAAGATTGCGGGGAGGTGAGCGAATGAGGAGTGCAACGCACGACAGATGAGAGCATGTGCCACATGGCAAGGTTGGGGAGGGGGGGACACTCACATTGACCATGCAGAAAAGTGATGATGTTTCTTTTCCCACCATGTACATGTCACATAGGTCAGCGCCCATCAGAAGATCGAAATTTGGCGTGCCATCGCCAAGGACGTCCGGGCCCTGGGGGTCCACAATAGACGGGGCACCCACTGCCGAAAGAGGTGGGAGGACATCCGCCGCGGGACCAGAAAGACCGCCGAGGCTCTGCTGGGGATGGCCTCCCAACGTAGGAGGGGTGCCAGCCGCCAATTTACCCCCCTGATGTTCCGGATCCTGGCGGTGGCCTACCCCGATTTGGATGGGCGTGTGAGGACATCACAGCAGACACAAGGGGGTGAGTATCAGCACATTCTGCTATCTTTGCGCGCAGTGGAGGTGTCTGGGTGGGGGAGGAGGGCTGTGGCTATCTCTAGGCCAGGGCGCATTCTGTAGGTTAGGCCCCTCCATTAGGCATGGCGCTGTGCCCCCGCCCCCAACCTCTATAGGGTGCTATGTACAGCTATCCATGGTCCGGCCTCACCTATGTGTGCATTTGTCGTCCATAGACCTGTAGGCCAAGTCACAATAACTGAGTAGTGTACCCCGATATCGTGCGGCGTAGTGCTGGGGGCTTCTGTGTCTGTCCTCTCCGACAACGGTGTTGCCAATGCATGCACTCAACCTGTCTTTATTTCTCCCCCCCCCATTTTCTTTGTCTTCCTGTTCAAGTGTGCATTAGCATCATCAGGCGGAGGAGAAGTGGCATCGGCGCACGAGGGAGCTGCATCTCACATGGCTCCGGAGGGCCATGCAACCGACTCCGAGTACACCAGTGAGACGGAGGGCGAGGGGGGCTCCACAACGGGGATCCGTGGAGACATCAGCGACACAGACACGTCCTCGGAAGGGAGCTCCCTTGCGGTGGCGGCAACATCCGTGCCCACCACCACAACAGGTACAGCCGCCACCCAGCGCACCAGCTCCGCCCTCCCAGCAGCCCCTCAGTGTTCGCCCCGTGCCCGCTCGGCCAGAAAGCCGGCCATCTCCTTCGCCCCAGGCACCTCAGGCCCTTCCCCAGTTACCCCTGCTGCCCTCAGTGCGGAGATCATTGACCTCCTCCAGACGCTCATTGTTGGGCAGTCTACCCTTTTGAATGCCATCCAGGGGGTAGAAAGGGAGGTGCATCGGAGCAATGCATACCTGGAGGGCATTCATTCGGGTCAGGCTGCCCATCAGCGATCGTTCAACGCTCTGGCCTCAGCACTGACGGCAGCCATTGTCCCTGTCTCCAGCCTCCCTCTTCAAACTCCCTCCACCCAGTCCCAGTCTCCTGTTCCTCTGCCTATCCCATTCACACCATCAGACCAGCCTGCACACACCTCAACACCCAAGGGCAGCTCATCCAGACATAAGCACCAGAGATCACACAAGCATTCTCCCAAGCAACATCCAGATGAAGACATGCCAACAGTCACTACCTCCTCTGTGTCCCCCACCTCCTCGTCTCCCTCCTCCCTCCCTGTGACGTCTCCACTCACACCTGCATGCACACCCCCACCAGCCAGTACTTCCATCACCAGCACACCCTCCAGACCAGTCCGCACACGTGCAGTCACCACCCCCACTGCCATTTACACGTCCCTTGTGTCCTCTCCCAGTGTGTCTGTCACCCCCTCTTCCAAACCACACAAACGCAGGCAGCCACCCACCCAACAGCCATCCACCTCACGACAGCCTCCGTCACAAGCACCTGCACCCAAAGACAGCACACTTGACTCTCCTACAACCACATCCTCTTCCTCCACTCCCATACCCACTGCACCTACCCTTCCCATTGCTCCAAAAAAACATTTCCTCTCCAAAATTAACCTCTTTGCATCACCTGACCCACCCCCTCCATCTGGTAAGAGTCCAAACAGCACCTCAGCCACCACAAGCCCTGCACCTACTAGGACCATAGTTCAGGCCTATTGGAGTCCACCAGCTCCTAGGGCAGGAACATCGGCCAGCAGCAAGGGGACAGCCAGCCCACCCCCTGGGAAGAGGACCAAAAAAGCGAAGGGCCGGCGTGACAAGCCTGAGACGGCTGCCACCAATGTTTTTTGGAATTTTTTTCGCGTCTGGCATATCATAATGCCTCTAAAAATCCTGGCAATGTGCATACCGTCATCAGATGAGGGGTTGTTTAGCTAATTTTTGAAAGGTGATTGACAGTCCCTAGGACCCAACGTTTTCTATCTTTCCTACGTGCCTATATTCATTTAGAAGCCGTAAAAGGGGTACAAACAGGTAATACAAATGCACATTATTCCAGCAGCAACTAATATTCTCTTAACTACTAAAAACAAATTATCTGATGTTGGTCTTAAAAGCAATAAATAAGAATCAAGTACAGTATTTCATTTATAAAACCCATAAAAAAGTACCTCCCGTGCCATCAGGCACTTCTTTGCTTAGCTAAGGGGGGAATTTTTAAAATAAAAGAAAATAAATAACTGGATCCAAAAACTTAGAGTAGACCATCACACAGAGGCAAATCACAACATCACCCACACAATTACCACACACAAAACACCATACACCACCACACACATCACACTCTACAACACATACAACATCCCTCACCTCATCCACACCACCCCATGGCACCCCAAAGACACCCCAGGTTCTCTGACGCAGAACTCAGGGTCATGGTGGAGGAAATAGTTTGTGTAGAGCCCCAGCTCTTCGGGGCACAGGTGCAGCACACCACCATTGCCAGGAAGATGGAGCTATGGCAAAGGATAGTCGACAGGGTCAACGCTGTGGGACAGCATCCAAGCAATCGGGATGACATCAGGAAGCGGTGGAACGACCTACGGGGGAAGGTGCGTTCCATGGTATCAAGGCACAACATTGCGGTGCAGAAGACTGGCGGCGGACCCCCACCTACTCCCCCAGAATTTACAGCATGGGAGGAGGAAGTCTTGCACATCCTGCATCCTGAGGGCCTCGCAGGAGTAGGCGGAGGAATGGACTCTGGTAAGTCAAATCTTAACTACTTCTTCCCACCCCCACCCCACCTGCATGCCAGCACATACCCCCACCCCATCACACCAACTCCTTGCAAAAGGCTCACCATCACAACCCACCCATCCCAACACCAAGCCCTGCATGTGACCACAAAGCATGGACACCCATCACCAAAGCATGCCCACTGCACACACACATCACCCCCACAAGCCACCCTCACAAAAGCCCCCACAAGGGAATGCCTGCACTTGGGTACACGGCCACCCACCCATTACACGAAATGCCACACACAGAAGCAATAACCATACCCTCATACCCCTGCAGGACCCGAACGCCACCACACCGCCACAGAGGGTCCAGAGATGTCCATCCCACCCCCAGAAGAGGCCCCCAGTGATGACAGCAGCTCTGCCTCCCTGGACCCAGATGACCAGCCCGGCCCACCGGGGACCTCGGGACAGTCGGTTCCCCACAGACAGCCACAGGCTACAGCAGACCTAACCCCCTCTGGGAACACCAGCACAGCTCCCACCCAGCGGGCCCATGCCTCTGTCTCCAGGACACGTCAATCAGCGGTGTGTCCGCCACTACAGGGCACCCAGGTTGACCCACCACCCCAACAAAAACAGGGACCTGGGGGCTGTGGTAGTGGGCACACCGTCCAGGGGACAGAGGCCCAGGAACACAGGGGAACTGGGAGGGCTGCTGTGCGACAGGTGGGGGGACAGGCCCAGGGAACCCACTCTCCAAGAGGCCCTCTCCTCCATTATGGGAGCCTACCACCACTCCCAGGAGACGATGGCGACGGTACTGGCCAGGTTCCAGGAGATCCAGGCACTGCAGGAGGAACGGTACATGGGGTTCAGAGAGGAACTGAGGAACATCGGTTCCGCAATGGGGACCATCGTCGTGGCCCTTAACCAGATAGTCACCACATTGCGGGACCATGTGGCACCCCAAAGGGCCCCTGTCACTAACCCAGACCAGGAACAGCCTACCACCTCCGCCGGTGCTAGTGGACAGGAGGCCCCCACACAACAACAGGCCACCAGAACCCCACCTCCTGCAGAAGAAGAACCACCCCGCAAGCGGAACCTGAGATCTCACAAGAAGACAGAGTAGGATGCCAAGACCCCCGCCAGCAAACTATACCCCCTGATGTCATCCCACTGTCCCACATTGTCACCCTGTCCAACCTTGAACTGCCCCTGCTCCATCCTTTTACAGGCATATGGATAATGCACCTGTGAGACCGAGAACTGGACTCTGCCATGGACATTACACCACCCCCACCCATCACTGTTTTACAATCATGTACCTAAATGTAGCACTGTAATAAAATCACTTATTGCACTTAAAAAATCAGGAGTCTGCTTGTATTCTTAACAAATGTATTAGACATAACGGTGCAAAAATGTTCAGTTACATTGTGATGACAACATACCACTGTCATACAGCTTTAGTCCATGGGCAAATAAAGCAGAAGTCACGCAGTGGGTCATACAGCTCTGAAAAGGGAAGGGAAAGTCACAAATCAGTTAAAAGGAACTGGGGGGAAACACAGACAGTAGAGAGGCAGGAGGCCTTAGGTAAATGTAAAATGGCGTGGTTGATTCTTACCTGTGTGCTACTGAAAATACTGTTGTATCACTGTATCCCTGTTGTCTGTGTCGTCCCCGTCGTCTTCCTCCTCTTCACTCTCCACAGGCTCCACAGCTGCTACAACACCACCATCTGGACCATCCTCCTGAAGAAAAGGCACCTGGTGTCACAAAGCAAGATTTTGAAGCATACAGCAGGCCACGATGATATGGCACACCTTCTTTGGTGAGTACATTAGGGATCCACCTGTCATATGTAGGCACCTAAACCTGGCCTTCAGGAGCCCGAAGGTCCTTTCTATGATCCTCCTAGTACGCCCATGGGCCTCATTGTACCGTTCCTCTGCCCTGGTCCGGGGATTCCTCACTGGGGTCAGTAGCCAGGACAGGTTGGGGTAACCAGAGTCACCTAATAGCCACACACGGTGTCTCTGTAGCTGTTCCATCACATAAGGGATGCTGCTATTTCGCATGATGTACGCGTCATGCACTGACCCAGGGAACTTGGCATTTACATGGGAGATGTACTGGTCAGCCAAACAGACCACCTGGACATTCATCGAATTATAACTTTTTCTGTTTCTGTACACCTGCTCACTTTCTTTGGGGGGAACCAAAGCCACATGGGTCCCATCAATGGCACCAATGATGTTGGGAATATGTCCAAGGGCATAGAAATCACCCTTCACTGTAGCCAAATCGCCCACCTCAGGGAAAACAATGTAGCTCCGCATATATTTCATCAGGGCAGACAACACTCTGGACAAAAACTTAGAAAACATAGGCTGAGACATCCCTGATGACATGGCCACTGTTGTCTGAAAAGACCCACTTGACAAAAAATGGAGTACTGACAGAACCTGCACCAGAGGGGGAATCCCTGTGGGTTGGCGGATGGGGGACATCAGGTCTGGCTCCAGCTGGGCACACAGTTCATGTATAGTGGCTCTGTCAAGCCTGTATGTAAGTATGATATGTCGTTCTTCCATTGTCGACAGGTCCACCAGCGGTCTGTACACGGGAGGATTCATCCTTCTCCTCGCAAGTCCCAGCAGACGGTGCCTATGAACGACAACATGGAGCACAGAGTCAAGCAACCCACAGGTACGTAACCACAGCTTGCACAGTACACGATTCGTTATGCATTGAAAGGCTTGTATGAGTGGCAATGCAAGGCCTAGGCCTGTGTGACGCAGTAGAAATTAAGCCATGTGGGCCCTTGAAATGGCGGCTGCCTGACCTGTGAAGTGTGACAATGGGATGTGAGGTCAATGCACTGGCGTGGCACAACGTGGCGGTAGGCGGTTGAAGACCGCGGTGCAAAGCCGCATTGGTTAACATGGAACCCTATGGGTTTCAGGAGCCAATGAGGATGTGCGCCGGCGGTCGCGGTACACACCGCCGCGGGCGTGACCACCATTTTCTATCTGATTAATCACTCAAGACCTGATCATCCACAGGAGAGGACCTATACTGCAAGTGCTGCTGTGACCTCGGTCTGGGAGATACAATGGCTGCTGCGACTGGGGAAAGGGCCCCTGCCTTCACATCTGAGGAATTGGAGAAACTTGTTGATGGGGTCCTCCCCCAGTATGCGCTACTCTACGGTCCTCCAGACCAACAGGTTAGTACACAGGGTGCACGTTGTATGGGCTATGCCTGTGTTGAGTGGGGTGGTTGTAAGATTGCGGGGAGGTGAGCGAATGAGGAGTGCAACGCACGACAGATGAGAGCATGTGCCACATGGCAAGGTTGGGGAGGGGGGGACACTCACATTGACCATGCAGAAAAGTGATGATGTTTCTTTTCCCACCATGTACATGTCACATAGGTCAGCGCCCATCAGAAGATCGAAATTTGGAGTGCCATCGCCAAGGACGTCCGGGCCCTGGGGGTCCACAACAGACGGGGCACCCACTGCCGAAAGAGGTGGGAGGACATCCGCCGCGGGACCAGAAAGACCGCCGAGGCTCTGCTGGGGATGGCCTCCCAACGTAGGAGGGGTGCCAGCCGCCAATTTACCCCCCTGATGTTCCGGATCCTGGCGGTGGCCTACCCCGATTTGGATGGGCGCGTGAGGACATCACAGCAGACACAAGGGGGTGAGTATCAGCACATTCTGCTATCTTTGCGCGCAGTGGAGGTGTCTGGGTGGGGGAAGAGGGCTGTGGCTATCTCTAGGCCAGGGCGCATTCTGTAGGTTAGGCCCCTCCATTAGGCATGGCGCTGTGCCCCCGCCCCCAACCTCTATAGGGTGCTATGTACAGCTATCCATGGTCCGGCCTCACCTATGTGTGCATTTGTCATCCATAGACCTGTAGGCCAAGTCACAATAACTGAGTAGTGTACCCCGATATCGTGCGGCGTAGTGCTGGGGGCTTCTGTGTCTGTCCTCTCCGACAACGGTGTTGCCAATGCATGCACTCAACCTGTCTTTATTTCTCCCCCCCCCCATTTTCTTTGTCTTCCTGTTCAAGTGTGCATTAGCATCATCAGGCGGAGGAGAAGTGGCATCGGCGCACGAGGGAGCTGCATCTCACATGGCCCCGGAGGGCCATGCAACCGACTCCGAGTACACCAGTGAGACGGAGGGCGAGGGGGGCTCCACAACGGGGATCCGTGGAGACATCAGCGACACAGACACGTCCTCGGAAGGGAGCTCCCTTGCGGTGGCGGCAACATCCGTGCCCACCACCACAACAGGTACAGCCGCCACCCAGCGCACCAGCTCCGCCCTCCCAGCAGCCCCTCAGCGTTCGCCCCGTGCCCACTCGGCCAGAAAGCCGGCCATCTCCTTCGCCCCAGGCACCTCAGGCCCTTCCCCAGTTACCCCTGCTGCCCTCAGTGCGGAGATCATTGACCTCCTCCAGACGCTCATTGTTGGGCAGTCTACCCTTTTGAATGCCATCCAGGGGGTAGAAAGGGAGGTGCATCGGAGCAATGCATACCTGGAGGGCATTCATTCGGGTCAGGCTGCCCATCAGCGATCGTTCAACGCTCTGGCCTCAGCACTGACGGCAGCCATTGTCCCTGTCTCCAGCCTCCCTCTTCAAACTCCCTCCACCCAGTCCCAGTCTCCTGTTCCTCTGCCTATCCCATTCACACCATCAGACCAGCCTGCACACACCTCAACACCCAAGGGCAGCTCATCCAGACATAAGCACCAGAGATCACACAAGCATTCTCCCAAGCAACATCCAGATGAAGACATGCCAACAGTCACTACCTCCTCTGTGTCCCCCACCTCCTCGTCTCCCTCCTCCCTCCCTGTGACGTCTCCACTCACACCTGCATGCACACCCCCATCAGCCAGTACTTCCATCACCAGCACACCCTCCAGACCAGTCCGCACACGTGCAGTCACCACCCCCACTGCCATTTACACGTCCCTTGTGTCCTCTCCCAGTGTGTCTGTCACCCCCTCTTCCAAACCACACAAACGCAGGCAGCCACCCACCCAACAGCCATCCACCTCACGACAGCCTCCGTCACAAGCACCTGCACCCAAAGACAGCACACTTGACTCTCCTACAACCACATCCTCTTCCTCCACTCCCATACCCACTGCACCTACCCTTCCCATTGCTCCAAAAAAACATTTCCTCTCCAAAATTAACCTCTTTGCATCACCTGACCCACCCCCTCCATCTGGTAAGAGTCCAAACAGCACCTCAGCCACCACAAGCCCTGCACCTATTAGGACCATAGTTCAGGCCTATTGGAGTCCACCAGCTCCTAGGGCAGGAACATCGGCCAGCAGCAAGGGGACAGCCAGCCCACCCCCTGGGAAGAGGACCAAAAAAGCGAAGGGCCGGCGTGACAAGCCTGAGACGGCTGCCACCAAGGATAGTAGCCTTGCCCCGTCACCTGGCACATCAACAAAGGGAGGCAAGGGCCCCAGAGATTCAGCAAAGGGGGGCAAGGGCAGCAGGGCGGACAAGTCCGGCAGCAGGCGTGCTGCCCAGGAGGGTCCCACCAGCCCCATTCCAGGTGTGACGGAGGACACCCACGGGCCCAGGACTCCATCACAGGAGGACCCCGCAACCGAAAGGTCGGATGGCGACTGAGCAGGAAGTATTGGCCAGGTCTGGTTCCCTAGAAACACAAGACAAGCACCGCTGAACAGGGGCCGCCGTGACAAGCACCGCTGAACAGGGCCCCGCCAAGACAAGCACCGCTGAACAGGGCCGCTGTGAGAAGCACCGCTGAACAGGGGCCACCGTGACAAGCACCGCTGAACAGGGGCCGCCGTGAGAAGCACCGCTGAACAGGGGCCGCCGTGACAAGCACCGCTGAACAGGGGCCGCCGTGACAAGCACCGCTGAACAGGGGCCGCCGTGACAAGCACCACTGAACAGGGGCCGCCGTGACAAGCACCGCTGAACAGGGGCCGCTGTGAGAAGCACCGCTCCCCTGGGCCCTTCATCTCAAGCACCGCTCCGCTGGGCCCTTCCTCTCAAGCACCGCTCCGCTGGGCACCGCCGTCTCTGAACTGCTCTGCTGGGCCCTTCCTGTCAAGCACCGCTCCGCTGGGCACCGCCGTCTCAAGCACTGCTCCGCTGGGCCCTTCATCTCAAGCACCGCTCCGCTGGGCCCTTCCTCTCAAGCACCGCTCCGCTGGGCACCGCCGTCTCAAGCACCGCTCCGCTGGGCCCTTCATCTCAAGCACCGCTCCGCTGGGCCCTTCATCTCCAGCACTGCTCCGCTGGGCCCTTCCTCTCAAGCACCGCTCCGCTGGGCCCTTCCTCTCAAGCACCGCTCCGCTGGGCACCGCCGTCTCTGAGCTACTCTGCTGGGCACCGCCGTCTCAAGCACCGCTCCGCTGGGCCCTTCATCTCAAGCACCGCTCCGCTGGGCACTGCCGTCTCAAGCACCGCTCCACTGGGCCCTTCATCTCAAGCACCGCTCCGCTGGGCCCTTCATCTCAAGCACCGCTCCGCTGGGCCCTTCCTCTCAAGCACCGCTCCGCTGGGCCCTTCCTCTCAAGCACCGCTCCGCTGGGCACTGCCGTCTCAGGCACCGCTCCGCTGGGCCCTTCATCTCAAGCACCGCTCCGCTGGGCCCTTCCTCTCAAGCACCGCTCCGCTGGGCACCGCCGTCTCTGAACTGCTCTGCTGGGCCCTTCCTGTCAAGCACCGCTCCGCTGGGCACCGCCGTCTCAAGCACCGCTCCGCTGGGCCCTTCATCTCAAGCACCACTCTGCTGGGCCCTTCATCTCAAGCACCGCTCCGCTGGGCCCTTCCTCTCAAGCACCGCTCCGCTGGGCACCGCCGTCTCTGAACTGCTCTGCTGGGCACCGCCGTCTCAAGCACCGCTCCGCTGGGCCCTTCATCTCAAGCACCGCTCCGCTGGGCACCGCCGTCTCAAGCACCGCTCCGCTGGGCCCTTCATCTCAAGCACCGCTCCGCTGGGCCCTTCATCTCAAGCACCGCTCCGCTGGGCCCTTCCTCTCAAGCACCGCTCCGCTGGGCCCTTCCTCTCAAGCACCGCTCCGCTGGGCACCGCCGGGCACCGCCGGGCACCGCCGTCTCAGGCACCGCTCCGCTGGGCCCTTCATCTCAAGCACCGCTCCGCTGGGCCCTTCATCTCAAGCACCGCTCCGCTGGGCCCTTCATCTCAAGCACCGCTCCGCTGGGCCCTTCATCTCAAGCACCGCTGGCCCATTGGCAGTGCCGGTTCTGTGTCGAGCAGGGCTTCACGAAGCACTCTGGCCACCATGCCTCCTCCATTACCAGTGGAGTCGGTAATCCATCTGATGGACTGTGGCTTTGCACTCCCTAGGATTATGCAGTGGGCAACCCACCCACCTTATAGACTTTAGAGACTGTGGCTTTGCACTCCCCAGAATGGAACAGTGGGCAAACCACCCACTGTAGAGACTTGAGAGACTGTGGCTTTGCACTCCCCAGGATGGTACAGTGGGCAAGCCACTCACTGTAGAGACTTGAGAGACTGTGGTTTTGCACTCCCCAGGATGGAAAAGTGGGCAACCCACCCACTGTAGAGACTTGAGAGACTGTGGCTTTGCACTCCCCAGGATGGAAAAGTGGGCAACCCACCCACTGTAGAGACTTGAGAGACTGTGGCTTTGCACTCCCCAGGATGGTACAGTGGGCAAGCCACCCACTGTAGAGACTTGAAAGACTGTGGCTTTGCACTCCCCAGGATGGTACAGTGGCCATGGAGGCCCCTCGTGGATCTGGCGTCGTGGACTCATGTGGCTGAGGTGCCACCCCTTCCCTTCCCCCTGAGGTGCCTGTAGTTTTATCATCTGATGTCCCAGCAGTGTTCTCTCCAATGGTATCTGGTCTCGTGTGTGGGCTTTGCCCATGTGTTTGTGCACATTGGCCCAGGGACAATGGAACTTTGACAAAATGTGCAGGACTTATAGCCTATGTATATATTTTTAACTATGTTCATTCTTTAATATGTATATTTCATATTTCATATTTCCCATTACTTCAATTGAGCTATAATATACTTCAATTTTAATGATCATTTTATTTTGTCTTTGCATTATTCCGGGGGGTTTGGGGGGTGTCACTCTGACTTGTTGCTCTGCATTGGTGTGTAGGTATTTGGGGTGGGGGGGTGGGTGTATCGCGTATGTGTGTGCCCGTAACCTTTCCTCCTCCCCCCTCCCCTGTGTCGTAGGTGCAGTACTCACCGTTGTCGTCTGCGCCGGCGTTCGTACTCCTGGTAGATGAGCAGGTAGACAATAGCTGGTAGGATGTTTAATTCGGGTTCCATGCTGTCCTCCTTCCTCGTGGAGTGTATAGAGGTGAGCGTTTTCCCGTTCGTAGTCTGTTTCCGCCGTGTTTTTATCGGCGGGGCTCCCGCCCCGGAAAAGGTGGCGGATTGGTGAGTTGTGATAGGGTGGGCGGTACATTGTCTGCCGCCTGTCTGTTGGCGGTGACCACCGCGCTGTTTGTTTGTCCCGCCGTGGCAGTCGGAGTGTTAAAGTGGCGGGCTGTGTTGGCGGTTCCCGCCAGGGTCAGAATTCCATTTTTTTGACCGCCTGCCTGTTGGCGGGTTGGCTGCCGCTTTATCACCGACCGCCAGGGTTGGAATGACCCCCTAAGTGAAATTTTATTGCCAGTACATAGTTATTGCCACTAATAATGAGATAACAATCCCAATTGTTTTTTGTACAAAGATTTGTATCTATAGTTATTTTATAATATTTTTAGAGTGATTTGTACGGTGATGTGTATTGTGTATTTTTATAGTGTTTTAATTGACCAATTGTTTATTTTTATAATATTCATATTCACAACTTGCCGATCTGTATTGTATGTCCTTGGGGGAGTCCTGGATTTGATTTTTTAATATCATGATGGGTTTGAGTTTATCGATCTTCTCAAACTGTTTTCGTTTTCGTTTCCTTTTAGAAATGTATGAATGTTGTCAGCACGCTTTTATGGTATTGTTTTGCCGAAATAAAGCTGAAATTGAAAAAAATTTAATTGAAATTAATGCAACCCCATTGGATTGAAGCTGACATGCCTTCAAATGAGTATGACCACAGCTGAAATTTACATGAGATTTGTTAAAATGAATATGGCACGCCTTGAAATTAATATGACACATATTCAAACTAATATGATACATATTCAAATTAACATGATATATGTTAAAATTTATAAGTTGCATCTTAAAGAACAAGTTACTTACCTTTGGTAACGCTTTTTCTGGTGGATACACTGACTACCTGTGGATTCCTCACCTTATGAATTCGATCCTTGCGCCAGCATCCGACGGAAAGTCTTCTTCCTAGCTGTCTACGTCGACGAGGACGTCATAATGGCACGGCTACGCGTGACTCCGTCTGACGTCAACGTGCCAATAAGAGGCCCTCGTCGGCGTACCAACGTCAGTTTCACCTCTTTTTTTTCGTGCTCTTAAAGCAAATAGAGTAAACCGACCATGAAAATTGATAAATAATATAGAAAGATATACACACACAAAAACCTTGACCATTTAAACTATCCATTCTTATTGAGAGTTGAAATACACGAATAAACAGAAATACATATAGATAAATATCATTATATACATATAAATATATATGCGCATTCATATACAAACAAATATATATATATATAAAAATATAAGAATAGATATTAAACTAAATACTGCAAGATAAGAGTGTAACCAGGCAGGCAACGGGGAGGCGGGAGGGACCGTGAGGAATCCACAGGTAGTCAGTGTATCCACCAGAAAAAGCGTTACCGAAGGTAAGTAACTTGTTCTTCTGATGGATACAACTACCTGTGGATTCCTCACCTTATGAATAGAGTCCCAAGCAGTACCGCACTCGGTGGTGGGTGCCCGCCTGATTACACTAAGAAATCTTGCAATACCGAGCGAGCAAAGTGACCGTCTCTCCTCATCTCAGAGTCTAAACAGTAATATTTTACGAAAGTATGGAGGGACGCCCAAGTTGCCGCTTTACATATATCTATCAATGGAACACCCCTCGCCAAAGCCAAGGATGCGGATTTAGCCCTAGTAGAGTGGGCCCTGATACCTTCAGGAGGGACCTTTTTTGCCAAAGACTAACAGATCTTGATACACAAGATGACCCACCTGGAGAGTGTCCTTTTCTGTACAGCTCTGCCCTTTTGCTGACCAGCATATCCAACAAACAGTTTCTCATCCAAACGAAAGTCTTTAGTTCTTTCAAGATAAAAACTCAGGGCCCTCCTAGGGTCCAACCTATGGAGTCTCTCTTCTTCTTTAGACGGGTGGGGAGGAGGGTAAAAAGCAGGAAGAGTGATATTCTGCTCTATATGAAAAGGGGTGACAACTTTTGGCAGAAAAGCAGCCCTGGTTTTTAGAACCACTTTATCAGGGAAAAACATAGTGAAAGGGGGCTTAACGGAAAGTGCCTGAAGCTCTCCAATCCTCCTGGCAGAAGTAATTGCGATCAAGAAAACAGTCTTGAAGGCCAAATATCTCAATGGACATGAATGCATGGGCTCGAAAGGCGAACCCATTAAGAATGTTAAAACAAGATTTAAGTCCCACTGAGGCATGTGAAAAGGACTAGGAGGAAAGCTATTCACCAAACCCTTAAGGAACCTATGTACAATGGGAGACTTGAATAAAGACGGCTGATCCGGAAGGCAAAGAAACGCCGACAGAGCTGCCAAATAACCCTTAACTGTAGCTATAGCACAGCCTTTCTTCACCAAACTGAGAACAAACAAAAGTACATCTGAAAGATGGGCCTTTAAAGGATCTTTTTGGTTCTCTCCACACCACAACACAAATTTTTCCCACCTTCCGGCATAAATAGATTTAGTGGAGTGTCGCCTGGACGATAGTATAACATCCACTACATCCGGTGGGAGAGAAAAAGAACTCAGGTTGCCTCGTTCAATCTCCAGGCATGAAGGTGCAGGCTCTGGAGGTGGGGGTGTAAAACCTGCCCCTGTGATTGAGAGAGGAGATCTGCCCTGAGCGGGAGACGGAGCGGAGGGCACTGAGAGAGTTGAAGTAGGTCTGTATACAATACCCTTCTCGGCCAGTCCGGCGCCACCAATATGATTTGGGCCTGGTCCTGACGAACCTTCCTCAAAACCTGAGGAATCAAGGGTATGGGGGGAAACGCTTAAAGCAACTGGCCGCTCCAGGACATCTGAAACGCGTCCCCCAATGCCCCTTGCATCGGAAACTGGAGGCTGCCGAATAAAGGGCAATGCGCGTTCTCCCGAGTGGCAAATAAATCCACCTGAGGAGTACCCCACATCTCGAAGATGTGGAGGACTAGATCCGGATGGAGACGCCACTCGTGATCTAATGAGAAGTGACGGCTGAGAACGTACGCACGTACATTCAACACTCCGGCCAAATGATTTGCCATCAAGCAAATCTGATGATCCTGAGCCCAGGACCAGAGTCGTAGGGCTTCTCGGCAAAGCAGATACGACCCCACTCCTCCCTGCTTGTTTATATACCACATTGCGGTAGTGTTGTCCGTCAGGATCTGAACTGACTGACCGCGAAGGGAAGGGAGAAAGGCCTTGAGCGCCAAACGTACAGCCCGCAATTCCAACAGATTGATATTCAACATCTGTTCTGCTGGAGACCAACGACCCTTGACCTCCCGGTCCCCCAGATGAGCTCCCCACCCTAGAGTGGAAGCATCCGATATCACTGTGGCCACTGGAGGGGGCAGTGAAAACGGTTTTCCTTGGGAAAGGTTGCCGTCCTCTGCCCACCACAGGAGATCCGCTACAGTGTCCCTGGAGATCTTTATTGAATCCCTGAGATCCCCCTTGTGCTGGAACCACTGTCTGCGGAGGCACCACTGAAGAGCCCTCATATGCCAGTGAGCATGAGTGACCAACAGAATGCAAGAAGCAAACAGACCTAGCAGGCGTAAGACTTTGAGGACTGGAACTGCCGCTCCACTTTGAAACAAAGGAATCAGCGCCAGAATGTCCCGTACCCGCTGAGGCGGGGGGTAGGCCCGAAACCTTGTTGTGTCCAATATTGCCCCTATGAACAGGAGGCGTTGAGAGGGCTTCAGGTGAGATTTGGGTACGTTCACCTAAAAGCCCAGATCGAACAACAACTGCATTGTCATTCTCAGATGAGACAACACAATCTCTGGAGACTTGGCTTTGATCAACCAATCGTCCAGGTAGGGAAAAACCGCTACCTCCCTCTTTCTGAGGTGTGCTGCAACAACTGCCATCACCTTTGTGAAGACCCGGGGTGCTGAAGTATGACCAAACGGAAGGACCGCAAACTGGTAATGTTGCGATCCGACCACAAAACGGAGATACTTCCTGTGCGACTTGATTATGGGAACATGAAAGTACGCGTCCTGCAAGTCGACAGACACCATCCAGTCTCCTTCGTTCAACGCCAATAGCACCTGCGCTAGGGTCAGCATTTTGAATTTTTCCTGCCTGAGGAACAAATTCAAAATCCTCAAGTCTAGAATCAGCCTTAGACGACCGTCCACTTTGGGAATCAGGAAATATCTTGAATAACACCCCTGACCCCTTTCCTGCAATGGTACCAACTCTATAGCGCCCTTTGCCAACATGGCTACAACCTCCTGTTGCAGCAACAAAAGATGGTCTTCTGAACAAAAGGAGGGACGGGGAGGGAAGGGAGGAGGAAACTCCTGAAAGGGGAGAGCATAGCCCTTTTCCACAATTCCTAGCACCCACGAGTCTGTTGTAATTGACCTCCATTGCTGCAGAAAAAGACTCAATCTTCCCCCTACAGGAGAAGTATGACTGATAAAGTGGGGAAAACTAGGGCTGCTTCTGCTGTTCTCCACCAGAGGAGGATGAAGAAGAAGAGAGCTGCTGGGCTGGACCTCTAGCCCTACCCCTACCTCGCCCTCTGAAGGCACGATAGGGTGGGTTGGCAGGTTGTTGGACATAAGATTGAGATCTATGAAAGGCAGAACCTCTAGCAAACCCTCAAAACCTACGAAAAGGTCTGTACAATGTAGAAGAAGGGGTCTGCAAACTCAGGGACTTAGCTGTAGCCCGACAGTCCTTAAACCGTTCAAGGGCAGAGTCTGCCTTGTCCCCAAACAGCTTTTCCCCATCAAATGGAAGGTCCATTAAAGTGGATTATACATCTGACGAGAAACCCGAAGATCTTAGCCAAGGCATGCCTTCTCGTAGCCACCGATATTCCCATGGCCCTGGCAATAGAATCCGTGGTATCCAAGCCAGATTGAATAATCTGCTGTGCAGCAGCTTGCGCATCCAAGAAAAGGGACCCAAACGATTTTTGCACTTCCTGTGGCAGATCTTTCGCCATCTCCTCAGCAGGGTCCATTAGGGCATGGAAGTATCTGCCTAGCACACAGGTGGAATTGGTAGCTTTTAGGGCCATGCTGCAAGAAGAGAAAATTTTCTTCGAGGATTGCTCCATCCTCTTGGATTCTCTGTCTGTCGGAACACCAGGGAATGTACCGGGGGCAGACTTTGCAGAACATGATGCCTGAACCACCAAACTCTCCGGAGTCGGGTGACGAGATAGAAAAACTGGATCTCCTGGGGCACTTCTATGCCTTCTCGCCACTGCCCAGTTCACAGCAGGAGATATCACCGGCTTTTTCCATAGGTCCATAATAGGCTCACTCAAAGCCTTATTAAAAGGCAACAAAGGGTCAGCACTGGAGGAAGATGGATGAAGAACCTCTGTGAGCAGGTTAGTCTTAACTTCTGCCGTGGACAAAGGCAAATCCAGGTAGTCAGCTGCCTTCCTCACACAGCATGGAAGGAGGCGGCCTCCTCAGTAAACTCCCCCGGAGAAGCAATGTCCCACTCCGGGGAAGTATCCAAACCACTTGCAGTGGCAAGTCTCTGGAAATCATCAGAAGGCTCTATCTCACCTTCCTCAAGCCTTCTGTATTCCTCTTCCTCCAGAAGCCTCAACGCCTTCCTTCGAGATTGTAAATGCGTCTCCAGAGCCGGCGTCGACAAGGACTCCATCGACACCAATGATCTCAGACCCCGAACCGGTTCCGGAAGGCTCCCAGATTCAACCGGCGCCAAAGCCGGCGCCGGCCCGAAGTAGGCAGATGACCTCCTCGACGCCGAATGAACAGAGGGAGATGGAGCCGGTCTGGATGAGGCCATCAATGACGCCGGATGGCGCGGAGAAGGAGTCAGATGAGAAGCCGACGGATCCACGGTCCCGGGCGAAGGACTCCTGCCAGGGGAAACCCCCGGCGCCGGACCACCAGGCTCCGTAGGGCAGAAGGGCATGAATGGAGCAGCCCTGTACGACGCCGGCGAGCCCAAATTGAATGCCAATGGCCCCGTGGGACCCGCCGGTGCACCAGCAGGGGCCATGGATTGAAAAACGGCAAACATCGCATTCAAAAATGCGGCCGGATCCGTCCCTGGAGTCAGGAAAGCCGGGTACTGCTGTGTAGACGTCTGGGGAACATCAGGATCCCTCGGCGCCAGCGAGAAGCGAGGACTACCTTGAGTGACCTCATAGACTGAAGGCGCCGGTGACAACCCCGGACTCTCTGGCTGAGGCGTGACCGTAAGACTCATCTCCCACGTCTTCTGGCGCCGTGACGAACGAGATCTCGACCTCGAACGACTCCTCGATCGGCTCTGCTCCGAACGGCGCCGAGAGTCATGACGGTGTCGAGAGTCATGATGACGCCGCTTCTTATGTTTTTTGGGAGAAGCATGGGAAGAAACCTTCTTGTGTTCCTTCTTCTTCGCCTTGGCCAAGAAGAGCTTCGCTTCGTGTTGCTTCAGAGCTTTTCAGATTCATGCTCTGGCACGAAGAAGAACCTTTCACATCATGTTCGGAGCTTAAACACCAAATACAGTCCGAATGGGGGTCGGTCACTGACATCCGACCCCCGCATTCCATACTCGGCTTAAGCCCGGACTTCGGAGGCGACATTGTAACTTCAAGAGATCGCTACAGTTACCAATGGGCCAGAAAGAAAAAAACGTTGGCGTTGAAGCACGGAAAAAGGAAAAACTGACGTTGGTACGCCGACAAGGGCCTCTTATTGGCACGTTGACGGAGTCACGCGGAGCCGTGCCATTATGACATCCTCGTCGACGTAGACAGCTAGGAAGAAGACTTTTCGTCGGATGCTGGCGCTAGGATCGAATTCATAAGGTGAGGAATCCACAGGTAGTTGTATCCATCAGAAATTAATATGACAAGTGTTAATATTAAGATGACATCCATTGAAATAAACTTAACATTGATTGAAAAGAATATAACACATATTAAAATGAATATGACCTACGTTGAAATGAATATGACCTTCATTTAAATGAATTTGACATGTTTTAAAATTAATACGAGTAACTTTAAAATGATCATGACATTTATCACAATGAACATGGCTTGCATTGAAAGCGATACGATGTACATTGACATGATTATGATGTATGTTGCAATGGATATGATTTATGTTAAAATTAAGATGTGTTAATATGAATGAAGTATCCATTGAAAGAAATATGACACATGCTAAGATGAATATGACATGCATTGAAACAAACATGAGCTCCACCGAAATGAATTCAGCATGTCTTAAACTGAATATGACCAATGCTGAAATTAAAATAAAACTTGTCAAAATGAATATGTTGTGCTTTGAAATTGATATGATACACAGCAAAATAAGTACTGCATATATTGAAATTAATATGACCTATGTTGAAATGGATATGACCCGTGTTAAAATTATTATGACAGGTGTTAAGGTGAATATGACATCCACTGAAATGAATGACAATCATAGAAAGGAATATGACACGTTAAGATGAATATGAGCCACTTTGAAATGAATATGACACCTGATGAAATCAATATGGCCCACATCAAAAGTTATATGACATTCTGTAACATGAATATCACACTTTGTGAAATGAAAATGAAACTGTTAGATAAATGTAACATGCTTTGAAATGAATTAGGCAAATATTGAAATTAACACCACCCATGTTTAAATGAATATGACTGCTGTTTAAATGAATATGGCTTGCTCTGAACTTATGTGGATTTGCTTTAAAATTAATTTTACATATTGAAATTAATGTTACATATTCTCAAAGGGTCGCATTACGAGTTTGGCGGTTTGTGCACCACCATGGTGGCGGTGTGACCGCCATCTGCTTGGCAGTCAGACCACAGTATTACGATGCTGGCAGTCCCATAGGGAAAGACTGCTGCAGTCCCGCCAGCACCACCAGGCAGCGTAGACAGGCCGAAAAGGCCGACGGAGCCGGTGTTTCAGATGGAAACATTATGATGTTGCTTACCGCCAGCGTGACCGTGGCAGTCCAACCACCGCATCCCAGCAGGTGGAAACGGAAAGCATAAAGGAAGCAACTCACCTGCAGGCAGTGTTACATGACCTGTGCCGCCATGGAGCCCATCACACAGACGTCCTGCCGCAGGTGCTGCTCATCGATGGACCCACACAGCACCCACATTGCAACACAATGGAAGGTCAAGGGGATGCACAATAGGGTGTGAAATGAATATCCAAAGCTCACAATGCAAACAATACCTGCATAATAGTGATGGTGACATCAGGAGCATTCATGGACACATTTCACTTTGCACATGCCCCTAAAACAGCATTTGCATAGGAACTGACCCTTCATGTATCTCAGGGACAAACAATATTTGAGCCAAGTGATTGCCTAGCTGCCAAATGTGTAAGTGCAAGTCAAGAAAGCACATACAACGGCAACAGCATGGTCCAGACATCTAGATGGGGGCGTGGTCTGGCCACGTAAGGAGATGGCCGCCTGACCCGATCTCTCCGCGGGACGGCTGGGCCTTGGATGGGGGTGCTGTGGGGGTGTGAACATCCCCCGCCTTCATGTATCTCAGGGACAAACAATATTTGAGCCACGTGATATGCCTAGCTGCCAAATGTGTAAGTGAAAGTCAAGAAAGCACATACAACGGCAACAGCATGGTCCAGACATCTAGATGGGGGCGTGGTCTGGCCACGTAAAAAGATGGCCGCCTGACCCGAGCGCTCCGCGGGACGGCTGGTCTGGGCCTTGGACAGGGGCACTGTGGGGTGTGAACATCCCCCCACCCCGGGGCACATAGCTGATCAGAGGGTGCCGCGCAGGGGGAGCCGCCTCCCAAGAGGGTCACGGAGCAGGAGCTCCGAAGGAAACAGCGATGCAGCAAGGCAGCCCGAGAGGGGCCTCGGAGGCACGACCTCCAGTTACATCGGGCCCGACGCCGCCGAGGGAGGCCGAGGGGCTCAGGAACGAAAGGAGCGCCCATGAGCCCATCTTTTTTTTTTCCTGGGCCCATTGCTGACCCCGCCCCTCACCAGCGCACCATTCGGCCCTCCGCCCTGCAGCTGGGGCGCTGCTCAAGGAGGGGGCGGAGAGCTCTGCGCAGCGGGAGCCCCAGAGCCATTGCTTCCATTCTGGATGCTGGGGCGACCTCTGGATTCGATAAGATGATGACACCCCGGGGGGGGGCACAGAGAACCACGGGGAGCCTCGTGAGGAGCTGGAGGCCCTGGAAAAAGGAAAAATAAACACAGGGGGAAAGAAAGGAGGGAAGAACAAAAAGGAAACAAACAAAAAAAAAAACAAAGGAACAGACCACCAACAATAAGTGAAGGAGAAGGGGGAGGAGAGACTTTGCCTTTCCCTTTCACTGGGGGCCTCCTTGCTCCACTTGCGTATACCTGTCCCCTCCCACCTCCCCACGCACCTGGATGGGGGAGAGGGGGACAGCGAGCGAATGACCCAGTGAACCAGAGGAACGCCAGGGGCAGCGACGGAGTAAGGTGGGGCAGGTCGGACTACCTCTTACTTTCCATACCTCATCGCTGGGCGCACTGCCACATCTACTGGACATAGCCTGTCTGCCCCCCCCACACTGTGCGCCCTGAGGTGAAGGAGCATTCTGGAGGAACTAACAGCACGAGCAAGCCAGCTCCTACCACCACGATCTGACTGACATCCTCACTGGGCTGCTAGCTGCATCTCGCCCCGCCCGTCACAATGGACATGGTCTGGTGGACTCATCGTGTTTCAATGTGATGACAGTGCCAGCGTTACACCTATTGCGGAGGCCTACGGAGAACGGCCCATGCTACGACAAAAAAAGGGCATCTGGCACCCCTCCCTTCCATACCAGAGTATCCTGGCTCCGGCACGCGAAGCATGCAGTTGGTGACCAGCCGCCCCCCTCTTTGCCATTGCACCGGACACCTCCCCTTCCTCCGGATTGCTACCCCTTCCAATACCTGTGCACGGGTATCGCGGCGGCCTCCGAAGGGGCGGAATTATCCCTTGACTACCCGCCGACCAAACGACGGTGAGACCGGGAACACTTTAGTTCTCCTCCCCAACCCCCAACCACCTATCCGCCCACGCGGAGTGGGACCAGCTGCAGCCCCAGGAGGGGTCCTCAGAAACTCCAGATCACCTCCCTCCCCTACGCTGTTGCCGTCAAGCCCTACGACGAAGGCCGGAGATGCCAGGCGGACGGTCATCTCACAAGAACACGGGTAAGCCAGAGTGGATCTTCTCTGACGCCTTGCTCCAGGCAAAGGGGGTCCCTCCACCGACGGCAACACAGACCCAGCCCAGGAGCCCACAATGGACCATATCCTGCAGGAAATCTCGGCGGTTGGCCGTAGACTGGAGGGGTTGGATAGCGCAATGGTCCCAATGGCGGCGGAAATGAAAACCATTCATACGAAATTGCAAGCTTTCAGACACACGTCCTGGGACTGGAACAACAATTGTCAAAAGTGGAGGCTCACGCCTCTTCCTTCCTTGACAGACACCAGGAATTCCTCTTCCTTCAAAGTTGACGGACTTGGAAGACAGGAGTCGAAGAGACAATGTCCATTTCGTAGGATTTCCTGAAAACATGGAGGGTGAAGACCTCCACAGATTTCTGCGAGACACGCTGCCTAGACTGACTGGCATTACCTTTGAGCCACCCCTGGAGTTCCAAAGAGCCCATAGACTGGGCCCCCGGAGAACCGGCACGGACGCTCGCCCCCCAACCGATCATAGCCTGTCTCCTTCGCCATACACAGGCCCGTCAACTAATACAGAGAGCATGCACTCAAGGTCCTTTCCAACTAGATGGACACACAATTCGAATGTCAGCAGATTTCTCCAAGGAAACCAGCGACCGGCGCAGGGCATTCCTGGCCCTCCGTCCGCCACTCCGCCAGCTGAGGTGAAATATGGCCTGTTTGAGCCGGCGAGAATGTGGGTAACAAAAAACGGTACATCCAAAGACTTCGACGATCTGGAAGACTTGCGCTCTTTCTTGGATGGTCTGTCTCTCATAGACTCTTCCACCTCGACTCCACACCGAGACGCAACGGTTACAGACCAGAACTTTTCATCTCAAGACCTTGACCCAGGAGGGGCAGGGTCTGCTCATCAACCTCCTCTCCCCTGCCCCAGGGAACGGGACCTGGAGAGACTCCTTACAGCCACGACGACAGGGGAGAGGTACTACTTGCAGTGGCGCTCCTCACACAAGTGGCAGACAGAGACAAATCCCGCTCCCCCTTAAAACCCCTAGCAGAGTCTACTTGAACCTGCCTTATCCTCTGGGATGATTGGAAACAAGAACATTGCGACCATGGACCCTCCTTAGTCTGGAAACAGCGGACTCTCCACTGACCCGTTGTTTGGCTGAGTACAGCTTTTCTTTTTTTTTGACAGGCAAAGTCTTCTTTTACATCCATTAAGGGGGGGTCAAACTGCATAGACTTATGAAGATTGCTTATACTCCACTGGGTTTGATGTAATGTGGGATAACTCATACTCCTTAAGTTGTATAGCCCTGTAATGGCTTGACTGCCATAGCTGTTAACATAGTGAAGAGTGCAGTGTGAGATGATTATTTTTCATTGTTATGTTTCCGATTTGTAGACCTTGTGCTGCTCTCTATACCTTCTCCTCTCTGAAGTTTAAGCTTAGATTCAGCCATTTCTATTCCGCCCTGTCGCTCACTCCCCCTCTGTTTCTGGGTGGGCCTATCCCTCAGCGGTGTGACGCTGTGTTGCCACCTCCTCCTTCCCTCCCCTTGTTAGAGGACGTCAAGCCAAAATATACTTTCTCATGACATGCCCCTACCGCAGGGGAACCCGACACCAGGATCGTGGGAAGCTGGTCTCAAGGGATAATGGAGGCCCGCGCTGCGCCCCCGTCCCTGGCCCGCGCTGGGACTAATATAGTCCGGTTATAGACCCGCAGATTAAAGTTTAGGTTCCCTGGGGCCTCAGTTAACTCCATTCCCCTATTCCTCCCCCCTCCTTCCTTCTCCCTTAATTTTATCTCCCCTTCTATTTTATATTTTATATTTCCTACTTTTTATTCTCTCTTCTTTCCTCCTTTCCCTCCACACGCTTATTTTACATTCTTATATCCTATCTCCCGTCCGTTCCGCCTCCCCCCCCGGTGTCTCTCTTTATTTTGCCTACCTCCCCTTCCATCCCCCCCTCCCCACCCCAACCTCCCCATCCGCAAGCCACCTAGCACTAAATCAAGCAGCATCCAGCACCTTACCCACTCCTTTCCTCGCCCTTCTACTCCACCTGTTTATATCTCTCGCCCGCCGCCTCTAATAGTTTTCCTCCATGGCCGGACGTGCGCATGCCCCTCCTGCCCCTTTATGCAGGATAACGGCCTGGTGGAACCATGGAGACTGACGCACCTGAGTGATAGGGAGTACACTTTCTTGTCCCCAGTCCACGGCACCCAATCCCGACTGGACTACTTCCTTATCTCGCACAACCTCATAACACAAATGCAGGACTCTCGTACACTGAGCGGGGGCTTGTCAGACCATTCCTCGATCTTGTTAGCCCTACAACTGGGCATGGTGTCCCCAGGCCGCAAACCATGGCGCTTCGCTGCCCAACGTTAACGAACCCCTCAGACTCAACTACAGGCACATACATCCACATATATCCGGGGCAACCTTGGGTCATTGACATCTAAAAGGATGATCTGGGCTGCGGCCAAAGCGATGATACGGGGAAAGATGATGCGTGATGCCGCGCTGGCGAATAAGGATAGGGTGGAATGACAAACGGCCCTAGAGAATGACATAACACGCCTGACGCAGCGCTACACAACCCACCCCTCCCTTCCCACCCGCAGGGACATGGAGAGAGCCCGCATGGCTCTGAATAAGCTATTTACCTCCCAGGCTGAATACGCGCTGCAACGCTTACAGAGCAGGCACTATGAACAAGGGGAGAAGGCTGGCCGTCTCCTGGCCGCACAACTTCGCCAAAGAGCGTCGTCCCTAGCTATACCGGCTATCATAGCTCAGTCGGGAGAGTCCCTCACGCACCCGCAGGACATAGTGGACGAATCCGCAACCTTCTATCAGCGCCTCTATACCTCGTACTCACAGTCCTCTCCCCCACAAATAGAAGCTTTTCTTAGTACTATTACCTTACCCTCCCTATCCGATGAGGGCTGGGCACTGCTGGGGGGGACATCACACGCCAAGAAATTCAACAGGTTGTCTCCGGTCTTCCGTACCACAAGTCACCAGGTGAAGACAGATTCCCCGCAGAATTCTATAAATGGGCAGGGGAAGAGACACTTGATGTTCTACAGTGCTGGACGAAGCCTGACAGCCGAATTCATTGGGCGCAATATCCAACTCCGCCGTCATTGCTGTCATACCAAAACCGGGTCGGGACCCCTTGCTCTGCGGCAGTTATCGGCCAATATCTCTCTTGAACGGGGATATTAAAATACTGGCCAGCATCTCAGCGGCCCGACTGCGTAGGGTCATACCGTCCCTTATACATCAGTCGCAGGTCGGCTTTGTGCCAGCCCGTAGCTCATGGAATCATCTTCGGACATTATGCCATGCCATCTGGGGGGTCTGGAATACACCTGAGGCTGCTCTAGCACTGTCCCTCGACGCCGAAAAAGCATTTGACCGAATACAATGGCCATATCTTTTCGCAACATTAACAAAATTTGGTCTGGGCGACCAATTTATCTCCAAAGTACGTCTGTTATACAATCAACTCACTGCAAGGGTCAACTGTGGAGGCTTCCTCTCAGACCCTTTCCCTATTTGCACAGGAACGAGGCAGGGCTGCCCGCTCTCTCCCCTTTTGTTTCTACTGGCACTAGAGCCGCTGGTGGCTGCGATCCGTGTATCCCCTGGGATAACGGGCAACCCGCTGCCGGGCGGTGCTACCTCTAAGATATACCTGTATGCTGATGACATCCTGCTTACCTTAACCAATTTGGATCACTCACTGCCTGACCTTATGGCAATTATAGATGACTTTGCCCCCCTCTCTGGATATCAGGTGAACTGGGATAAGAGCGAAGCCCTCCCTCTGTCGCGGGAGACGACAAAATCAGCGATTCTGGGCTTCCCCTTCCACTGGACCCCGAAGCGCTTCAAATACTTGAGGATCCTTGTCAATCGCGGCCTAGAACGTATGATGGCAGATAAACTAGACCCTCTCATTGCCCATATGAAACTTGACTTTGACAAATGGGCACAGCTTGGCCTCTCCATGTGGGGCAGGCGGTGCGTATGGTCACAGTCCAGCGTTTCACATATGTCATGGGTCTCCTCCCTCTTCAGATACCTCTATCCACGTTGAGGTTGTGGATGCCGCAATTAGGGCCTTTGTGTGGGGAACCACGTGCCCCTGCTTAGCAGCGGCCAAGCTCATAGCACGAAGGTCAGACGGCGGAATGGGACTCCCTTCGGTAGAACATTACGCTCTAGCCCTCCATCTCTCGCCATTGGCTGCCACTCTGCATAGTCCTGCAGAATCGCCACAATGGGTGTCAGTGGAGAGGGAGTTACTCTCCCATAGGGGAGGCCTTAATGGACTGTATCGTAGGACCACCGTCCCCTCTGATGATCCGAATCCGATCCTGAAGGCGACGGGTGTAGCATGGAAGAGGGCCCATTGTCTTTTAGGGGTTCACCCCTTCCTCCACGCTCAGGCTCCCCTATGGCATAACGATAATATACGTGTGGGGGGTGCAGCCCTGAATTGGCCGCAATGGCGTGACACCGGTATAACTAACCTAGACCAGGTATTGGAAACCAACAGGCTCAAGCCCTTTCCTCGACTGATAGAGGAATTCCATCTCCATCCTACACAGGAGAGGAAATATCTGCAACTACAACACTACATGCGCCAAAATCCTGACATTATTCATTGGGGTCTGCAACCCTCACCCATAATAGCCTATCTGAAGACATAGGGAAAACACAAGGACGTCATGGCTGGACTGTACGAAGTCCTTGTCAGCCACCTATTTTCTCGCCCTGTCCTGGATAAGTTGCGGATGCAATGACAAGACCGCCTCCAGCTGACTATCGAGGAGGAGGACTGGGCAGACACGGTGGAAGTGCTGGACAGAGGGTCTTGCGAGGCTCGCCTAAAGTTTTGCCTCTTCAAAATACTACATGATTAGTATTGGAGCCCGATGAAGCTGCATAGGGCCGGCCTCCTCCCACATGCGTCATGCTGGCATTGCACAGAAACGTGTTGTGATCTACTCCACATGCTCAGCAGCTGCCCATCGGAGCAGCCCTTATGGAAGGTGGTGGAGCATGTCCTAGTGGATTCCATGCTGCTCCCAACCCCCTTGCCCCCTTCGCTGCTCATGCTACACGACATAACCTCTCTCCCGGCCTTATCACGGCTGCAAAAAAGACTCCTACACACAGCCCTGGCAACTGCAAAAATATGTATCCTGAGACACTGGAGATCTGCGACGTCACCCACGCCCGAAGAATAGACGGTGGCTATGTTCACCATCGCCGCGCATGAGAGGGTCATTTACAACCTTCAGGATCAGGCTGCCATCTTTGCTCAAGTATGGGCTCCCTTCCTTCCTGATGTCTAACCGATGTCGCAGTCACTACTGCTGCTCCCCAGCCAGTCCCACACACGTGTCCTCGGTTCTCTCTTTTTTTTTTTTTTTCTTTCTCTTCCCCCTGCTACCCTTACCTTCCCCCCTCCTTTTCCCACCCACATCCCCCACTCCTATCCTCCAATTTCCTATCATCCCATTCCTTCCCTTCTCTTTCGTCTCCCTAGATCTGGAACCAATGCACTTGATCGACTGGTTCTCACACCCCATCTCTTAAGTCCCCCCTCTATCCCCCCTCCTGTCTATTTTCTTTTTGCTGCCCCTCCTCCCCCTCCCACACCAGGTTCCTCTCTCCTTCTGTTTTCCCAACCCTCCCTTCTTTTTCTTCTTCATCTCTCTCTCTCTTTCTTCTCCCTTCTTCCTCTTCCTCTCCCTCTCCTTTTCTTTCTTTTCTCTTCCCCTCTTTATCTTCTCTTCTCTCTCCCCCGCGCTTTTTCTCCTCTATTGTCTCTTATCCTCCTCCCTCCTCCCCCTTCTCTCCCACCCCTGGCCTAACACTATAAGACTTGGACACACCGCTCTCCTACCATCCTTGCCACCTCAACCTCTGCTATTACATTATCCGACTACTATGGAGCAGCTTTTATTATCACCACTTATGCAGTCTCGGATAGCTCTTACCACTCGGAGAAGGATACCGTCCGAGATAGACGCAAGCCTACCTATTTACTTCAATCATAAGCCAGGGAGAAGACGATAAATAGAGACATTGGATTCATAAATGGCAGGCAAGCTCTGGAAAAATGTCCTAATCCGACAGTTGATCTCCACTATCCCCTCTCCCTCCCCCCCCCATTTTTCTTTTATGAAAACAGACACCTGATTGACTTGTGTTCTTCTCCCATCCCCACCGCCCTCCCTCCACTTCCTATCCCCCTTTCCTATAATGCCCCACCCTCCCCCTCCTCTTAGTACAGATTAGTTTCCTGATTTGTTGTTTGCCAGCGATTGTTACCGATGTCATCATTATTATTACTATTATTGCAAGCACCTTTTTTCTTTTTGCTATCATCATTATTACTAGTGTTTACTATCCCTCATTGATGGCCCCTTCTGTTCTCCCTCTATCTATTTTCCTCTCCTTTTTTTTTCTTACTTTTCCTCCCCCCTAAAAATGTTAGGTTCCGCAACCACAGATATATATGCCAAGCATCTACAGATGTGCCTTTAGCGATACCCATGTACCCTCCCTAGACCATGTAATCCACGAACTGTTGTTCTATAATATAACTCATGTGGACTATCTACCTTTTTCGTTATAAAAGGTTGTACTATGTCATATTGTAATGGTTGACATGTTGTATACTGTTAAAGGCAATAAAAAAATTACAACACATACATCTAGATGATGTTGCTGTAAGGTACACACATCAAAGTGGACACATGGTCAGTCAAATCCAAAGGAAGCTACCACAATTTAACACCCTCCACATGTGGACACACAAAACTCTAGTTCCCGCACATGAGACGAAAGTACAATCTATATCAGGGGACAAATCTACACCATACATGCTGACATTGGCCAACACAAGATGCAAGCATAACACAATGCAATGACACCCCAATTGGATCAACACCCACATATCCATACAGTGAACATCTACCCTTGTCTTGGGTGACCAACACTTCCCACAAAGTCAGATATTAAAAAACAACAGCAAATGTGGTGGATGTGTCTGTGGGTGTTGTGGTGGTGTCTGGGGGTATGGTGACTGAGGTGTTTGGGGCTCTGGGTTGTGAGCTGTTGTAGGAGGCTGGCCTGGCTTGTAGTGGGTACCTTAGATACATACACCTTATACCAGGTCCACTTATCCCTTATTAGGGAAATGTAGTAGTATTCTAGCAGCTTAGGCTGATAGAGGTAGCTGTAGCAGAGCAGCTTAGGCTGAACTAGGAGACATGCAAAGCTCCTGCAATACCACTTATAGTTACACAGTACTTATACACAATAAAAGACAATACTCAGTGTTACTAAAAAATAAAGGTACTTTATTTTAGTGACAAAAAAACAAAATTATCTTAGAGGCAATACTCCTTCTGGAGGTAAGTATTATACGGAATATATACACTAGACACCAAAATCAGGTAAGTAAATAGTCATAGAATAGTGCAAGCAATAGAAAATACTGTAGAATGCAATAGGAAGAAATAGGCCTTGGGGCAACACAAACCATATACTTAGAAAGTGGAATGCGAATCGTGAATTCTCCCATAGGCAAGTGTAGTGTGTAGAGGGGCGCTGGGAGTGTAAGAAAACCACAAAGGTTGGTAAAATACTCCCCCCAGAGCCCAGGAAAGTAGGAGTAAAGTACTGCAAGTTTCCTTAGGACACACTAAAAGTTGTGAATACAGTTATTGCAAGAACCAAGCAAGACTGCAAGCAACAAATGGTGGATTCCTGGACCTAAAGACCTGTAAAGAGAGACCAAGTCCAGAAGTTGCAGAAGATTCCAGGAAGGACAGGAGCCCCTGCCAACCTAGAAGATGGTGCAAAAGATGATTCTCAGGTTGGAAGAAGTCTGCAGAAGAGCACCAAAGAAGATGGCTGTGGGTTCCTGCATGATGCAAAGGATGTCCCACGTGGAGATGTTGGATGCAGGCGAGTTGTAGCTCTGGATTAGTCCAACAAGCATTGGTTCAAGCAATGTTGCAGATTGTGTCTAAATGGTGCTGACTGGACCCAGGAGGGACCTGGGGGCCTCAACTCAGACTGAGGAGGCAGAGGGGGCTCCCAACACTGGAGGGAACTCAAAGATGACCAGGCAGCACCCACAGAGGTCCCAGGACACGGGGACAAAGAAGGTGCAATTCTGTTTGCTGCGGTACTACAAAAGAAGGTCCCACGCCGCCGGAGAATAACTCAGCGAGTTGAGTGTCACAGGATAGAGTGATGGGGACATGGGCCAGGCTGTGCACGAAGGATTCTTACAAATAGTGCACAGAGGCCTCAGGAGGTGAAGATGACGTGGTGCACAGGGGTACTGTCGCAATTGGGGAAGGCAAGCTCTTACCTCCTCCAAATTTAGACAGTTGGACCTTAGGACAGTCTGTGTCAAAGGGGTCCACCACCTGTGTTCCATGGAGCACGCTCATCATCAGGAGAGGAGTCCCAGAGAACCTGTCATCGTCTTAGAAGGTGCCTGCTGGAGCAGGGAAGGGACTCTGTCACTCCACGGGAGATTTCTTTGGTCCTTTTGGTGCAGGGTGAAGACCAGAGTGTGCACACCATGGAAACTGTTGCAGTTGCTGGCTGGAGCTGAAGTTGTAGAGTCTCAGTAGCCTTTCTGGATACTTACAGTTACAGCGGTTCCTGGAGCAGTCTATGGTTGATCCGAGGTCAGAGGATGAAGCAGGAGTTGCAGAGGATTCCTGGTGGAAACTTGCAAGCCAAATCTGAAGCGGAGCCCACAGGAGAGACCCTAAGGAGCCCTGAGAGGGGGATTGGCTACCTACCCAGGTATGGACCTATCAGCAGGGGTCTCTGATGTCACCTATCGGCACTGGCCACTCAGAGATCTCCAGAGTGTCCCCACACCTTGGAAAACAAGATGGCTAATGCAAGGGACACAATGCAGGAGCTCTGGTCACCACCCCTGGAGTGGTGATTGACAGGGGAGTGGTCACTCCCCTTCCCATTGTCCAGTTTCGCGCCAGATGAGGGACAGGGGGGCCCTGAACCAGTGTAAAGCATTTCCAGAGGCTCTGGAAGGCTACCCCTTCCAAGCCCGTAACACTTATTTGCAAAGGAAGAGGGCGTAACACCCTCCTCCTAAAGGAAATGCTCTGTTCTGCCTTCCTGGGACCAGGCTTTTCAGACCCAAGGAGGGCAGAACCCTCACTGTGAGGTGGCAGCAGGTGTAGTTGCAGTGCAAGCCTCAGCGAGCTGGTTTGGCAGTACTGGGGGTCCATGGTGGAGCCCACAGGATGCATGGGATTGGCCCACCCAATACCAGATTTGGAATGAGGGGACAATTCCATGATCCTAGACACCTTACATGGCCATATTCGGAGTTACCATTGTGAAGCTACATATAGGTATTGACCTATATGTAGTACTCGTGTGTAATGGTGGCCCCGCACTCACGAAGTCTGGGGATTTGGCCCTGGACTGCGTGGGGGCACCTCTGCTAGTGCAAGGGTGCCCTCACACTTAGTAACTTTGCACCTAGCCTTCAGTAAATGAAGGTTAGACATATAGGTGACTGATAAGTTACTTAAGTGCAGTGAAAATGGCTGTGAAATAGTGTGTGCACTATTTTATTCAGGCTGCAGTGGCAGTCCTGTGAAAGGGTTTGTCTGAGCTCCTTATGGGTGGCAAAAGAAATGCTGCTGCCCATAAGGATCTCCTGGAACCCCAATGCCCTAGGTACCATATACTAGAGACTTATAAGGAGGGGTCCAGTGTGTCAATTGGAATTGGCGTATGAAGCCACTAAACTATAGTGACTAATTTGGAACCAGAGAGAGCATAAGCACTGAAGTTCTGGTTAGCAGAACTTTAGTGACACAGTTAGACACTACTGACAACACACACAGTAGGCCACACACTATGAGCACTGGGGTCCTGGCTAGCAGGATCGCAGTGAGACAGTAAAAACACACTGACATACATTCACAAACAAGCCAAAAGTGGGGGTAACCATGCTACAAAGAGGCTACTTTCTCACAGGTGTTGTCCGGTGTATGGTGGGTGTGATGGATGTGTCACTGGGTGTTGTGGTGGTATCTGTGGGAATGGTGGATGTGGTGTGTGGGTCGGTGGGAGTGTCTGTTGAAATGGTGGCTGATGTGGTGTCTGTGGGTGAATGTTGAGTGCCTGCATGCCCGTGTGCCTGGTAAAGTTTGTGTCGCTGTGTGCTGCTTCTGTGTGTTAAGGTTGGTGCATGCAGATGTGTCTGTGTGCTTAGGACAAGTAGGGGAATAGGGAATTTGGATAGGGAAGAGAGAGGATGTGGGAGGGAGGATTGGGGATAGATTGCTGTCATCATTGAGGAGACCAGAGCCTGAAAAGATTTCTGTAGGCCAGACACCATCACAATCATGAACACCATCCTCTCCGGCTGTCCATATGACCCCTGCATGACCCCTGTACTCACCACATCCTCAACAAAGCAAGCTCCGTCATTGCACCCCAACTACGGAAGATCATTACCAGCTCCTCCGAGTCTGCCACCTTCCCGGAGAGCTGGAAACACGCCGAGATCAATGCCCTCCTCAAAATATCCAAGGTGGACCAAAAGGAACTTCTGGCCTATCGCCTGCTCCCCTTCCCGGCAAAATTCATAGAGAAGGCTGTAAACAGACAACTAGCCCGCTTCCTCAAGCAAAACTGCATCCTGGACCCTTCCCAATCCTGATTCCGCAGCAACCACAGTATCGAAATCGCCCTCATCGCCGCTACATCAGAACCATACTGGACAAAGGCGAAACCGTGGTCCTCATCCTCCTGGACCTCTCGGCCGCGTTTGACACCATCTGCCACCACACCCTACGCTCACGCCTCAGCGATGCAGGAATCCGCAACAGAGCCCTGGACTGGGTCACCTTCTTTCTCACCGGCAGAACCCAGACAGTCCGCCACCCCCCATTCCGCTCAGAGGCCACCAAAATCATCTGCGCCATACCCCAGGGTTTGTCCCTCAGTCTGCTAACATCACCAGATCCCACAACCTCAACATCATCTCATACGCCAACGACACCCAGCTGATCCTATCCCTCACTAAGGACTCCGCCAAGACCAACCTCCACGAAGGAATGAAGGCCATCGCCGAATGGATGCCTCAAACTCAACTCCGACAAGACGGAAGTCCTCATCTTCGGCTCCACTCTCTCCGCATGGGATGACTCCTGGTGGCCTTCCACTCTCGGAGCCGCTCCAAACCCACCGACAACGCACGCAACCTAGGATTCATCTTGGACTCCCCATTATCCATGACCCAACAAGTCAACGCTATCTCCTCCTCCTGCTTCAATACCCTCTGCATGCTCTGAAAGATCTACAAATGTATACCCACCGAAACCAGAAGAACAGTCACCCAAGCCCTTGTAAGCAGCAAACTGGACTATGGCAATGCCCTCTGTGCAGGAACCACTGGCACACTCCAGAAGAGGCTGCACTGCATCCAGAACGCCTCTGCACGCCTCATCTTGGACATCCCCCGCCACTGCCACATCACAGACCACCTGAGAAACCTGCACTGGCTCCCAAAAGAATCACCTTCAAACTCCTCACCCACGCTCACAAAGCACTGCACAACACCGGACTAGAATACCTCAACAAATGGCTCTCCTTCTACACCCTGACCCGGCATCTCCGCTCTGCCGACCTCGCCCTCACAAGTGTCCCACGCGTCCGCAGGACTACAACCAGCGGTAGATCATTCTCGCACCTCGCCACTAAAACCTGGAACACTCTTCCAACCCAGCTGCGCCAGACCAAAGACCTCCTTACCTTCAGGAAACTTCTCAAGACCTGGCTGTTTGAGCAGTAGGAACACTCCCCCTTTCTCCCCCCACTCCTCAGCGCCATGAGACCCTCACTGGTGAGTAGTGCGCTTTACAAAGTCCTGATTGATTGATTGACATGTCACTATGAATGTCTTCCAGGAAAGCATTTGTCTGAAGTTGGCTTACCAACCCCTGGATGGTATTCATAATGGCAGTCTGCCCCACAGAAGGCTATTGACCTCCTGATACTCCTCAGGAGGTCAATAGCCTTCTTGCTCAGGGCAGCAGGAGTAACAGGGGCTGGCACTGAGGCACCTAGGGCAAAGGAGACACCCACCCTCTTAGGTGAGTGGGCATGGCCAACTGGGTGGGGAGCAAAGAGGAAGGGTGGTGCTAGTACTGGGGGTGGTGGACCAGGATGGTACAGGAACAGGTCCTGATGGGTCCCTCACCACTAGGGAGTGGCCACTGGAGGTAGAATCTAAAGATGACGAGGTTGATCCTGTGTCCTCGGTGGCACTCCCCTCACCTTTTGGGCCACTGGGTCCCTCCGTGTCGGTGGTGTTATGACTGGAGGTACAGTGGCCAGATGCTTCCCCACTTGGTTTCGCCCTGTCTCCTTCACTTGCCTGGGATGATGCTCCAAATACAAAGGGAAAAAGGGTCTCCACATGTTCCTGATCACACCTGAACAAAAGCTGTGATTTACAAACAGTACCATGATGTCAAGTAGGCCCCAGCAACAAACTACTTCAAGGTGGCTCCTACATGAATCATACATATGCATGTATGTCATATGAATTGTCAACAGTTGCCCACAGAAAAATGAGGTCTCAGATCTCCAATTGCATGGGTGAAGTTGTGCAATCATAATAACCGTTGAACAAGTAGAAGACCATATCACCTTCAATGCTTTGCCTCATGGAGCATACCTGTTACCTGTTGTCATACAATAGTAGGCCAACGCCAAGTTCATTCCAACAGATCCCACACAAGTTCATGCAGACATCTATTTGTCACATACTCAATAACACAACAATAAGAAATGATGCTCCAAATCCTGCCATGTTGCTGACAGCAGTACAGTATCCTGAAGAAGGTGACATGGAAATACTCACTTCACACTGGAAACATGTCAACAAACCACACTTCACCATGTGTAAATTGTCCTAATTGAGTCATGGAAGTAGTACAAATGTTGCTCAGATATACTACATATTTGGCATGGAAATGTACACTGTAGTTAAAATGTGCAAACTGAAAGGGAGATATGTTGCTAAAATACATAACACAATGAAACAGCTAGCCCCTAGAAAATCACCACTACTAGATTGCATCAGTAGAAGCCATTAGTTCTTTGTATATTGGAGAGGCCCAGGGATTTACAAGAACTTGTAGAAGGTCCTGGACATGTTGCCTAATGGGACGCTACATTACTGTCTCCATTTTGGTACTGCAAACCCAGATGTCCGTGGATGAATGGTTCTACCCAACCACATGTGATTCCAACAAAACTGCAAGTCACTCCATGAAGTGTGCCAACAGTCAGGCAACACATCTTTCCCATTTAACATGTGCAGTGCACTTTGCCACTTGATGCCACATCAATGAAATGGAAATGGACATTGTGTGTATAACCTCTAATCCTACATGTCATATCTCTCATTGCTACTGAAGTTGTACATGCCAAATGACATGCAATGACGGGTGTGAGTATGTGTGAGCCAACAATCAATGGTGACACACTCCTGTCTGTGGCACCACATAAAATATAGCCCCATTGCATATGTCCAATTCCAAAGACAGGTTGGCATGCAACTATATGTGAGGGAATACAGAAATCTTCCTGTGAACACAGGTAGACGAAGCATGAAACAGCAGTGTACACATTTTGTTAAAAGAGAATGGGACAGACGCTAACAAACTAGCGCAAGGAATGTTGGCAACAGTGAAACAGGGACATAAATCAGGTCAATGGACATTCCCCACTTACCAAGGGAAAGTTTTGATCTGTAGCTGCACCCAAAGAACAATGTATGCTCTGTCACATGTGTGATGCCACGTTCACATGTCAGACAGTAGTGAGGCACCAGCACTCCTCACACACTGAAAACAAGTGGCGTCTTGGGAGCAGATGCCAATTTACTCACTTAACCAGACACATGGCTGAGGACTGTGATCCATCACTTTTTTTTCTTTGGACTGTAACACTGAGGAGTAGTGGTCTGTTGCGTAGAATTTAGACCCACTACAACAACAAACTTTCCTTGATTGATCACTGTACAAAGGAATGTTTTGTTTTGTGGATTGTACTCAGTTGTGATCTAGGTCCCTGGGCTACTAGGCAAGGCACATCAATATGCACCAAATAACATATCTACACAAACAGTTACTCATCTTGTGTGTCACACATGGTCCATCCCCAGTCATCAGTAGAAGATGTCAGAACCTAACACATTAACGTGGTTGTGTGACAGGCAGTAATATGTCCTGTACTCATTGTGGCTGCTGTGCTCCCTGCAAATGCCCATCAAGGTCTGGGTATGCTACTGCCAGAATGCGGGCCCCTAGGGGGATCATTCTTCGAGGTGTGCCCGCCCACGTTGGGAGGAGAGCCCTATCTGAATCTCTGAGATCTTCTGGCCCAGCACCTCAGGTCCTTCCACCTCTTGCAACAGTGGACACTTTGCCAGTTATGGAACCCCAGCGTTGTAATTTAGTAGCAATTAGATTAAGCATTAGGAGAAGACATCTTGTATTTAGCAACTATTGTGAAATTTCGCGGAATCCATTTTGTATTCATGGCAGCCATTATCTCTGCCACATGCTGCCATGTGCTCGCCATGTGCTCTGTCCTACCTTCCTGTTAACTACTCTTG
The DNA here is from genome assembly GCF_031143425.1 of Pleurodeles waltl. NCBI lineage: Eukaryota > Metazoa > Chordata > Amphibia > Caudata > Salamandridae > Pleurodeles > Pleurodeles waltl. The sequence continues at coordinate 711,372,595 of NC_090448.1, forward strand.
AAAATCTGTCTAGTGACAAGTTATATTTAGCATCTCCCACTTTCGCACATGCCCAGTAAGATCTGCAGCTGTTAGTAATTAGTAACAGACAGTAATGTGTCAACTAGTCCTTGAAAACTGTTAGCCCCTCCTACCTGTTGACTGTGCATTTCCATATGACTTTATATGTATATAAGTCTTGCTTCTATAATTGTACCACCTTCTTTTTAGCCCCTGCGTGGGTATAAAAGGACCATGCTCTCTTAGTTCAGTGTGCTACTTCAAACATTGCCTAAAGGTGCTGTTTGAACTGTAGTACCACCTCATGAGGTTTGATAAACTTTGTCTTTTATTTCAGTTTCTGTGCCAACTCGTTCCTATATGGTCTGAGGACTTTGTGCAGAGAAGGGCGAACCCCTTGCACTAGTAGGCCTTGCTGAGGCTTACTTCGAAACCTGGGTCTGCACCTCCTGGGCGATGGCTTTCCAAATCTCTTTCTGTTGATGGGTGTTTGCCTATATTGATGCAAAAGGCAAATCAAGTGATTACAAACACAAGTTTTTGCTCAAATGGTTGTGTCACACATGTCAGAAACACCAAGCATAAAATGGGCAATTTGTCAACACACCACAAGTGTGAAGCACATGTCAATAAGTACAGGGACATGACTACACACTTTTGGATTCATCTGCAGACTAACCCACTACCCTGCTCAAGGCCTACAATGACTAAGCAAGCCTAATGACATCAGGTATTCGATGCTCCAGCAACATGTACTGTGATGTGAGCCACAATGAAACAACACACAGCCATGTGGTTTCTGAAGGGTAAACTCATTAGGCCTGACTGGACAAACACATTTACACTGTGCAACACTGACTCAATGCATACAGGCAACTATCATAGTACAGACTTCACCCTTACACTGGAGTGACAATGAAAGGGCTGGCATGGTGGGCATGGAAAGTATCTTCCCTGTGCATGTGTGGACATGTGGCCTAGCAAATGCAGACTCATGTCACTTCAGAGTAGGTTTCGGTAGTATGTACCTGTACCACAAAACACTCCTTTAAATATATGTTTCTAACCTACAAAGAGAACAACTCAGCGAGTTGAGCGTCACGGGATGGAGTACTTGGGACCTGGGCCAGGCTGTGCACGAAGGAATTCTGCAAATAGTACACAGAGGCCTCAGGAGGTGAAGAAGCCGCAGTACACAGGGGTACCGTCACTCTCAGGGAAGGAAAGGTCCTACCTCCTCCACATTGCATCAGCAGGACCTCAGGACAGCCTATGTTGATGGGGTTCACCATCTGTGTCCTTAGGAGCACGCTTGTCGCTGTGAGAGGAGTCCAAGGGTACCAGTCGTCGTCTTGTAAGGTGCCTGCAAGAGCAGGGGAGTGACTCTGTCATCCCACAGGAGATTTCTTCGGTCCTTCTGGTGCACGATGAAGACAGGAAGTCCCCAGAGCGTGCACACCGTGGAAACTGTTGCAGTTGCTGGCTGGAGCTAAAGTTGCAGAAGAAAAGTATCCCTTGTGGATACTTTGTTGCTGTTACGGCGGTTCCTGGAGCAGGCTGCGGTTGATCCAAGGTCAGAGGGTGAAGTAGTAGTTGCATAGGATTGCTGAAGAAAACGTGCAAGCAGAATCTGAAGAGAATTCACAGGAGAGACCATAAATAGCCATGAGAGGGGGATTGGCTACCTCATCAGGTAAGGACCTATCAGGAGGGGTCTCTGATGTCACCTGCTGGCAATGGATACTTAAAGCCCTCCAGAGTGCTTGCACACCTTGCAAAGCAAGATGGCTGAAGTCTGGGACACACTGGAGGAGCTCTGGGCACCACCCCTGGGGTGGTGATGGACAGGGTAGGGGTCACTCCCCTTTACTTTGTCCAGTTTCGTGCCAGAGCAGGGGACAGGGGGTCCCTGAACCGGCGTAGACTGGTTTATGCAAGGAGGGCACCATCTGTGCCCTTCAAACCATTTCCAGAGGCTGGGGGAGGCTACCTCTCCCCAGCCTGTAACACCTATTTCTAAAGGGAGAGGGTGTAACACCCTGCTCTCAGAGAAAATGCTTTGTTCTGCCTTCCTGGGACTGGGCTGCCCAGACCCCAGAAGGGCAGAACCCTGTCTGTGAGGTGACAGCAGCTGTAGCTGCAGTGCAAGCCTCAGAGAGCTGGTTTGGCAGTACTGGGGGTCCATGGTGGAGCACTGAGGATGCATGGAATTGGCTCCCCAGTACCAGATTTGGAATGGGGGACAATTCCATGATCTTAGACATGTTACATGGCCATATTCGGAGTTACCATTGTGAAGCTACATATAGGCATTGACCTATATGGAGTGCACGTGTGTAATGGCATCCCGCACTCACAAAGTCCAGGGAAATGGCTGTGAATTAAGTGGGGGCACCTTTGCTAGTGCAAGGGTGCCCTCACACTTAGTAACTTTGCACCTAACCTTCAGCAAGTGAAGGTTAGACATATAGGTGACTTATAAGTTACTTAAGTGCATTGAAAATGGCTGTGAAATAGTGTGTGCACTATTTCACGCAGGCTGCAGTCCTGTGTAAGGGTTTGTCTGAGCTCCCTATGGGTGGCCAAAGAAATGCTGCAGCCCATATGGATCTCCTGGAATCCAATGCCCTGGGTACCTAGGTACCAAATACTAGGGACCTATAAGGGGGGTCCAGTATGCCAATTGAAATTGGTAAAAGTCACTGGCCTACAGTGACAAATTTAAAAGCAGAGAGAGCATAAGCACTGAGGTTCTGGTTAGTAGAGCCTCAGTGACACAGTTAGGCACAACACAGGCATACACATTATGCCACAAACTATGAGCACTAGGGTCCTGACCAGCGGATCCCAGTGAGACAGGCAAAAACATACTGACATACGACATTGAGTTTACATGCCAAGGAAAATGGTACTTTCCTACACAACCCCCCATCCCCCCTTCCCACACAAACGAGGGACAATAAGGCTAGCCTTGCCCAGATGAGTCTTCATTGTCTAAGTGGAAGTATCTGGAGCGTTCATCTGCAGTGGAGTGAGTACTCCCAGGTCTATGTTCCACTGTATAGTCCATTCCCTGTAGGGAAATGGACCACCTCAACAATTTAGGGTTTTCACCTTTCATTTGTTTAAGCCATAATAGAGGTTTGTGGTCTGTCTGAACAATAAAGTGAGTCCCAAGCAAGTAGGGTCTCAGCTCTTTCAGTGCCCAGACCACAGCAAAGGCCTCCCACTCTATGGCAGACCACCGCTTTTCTCTAGGGGTCAACCTCCTGCTAATGAAAGCAACAGGTTGATCCTGGCCCTCTGAGTTAAGTTGTGATAGTACAGCCCCTACCCCTAATTCAGAAGCATCTGTTTGGACAATGAATTTTTTGGAGTAGTTTGGGCTCTTCAAGACAGGTTCAGAGCACATTGCCTGCTTAAGCTCCTCTGTAGGAGGCTAGCCTGGCTTATAGTGGGTACCTTGTTCTACTTACACCTTGTGCCAGGTCCATTTATTCTTTATTAGTAGAATAGAGGTGTTCTAGCAGTTTGGGCTGATAGAGGTAGCTATAGCAGAGCAGCTTAGGCTGAACTAGGAGACATGCAAAGCTCCTACTATACCACTTATATCATATAGCACTATATCATAAGAAAACACAATGCTCAGAGTTACTTAAAATAAAGGTACTTTATTTTAGTGGCAATATGCCAAAAGTATCTCAGAGGATACCCTCCCTTAGGAGGTAAGTAATGTACACAAATTATATGCACACAAACCAAAAGCAGGTAACTAACAGTTAGAAAAGTAGTGCAAACAATGTAGAATCACAATAGAATGCAATAGGTAGAAATAGGCCTTGGGGCAACACAAACCATATACTCCAAAAGTGGAATGCGAATCACGAATGGACCCCAGGTCTAGTGTAGGTTGTAGAGGGTTGCCGGGACTGTTAGAAAACACTAAGGGTGTCCAAGATACCCAACCCCAAGACCCTGAAAAGTAGGAGTAAAGTTGCCCTACTACCCCAGAAAGACAGTAAAGTCGAGATAGGGGATTCTGCAAGGACCACAACTGCCAGCAAAACACTGAAGAAGGATTCCTGGACCTGAGGACCTGTAAAGGAAGGGGACCAAGTCCAAGAGTCACGCAAGTGTCCAGGGGGGGCAGGAGCCAACTAAGAGCCAGATGTAGGTAAGTAAAATTTTGCGACTTGCAAATTGCGAGTCATACCGATTCGCAATTTGCAACTCGTAAAATTGCATGCAGAAAGGTGTCTCAGACACCTTCTGCAACTCGCTATGGGGTTGCAAAGACCCACCTCATGAATATTAATGAGATGGGTCGCAAATTGCGACCCCATAGCGAGTCCCTGCACTCACAGGGATGGTGGCCTGCTGGAGACAGCAGACCTCCATGTCTGTGACTGCTTTTTTAATAAAGCAGTTTTTTCTTTCTTTTTGCAGCCCGTTTTCCTTGAAGGAAAACGAGTTGCAAAAAGAAAAACTTCCGAAACCATTTGGTTTCGTTTTTTTCAGAGTAGGCAGGGGTTCATAGGACCACTGCCTGCTCTGAAAAAACATTTTTTTCGGCATTCACAAAGGGGAAGGGGTTCCATGGGGACCCCTTGCCTTTTGCGAATGAGTTACCACCCACTTCAAGTGGGTGGTAACTGCGAGTTGGTTTGCGACCTCATTCGCGGTCCCAAAGCAACACAGCATGGCGATGCGGTCGCAAATAGGAAGGGAACACCCCTCCCTATTTGCGAGTCGCATCCTCAAATTGCGAGTCGGTACCGACTCGCAATTTGAGGATGTGCATCACGTTAGGCCTTTTGCATGTCGCAAACTGCATTTTTCGCAGTTTGCGACATGCAAAAGGCTTCCTACATCTGGCCCTAAACCCCAGATGAAGGTGCAAAAGGGCTGCCTCCGGGTGGAAGAAGCCAAAGATTCTGCAATAACGGAAGGTGCCAGGAACTTCTCCTTTGGTCAGAACATGTCCCACGGCGTGCTGGAGGACGCAGAGTTGTTTCCACGCAGAAAGACCGGAAACAAGCCTTGCTAGCTGCAAGAGTCACAGTTGAGGATTTTGGGTGCTGCTGGGGCCCAGGAAGGACAAGGAGTTCGCCCCTTGGAGGAGGAGACAGAGGGGGTGCTCCCACAGAAGTACCGGAACAGGCACTCAGAAGATCTGAGGATAGGGGTCGACTCAGAATCACGAAGGAGGGTCCCACGACGTGGGAGTCCAACTCAGCGAGTTGGGCAATGCAGGACGGAGTGCTGGGGACATGGGCTAGGCTGTGCACCAAGAAGTCTTGGAAAAGTGCACAGAAGCCCGAGCAGCTGCAGTTCACGCAGTACACAGGATTACTGTCTGGCGTGGGGAGGTAAGGACTTACCTCCACCAAATTTGGACAGAAGGGCCACTGGACTGTGGGAGACACTTGGACCCAGCTCCTGTGTTCCAGGGACCACACTCGTCAGGATGAGAGGGGACCCAGAGGACCGGTGATGCAGACATTTGGTGCCTGCGTTAGCAGGGGGAAGATTCCGTCGACCCACAGTAGATTTCTTCTTGGCTTCCAGTGCAGGGTGAAGGCAGACAGCCCTCAGAGCATGCACCACCAGGAAACAGTCGAGAAAGCCGGCAGGATGAGGTGCTACAATGTTGCTGGTAGTCTTCTTGCTACTTTATTGCGGTTATGCAGGCGTCCTGGAGCAATCAGAGATCCTTGGCAGAAGTCAAAGAGGGAAGTGCAGAGGAAATCTGGTGAGCTCTTGCATTCGTTATCTGGTGAGATGCCCACAGGAGAGACCCTAAATAGCCCACAGAGGAGGATTGGCTACAGAGAAAGGTAAGCACCTATCAGGAGGGGTCTCTGACGTCACCTGCTGGCACTGGCCACTCAGAGCTGTCCATTGTGCCCTCACACCTCTGCATCCAAGATGGCAGAGGTCTGGGACACACTGGAGGAGCTCTGGGCACCACCCCTGGGAGGTGCTGGTCAGGGGAGTGGTAACTCCTCTTTTCTTTGTCCAGGTTCGTGCCAGAGCAGGACTGGGGGGATCCCTGAACCAGTGTAGACTGGCTTATGCAGAGAGGGCCCCATCTGTGCCCTTCAAAGCATTTCCAGAGGCCAAGAGAGGCTACTCCTCTCAGGCCCTGCACACCTATTTCCAAAGGGAGAGGGTGTAACACCCTCTCTCAGAGGAAATCCTTTGTTCTGCCTTCCTGGGACCAGGCTGCCCAGGCCTCAGGGGGGCAGAAACCTGACTGAGGGGTTAGCAGCAGCAGTAGCTGCAGTGGAGACCCCGGAAAGTTAGTTTGGCAATACCCGGGCTCTATGCTGAAGACCCTGGGATGCATGGAGTTGTCCCCCCAATACCAGAATGGTATTGGGGTGACAATTCCATGATCCTAGACATGTTTCATGGCCATGTTTGGAGTTACCATTGTAACGCTACATATAGGTATTGACCTATATGTAGTGCACGCTTGTAATGGTGTCCCTGCACTCACAAAGTCCGGGGAATTTGCCCTGACCAATGTGGGGGCACCTTGGCTAGTGCCAGGGTGCCCACACACTAAGGGCCAGATGTAGCAAGCATTTTGCATGGTGCAAACTGCGAAAATCGCAGTTTGCGCCATGCAAAATGCCGTTTGCGATGCTCATTCACAATTTGCGAGTCAGTACCGACTCGCAAATTGTGAATGCGACTCGCAAATAGGAAGGGGTGTCCCCTTCCTATTTGCGATTCGCATCGCTATGCTAAATTGCTTTGTGACCGCGAATGCGGTCGCAAAGCAATTCGCAGTTACCACCAGTGTCACACTGGTGGTAACCCATTCGCAAAAGGGAAGGTCCAAATGGTTTCATTATTTTTTTTCATTTTAAGGAAAACGGGCTGCAAAATAAAAAAAAAACTGCTTTATTTAAAAAGCAGTCACAGACATGGAGATCTGCTGTCTTCAGCTGGCCACCATCCCTGTGAGTGCAGGGACTCGCTATGGGGTCGCAAAATGCAACCCACCTAATTAATATTAATGAGGTGGGTCTTTGCGACCCCATAGCGACTCGCAGACGGTGTCTGAGGCACCGTTCTGCATCCAATTTTGCGAATCGGAAATTGCGAGTCGCACAGACTCGCAATTTCCGATTCGCAAAATCGGAAAATGCTACATCTGGCCCTAAGTAACTTTGCACCTAACCTTCACCAAGTGAGGGTTAGACATATAGGTTACTTATAAGTTACTTAAGTGCAGTGTAAAATGGTTGTGAAATAACGTGGACGTTATTTCACTCAGGCTGCAGTGGCAGTCCTGTGTAGGAATTGTCAGAGCTCCCTATGGGTGGCAAAAGAAATGCTGCAGCCCATAGGGATCTCCTGGAACCCCAATACCCTGGGTACCTAGGTACCATATACAAGGGAATTATAAGGGTGTTCCAGTGTGCCAATGAGAATTGGTAAAATTAATCACTAGCCTGCTGTGACAATTTTAAAAGCAGAGAGAGCATAAACACTGAGGTTCTGGTTAGCAGAGCCTCAATGATACAGTTAGGCACCACACAGGGAACACATATAGGCCACAAATTTATGAGCACTGGGGTCCTGGCTAGCAGGATCCCAGTGACACATATCAAACACACTGACAACATAGGGTTTTCACTGTAAGCACTGGGCCCTGGCTAGCAGGATCCCAGTGAGACAGTAAAAACACCCTGACATATACTCACAAACAGGCCAGAAGTGGGGGTAACAAGGCTAGAAAGAGGCTACCTTCCTACATCCTCGAAAGCTTTTTGACAGCTAGCTGTCCACAAAACCTTTCTAGGCATTTTCTTACTGGTGAGGTCATTAAGAGGTGCTGCAATGGGGCCATAGTTCTTAATGAACCTCCTGTCATACCCAGTGAGACCTAAGAAGGCTCTGACTTGGGTCTGAGTTGTAGGGGAAGCCCAGTCCATAATGGTCTGAATCTTCCCCTGAAGTGGTGCAATCTGTTCCCCACCTACCAGGTGGCCCAGATAAACCACTTTCCCCTGCCCTATCTGGCACTTTGAGGCCTTGACAGTTAGGGCTGCCTTTTCCAGGGCCTCCAAAGCTTTCCAGAGGTGGACCAGGTGATCATCCCAGGTGGAGCTAAAAACAGCAATATCATCCAAATATACTGCATTGTGTGAGGGCAGGCACAGCCCTTTCAGGTGTAAAGGGCCACTTCTCCCCTACTTCCTAGCACAGATGGCTCATCAGGATATGCCGGCTACACCCCAACTCCCTTTGTGTCACTGTCTAGTGTGATGTGCAACCAGCCCAACTGTCAAACTGACCCAGACAGGGAATCCACAAATAGGCAGTCACAGAAATAGTATAAGCAAGAAAATGCTCACTTTTTAAAAGTGGCATTTTCAAACACAGAATCTTAAAATCAACTTTACTAAAAGATGTATTTTTAAAGTATGAGCTCAGAGACCCCAAACTTCACATGTCCATCCGCTCCCAAAGGGAATCTACACTTTAATCAGATTTAAAGGTAGCCCCCATGTTAACCTATGAGAGGGACAGGCCTTGCAACAGTGAAAAACGAATTTAGCAATATTTCACTGTCAGGACACATAAAACACATTACTATGACCCTCATTACAACTCTGGCGGCAAATCCCGCTTACCGCCGTGCAGAAGACCGCCAACATACCACTGCGGCCGCAGAGTTCCACTACAGGTATTACGATCCACAGCTCGGAATCCGCCACAATACAGACATCCACACAAGTCTGCCACACCAAAGGTCAGTGATAAACTGTCAATAACAAAACCGACACCGTCACGCCAACAAGAATACGCCCACACTATCACGACCCACAAATCAACGCAGCGGAATTTCAACCGCGGTAAACCATTGGCAGTACACACCACTGCGCTCAAAATACACACACACTTACAAAACTCCACCACATTGGACAATTCGAAATACACACACCTGATACACATACGAACACCACACCCATACAACCACAACACTATAAAACACACACACACATTACCCACAAACCCTTACAACCAGAAATGTAAAGCAGGCCAGAGAGATACACTACCTTAAACAACAGCAGCATCCACAGACACACAACACCATCACTTACACAACATCCACGCACCTCAAACAACACCCACCAACACATCCCCTCACACATCACAACAGACACCACCTCACACATCACCCACACCACATCATGGCACCTCAACGACACCCCAGGTTCTCTGAGGAGGAGCTCAGGGTCATGGTGGAGGAAATCGTCCGGGTAGAGCCACAGCTATTCGGATCACAGGTACAGAAGACATCCATTGCAAGGAAGATGGAGATATGGTGGAGAATTGTCGACAGGGTCAACGCAGTGAGACAGCATCCAAGAACACAGGATGACATCCGGAAGAGGTGGGAAGACCTACGGGGAAGGTGCGTTCCGTGGTCTTCAGACACCAGATTGCAGTACAGAGGACTGGCGGTGGACCCCCACCTCCACCCCCACAACTAACAACATGGGAGGAGCAAGTCTTGGCAATTCTGCATCCTGAAGGCTTCGCAGGAGTAGCAGGAGGACTGGACTCTGGTAAGGCAAATCTTTACTACTTTATCCCCCACCCTACCTGCATGCCATCACATACCCCACCCTTACCCTCACACCCATCACCCCAACAACCCACAGATACCCCACCAACACAACCCACACATCCCAAAAACAAGCCCTGCATGTAACACCAATGCATGGACACCCATCACCAAAGCATGTCCAGTACAGATACCTACACAGACCCCCAACCAACTATCACACAAGAACCAAGCCAAGAATGCAAGCACTGCAGTAGAGGGTCACTCACCCATTGCACACGATGGCACACACAGATGCAATAAAAATGCTTTTACACCCCTACAGGACCCCTAGCCAACATCACCGGACAGGAGTTGCCAGACATATCCAGTCCCCCCTCAGACGAGGCTCACAGTGATTACAGCAGCTCTGCACAACTGGATCTAGATGACCAGCCTGGCCTATCAGGTACCTCGGGACAGTCGGTTCCCCTGACACAGTCACAAGTCACCGCAGAGCCTCCCCCTCAGGAAACACCAGCACAGCACCCACCCAGCGGGCCCATCCCTCTGTCCCCAGGACTCGTCAATCAGCGGTGTGTCCACCGCTACAGGGAACCCAGGCAACCCCACTAACACAGGACGATAAGGGACCTGGGGGCAGTGGGCACACGGTTCAAGGGACAGAGGCACAGGACAACAGGGAAGCTGGGAGGACTGTTGTGCGACAGGGGGAGGACAGGCCCAGGGAACCCACTCTCCACGAGGCCCTCTCCAACATCACTGGAGCTTACTATCATTCCCAGGAGACAATGGCAACGGTACTGGCCAAGTTTCAGGAGACCCAGCGGCTGCAGGAGGAACACTACCTTGGGATCAGGGAGGACTTGAAGTCCGTTAACAACACTCTGGTCACCATTGCACGGGTGCTACAAGACCTTGTCAACACCAGGAGGGACACAGTGGCACAACAAGGGGCCCCTGACAGTAGCCTGGACGATGAACAGCCCTCCACCTCCGCCAGCGCTAGTGGACAGGAGGCACCGCCACAGGAACACGACATCAGCACCCCACCCCCTGCAGATGGAGAACCACCCGCAAACGGTCCCTGAGATCCAGGAACAAGACAGAGAACATTACCAAGACCCCTGCCAGGAAATGAGACCCCCCTGAATGTCACCCTTCTGTCCCACTTTGTCACCCTGTCCATCCTTCAACTGCCATTGCTCCAATTCCTATGCCCCTTTGGACAATGCACCTGTGAAACAAATAGACTGGACTCTGCAATGGACATTCCTCCACCATCCCCCCAGCCCATTTTACAACCCCCTCCCCTTATTAGCACAGAAATAAACACACTTCAATCACAAAACAATCTGGAGTCAGTCTGTGCTTTCACAAATGTGTAATTGCAATAACCATGGAATATAGCAATGTCAATTTACTTGTGCATATACCAATGTAACACAGCTGTAGGCCAGGAAGAAGCATAGCAGAGGGCCCAAAGTGGGAGCCACATCTGTGAAATGGAAAGGCAAAGTGACAAGTCAGTGTCCATACACTGAGTGAAAATGACAGACTTATGCTAGCTCAAACAATAGTATGAGATGTGGGAGGCAGTGACATCTTCTTATCTGTGTCTCACTGGAAGTAGTGCATGATGATGTTGTTTCTGTTGTCGATATCCTCTTCTTCTGCCTCCTCTTCTTCACTGTCCACAGGCTCCACAGCTGCCACAAGACCACCATCTGGCCCATCCTCCTGCAGAAAAGGCACCTGCCGTCGCAAAGCTAGGTTGTGCAGCATACAGCAGGCCACGATGATCTGGCACACCTTCTTTGGTGAGTAGTATAGAGACCCACCTGTCATATGGAGGCACCGGAATCTGGCATTCAGGAGGCCGAAGGTGTGTTCGATCACCCTCCTAGTTTGCCCATGTGCCTCATTGTAGCATTCCTCTGCCCTTATCCTGGGATTCCTCACTGGGGTCAGTAGCCATGACAGGTAGGGGTAACCAGAGTCACCTGCAAATATCGAGGGACAACTGTTAGACACACACTAAACCATAGGGACAAACCCAGACACCTAGTCACACTGTATTGGGTCCTTGGCCTCACCTATTAGCCACAAACGGTGCCTCTGGAGTTGCCCCATCACATAAAGGATGCTGCTATTCCTCAAAATGTAAGCGTCATGCACTGAGCCAGGAAACTTGGCATTCACATGGGAGATGTACTGGTCTGCCAAACACACCATCTGCACATTCATCGAATGGTAGCTCTTCCAGTTTCTGTACATCTGTTCACTCCTGCGTGGGGGTACTAATGCCACATGTGTCCCATCAATGGCACCAACGATGTTTGGGATATGTCCCAGGGCATAGAAGTCACCTTTCACCGTGGGCAAATCCTCCACCTGAGGGAACACGATGTAGCTGCGCATGTGTTTCAGCAGGGCAGACAACACTCTGGACAACAAGGCCACTGTTGTTTGAAAGGAACTACTTGCCAGGAAATTGAGTACTGACAGGACCTGCACTAGAGGGGGTATCCCTGTGGGATGGCGGATTGCTGACATCAGGTCTGGCTCCAACTGGGCACAAAGTTCCTGGATTGTTGCATGATCAAGTCTGTACGTGACTCTTCCATTGTCGACAGGTCCACCAGGGGTCTGTACACAGGAGGATGCCGCCATCTCATCACCTGCCCCAGCAGACGTGCCCTATGGAGGAGAACAGCGACCAGAGAGTCAGCCAACACTGAAGTATCACAAAATGTAATTTGCTGAAAATTTATTAATCCGCAATGTGCCTGTAACTGTGTGTATTCCAGGCCTAGATAGGTGTGACGCAGTTATTAATAATGCCATGTGGCCCCCTGCAATGGCTGCTGCCTGACCTGTAAGGTGGGACAAGGGGATATGAGGTAAGTGCGCTGACGAGGTAAACCGTCGCGGTGGGTGGTCGAAGACCTCAGCGCAATTCAGCATTGGTTAACATTGGGCCCTATGGGTCCGAGGAGCCAATGACGATGTACGCCGGCGGTGATGGTACACACCACCGCGGACGTGACCACCATTTTCTGTCTGACCTTTAACAGGAGAGGACCTACACTGCAAGTGCTGCTGTGACCTCTGTCTGGAAGCGACGATGGCTACAGTGTCTGGGGAAAGGGCCCCTGACTTCACTTCGGAGGAGTTGGAGAAACTAGTGGATGGGGTCCTCCTAAAGTACACGCAACTGTACGGTCCTCCAGACAAACAGGTGAGTACACTGTGAGCATGCTGAATGGGCAATGCCTGCTTTGAGTGGTGTGGCTGGAAGTAACATGGTGGGTGGCTGAGGCCTACATGTGTTGATGCTGAGTGTATCTGCGTCATGGCATGGGTGGGAACTGTGGGCAATGAGTATGACAGTCCAGTCGGGTGAGTAATGTCCTTTTCCCCTGTATCATTCCTCTAGGTCAGCGCCCACCAGAAGAAGGCTATTTGGCGTGCCATCGCCAAGGATATCTGGACCCTGGGGGTCTACCACAGACGGAGCACCCACTGCTGTAAAAGATGGGAGGACCTGCACCGCTGGAGCAAGAAGACGGCGGAGGCCCAGCTGGGGATGGCCTTCCAACGTGGAAGGGGTGCCTATCGCACCATGGCCCCCCTGATGTTCAGGATCCTGGCGGTGGCCTATCGGGAGTTGGATGGGCGCTTGAGGGCATCACAGCAGCCACAAGGGGGTGAGTACACTCTCCTTCAGCTGACTCTGCGCGCATTACGAGATGTCTGCGGGGGAGGTGGGCAGTGGGTTCCCCTAGACCAGGGCGATCTTGGCAGGCATGGTCCCTTGTGAGGCAGGTTATGTGGCACCCCAACCCCACTAGTGTTAAGAGCCATCTATACCTAGTCAGGCTCCTGTGACTTCCAGGTGTGCAGCAATTGGGCTTAGGCCTCGTACCCCATGGCCATGTGAAAAATCTAGGAACTATAAGTGCATGGCGTAGTGCAGAGGGCTGCTCACTGTCTGTTGTGTCCGCCAACGGTAGTGGTGTTGCATGCACTGAACATGTCTTTCTTCTGTCTCCCCCCCCTTTTTGTGGTCTCCCTGTTCTTCTGTGCAATAGCATCATCAGGCAGGGGAGCATTGGCACCGGAGCAGGAGGGAGCTGCATCCCACTTGGCCCTGGAGGGTGAAGCTACGGAGTCTGAAGCCACCAGTGGGACGGAGGGTGAGGGGAGCTCCACAACGGAGATAGGAGCAGAGACCAGCGACTCCTCCTCTGATGGGAGCTCCCTTGTGGTGGTGGGCCCCTCTGTGCCCACCGCATCAACAGGTACAGCCGCCACCCCCACTACCAGCACCAACCTACCAGCAACCCCTCAGCGTCTGTCCCGTGCCTGCTCACCCAGTCGGGTGAGCATCTCCTCCGCCCCAGGCACCTCAGGCCCTGCCCCAGTCATCCCTACTGCCCTCAGTGAGGAGGCTTTTGACCTCACTGTTGGGCAGTCTACCATTCTGAATGCCATCCAGGGTGTTGAGAGGCATTTGCAACAAACACATGCATACCTGGAGGGCATTCATTCTGGCCAGGCAGCCCAACAGAGAGCATTTCAGGCTCTGGCCTCAGCACTGATGGCAGCCATTGTCCCTGTGTACAGCCTCCCCCTCCAACCTCCTCCACCCAGACCCAATCCCCAGTACCTCTGCCTATACCAAGCACACCATCAGACCAGCATGCACACACATCAACACACAAGAGTGGCTCAGGCAAACATAAGCACCACACATCCCACAGGCACTCACAGAAGCACCATACCCATGCACACATACCAACATCAACTTCCTCCACTGTGTCCCCCTCCTCCACGTCTCCCTCCTCCTCCACTCACACCTGCATGCACTACATCCTCAGCCACTACCTCCATCACCAGCATGCCCATCACCACACACCGCTCACGCGCAATCACCACCCCCACTACCATTCACACATCCACATCCACAGTGTCCTCTACCAGTATGTCTGCGAGCCCTCCTCCCAAAGTACACAAACGCAGGCACGCACCCACCCAACAGCCATCCACCTCACAACAGTCTCCAGCCCATGCACCTTCACCCAAATTCAGCAGACGTACACCTCCTACAACCACTACCTCTTCCTCCACTCCCAAACCCCCTCCATCTACCCGTCCCAGTGTGTCTAAAAAACTTTTCCTGGCAAACCTTGACCTCTTCCCTTCACCTCCCCCCGTCCTTCCCCTAGGGCCAGGCTTTCCAGGTCCCAGCCCAGCACCTCAGCCACCACATCCCCAGGCACAGTGCTGCCAGCAACTGTGGGGTCATGGAGTGCGCCACCCATCAGGGCTGCCAGTGTGCCACGTAGCAAGGGCAAGGACATTCCGCCGCATGCCAAGCTGAAAAAGGTGCCCACATCCCGGAGGGAGAAGCCGAAACTACCAGCCACCAAGGGCTCAGCGAAAACGAAGGGGATAGTGGCAAGACGACTGCGCCACCATCAAAGGTGGGGAAGGGCCAAAAACAGAAGAGCAGGTCAGGAGAGGGCATGGTGGCACTGAATGAGGGACCAGTGTCACACCTTCTGTCCACGTCCACCCTAAACTATACGGCAGCGCACACCGCGAGCTGCACCGCCACCTGCACCGCCTCCGGCATGTCTACAGCGGCTGCGACAGTCCCCAGCCTCTTCCCTGGTGGGCAGCCGTCCGAGGCTGAAGGAGACATCCTGCCTTCTCCCTCAGCAGGTGCTGACCCGTGCACTGCCACCAGCCCCCCTGCCACAGACCCCGCTGCCAGCATGCCACAATAGACACCACCGCAAGCACCACTGCCACAAACACCGCCGCAAGCACCACCAGCGGCCCAGCGACGTCCTCGGGCAGTGGCACCACCGCTGACATGCCTACCATCTCCAGTGGTCAGTCCTCCGAGGCTAGAGGAGAGTTCCAAGACCCTGGGCAGCTTCGATGACGCAAAACTACCTCAGTCCTTGGCAGGATGAAGCACTCTGGGCACCATGCCCCCTCCAGAACCAGTGGAGTATCCCATCCACTACCTCAGTCCTTAGCAGGATGAAACACTCTAGGCACCAGGCTCCCTCCAGAACCAGTGGAGACTGTTATCCACTTGAGAGACTATGGTTTGCACTCCCCAGGCTAAAGCAGTGGGCAACCCACCCACTGGAGTGACTTGAGAGACTGTGGCTTTGCACTCCCCAGGATAAAGCAGTGGGCAAACCACCCACTGGAGAGACTTGAGAGACTGTGGCTTTGCACTCCCCAGGATACAGCAATGGGCATGGAGCCCCCTCATGCAGCAGTGGCGTTGTGCATTCATCTGGCTGAGGAGCCCCCACTCCCCCTCTCCCTGAGGTACCTGTTTCATTTTGATCTGATACCCCTGCAGTGCTCTCTCCATTTCCAGTCAGGTATCTAGTGTGGGCTTCACCCATGCATTTTGGGCCCAGTGGTCTATGGACAATGATTGGTGCACTATCCAGACTTGTGTAGTTGGGTTACATAATTGTATTTACTGGATTTTGAACTTTGATAATGAGCTTTCACATGATTACATTCGTTCAAATCATTTCCTTTTGTCCTTGCGTTCTTCCAGGGGGCGGGGGGTGTATATGTAATGTTGCTGCATATATTTGTGTGTATGGTGTTGTGGGTGAGGGTGGGGTGGGGGTGTTGAGTGTTGCGTGTGTGTGTCACTCTCTTTTCCCTCCTCCCTCACCTGTGTTGTAGTTGCAGTACTCACCGTGGTCATCATCACTGTCTTTGGTGCTGCTGATAGAAGAGAAGGAAGACCAGCATCAGCAGTATCTGCATGGCATCCTGGTTCCTCGTGGGGTGTGGAGAGGTGAGTGTTTTCCCTTCTGTGTACTGTTTCCGCCGTGTTTTTGTTCGCGTTGGTTCCGCCCTGGAAAAGGTGGCAGATAGGCCTGTTGTGATACGGTGGGCGGTACTTTGTCTTACGCCTGTCTGTTGGCGGTTACGGCCCCGGTGTTTGTTTCTACAGCTGTGGCGGTCGGAGTGTTAAAGTGGCTGTCTATGTTGGCGGTTTCCGCCATGGTCATGATTAAAAAAAAATAATCCGCCGGATTGTTTGCGGTATTACCGCCGCTTCAACACCGACCGCCAGGGTTGTAATGAGGGCCTATATGTCCTACCTTAACCATATACTACACACTGTCCTTGGGGCTACCTAGGGCCTACCTTAGGGGATCGGTATAGACCAATAGACGCGAAACATGTCGACCAGATCATAGAAGTGCCTTATAATTTTTAGGACACTCTAATTTTTTTTTTTTTTTTTTTTAAAGCTGTGTGAGCATAATCCTCAACTCTACTTTCAAAATTGTTTTTAACCTTGGTCTTCATCCTTACTATATTTGACCGATTAAATGATGAAGTTTATGGATGACTAACCAATTTTAAATCCCTCTTTTCTTTTCGATGGTGACTTTTAGCACCTTTGTTGTGGACTTTTGAATTTTTCAGTCACTATCTCAGAACTCGGCAGAGAGCCCCCATTACGGGGTGCCCACTAGGCATTGCAGTGCCGGCCTAGTGAGGAGCGATTCCCGATGATGATGCCAGTCATCCTTAGTGATGCATGAGGGCTCGCGCTCCTGAGAGTACAGGTGCTTCCCTGCTTCCTTCTTCTTTTTCTTTGTGGAACAGTGTACCTATACATAGTTACTACCTTAGGGGTGTCTGACATGTAAGAAAAGGGAAGGTTTAGGCTTGGCAAGTGGATTCACTTGCCAAGTCAAATTTACAGTTAAAACTGCACACACAGACACTGCAATGGTGAGATATGATTGCAGAGCTACTTATGTGGGTGGCACAACCAGTGCTGCAGGCCCACAAGTAGTATTTGATTTACAGGCCCTGGCACTTCTAGTGCACTTTACTTGGGACTTACTAGTAATTCAAATATGCCAATCATGGATACACCAATCAACAATACAATTTACACAGAGAGCATTTGCACTTTAGCACTGGGTACCAGTGGTAAAGTGCTCAGATTTCAAAAGCCAACATCAACAGGTCAGAAAAAACCCTCCCCAGCCTGTAACACCTATTTCCAAAGGTAGAGGGCGTAACACCCTGCTCTCCGAGGAAATGCTTTGTTCTGCCATCCTGGGACTGGGCTGGCAGAACCCAGAAGGGCAGAACCCTGTCTGTGAGGTGGCAGCAACTGTAGCTGCAGTGCAAGCCTCAGAGAGCTGGCTTGGCAGTACCGGGAGCCCATGGTGGAGCCCCAAGGATGCATGGAATTGGCTCCCCAGTACCAGATTTGGAATGGGGGGATAATTCCATGATCTTAGACCTGTTACATGGCCATATTCGGAGTTACCATTGTGAAGCTACGTATAGGTATTGACCTATATGTAGTGGACGTGTGTAATGGCGTCCCACACTCACAAAGTCCGGGGAAATGGCTGTGAACTATGTGGGGGAACCTTTGCTAGTGCAAGGGTGCCCTCACTCTTAGTAACTTTGCACCTAATCTTCAGCAAGTGAAGGTTAGACATATAGGTGACTTATAAGTTACTTAAGTGCAGTGAAAATGGCTGTGAAATAGTGTGTGCACTATTTCACACAGGCTAAAGTGGCAGTCCTGTGTAAGGGTTTGTCTGAGCTCCCTATGGGTGGCAAAAGAAATGCTGCAGCCCATATGGATCTCCTGGAATCCAATGCCCTGGGTACCTAGGTACCAAATACTAGGGACTTATAAGGGGGGGTCCTGTATGCCAATTGAAATTGGTAAATGAAGTCACTGGCCTACAGTGACAAATTTAAAAGCTGAGAGAGCATAAGAACTGGGGATCTGGTTAACAGAGCCTCAGTGACACAGTTAGGCACCACACAGGCATACACATTAGGCCACAGACTATGAGCATTGGGGTCCTGACCAGCAGGATCCCAGTGAGACAGGCAAAACATACTGACAATACATGTGAAAAATTGGGTTAACATGCCAAGGAAGATGGTACTTTCCTACAAGTACTTACTGATTGCAATGTAGGGGGGGGGGGTTACTGCATGGTCTGCTGCTTGTTTTTATGTAATTTAGATATGATGACTTGGAATGTCAAGGATATGAAAAACCCAGGCAAAAGACAGACTTCGCTCTCATCCAGCTAGATTAAAGTGGTAAATTGTGTTTTAACAAGAGACTCATCTTTCCAACAAACAAAAAACAAAACTAATTGTAAAAAAGTAGGGGCAATACTCTGTCATAAAAGTTTAGGATTAGATGCTATCTCACATGAAACTGATTTGGATGGTGGATGGGTATTTATTGATCTTAAGTTTGAAGATACCCTTCTGTTTCTTGAATGCATGTGGATCCGATAGTTCTGACTCCCCTTTTTGAAACTTTAATTTGTATAAGATGATTTTGCATTCCATTCCAAAGATAGAATTAGTGTGGGTGGGTACTGTAATCAAGTGTTCAACCAGTTCCAGACAGAACTTTAAGTGGAGATGTGTCTCCAATTACATGCAGAAATATTTAAGAGAGTTTTTCAAGGAGGGTGGTCAATTGATTCCAGGAGAATCTTTAATCTCAAAACCAGAGAACATATCCTAACACATAATACACAACCCTGAATCAAATATATTATTGTTAGTAAAAGGCTTAGAGAAATTTAACTAATGCAGAGACAAATTCAGTTCTAAATTTCGGATAATGTCCTAGTCTTATTAGATCTACATAATTAACTGACAAAGGTGGTCATTCTGACCTCGGCGGTAAAAGGCGCCTACCGCCGGTCAGAAATCCTCCATAATCCCGCCGCGGTCGCGAAAACCCGCCACGGTCATTCTGACCCTCAGAAGGCAAACCTCTGAAAATCCGACAGCCACAACAGACCGCCAGACCAGCGGTCGGCGGAAAAGTGGAGGTGACAAAACCTCCACCGTCACGCCAACAGAAATACGCCCATGCCATTACGACCCACGAATCCACGCGGCGGTCTTTCAAACGCGGTATTCCATTGGCGGGACACACCGCCGCGTTCAGAATACACACAAACGAACAAAACTCAGCCACATTGGCCGATTTGAATTCCACACACCTGATACACATACACACACCACTCCCACACACACAATACAATATAAAACACACACCCACATCACCCACAAACCCCTACGACCAAAAATTCTGAAAGAAGGCCAGAGCGAGACACCACCATCCACAAACTAGCAGCCACAGCCACTCAACACCATCACCCACACACTATCCACACACAAAACAACACACACCACCACACTCAACACACTTAACTACACATACTCCACCCCACACATCATACACACCACCCCATGGCACCCCAAAGACACCCCCGCTTCTCAGACGAAGAACTCAGGGTCATGGTGGAGGAAATCGTTCGGGTAGAGCCCCAGCTGTTCGGCACACAGATCCAATACACCAGCATTGCCCGGAGGACGGAGCTATGGCAGAGGATTGTCGACAGGGTCAACGCTGTGGGACAGCACCCCAGAAATCGGGAAGACATCAGGAAGCGATGGAACGACCTACGGGGGAAGGTGCGTTCCATGGTATCCAGGCACAACATCGCCGTGCAGAAGACTGGCGGAGGACCCCCACCTCAACCCCCACAATTTACAACATGGGAGGAGGAAGTCTTGAACATCCTGCATCCTGACGGCCTCGCAGGAGTCGGCGGAGGAATGGATACTGGTAAGTTGAAGCTTCACTACTGCCTCCCCCCCACCTGCATGCCAAATCATACCCCAACCCTCACCCCCATCCTCGAACCCCACCCTCACCCCCACCCCCATCCTCACCCCCACCCTCACCCCCACCACCATCCTCACCCCCACCACCATCCTCAGCCCCACCCCCAGCACACCTATTCCCTGCCAATGTCTCACCATCACAACCCACACATCCAAAAACCTAGGCCTGCATGCGTCCACTAAGCATGGACACCCATCACCAAAGCATGCCCAATGCATATACACATCCCCCCCACAAGCCACCCTCACCAAATCCCCCACACACGAATGCCAGCACTTGGGGACACGGGAACCCACAGATACACCCATATGCCATACATTGAAACTATAACCATACCTCTATACCCCTGCAGGACCCGACCGTCAACACACCGCCGCGGAGGGCCCAGAATTCTCCACACCCCCCACCCAAGAGGCCGTCAGCGATGACAGCAGCTCTGTTGACCTGGACACCGATGACCAGCCCGGACCATCGGGGACCTCTGGACAGTCGGTTCCCCTCACACAGGCCCAGGCCACTACAGACCCAAACCCCTCTGGGAACACCGGCACAGCTCCCACCCAGCGGGCCCATGCCTCTGTCTCCATGGCGCGTCAATCTGCGGTGTGTCTACCACTACAGGGCACCCAGGATAACCCACCACCCCAACAACAACAGGGACCTGGGGGCAGTGGTAGTGGGCACACCGGCCAGGGGGCAGAGGCCCAGGGAAACAGGGCAACTCGGAGGGCAGCTGTGCGACAGGGGGGGGACGGGCCCAGGGAACCCACTCTCCACGAGGCCCTCACCACCATCATGGGAGCATACAACCGCTCCCAGGAGACGATGGCGACGGTACTGGCCCGGTTCCAGGAGATCCAGGTACTGCAGGAGGAACACTATCGGGGGTACAGGGAGGACATCAGAGCCCTCACCTCCACCCTGGTTACCATGGTAGGGCTGCTGCAGGACCTCATCAACACCAGGACGGACACTCAACAACACCAAAGGGCCCCTGCCACTAGCCTGGACCAAGAACAGCCAACCACCTCCGCCGGCGCTAGTGGACAGGAGGCCCCCGCACAGCAGCAGCCCACCAGACCCCCACCTCCTGCAGGAGAAGAACCACCCAGCAAGAGGGCCCTGAGATCTCGCAAGAAGACAGAGTAGGATGTCAAGACCCCCGCCAGCAAAGGATACCACCTGATGTCATCCCACTGTCCCACATTGTCACCCTGTCCATCCTTGAACTGCCCATGCTCCATCTCTCCACAGGCCTCTGGACAATGCACCTGTGTGACTGTTACTCTGGACTCTGCCATGGACATTCCTTCACCATAGCCCCCACCCACTTGAAACCACCCATCCCATTTTGAGCACTTAAATAAACACCTATTTAGCACAAAACTATCTGGAGTCTGGCTGTGATTTCAAAATTTTGTAATTGACATGACAGTGCAAATATGTCCTTGTACATAGTGAAGTCAACAAACAGCTGCCACAAAGCTGTAGTCCATGGGGAAACGAAGCACAGGACTCGTAGTGGGGACCCCAGATCTGAAATAGGGAGGGAAAAGCCACAACTCAGTCATCATACACTGGGGCAAATAGACAGGCAGCAGAGATGCAGGAGAGTAGTTCACATTTACTAAATAATCTTTGAATTGTTACCTGTGTCCTATTGGAAGTACTGTTCAATGATTCTGTCCCTGTTGTCTGTTTCAGCCCCGTCGTCTTCCTCCTCGTCACTCTCCTCAGGTTCCACCGCTGCCACAACACCACCGTCTCGACCATCCTCCTGCAGGAAAGGCACCTGGCGGCGCAAAGCCAGGTTGTGAAGCATGCAGCAGGCCACGATGATGTGACACACCTTCTTAGGTGAGTACATTAGGGATCCACCTGTCATATGCAGGCACCGAAACCTGGCCTTTAGGAGGCCAAAGGTGCGTTCGATCACCCTCCTAGTACGCCCATGGGCCTCATTGTACCGTTCCTCTGCCCTGGTCCGGGGATTCCTTACTGGGGTCAGTAGCCACGACAGGTTGGGGTACCCAGAGTCCCCCAATAGCCATACACGGTGTCTCTCTAGCTGTTCCATCACGTAAGGGATGCTGCTATTCCTCAGGATGTAGGCGTCATGCACTGACCCTGGGAATTTGGCATTTACATGCGAGATGTACTGGTCAGCCAAACACACCACCTGGATGTTCATTGAATGGTAACTTTTTCTGTTCCTGTACACCTGCTCCCTGTCTCTTGGGGGAACCAAAGCCACATGGGTCCCATCAATGGCACCAATGACGTTGGGAATATGTCCAAGGGCATAGAAATCACCTTTCACTGCAGCCAATTCGCCCACCTCAGGGAAAATGATGTAGCTCCTCACGTATTTCATCAGGGCAGACAACACTCTGGATAACACCTTCGAAAACATGGGCTGAGACATCCCAGAAGCAATTCCCACTGTTGTCTGAAATGACCCACTTGCCAAGAAATGGAGTACTGACAGGACCTACACCAGAGGGGGAATCCCTGTGGGTTGGCGGATGGGGGACATCAGGTCGGGCTCCAGCTGGGCACACAGTTCATGTATAGTGGCACGGTTAAGACGGTAGGTCAGGATAATGTGGCGTTCTTCCACAGGTACAGCCGCCACCCAGCGCACCATCTCCGCCCTCCCAGCAGCCCCTCAGCGTTCGCCCCGTGCCCGCTCTGCCAGGAAGCCGGGCATCTCCTTCGCCCCAGGCACCTCAGGCCCTGCCCCTGTTACCCCCGCTGCCCTCAGTGAGGAGGTCATTGACCTCCTCCGAACGCTCATTGTTGGGCAGACTACCCTTTTGAATGCCATCCAGGGGGTGGAGAGGGAGGTTCATCGCAGCAATGCGTACCTGGAGGGCATTCATTCGGGTCAGGCTGCCCATCAGCGATCGTTCCAGGCTCTGGCCTCAGCACTGACGGCAGCCATTGTCCCTGTCTCCTGCCTCCCTCTACTAACTCCCTCCTCCCAGTCTCCTGTTCCTCTGCCTGTCCCACCCACACCATCAGACCAGCCTGCACACACCTCAACACCCAAGAGAAGCTCATCCAAACATAAGCACCACAGATCACGCAGACATTCACACACGCAACATTCCGATGCAGACATGCCAACAGTCACTACCACCTCTGTGACCCCCACCTCCTCGTCTCCCTCCTCCCTCCCTGTGACGTCTACACTCACACCTCCATTCACCTCACCATCAGCCAGTGTTTCCATCACCAGCACACCCTCCACTCCAGTCCGCACAGGTGCAGTCACCACCCCCACTGCCATTTACACGTCCCCTGTGTCCTCTCCCACTGTGTCTGTCACCCCCTCTTCCACACCACACAAACGCAGCCACCCACCCACCCAACAGCCATCCACCTCACGACAGCCTATCCCTCCTGCACTTGCACCCAAAGACAGCAAACGTGACTCACCTACAACCACATCCTCTCCCTCCACTCCCATTCCCACTGTACCTACCACTCTCCATTGTCCCAAGAAACTCTTCCTCGCCACTGCTAACTTCTTTCCTGACCCGGAGCCCCCCCCTCCTTCTCGTCGGGGTAAGAAGAGCACCTCAGCCACCACCAGCCCTGCAGCCCCCTTGACAAGGGTGCAGGGGTATTGGAGCCCACCAGCCCGCATGTCTGGATCTTCGCCCAGCAGCAAGGGGACAGCCAGCCCACCCCCTGGGAAGAGGAGCAGAAGGCGGAAGGGGCGCCGCAGGAGCCCGCCTTCTACATCCCTCCCGGACACCACCCAGTCACAGTCACCAGCCACAGCTCCAAAGGGAGGAAAGGGCCACAGACTCCCGACTAAGGAGGGCAAGGGCAGCAAGTCGGAGAGGTCAGGCTGCAGGCCTGCTGCCCAGGAGGAGCCCACCACCCCCATAGCCGCTGCCCAGGGAGGACCCAGCCCAGCTGGCCAGGAGGGCCCCACCACCCACAGCCCAGTTGGGCATTGAAGGAGCACCATCCCCGCTGCCCAGGAGGGCACCACCAGGCAATGAGCAGTTGGCCATAGACCGGCCGCCGTCTCAAGCACCGCTGAACTGGGCCCCGCCGTCTCAAGCACCGCTGAACTGGGCCCCGCCGTCTCAAGCACCGCTGAAGTGGGCCCCGCCGTCTCCAGCACCGCTGAACTGGGCCCCGCCGTCTCAAGCACCGCTGAACTGGGCCCCGCCGTCTCAAGCACCGCTGAACTGGGCCCCGCCGTCTCAAGCACCGCTGAACTGGGCCCCGCCGTCTCCAGCACCGCTCCGCTGGGGACCGCCGTCTCAAGAACCGCTGAACTGGGCCCGCCGTCACAAGCACCGCTGAACTGGGCCCCGCCGTCTCAAGCACCGCTGAACTGGGCCCCGCCGTCTCCAGGACCGCTGAACTGGGCCCCGCCGTCTCAAGCACCGCTGAACTGGGCCCCGCCGTCTCAAGCACCGCTGAACTGGGCCCCGCCGTCTCCAGCACCGCTCCGCTGGGGACCGCCGTCTCAAGAACCGCTGAACTGGGCCCCGCCGTCTCAAGCACCGCTGTACTGGGCCCCGCCGTCTCAAGCACCGCTGAACTGGGCCCCGCCGTCTCAAGCACCGCTGAACTGGGCCCCGCCGTCTCCAGCACCGCTCCGCTGGGGACCGCCGTCTCAAGAACCGCTGAACTGGGCCCCGCCGTCTCAAGCACCGCTGAACTGGGCCCCGCCGTCTCAAGCACCGCTGAACTGGGCCCCGCCGTCTCCAGCACCGCTCCGCTGGGGACCGCCGTCTCAAGAACCGCTGAACTGGGCCCCGCCGTCTCAAGCACCGCTGAACTGGGCCCCGCCGTCTCCAGCACCGCTGAACTGGGCCCCGCCGTCTCCAGCACCGCTGAACTGGGCCCCGCCGTCTCAAGCACCGCTGAACTGGTCCCCGCCGTCTCCAGCACCGCTGAACTGGGCCCCGCCGTCTCCAGCACCGCTGAACTGGGCCCCGCCGTCTCAAGCACCGCTGAACTTGGCCCCGCCGTCTCAAGAACCGCTGAACTGGGCCCCGCCGTCTCAAGCACCGCTGAACTGGGCCCTTCAAGGCAAGACCCGCTGAACTGGGCCCTTCAAGGCAAGAACCGCTGGCCCTTTGGCAGATGTGGCAGGGCAGGATCTGTCTCGGGCAGGGCTGCAGGTTGTCCTCTGGCCAACATGCCTCCTCCAGTGGCAGTGGAGTCTGTTATGGACTGTTTGGACTGTGGCTTTGCTCTCCCCAGGATGGCCCAGTGGGCAGGCCACCCACTGTATGGACTGTATGGACTGTTGCTTTGCACTCCCCAGGATGGCCCAGTGGGCAGGCCACCCACTGTATGGACTGTATGGACTGTGGCTTTGCACTCCCCAGGATGGCCCAGTGGGCAGGCCACCCACTGTATAGACTGTATGGACTGTGGCTTTGCACTCCCCAGGATGGCCCAGTGGGCAGGCCACCCACTGTATGGACTGTATGGACTGTGGCTTTGCACTCCCCAGGATGGCCCAGTGGGCAGGCCACCCACTGTATGGACTGTATGGACTGTGGCTTTGCACTCCCCAGGATGGCCCAGTGGGCAGGCCACCCACTGTATGGACTGTATGGACTGTGGCTTTGCACTCCCCAGGATGGCCCAGTGGGCAGGCCACCCACTGTATGGACTGTATGGACTGTGGCTTTGCACTCCCCAGGATGGCCCAGTGGGCAGGCCACCCACTGTATGGACTGTATGGACTGTGGCTTTGCTCTCCCCAGGATGGGCCAGTGGTCATGGAGTCCCCTCGTGGATCTGGCGTCGTGTACTCAAGTGGCTGAGGTGCCCCCCCTTCCCTTCCCCCTGAGGTGCCTGTCCTATTTTCTTTCTGATGCCCCTGCAGTGTTCTCTCCGTGGAGTTCTTGTCGTGGGACTGGGCCTTGCCCCTTTGCACAGGACCCCTGTGGTCCACGGACAGTGGTTGGACTACATTTAGTAGCTGTATATATTTTGTACATAGTTTATTTATTTATTGGGATTACTGGTGTCCATATTTCTATATATCTGCCCGTTTATGATCTCTTCTTTTGGTCTTTGCATTATTTCGGAGGGGGGGGGTTTGTGGGTTGTGACAGTGATCTGTGGGAATGCATTGATGTGTGTGTTGTAGTGGGTATGGGTGGGTGGGTGTGTGCCGGTAATCTTTTCCCTCCCCTGTGTCGTAGGTGCAGTACTCACCGATGTCTTCCGCGCCGCCGGGCGTGCTCCTGGTACAGGAGCAGGTATAGGAGTGCGGGGATGACCTGCAACTCGGGTTCTATACTGCCGGAATCTCGCGTGGAGTGCGTAGAGGTGAGCGTTTTCCCGTTCGTAGTCTGTTTCCGCCGTGTTTTTATCGGCGGTGCTCCCGCCCCGGAAAAGGTGGCGGATTGGTGGGTCGTGATAGGGTGGGCGGTACATTGTCTGCCGCCTGGCTGTTGGCGGGGACCGCCGCGCTGTTTGTTTGTTCCGCCGTGGCGGGCGGAGTGTTAATGCGGCGGGCTGTGTTGGCGGTTCCCGCCAGGGTCAGAATTGCATATTTTGGACCGCCGGCCTGTTGGCGGCTTGGCCGCCGCATTATCACTGACCGCCAGGGTCAGAATGAGGGCCAAAGTACACATAAAAATAAATGTTGATAAAATAATTATTTATTAAATAATTAAGTATTTGGATTTGAGGAATGTATGAGCTTTTTCAGATTAACACTACATTAGATTCCTCTCGAGCCTTATTTGGATACTTTCAAGGCAGAAGCAAGGGGTCTTATTGCAGGTTGCATCTCATCTAAAAAGAAGGTGACTGAACCAGATACACTGGCAAAATTGGATAAAATAAGGAGGTTAGAAGACACATTCTATACCTCCAAAAAAAACAAAGAGTGTTTGGAACAGCTTGTTGTGGCAAAGATTCATTTTAACTGAAAATCCAGAGGAAGAGCTTGTGGCTTCCTGTTAAAGGTTAGTGCTAGATTTTACAGGGGGCAAATCATTCAGGAAAACTTTTGACTGCCTATCTAACGATTAAAAAATAAAACAATACACATTAAAAGCATTAAATAATAATAGTAAAAGAAAATTTCAGATAATGATATATTCAATTACTTTGCTGGGTATTATAGAGATCTTTACACTCCTGATCTAGAAGCTACAGAATAACCTGTGAATCAGTATTGTATGTTTTTTCAAATTACAAACCATGCCAAAAACAACATAAATTCTATTGAAAACTATATGGAATTTGGATAAATGTATCCCACACTCAACAAATCATCAAAAGTTAAAGCTCCTGAACCTAATAGTTTTGGTGTCTAATGTTCCCTATACTTTCTAAATCTTACCTCAGCAAATCATTTGCTCTTCATAATTTTTTTATGTCTATAGGGAAAGTGGAAAGTACTTTCACAGAAGCTAAATTGTGTTTTTTCACAGAGAAAGATTGTGATCATACATCGTAAAAACTATAGAGTTGTTTCTTTGATTAACATTGATAGTAAAATATGTGGTAAAGTTCTAGCTTTTTTAGCTTTTAAAACTGCTGGGGCCACATGTAGCAAAGGTTTTTACCCATTCTGTGTCTATAGGAAAAAAATGTTCGTACATATGGCCCCTGGTTTCTTACCCAAATTGATTGGTTCAGAGAAATCAAGGAGTGTGTAATTTCAGATAATCCCAGAAACTTTTTAAATATGATTAATGGCAGCTCATAGATGAATGAACCAGTTTTGGCTAATACGCTCAATGTTGAAAAAATAATTTCTTTGTGTGAAGTGGCAGTTTACAATGAAATTTATTATATAGTATGAATTTGGTCGCAAAAAAATTAAAATGTATTTCCTTATTAAACGCATACCTATTCTATTTTTGTTAACAGTGTCCAGCCCTCCTACTTTTCTCTGAGGAGAGCTACTAGACAAGATTGTTAGTTGTCTCCTTTACTTTTTGTCCTTTCATTAGAACCCTTTCTATAACTCACAGAAAAGTCCAAATTCATTTTAGGATACCCCTTCACCAAACACGAAATTAAAATTACAGCTGGCACAGATGTTGTTTTGCTCTATCTTGCCAAACTAGAAACTTCTTTTCCTCCCTTTTTTCAAGAATTCAAGTAGTTCACAGATGTTTCTGTTATGAATTAAATATTAAAAAATCTGAGGTCTTACCTTTTAGCTTATTTTTCCCCATTTTTTTATTTTGCATTAACAAAGAGAACCGAGCAAAAGAAAGATGTCTTTATTAATAGCTTAGGAGTGCAAAGTCTATTGACCAACAATATTATTTCGGCTTGCACACAAGTAGCTCCAATACTATTATGCATGGCTTCAGCATCACGCTCTGGGACCTGCCCATACCAGCCATCCCACATACGATAGTGGTCACATTCCAGCATGATCAAAGCGTTCAGCAGTTTAGAGGGTCACTAATTCTCTGACTCTACCTCCCCTCTATAACTGGTTATGCTTTTGGGGCAACCCTTTGCTTCATTGATCTCTTAAATATAAATATGCAACACTTGTCCATACTAGCCTGCCACATACTAATTGATGGGCATTCCAAAGCCATCCAGTGCTGTGCCATGTCTCTTTTACAAATGGTCACGCCAAGAAGTAGAAGTATTTTTCCCGATGCACAAATCCTTATAACCCTGTAAATCAGGAAGTGACCTGCTCAACGGGGCACTGCACAGGGGCCCCCGCACTGCTCATGCCAACTGCATGGGCAGTGCAGGAGCCCCCAGGGGTGCCCAGGTGCACCCCTTCCGCCAGCCTTTCCCTGGCGGAGGCTAAGGGATCATTATCCGAGGGGCAGCACCGCTGCCCTGTCGAATAATTAAACTGACCGCCGCCAGGCTGCCTGACGGAGGCAGCCTGGCGGTGAGTGAGGGCCGTCTATGACGGGTCTTCATGGGTACATTATGTGGCGGTGTGGCCCGCCATGCAGGCTGGCGGGTTTTCCTGCCACCGCCGGCATGGCGGGACACACCGCCAAGATCATAATGACCACCTATGAGCGTAAATCTCCAGTCTTCGTCTTCTAGTGGCCCTATACATGCTTCCTAGTCTGTTTTGAGGTAGTGAAATGATTGTGGTGTACTAATTAATATTGAACAGTAAAGTGTGGATATTCATGGTCTTAAGGGCAACCAGGACATAGTGTTACTTACTGCGCTGGACTTCTCACCTCTGGATTTCGGATTGACGAATACACCAAGTCTTCTACAGGTCCTGGATACTCCCAGATAAGGGCGACCCCTTCTACTAGCCACGGTGCCGCTTGACAGGCTACGCCAAAGCAGACCGTACCCTCCAGAAGGAGTCCCAGAGGGAAAAAACCCCAACACTGGGGAAAAAACCTCTAACAGGAACTCCTGAAGGAAAACAAGAAAAAACAGGACTTGACCACAGGAAACAAAAATAGGCAGTATCCAGGGTAAAGGCAGGAAAAAAGGAACAGGTAAAAATATCCCAAGGCAAAGGCAGGAACAAAGAACAGGCAAAAATCTCCCAAGGCAAAGGCAGGAACAAAGAACAGGCAAAAATCTTCCAAGGCAAAAAAGCAGGAACAAAGAACAGGAGCGAACAGCACAACCAGAAGGAAGTGTTTGCAACGCAAGGAGGAACAAGACTGACTGACTTACATACTGAGAAAAGGGAAGTGACATCACAGGAAAGGGAAGTAACATCATCTTGGATTGGGAAAAGCCCATAGACCAGTATAGGAAAAAGGAAGTAGTATAAAAGAAAAACAGAGCATGCTGGGACAAAAACACGAAGAAGACAAGATGGACACAATATGGATAGAGACAGGCAAAAGGACCAACAAAAAACCCACCACCAACAACAAAAGAAGAAAAAAGGCTACAAGTAAGTGTAGCGCGTCCGGAAGTGAAATATATGCTTCCCAGAAAGCATAGTCAAAAAACGCGGGGAACGGCGCTCTGAATATCGGTAGCGCGTTCCACCCGTGAGGACAGAAAGAGACGCGGCGTCAGAGCGCGGCGTTACAGTAGGTCCCCTCCCCGAGGCACCAGGTTTGTCAGGATGATTGTCAAAAAACAGGCAAACCAAACGGGGAGCATGGACGGAGGAAGCATCCTCCCAAGAACAGTCACTGAGGGGGTATCCTTTCCAATGGACCAAAAACTGTAGCTTGCGTCGAAAAATTCTGGAATCACAGATCCCCTGGACTTCATACTCAGGCTGTCCGTTGATAGACAGAGGAGGTGGACGTTGGAACTGACGATGGTAAGGATCAGGAACAAAAGGTTTTAACTGGACACATTGAAAACAGGATGAACCCTCCAGGTATGAGGTAAGCGGAGATGCACAACTACAAGATTCATGATGTGCGAAATTCGAAAGGGTCCATAAAAACGTGGTTTGAACTTATTGGTGGAAAACTGGGATGGTAGAAATCTGGAAGAAAGCCATACCTTGTGGCCCACTTGATACAAAGGTGTGGCTTGCCGATAACGATCCTCCTTTCGCTTCATAGCTTGTTTCGAAGCTAGGAGGGTTGTGTGAAGTAGGCCCTGGATTCGACGGATCTGTCGTGCAAAAGAAGTGACTGCAGGCACAGAAGAGGATGTTCGAGAAACAGTAGTGAAAGTCCTCGGATGAAATCCATAAGTACAATAAAAGGGCGTGGTCTTGGTCGCACTATGTATTGTGTTGTTATAGGAGAACTCTGCAAGAGCAAGATATTCCGACCAATTGCTTTGTGTGGCATTACAGTAACATCTCAGATACTGCTGAAGTTCTTGATTCACTCGTTCAGTTTGCCCATTCGTTTGTGGATGGAAACCCAAGGATAAAGAAATCTCAATGTTAAAGAAGGCATAGAAGGCTCTCCAGAAACATGATACATATTGAGGACCTCTGTCCGAAATGACCTCTTGAGGAAGACCATGGAGGCGAAAAATATCCCGTAGAAAAATGTGACTCATTTCTGGGGCCGTTGGTAGTTTCTTCAAGGCTGAAAAATGGGCCATCTTGGTGAATGAATCTACGGTCACCATGATTACTTGGTTACCAGAGGAGGTAGATAGAGAGCATATGAAATCCGTGGATAGAGTACACCAAGGAGCGGAAGGAACCGGTAAAGGTCTTAATAAACCTGCCACCTTAGTTCGGGGTGTCTTAGTCTGGGCACAGACTGGGCATGCTGACACATAGGTTTCAGTGTCTGTCTTTAGCGAAGGCCACTAAAAAGATCGCAGAAGCAGCTCCTGGGTCTTCCTGTTACCTTGATGACCGGCTATAGGAGAATCATGGCACATTTTCAGGGCTTCTGTCTGCACTTTCTTGGTAGGTAGGAAAAGAGCATGTTGATGATAGAAGTAGTTGTCCTTTTTCTCCAAAAAAGGAGTCACTTTATTAGATTCTGAAGCAGACAGAAACTGGTACTCAGATTGAATGCGTTCTTGAAAAGATTGAGTAGCTCCGATGATCCTGCTAGCCTCAATAAGATGTGGAGAGGAGTTCTGGGCTATGTCAGGATATCTTCGGGATAAGACATCTGCCACTAAATTCCAGGAACCAGGTATGTACGTGATCACGAAATCGTACTGGCTAAAGAAGAAAGCCCATCGAGCCTGACGACTGTTGCGACACTGAAAGCTCCGAAGACATTGGAGATTACGGTGATCAGTCCTAGCTTCAAAAGGCTCTCTGGAACCCATCAGGAAATGCCTCCATTCCTTACAAGCTACTTTGAGAGCGAGTAGTTCACGTTCCAGTACAGAATAATTTTGTTCAGCCTCTGATAGAATATGAGACAGATAAAAGATAGGATGTTCCAATCCATCATTGTTTTGCTTCTGCAGAGGAACTGCTCCAATAGCTCTGTCTGAGGCATCAGTCACGACGATAAATTTCTTGGTATTGTCAGGATGACGCAACACAGGTGCTTGGGTAAAGGCTGTCTTTAATGCTTGAAATGCGCGTTCAGCCTCCTTGGTCCAAATGAAACCCTTCTTCAGGTTCTCTTTCTTAATTGTTTGTGTTATGTAACTTTGTAGGTGGGCAAAGTTATGAATAAACTGACGATAAAAGTTTGATAAACCAACAAAACATTGCGTTTCTTTAATGGACGTTGGAGGAGGCCAATCTAATATGGCACTGACCTTGTCAGGATCCATGGATATTCTGTGTTGATTAATACAAAACCCGAGATACCTTACTTCAGATTTATGGAATTCACACTTCTCAGGTTTACAAAACAATTGGTTCTTCTTGAGTCTTTCCAGGACTTGCAGGACATGATCTACATGGTGCGCAGGATCACGGGAATATATCAAGATATCATCCAAATAAATGACTACATATTGATTGTGTAGATCAGAGAACACTGAATCCATAAATCGTTGAAAAACAGAAGGGGCATTGGTCAGTCCAAAGGGCATAACACGATACTCATAGTGCCCAAAAGGGGTACGGAACGCAGTCTTCCATTCATCTCCTTCCTTGATCCGAAGGAGATGATAGGCACCCCGTAAGTCTAATTTAGTAAATATCTTGGCTCCTTGAATGGCATCCAATATATCTCTAATTAAAGG
Organism: Pleurodeles waltl; assembly: GCF_031143425.1. Taxonomy (NCBI): domain Eukaryota; kingdom Metazoa; phylum Chordata; class Amphibia; order Caudata; family Salamandridae; genus Pleurodeles; species Pleurodeles waltl. Next base: position 711,405,507 of record NC_090448.1, read on the forward strand.
CAGTGGATATCGATCCTTAATCGTTATTCTGTTGAGTTCACGAAAGTCCACACAAGGATGCAGATCCTTAGTCTTCTTTGGGACGAAGAAGAGAGGAGCCCCAGCGGGGGATGTGGGAGGAGCAATCAAACCGTTTTGTAAGTTGTCGTCTAAATATTCCCTTAGCACCTTCTTTTCTTGGTCTGTCAGAGAATACATTCGACCGAAGGGGACAACTTCATCAGGAATCAAAGGAATAGCACAGTCATAACTGCGATGAGGTGGCAAAATAGGATTAGTAGGTTTCTGTCAAATCCTGATATATTCCTGATAACAATCTGGAACCCCCTGGATAATATTGATAGAGTTAGTGTTATCCTTAGTTGACTGACAGGACCTTTTTGGAGTCCAATAAGAAGTAGTGGAATAACAATTCTGTTGACAAAATGAAGACGTTAGGGATATAGTTTGTGTTTCCCAATTGATATAGGGGTTGTGTCAGGCTAACCAGGGAATTCCCAAAATCATGATGTGATTTGGTGAGGCTATGAGATCAAAGGCAACGTGTTCTTGATGCCCCCCAAATGTCAAACAGAGAGTAGGAGTTGAGGCCACCACAGGTCCTGAGGTTAACGGAGAGCCATCCACTGTGTGAACCTGCTCAGCAGTTTCTTTAGGAATGCGGGGAATTCCTTTACTCGTAGCCCAGGTCTCATCCAGATAGAGTCCACTTGGCTCCACAGTCAAGGAGAGCCAGAAGATGTTCTTCTTGATCTTGTGAACTTTGTAACTTGACCGAGAGGATACACAGGGTGGACATGCTTTCTTTGGAGGAACATATGGATGGTACTTCAGCTCCTCCCGTCTCCTTCCTCCTTACAGGGGATGGGAGCTGGCATTTCCCGCAGGCCTAGTGGGACGTACTGGACAACTACGGATCAGGTGGCCAGCCTTACCACAGTATAGGCAAAGTCCCCTTCGTCGTCGTTCCTCCCTTTCTGACTCCGTCAATGGCCCACGAACCAGATCTATCTGCATGGGCTCTTTATGGGGAGGTGGAGAGGATTCAGATGGACTATCTTCCGTTCGCCGACTGCTAGCACGTAAGGTACCAGACTGGTATGGAGCTCTAGTTCTACGTCTTTCCATCTTGCGCTCTCGAAGTCTATACTCGATGTTCATAGATTGATCCATTAATTCTTTTAAAGAACAAGCTGGAGAAGAGTGTACAAGCTCATCTTTAATTTCTTCATGCAGGCCTCGGCGGAAAAGGGTTACGAAGGTGCGTTCTACCCAGGAGGTTTCAGCTGCCAGCTGTTTGAAGCGGGTTATATACTGCAGGACATCCTGATTACCCTGCTGAATGTCACATAAGGCTTCTTCAGCTGCTGCTTCTACCCCAGGTCTCTCAAACATTTGTTTGAAAACAGTCAGGAAAGCTGAATAGTTAGCCAGGACTGGGTCATCTGCAGAAACCAGAGGAGTCGCCCAAGCAAGCGCTGGACCAGACAAGGCGCTGATCAGATAGCCCACCTTAGCCTTATCCGAAGAAAACTGGAGTGGACGAAAAGCAAAGAAAACCGTCAGGGCGTCCAAAAATTCCTTCATCTTTAAAGGATCTCCGGAATATCGAGGAATAGTAGGAGATACGGGTGGTATGTCCATTGATCAGGAAGACAAGACCTGTCGTAGCGCAGTGTTCTCTGCCCGTAACTGTTGTAACTCTTGGGCTTGCTGTTGGACAGTCTGTAACATGGCTTGAGCATCTTCTGCCGCCTCTCCCTGTGGATCTTCCATGGCGCTTTCGCAACGCAGAATCTTTTGGCGTTGCAATCTGTCACGTACTGCGCTGGACTTCTCACCTCTGGATTTCGGATTGGCGAATACACCAAGTCTTCTACAGGTCCTGGATACTCCCAGATAAGGGCGACCCCTTCTACTAGCCATGGTGCCGCTTGACAGGCTACGCCAAAGCAGACCGTACCCTCCAGAAGGAGTCCCAGAGGGAAAAAACCCCAACACTGGGGAAAAAACCTCTAACAGGAACTCCTGAAGGAAAACAAGAAAAAACAGGACTTGACCACAGGAAACAAAAATAGGCAGTATCCAGGGTAAAGGCAGGAAAAAAGGAACAGGTAAAAATATCCCAAGGCAAAGGCAGGAACAAAGAACAGGCAAAAATCTCCCAAGGCAAAGGCAGGAACAAAGAACAGGCAAAAATCTTCCAAGGCAAAAAAGCAGGAACAAAGAACAGGAACACACAGCACAACCAGAAGGAAGTGGTTGCAACGCAAGGAGGAACAAGACTGACTGACTTATATACTGAGAAAAGGGAAGTGACATCATAGGAAAGGGAAGTAACACCATCTTGGATTGGGAAAAGCCCATAGACCAGTATAGGAAAAAGGAAGTAGTATAAAAGAAAAACAGAGCATGCTGGGACAAAAACACGAAGAAGACAAGATGGACACAACATGGATAGAGACAGGCAAAAGGACCAACAAAAAACCCAACAACAAAAGAACAAAAAAGGCTACAAGTAAGTGTAGCGTGTCCGGAAGTGAAATATATGCTCCCAGAAAGCATAGTCAAAAAACGCAGGGAACGGCACTCTGAATATCGGTAGCGCGTTCCACCTGCAAGGACAGAAAGAGACGCCGCGTCAGAGCGCGGCATTACACATAGTCAATTTGACCTCCACTGTGTTGAAATCTGGTATATAATAGGGGCTATGGTCATGTATAATTGCAGTGTATATCTTAAACGTAACTGTCTAAAGGATTGGGAGCTTTTTAGTCCAGATGCTTCCCCTCATCAAGGGACTTTAGAGTAAGATATGATGTGTCTCAAATGTGATATGTCCAACAAGTCCCATTTGTTAAACTCCTGCATGCTATTACCTTTTGGTAGGAAGTGTCCAAACCAGAAGAGGGTTTCACCGTGTAATTAATCGTTCTAGTCAGTCAGCTTGAGGCTGTGATCTATGTATGAATAACAGTGTGATTAGCTGTAGGGGACTCAATCAGCACTTTCACTTCAGTAAGTAATGATGTGGATGTATGTTCTTCTTTGGCCATAATTCCACTCAGTACGCAGGATCGTTAGCTGGACCATATATTCAGTTGATGGTGGTGATTAAATGTGTCACCAGAAATTAAAATTGAGGATCCATCATGGTAAGACCACCATCATAAACTGGTTTACAACATTTAGTGAAAGCCACTCTGGGGTTTAAGGTCCACAAAAATTGTGTTTTAGGCACAAAGGTTTAACCAGGCAGCCAGAAGGGATAGTTTTAGAGGATGTATGACTTATGGGAAAAGTATAACTTTTACTAGGGCACCCATGTCAGATAGTGGTAGAGTCAACCAGTGAACTGTGTCCTGTTCCATACAATGAAGGAGAGGTTGTACATTCTTGGATAATGCTTATTTACTGCCTCTAGTTGCATAATGTCCAAATATTTAAAACTGTGGTGATAACAGGAATCCCTTCTTGTACGCACTAAGGCGGTCATTCCGACCCTGGCGGTCATGGACCGCCAGGGCCGGGGACCGCGGGAGCACCGCTAACAGGCTGGCGGTGCTCCCAAGGGCATTCTGACCGCGGCGGTACAGCCGCGGTCAGAAACGGAAAACCGGCGGTGTATCGCCGGTTTTCCGCTGCCCTGGGGAATCCTCCATGGCGGCGCAGCTTGCTGTGCCGCCATGGGGATTCCGACCCCCATACCGCCATCCTGTTCCTGGCGGTTTTGGCCGCCAGGAACAGGATGGCGTATGGGGTGTCGTGGGGCCCCTGGGGGTCCCTGCAGTACCCATGCCAATGGCATGGGCACTGCAGGGGCCCCCGTAACAGGGCCCCACCATGATTTTCAGTGTCTGCCATGCAGACACTGAAAATCGCGATGGGTGCAACTGCATCCGTCGCACCCCTTCCACTCCGCCGGCTCCATTCGGAGCCGGCATCCTTGTGGAAGGGTGTTTCCCGCTGGGCTGGCGGGCGGCCTTCTGGCGGTCGCCCGCCAGCCCAGCGGGAAACCCAGAATACCCGCGGCGGTCTTGTGACCGCGCAGCGGTATTCTGGCGGCTCCCGCCGGCCCTGCGGATACCGCGGCAGGCGGGAGTCAGAATGACCCCCTAAGTGTGTTCATTATCCGATAGGTACAGAAGGTGCATTCAGTTTTTTCTCCAGTTTTCTCTAAGGCCCAAGTAGGTCACCAAGGGCCAGATGTATCATCATCCTGGTATGCATTTCCTAAATAGCGATTTTTAAGAAATTGCTATTTAAGAAATGCAAAATGTGATGTATGAAAATTGAGATTTAGTAATAGCGATTTCTTAAAAATCGCAATCGCTATTACCGAATCGCAAGTAGGGAATGGGACTCCATTCATCCCTATGGGCCTGTAGGCCCATAGGTGCGAATGGTTTTGCATTACCTTATTTGCAAATTCCTGTTAGGAATTTGCAAATTAGGTAATGCAAACACCAGGGTGCTGGGGGCCTAAGGCCCCCTTTGCTGCACCGCAAAAAATATTTGTGGACATGTGAAGCGCACACATGCCCTGGAGGCATGTGTGCGCTACATGTCATTTTTAAAAATGCATTTATAATGCATTTTTAAAAATTGCACATAATTACCACCACACTGGATTTGGTGGTAATTGCGTTTGCTAAATGCCCAATTCGCATTTAGGAAATGCATGATACATGTGCTTTGGAAATTGCAAATAGGAATTCCCTACTTGCGATTTCCTATTTAGAGAATCGCAATTTGCGATTCCCTAAATGGAGTCGCAATTTCAGGGAATCGCTATTTTAGGGATTTCCTGGAAATTGCACTGCAAATGCTTTCTTAAATCTTGAAAGGCATTTTTGCATTTGTAAATGGCTGAATTTTGCGATTCGTACCGTTTGCAAATGTAAAATTGTTTGATACCTCTGGTCCCAAATTCCTAAGAGTTTGTATGAAGGCTAGGCCACTATTTTGAGGGCTGCTGAAATAAAGAGGAGATTGTCAGCATATAAGGATACCTTATCCTCTATTCAGTCAGCCCAAGGGAGTCCTGATATCTGCTCATTCAGTCATATATTGTATGGTACAGGTCCTATCGCCAATACAAAAAAATAGAGGAATATAGGGGACATCACTTTCTCGTGCCTCTGCCCAGCAAAAAAGGGGTAGAGAGTGCACTCAGTCTTGGATCTTGCCCCAGGTGCATTATATAGTAATTTAATATAGAAAATAAGATTTGGTCCGAACACTAAATAGGGCAGAAAGACAAATAAATAGTCCCATGATGTACTTCATACAATTAATGTGAATGAGGATCGATGGGGTCTGTAAAGAGTCAACCATTGTTATGGCATTGAATGTAATATTATTTCTGGTAGATCTGTTAGGCACAAAGCCACATGATCAGCATGTATGAGGCCGGTTTTTATCTTAAAAACTCGAATGTCTAGGATATTGGTCACAATTTTAGACTCACAAATTATTTGGGGGAAGGATCTGTACAGGATGCATTGATCCGCTGGTTAGACTGGCTTAAGGAACATTAAAATATGTAATTCCACAAGGTTTGCGGGGAGGCTCCCATCCTCCCCAGCCATCTTAAATATATTTAGCAGGATTTGAGTTAAGTGTTTGCAAAGTGTCTTAAAATTTTTGAATGGCAGGCCGTTTGGGCCTGGTGTTTTCCCAAATGCTAGTTGTGAAATGTTCTCACTAATTTCTTCAACAAAGAGTAGTGCTTCAAGAGTTTTAGCCTGCTTGGTATTAAGGCATGAGAGGTGAGAAGAGATCAAATAAGCGAGGTTTGCCACAACAGGAGATAGACATAGAGCATACAGAATAATAATATATTTGCCTTGTCCACAGCATGTGGGTGGTGCTTGCTTCATTCCTGGTGTATGTTATAAGGTGGTGTTCTTCCATCTGATACACTCAATGGAGCAGTTCGCCTTATTTCGGTGTACCTATAACCTACACTGAGAGACTCTTCAGGTCTTTTTATCCTCATCCATTAACAACTGTTGGTATTGCACCTTGCCGTGCAATAACTAATGATAGTTTGTGTCATTGGGTGCCTTGATGTAGTTGTTTTCAGATTTCAGAACAACCTCTGCTGAGAGGAGGATATATATATATCTTTTTTTTAAATCCTCATCTACCCATTTCGCTTGGCCAATATTGTCCTAGGGGCCTCTTCGCATGGGTCAATCCACCGCAAGGCTAGCTACCCTTTCAGGCACCCGCCCGGAGACAACCCAATCTCCGGCTCTTATCTCTAATGGGTGTCCCCCCGAGCCCTTGAGGCCAGCCATTGGTATAATCATAGGACCTCCGGATAGTTTTTTATCTGCCACCTTTTTAATGGAGCCCAAAACTAATTTTTCTTACTTTCCTTCTTGCTAGTACCTAAGTCCAAAGTCATATTGTGCACTAGGGCATCCATCCAATCAGTAAGGGTGGAGGTGGAAGTGCAAACCCACTTCCTACAAATCTCTCTCCTGGCCAGCAGCAGAATGTAAAAAAGTAGTATAGCGTGATTCCTATTAAGCCCTTCTGAGCCAGGAAGACACCCAAAAATAACCACTGAAAGGCTAACCTGGCATCTGATTGATAGCATGCTAATAATTGCTTCCCCGAACTCTTTCTAGAACCGGACCAGCTGAGGGTACTCCCAAAACATGTGACCATCATCTGCTAAGGCCAAACCACACTTCTTACAAATGATCGAATTACCTTGCATACATTGGAAAGCTTCTCCGGGGTCCAAAAAGCTCTGTGAATTGAAAACAAATGATTCCTTCTTAAGTGAACAGGCTTAAATGTGGAACACAAAAGAGCTGTAGATACTTGCCATAAGTCTTTAACCAATGGTCCTGGGAGACGTTCTTTCCAAATCTAGGAGGGTGGCCTGGCTTGTAGTGGGTACCAGGGGTACGTACACCTTGTGCCAGGTCCAGTTATCCCTTATTAGTGTAGAAGAGGTGTTTCTAGCAGCTTAGGCTGATAGAAGGTAGCTATGGCAAAGCAGCTTAGGCTGAACTGGGAGACATGTAAAGCTCCTACTATACCACTGGTGTCATATGCACAATATCATAAGAAAACACAGTACACAGAAGTACTAAAAATAAAGGTACTTTATTTTTATGACAATATGCCAAAAGTATCTCAGTGAGTACCCTCAGTAAGAGGATAAGTTATATACACAAGATATATGTACACAAACCAAAATTATGCAGATAATAGCAAAAGGAAGTAATGCAAGCAATGTAAAGTTACAGTAGGTTGCAATAGGAGCACATAGGTATAGGGGCAACACAAACCATATACTCCAAAAGTGGAATGCGAACCACGAATGGACCCCAAACCTATGTGAGCTTGTAGAGGGTCGCTGGGACTGTAAGAAAACAGAGAGGGTTTGAAAAATAGCCCTCCTCAAGACCCTGAAAGGTAGGTGTAAAGTGCACCTACTACCCCCAGAGAGCACAGAAGTCGTGCTAGGGGGTTTCTGCAAGGTGAACAAACACCAGCAATGCAACAACAGTGGATTTCCGGACCTGAGTACCTGTAAGACAAGGGGACCAAGTCCAAGAGTCGCGACAGTGTCGAGAGTGGGCAGGAGCCCAAGAAATGCAAGCTGAGGGTGCAAGGAAGCTACCACCTGTTGGAAGAAGCTTGGTGTTCTGCAAGAACGAAGAGGACTAGGAACTTCCCCTTTGGAGGATGGATGTCCCACGTCGTGAAGAAGCTTACAGAGGTGTTCCCACACAGAAAGACCACAAACAAGCCTTGCTAGCTGCAAGGGTCGCGGTTAGGGTTTTTGGATGCTGCTGTGGCCCAGGAGGGACCAGGATGTCGCCACTTGGATGAGGAGACAGAGGGGGCGCCCAGCAAGTCAGGAAACCCTCACAGAAGCAGGCAGCATCCGCAGAAGTACGTGAACAGGCACTTAGAAGAATAGTGAACCAGAGTCCACCCAAAGTCACAAAAGGGAGTCCCACAACGTCGGAGGACAACTCAGAAGGTTGTACACTGCAGGTTAGAGTGTCGGTGACCCAGGCTTGGCTGTGCACAAAGGAAATCCTGGAAGAGTGCACAGGAGCCAGAGCAGCTGCAAATCACGCGGTACCCAGCAATGCAGTCTAGCGTGGGGAGGCAAGGACTTACCTCAACCAAACTTGGACTGAAGAGTCACTGGACCGTGGGAGTCACTTGGACAGAGTTGCTGAGTTCCAGGGATCACGCTTGCTGTGCTGAGAGGGGACCCAGAGGAGCGGTGATGCAGTCTTTTGTTGCCTGCGGTTGCAGGGAGATTCCGTCGACCCACGGGAGATTTCTTGAGAGCTCCTGGTGCAGAAAGGAGGCAGGCTACCCCCAGAGCATGCACCACCTGGAAACAGTCAAGAAAGCCGGCAGGATGAAGCGATACAAGGTTGCTAGTAGTCGTCTTGCTACTTTGTTGCGGTTTTGCAGGTGTCCTGAGCAGTCAGCGGTCGATCCTTTGGCAGAAGGTGAAGAGGGAGATGCAGAGGAACTCTGGTGAGCTCTTGCATTCGTTATATGGTGAGACCCCCAAAGCAGAGACCCTCAATAGCCAGAAAAGGAGGTTTGGCTACCTAGGAAGGAGGATTGGCTACCAAGAGAGGTAAAAGCCTATCAGAAGGAGCCTCTGACGTCACCTGCTGGCACTGGCCACTCAGAGCAGTCCAGTGTGCCACAAACACCTCTGTTTCCAAGATGGCAGAGGTCTGGGACACACTGGAGAAGCTCAGGGCACCTCCCCTGGGAGGTGCAGGTCAGGGGAGTGGTCACTCCCCTTTCCTTTGTCCAGTTTCACGCCAGAGCAGGGCTGGGGGATCCCTGAACTGGAGTAGACTGGCTTATGCAAAGGTGGGCACCATCTGTGCCCATCAAAGCATTTCCAGAGGCTGGGGGAGGCTACTCCTCCCCAGCCTTCACACCTATTTCCAAAGGGAGAGGGTGTTACACCCTCTCTCAGAGGAAGTCCTTTGTTCTGCCTTCCTGGGCCAGGGCTGCCTGGACCCCAGGAGGGCAGAAACCTGTCTGAGGGGTTGGCAGCAGCTGCAGTGGAGACCCCGGAAAGGCAGTTTGGCAGCACCCGGGTTCTGTGCTAGAGACCCGGGGGATCATGGAATTATCCCCCCAATGCCAGAATGGCATTGGGGTGACAATTCCATGATCTTAGACATGTTACATGGCCATGTTCGGAGTTACCATTGTGATGCTGTACATAGATAGTGACCTATGTACAGTGCACGCTTGTAATGGTGTTGGGGGGGCACTCACAAAGTCCGGGGAATTTGCCCTGAACGATGTGGGGGCACCTTGGCTAGTGCCAGGGTGTCCACACACTAAGTAACTTTGCACCCAACCTTTACTAGGTGAAGGTTAGACATATAGGTGACTTATAAGTTACTTAAGTGCAGTGGTAAATGGCTGTGAAATAACGTGGACGTTATTTCACTCAGGCTGCACTGGCAGGCCTGTGTAAGAATTGTCAGAGCTCCCTATGGGTGGCAAAAGAAATGCTGCAGCCCCTAGGGATCTCCTGGAACCCCAATACCCTGGGTGCCTCAGTACCATATACTAGGGAATTATATGGGTGTACAAGTATGCCAATGTGAATTGGTGAAATTTGTCACTAGCCTGTTAGTGACAAATTTGGAAAGCAGAGAAAGCATAACCACTGAGGTTCTGGTTAGCAGAGCCTCAGTGAGACAGTTAGGCATCACACTGGGAACTCATACAGGGCACATACTTATGAGCACTGGGGCCCTGCCTGGCAGGGTCCCAGTGACACATAGACTAAAACAACATATATACAGTGAAATATTGGGGTAACATGCCAGGCAAGATGGTACTTTCCTACACCCCTCCCCCCCCCCAATTGAAGGACAATAAGACTAGCCATGACCTGATGAGTCTTCATTGTCTAAGTGGAAATATCTGGAGAGTCCATCTGCATTGGAGTGGGTACTCCCAGGTCTATGTTCCACTGTATAGTCCATTCCCCGTAGAGATATCGACCACCTCAACAATTTAGGATTTTCACCTTTCATTTGTTTTAGCCAAAGTAGAGGTTTGTGGTCTGTCTGAACAATGAAGTGAGTGCCAAACAGGTATGGCCTCAACTTTCCTAAACTCTGGCATATTAAATTCTCCATCTATGACTTCCATTAATGCCCAATACCATCTCGCCAAGTCGTTCTTACGGGGTTTACGCTGGTGGAGTAGTTCTTCTATCCTGTTTGAAACCCCTATTTCCTCCTTCACACTCCTCCACCAACTTGCAATTTGGAGCTACTTGAATCTAGCTAACTTGCCCTCTACCACCGCATCCAAGTCTTAAAACGGGATCAGCTTCCCGTCCTTGAACAGTTGCCCCCAACACCTAATGCCTGCTTCTTTCAATGGCTTGGCCAGAACATCCCTAGTCCAGGCCGGTGAGCCCGGGGCATCCTAAAGAGGAGCATGTTAGCTATAATATGGCCAGTTTGTAGCCTTTCTTATTGCGAACCACAGCTTTGCAGCATCCTGCATGATTCTAAACCTGAGTTTTTAGAGTATTTAGGATCCCCAAATTTATAAAGAAAGTCTCCTTGTGTTCTGTGATCAATTCCCATAATTTCTTTAAAAATTTGTGCAAAGTCTGTGGCCCCCGTGCCGTTCATTACCCCAGCCATTTGTTTCATAAAGAGTGCCCAGGCACAGAGATGGAGGTCTGGGATCGCTATCCCCCTTTCTCCTTCTTCCTCCACAATTTCTTCCATGAAATACGTACCCCTTTAGAGGCCCAGATAAAGCTGCTGATTTTACCCTGTAGTTTATTAAACCACTCTTTATTGTACTTTAAAGGAATTGCAACAAAAGTTTGGGTAGTATAATCATTTTGACCAAGTTAGTCATTCCAAAGATTGTGAGGGGTAGGTTGGACCAGGTTTTCATTAGTTTGGACGACTCCCTCATAATTCTCTGAAAGTTAACTTCAGCTATTTTTGCTTTATCTTGAGTTATCGCAATTCCTAAATACTTCATCTTATTCCTGATTGGAATACCCTCCGTCTGCTTATTCCATGCCATAATATCTGTTTTTTCCTTGTTAACTGCATATCCAGCAATCTGCCCAAACCCATTCGTCTGTTCCTCTAAAATCGGTAAGGTTTTTTAGAGGCCCGTGGTGTAAATCATCAAGTCATCTGCATACAAGTCTACCTTTCTACACCACACTCGCATATAAACAGGGGTATCCTCTGTTCTCTTCTAATGTTGCAAGCAAAAGGCTCTATATACAAATTGAATAACAGCGGAGACAATGGGCACCCCTGCCTGGCTCCTGTTTTAATTTTAAAGGGACGCGTTAATGAACCATTTACCAACACTTTAGCAATCGGGTCGTGGTAGATCTTCTACAAAACTTTTATAAACTTCCCTCCAAGATTGAAAGCTTGGCAGAGAGTATCCAGATAGACCTAGTTGACCCTGTCAGAAGCCTTAGTGGCATCAATTGTAATCAAGGCTAGGGGTTCCTTGCAAGCATGGGCTAAGTCTACAGATGCTATTAAGCTATGGGTCAGTTCCTGCAAATACCTATTTTTTAAAAAAGCCCTTTTGGTCACTCTGGATAGGACTACCCAGGACCGTCCCCAGCCTATCCGTCAAAAGTTTTGTGAAGATTTTATAATCGCAGTTTAACAAAGAGATCAGTATGTATGAATCACAACTCCTGGGGTCTTTCCCTGGTTTTAAAATTAGAGTAATGATTGCCTACCTCCAAGAGGGAGGTAATGGACCACCTTCCTCCAAGATGTTATTACATAAGTCCACCAAATGCTTAAGAATACTACCCCCTAGTGTTCTATATATTTTGAAAGGTAGGCTGTCTGGGCCAGGCGCCTTCCCTAGCTTAACTGACTGCATGACTCGCTCTATTTCACCCTGGCCTATCTGTTAATTTAAACTGTTGTTGGCCTCTTCCTCCAGGGCCGGGAGATCAAGGTCTTTTAACCAACATTTTACTATCTCCGGAGATATCGCCAATTTCTCGAAGTATAACTCCTTGTAATAGTCCCGGATGACTTCCCTGATCTCCCTTGTACTGCTACAGATCTCCCCTGGTTTCCTACCATAGAGGTCACACACCTTATTCCTAACTTGGTTCGTCCTTATTTTCCAAGCCAGTAGTGTGCAGCGGTTTTTTCCATATTCAAACTGCACAGCTTTATTAGCTTAAATCCTTGCTTTTATTCTATTATCCACTATGGCTAACAATTCCTGCCTTAAATCCCGGTACAACCTATTTAGGTCTTCGGCCCTCTCTCCTTCGGAATTCAAGGCTCTCAACTCTTGCTCTGCATGATGTAGCCGATGTTCTAGGCCTGCAATCTCTCCTTTATATGCTTTCCTTTTAATAGAAGATGCTCTTATCAGCCTACCTCTCCGGAAGGCCTTGAACGTGTCCCAAACAATAGCCGGTGGTGCTGATCCAGAATTAATGCTAAAAAACTCATCTATTTCCATTCTGAGGTCTGCTACTAATTTCTCATCTAGCAATGGACTCCTCTCCAACGTCCACCTACTCTGAATATCCCTTGCCTGCATCCCGATACTAAGGATTACTGCTGAATGGTCAGACAAATGAGCCGCAACATGTGCAACCTCCTCGACCTGATCTCTCACTCTCCCATCAACTAAGGCATAGTCTATCCTAGACTAATGCCTGTATTTTTTATTTTAATACGTATACCCTCGTTTATGGCCCATCTTCTCTCTCCAAATATCATGCAACCCCAATTGAGACATCATCGCCAATATTTTGGCCCGCATTTTTTCATTAATTCTTGCCCTATTGACTGAAGACCTATCTAAATTGTAATTCAATACCACATTGAAATCCCCCATCCAAATAATGGGATCGGGATACTGTATTAAGTGGTGGAAGAGGCCCAACAAAGGCGAAGGATCATCCCTATTAGGTACATAATATCCTACTATAGTAAAAGCCTGTTCAAACGCCAGCAAGCCTTCCAATTGCCCACCTACCCGCCTTATTGACTGGCCCCCCCTGAAAGGCAAAATTGGGATGGTTTCTAACTAAAATAGCAACTCCCTTACTCCCCCCAGCCTGCGTAGTACTTAGAGACTGCTGAAGCCATCTACATGAGCTAAATAATTCTGTGCATTCTTCGCCGGACTGTTGCGTCTCTTGCAGAATTAAAACAATCGTGTGGGTGTCCCTCAGGTACTGCATCAATCTTCTCTGCCTGCTCTTTACCCTTAAGCCATTAACATTCCAGGATAGAAGTTTTAACTCATTTGCGGGTAGCATCTATGTCCTCCTTTGGGTGCAGCTGATATGCCCCCCCCCATATTTTGCCAATACCATACTAGACGAGGACTTTCCTTATTTGTTTTTTCTCCTTTTTTTAATTTCTCCCCCTCTGCTCTCCTCGCAAGCACCCCCCGAAGCAATGGACTCCGCCCACCGGTCTGCTAATGTATAGGTGGAGGGAGTGGTAGTAGCACCTGTGATAGAATGTGGGGCGCCTTCATCTCAGTTACTTTCCTCTTTGAATCTGTTAGCTACACCCTTCATAGAGATGGGCGCAAAGAGGGGCATCCCACAGCACGAAGGGTTTGATCTATTTTGATGCTCTGTGGACGCGCTCAGGTTAGATTGTATTCCCTTGTTTGATGCAGATTTAATCTTAAATAGGAATGTGTTGCTTAAATGTTTATCTGAGACTGCAAATGTAAATCTTATCGAAGGAAGTGACATTCATTTACTTTCCTTGATACTTTTTGAAGCCAGCTTTAAATCAAAGGTAACTTTTCACTCTAAACTTACCGCAAATTTGGTTTTAAGATTTTCTGAATGCCTTCATCGCAGGGGGACTGATGTAATCCCAGAAGTAGAAGAAGATAGGCCGTTAGCCATGAAGAAAAGTTTTTCACTGGGTACACTTCACACCCTCGATGGGAGGTCGGGGCTTGATTTAAGGAGTTTGAAAAGTGGGTTAGACAAGTTTCCATTAGAGAACCCCTTGATTTCCCTGGCCACTGAACACTGAAAGAGGATCCCTCCAAGTGGAATTTGTTACCTAGTGCACTATCCAGTCTCTCACAGGGTAGTTACTTGCATCGGCCTTCTTATTAGCACTGACCTAAAAATTATATCATGGAATTTTGCTGGTATAAAGAACAGTAGGGAGAAGCTGCATTTTCTGTGCTCATTAGAGGCCGATATGGTTTGTCTTCAGGAGACCTGGTGTACTGAGATTTGGTTTGTGGGGATTAGATTGTTTTAGATTGTAAAGCATCCCCGTCAAAGAAGGGTCATGCAAAGGAGGGTGGAATGTCTGCTGTCTAACAAATTCAAGTGGGATTTTACATATTATAAAGATCTTAGTAATTCTTTCATGGCAGTGACGTTGTTTAGGTGTGGTGGAAAGCAGAAACCTCCCGTTAATGCTGGTAAATGCCTATATTTCACCTGAAGCCCCTTTGATGTCCTCTTCGGTGCGGTCTTCTCTTTTATAATAAAAAGAGGCAAATAAGGTGCACCCCCCCTCATATAATGTTGGTGGGGGATTTGAACTGCAAAGTATCCAGTTCTGTGTTGGACCACATGTGGGACTCTGAGAAAGAAGATGCCTTACAAATATCCCCAGCCTTTTTCCCTCTCAAAATAAAAACCAATAAGAAAGGGAAAATGTTGGTCTTGTTGTTGAGAAAGGTTGTGAGGGTTTGATAGTGAAAGGGAGGCTCCCCTCCGATTCACCTGCGTCATTTACACATAAAGGACCCTGGGGCGGGCATCAATTTTGGATTATGTAGTGGTGGGATGTGCCTCCTCCTTTCTACTGAGTGATCTAAAGGTAGTCGCGTCTTGTCTCAGTAACCATAATCCCCTTATTCTTTCTGTAAATTTAAACATTTTCACCAGTGGGTTCTTGGAGATTAGGAAGGCAGGGTGTGAGGTTTAGCAGGAAAACTGGAAGGACGCATTGGGATTTTAAGGCAATTACGGACCTCAAGACATCTTAGAGGCCACCCTTGATAAACTCCCTGATTGGATGGGGAAAGAAATAGAATGCTTTAATTCCCTTATGCAAATGCAGCAGGTGGACAAAGCTGTTAAACACGTATACTTAGTAGATAATCCCAAAAGGATTCCTAGACCCTACCTCCTTTTAAATCAGGAAATAAATTCCCTAGTAAGGGAGCAATAGTTGGATCGTATTCCGCAGAGGTGTGCCAAAGTACAGCTTTTCAAAAGGAAGAGGTGTCAGTTGAAGGCCCGCTTAAAAAGAAATGAGGAGGATAGGTTTTGGATGAAACTCAGGGAGGCGTTTTTTAAAGGCCAGACAAGGAGCTTTTTGGCACTCGTTGTGGAGGGATGTGGTACAAGGGCTTAATCTCTCCAGTCACCATTGAAGAATCAAAGTAGGTCAATTTTATTCAGGGGCTCTATGCGGTAAATGTGAGAGTCGCTTTTAATTGCAGAGTAGTGGAGGATTGTTCTTTGTATGATCCGCCAACCCAAAATGAGATAGAATCAGTAATTAAGGGAATGCACCCTTTGGCTGCAATGGGCCCTGATGAAATTCCAGCTGCTGCTTTAAAATTAAATGGCCCTCTTTGGAACCAAATTCTCTACCCTGTGTTTTAAAGGTTGTTTTGTGTCTAAATAAGTTCCTCCCTCCTGGAAAGGACGCATCTTAGTTCCCCTTTTTAGGGTCGAGCCTGCGTCGCATGTGCTTGCGCATGCATTTCGCTTGCTAAACACTTTAGGAGTTAGAAAAGGGGCTCGGAGCCCCATCCATGTCAAGTCAGTGTATTTCATTTGTTCATGGGCTTGCCTGTTAAAATCGGCTGCTTTCATTAGTGGAAGGCATGCATACGTCATGCCTTTTCCGGTGGTTAGCCCTCTTCGAGCGCAGGGACTTGGGGCCAGATGTAGCAAACGTTTTGCGACTCGCAAACGGCAAAATTTGACGTTTGCTAGTCGCAAAACGCGTATCCCAATGCAGAAATGCATTTTGCGAGTCGTTACCGACTCGCAAAATGCATTTCAGACTCGCAAATAGGAAGGGGTGTTCCCTTCCTATTTGCGAGTCGCATTGGGATGCAATACCATTTGCGACCGCATATGCGGTCGCAAATGGCATCGCAGTTACCATCCACTTCAAGTGGATGGTAACCCAATCGCAAATTGGAAGGGGTCCCCATGGGACCCCTTCCAGTTTGTGACTGGAGCCCAAAATATTTTTTCAGGGCAGGGAGTGGTCCAAAGGACCACTCCCTGCCCTGAAAAAAAAACGAAACTAAAGGTTTCGGTTTTTTTTTAAGTGCAGCTCGTTTTCCCTTAGGGAAAACGGGCTACACTTCAAAAAAAAAAAACTGCTTTATTTAAAAGCAGGTCGCTAACATGGAGGTCTGCTGACGTCAGCAGGCCTCCATGTTAGCGAGTGCCTATACTCGCAATGGGGCCGCAATTTGCGACCCACCTCATGAATATTCATGAGGTGGGTCATTGTGACCCCATTGCGAGTTGCAGTCGGTGTCTGAGAACCGTACTGCATAGCAATTTGCGACTTGCAAATTGCGAGTCGCAGGGACTCGCAATTTGCAAGTCGCAAATTGCTTTTTTCCTACATCTGGCCCCAAGTACTGAAAACATGCTAGGCTCATTGTTTTCCATCTGGTTTGTGAACTACTTTTTATCTTTGTTCACAGCGCGATCTCGCTTGTTTATTTAAGCGGACGCTGCTGAGATCTTTGTTTTCAACTATCAGGTCACAGGTTCAACTCCCAGCAGGGGTGTTTTAATCTCTCATCCGTCCAAAGTCATTTCAATTGAGTCCCATCGCCCTGGCTGAGGATAATAGCTTTTATATACATCGATTTATCTCTAGTAAGGTTGTTGGTGTGTTTGCGTCCTCCCTGGGCTGACTCGCCGTTTCATCATACTGAAGTTCTTAAAATGAGTACAGTTTACAACCCAAAGGTTTTAGTGTCGCCCAAAAAGGAAGTAAACCTTTACACAAACGCTTTTCAGTTTTTATTACGTGAGATATGTGAGAGCATGTCTAGTTTGGCACCCCTTTTCCTAGCAAGTTTTTGTTACTGGAAACATGTTTGAAAGAGTGCTGCAGTGGAATGATATGGCGTCGATCACTCCTGCAAAACGATCGGGGTAGCGTGCCAGCTTGGCATGCAAAATATTTTTCCGGTCATGGAATAACACCGCAGCAGGTTATGAAAACCTATTGATAGACTATGCTGGCCAGTGTCCCTTGGGCATACATACCTAGCTGCTGCACGTACATACAGAATATTCATACAAGGCAGCATAACCTTTCATCGAGTTAACCATAACCATTCATACCCAAGAATGCATGGCAGAGTGAATTGTTGGTGGACGGTCAAGCGCCTGGAAGCAGCCTGGCGCAACCTGAGGCGCGCTGGCGGCATTAGAACTTTGCACGTTGAACCTGGATCTGTGATTCTTGTTTGTGTTTTAAAACTCAGGCCCGAGTATCACTGTCAGTGGATGAGTAAAAGCCCAGTGGAAAAAAGGTAACATTTTCCTGTACAGTAGGAACGGATTGGCCAGACCTGGAGTGTCACCGGTGTAGAGGCTTCCGGTAGAGAAAAATACACCTTCAAACTTTTTTGGGTAGACGGCGTCCAGTATTTTATATTGGCATGATTGTAGAAACATTTGGCACAAGTTCGGGTTCTGTAGGCAAAACAGAACTGGCACATAAACCACCTGCTATGCACAGTAAATATTTAACCATCAAGCACGTTTTTAATGATGTATATGCGGTCAGAAATAAGTTTCTCAAATGAACTAGTATGTTGGTGTTTTAGTGAAAAAATTTTTTGGGGAAGAATACTTTGGGACCACCCAAATGCTTCAGTTTTTTTAGATGCGGAAGAAAGGCGGCGTTTCGCATTGTTCTGAACCTTGGGTAGGAGTCTGTGAAGGTAAAATTAACTTTACTTAAGTGAAATCTAGAAGACGGCTAGCATGTCAGTATATCGGACAGTTTGATGGCTGGCTGGTACCCTGGAAATGCCAGTGTAGCTGGGGAAGAGTCCCTTACATGTAAGGCATGTCGCACATTGTACCCCAGCTCTACATGCCTTGCAGTTGCAGACCTTAGCATTTGTTCTTATTTTCCCATAGGCCTCTGCGCTTCTTATGATGCTGTGTCCACTCACATAGTTTGCTTGTGGGTTGGGTCTGCTGAGAGAACCTTACTCAAGTGTGCAGAGTTGCTTTGTGATGTACAGACCGATGGGCAGTCTGTGGTTAGTTTTCCAGAGACTGGAGTAATTTCATTATTTTTTAGGAGACTGGAGTGAGATATTGGTTCCCCCAATATTTAACTTCCACAATATTTGTGATCAGAAATTGATGATGCTAATGCATCGTTTTATTTGAATTTGAACATTAATAGAGTGAATGCTATTTTAGTGTTGTTGGAGGCTTGTAAACATGGTTGTTTCCACAAACGTGGTGTAATGAAACACGTGTACTGGTTTGCCTGGGATTTGACAAGGGCAGGGCCTTGCTAGCCCTCCTCGACTTGGTCACAGCCCTGTTTCCTTTAAATAAACTTCTAACAGATGACTTGGCACATCTGAACTTCATGACTCAACACCAGTATTAACAGAGAGCTTATCTCGAAGCATAAACTTGGGACACTTTGAGTCTCATTCTGCCACCTTGTCAAGTGACTTACCACAGAGCTCTCTTCTCACGTCAAAACCATTCACTTTGGTTGAGTCCATTTCCAGGGTCTTTGCAATCCAGTTTATCTAAGAACTTCCACCAAGGATGAATCCTTTACTCCTTGTTACTGTGCTGGGAGATGGTACAAGTGTAGAGACTGGCGACTGAACTGCAGTTTAATAAACCAGATTTCATTCTTTCTGGTTTGAAAGGAAGGCTGTATCTAAAAAACATAAAAGATCTCTCCGCTTTTGGGGGAACTGACCTCTCAGTAAAATTCCAGAAGCTACGCTTCCTGACACTGATGGCCAGAGTGCTGCTTTTAGTAAAAAATACTTTTGGTGTTAGTAATTTAGGGGGGGGGGGTGTAAGACCACAATTCCCCTGTAAGTCCAGAGGGCAAATATTAGTTTGCAGTGGCTGTTAGGGCCAGGAGTTCATATGTAGTAGTCACAATTCTGGCATTTCCAAAGGGTTACTCTTTCTCTTTTAAGTACCACAAAATGCTCTGAGTTTGAGGGCTGAGTACACATACCACACCTCAGAAGCCTGATGTGTGTGCTGGCTTTGTGAAACCAACAAGAATATTGTTGTGGTTAGTCTTATGGTGTGGAAAATCTCTCTCCAGTGTTGCTACGTACCCAGGTACAGTTCTACAAATACACGCATGCCTCTGCTTCAGCCTGTCCTAGATAGAGACTGATGGCTGAAAAGGCCTGCCAGTATTGTACTTCTGAATATTACCGCCAACAATATCATGGCATACTGACATCGAGGCAGACTATTGAGGGCCAAATATCGAAAGATAGGTGCATCTAGGGAAGTATAGATTTACTATTCCTAACTCTACTTCTATGTACCTTGAAGGTATATGTACTGCATAGGTACATATATGTGAAGTTAGGAAGAGAAAATCTGGAATCACTTAACTGTCAATATTTTATTTTTGATATTCTGTGCTCGATATTCTGTCACATCAATATTGTTGAATCGATATTTAGGTTGGCACACCCCTGCCAAGCCATGCAATCCTTCCTCGTGCCTGTCTTCAGCAACAAACAAAGGCCCAGTTTTCAAACACCAGCAGAATAAAGGCAGGAAGTTACTCTCTAGCTTTACTCCTAGACTGACACTTTTATTTTTTTCTCCACAATGAAAATATTTTGTCCTACGAACATCCCTCTTCTCCTAGACCCTCTATTCATAAACTCCCTGCAAAGTGTTTGCAGATACTTTAAAACATTTTGGTTGTTCACTGGATGGCGCACGGCCACCTCTGCTGGTAACACCTAGCTTTCTGTCTATCAGATTGTAAATGTGAAAAATCTGGCAGTTTTCGTTGGAAGTGCTATTATCCTAAAATGAAACAAAATTAAATTGTGTTAATCAGAATATCAAAATTATTATGATTAATTCTTTAATGCATTCATGGTTCATCTGTGCACAAAAAGTTTGTGAATCAGGCGCAGAGTCAAGGTACCCTATAGCTCTATCTTTGCTCTTGCACTATGGTTGATGCCCCAAGTGTATTTTTATGCCTCTGCCCTTATTCCTGCACTGTGGTTTCTGCCCCAGATGTAGGCTTTTGTTGTCCATCTTTTCATGTTCAGCTTGTAGGTTTGCTGTTATTAACGATCAGCTGGAGCTTGGTTAAGAACATGTTTATTAATTCATTGATTGTTGTTCATATCTTGCTATCCATCATCACTAAAAGGCAGTCTTACCATTTGGAGAACTGATTGCATTTTCTACCATGGTAGTGTTGAAACGGGAACAAACACAATGTGCATCACTACTACTGTGGAGAAAGAGTTGGGCACAAATTATGCTCATTCCTACTTTGCAGGGTGTAAGTGGTGTGCAGATACTCACCAAATTCCAGCACAATGCTATTTGTGCCAGGGTATTTTTACGTTGAGCGTGCAATCGCTTTGACTGGTTGTAAGAATTGTGGGCTTTCAACCACGCCCATCACTTTCACTTGTTCGTGGGATTGCCTTTCAGAAATCCTTTGATGTAATTTGTAAATGCTTTACTTTTGTCCCGCCTTGGGGCGGTTTTGGTACCGTCTTGCCGACTGCCCCTGTTAGAAGGATAACCGCACATACGTTTGACTGTGAGCAAACTTCTTTTTCTTTTTGTGTCTCTCCTTCGCACTCATGCTGGCCGTGGCGCTTTGAATCGGCTCGCTTATGTCAACTGTTTTACTTTTAGTTTTCAATTTAAGTACCAAGAAATGTCCAGTTAGGAATTTACAACGCTAATAGCTCTAACTCGAGCAAATGCGAGACCCATTGCATTGCAAATGCTTGTTAAGAAGGGCGATTGGAACTTACCAGAAAACTATTGTCAGATCGCCCTCCTGGATGCAGTGGATAAAGTCCTCGCTAAATGTTTGCTGACTCAGATCCACCATTGGGCGGGAGACCATAATATTATCCCAATGGAGCAAACAGGGTTCAGGAGAAATCATGGCATGATCAATAATATGGCTGCCCTCCAATTAATTAATGAAAAACTTGTTTAGGTACAGGGGGAACTGTATATATGGCTTTTGTTGACTTTTCCATAGTGTTTGATAAGGTAGATCGTATCATGCTGTGGAACAAGCTTGTTAGTTTGGGTATGCCAGGTTCCCTCCTGGAGCTAGTCAGTGACCATACTGACACCTGGTGCAGAGTCAATTGGGTAGGGATAGAGGTTTATCTCAAATTATATCAGCCCCTAATGGATTAAAACAAGGGTGTCTGCTTGCCCCTCTTCTGTTTTCCCTATATATTTCTGATCTGCCTGATTATTTGTCCCGGGAGTGGGGCATTGCTCAATCAATTGGGGAAAATCTGTCATCTACTGATTATACACAGACGACATAGCCATTTCTCATCCTATGCCGAAAGGCCTAAATAGTCACTTGCAGGCCCTATAACGATTTGCTGAGGCTCATTATCCGAGGATTAATATATCTGTGTGCTGAAGGGAGGAAAAAATTTAAATATCGAAATTTTGCATGGTACCTGAGGGGCCAAAATTGTAAATCAACAGACTTTCCTAGGGAAGACTGTATGCGGAAATTTAAGTCACAAAGTTCACATATAAAATAACATCTCCAAGGGCATATCCCAGATAAAGGTTCGGGCTTCCTAGAAAGGGAGAAGGCATTTTGTCTCCTTATTCGAGGTCTATTGAGCTAAGATTCTCACTTCTCTTTTGTATTGAATCGAACAGATTGATGTCTTGAAATTGACTTTTTAGACAGGACAGAAGGCAGAGTTCTTAGAAGCTTGACTGCAGTTAATTGAGCACACTCATTGGCAGCTCTAAGATTTTTAAGATTAGAATTTGGATTAAGGGTTTTGCAGTGGTGGTGCGCTGGATTTTGTGCCTAGCAAAGAGTGAACATGATTCACTAAGGTACTGGTCAAGGAAAACATTTTTAGAAGGCCTTAAAGAGAATGCAACAGTTTATAGAAATGTAATTGCTGCTGTCGATCTATTGCAATTAGATCCTTCTTTGATCTTTACTTTAACTCGGCAGCAACTAAAAGTTTGTTTAAAACAAGCGACTTGGGCCTTGAGCTTTCGTTTCTATAGGGAGGCCTATATCTTAAAGAGGGTCATCACTCGGCTTTCAATTCCTGTATAATAAATAAAGCACCACTGCGTCCACTTCTTCACCAAACCTACTTAACTCCACAACAACCACTGCCTCCCACAAAGAAGCTGGAACAAGGTCTCTGAAGACCAACTCACAACAGCACTCCACCAAACACTACTGCCGGCCACCACGGACGTCAACACATCAGTATGCAACCTCCACCAATGGATCTCCGAGTGCACCACACACTGGCCCCCCTCAGGAAACCCTACGACAAGCACCCCCCATGAAAGCCAGCTGGATCTCCCGCGCTCCAAGAGTCCAAGTGCACCTGCAGACGGCTCGAGAAAAGATGGAGGACTACACAGCCTTCAAAATTGCTGTCGCCACACACCACCACTTCATCAGAACCACAAAGAAAACGGCCAATCGGGAACGTGTATATGCCAACGCACACAACAGCAAAGAACTCTTCACCGTGATCAAAGAATTCACCAAACCCACCACAGACTTCACTGACAGCCCCCCCAAGACCTCTGCGACAACCTTGCCACCTTCTTTCACCACAAGATCTGATCTTAGACATCTACAACAGCAAAGCAACTCAAGATCAACCCACCCCACCCGCAACCAGTACAGCCTAAGCCTAAGACTCCAGCAGACCCTACTCAATTGGACCACTCTGTCCACTGACGACACCCTAAAGATCATGAGAACCATCCACTCTCTAGCTTACTCGGACCCGTGCCCGTACCACATCTTCAAACAAGCAGGCACCACTATTGCCTCCAAACTATGCTGCACCATCAGCTGCTCCATCGCGTCTGCGACCTTCCTGGATGACTGAATGCACACAGAAATCAACCCACTGCTGAAGAATCCCCTGCCGACTCAATGGACCTCAGGAACTATAGACCCATCCCTCTGCTCCTCTTCTCTGCCAAGGTCATTGAGAAGGCCGTTAACACCTAACTCACCGAATTCATCAAAACCAACCAAACCCAATCAGGTTTCAGACGTCACCGAGACCGCACTCCTCACAGCAACGGACGACATCCCTACTCTCCTCAACTGAGGCGAAACTGCAGCCCTTATCCTCCTGGACCTCTCCGCCGTCTTTGACACCATTTCCCACCACATTCTCTGCACTGGACTCCATGACACTGGAATCCGCAGCAAAGCCCTAGAGTGGATCCCACCCTTCTCCTCGAATCCAACAGAGATCAGCTGCGGAGTTACTCAAGGCTCCTCTCTGAGCCCCACCCTCTTCAACATTTACGTGGCGCCGCTTCCTAACATCGTCAGAAACCACAAACTCAACATGGTCTCCTACACCAACGACATCCAGCTGATTCTCTTCCTCACCAATGTGCCTAGAACCATAAAAAGCAACTTCCACAATGAAATAAATGTAGTCGCCGCCTGGACGAAGGACATCTGCCTGACACTCAGCTCTGACAAAACTGAGGTTCTCATCCTGGGTTCCACCCCCTCCGCATGGGATGACTCCTGGTGGCCCTCAACGCTCAGAATCCCCCCACTTCCACCGACCACGCACGTAACCTCATCATCATCCTAGACTCCTCGCTTTCAGTGAACCACCAAGTCAATGCTGTCTCATTCTCATGCTTCCACAAACTCCACCTGGTCCAAAAGATCTTCTGGTGGATCCCGATCGAATCCAGGAGAAGAGTCACCCAGTCGCTCATCAGCAGCAAGTTAGACTACGGCAATGCACTTTTTGCCGGCACCACCCTAACACTCCCAAAAAACTGCAAAGAATCCAGACATCCCCCGCCGCAGCCACATCTACAGTCACCTGAGAGATCTTCACTGGCTCCCGATAAACAAAATAATCACCTTCAAGCTCCTCCCACACACCTACAAGGCCCTCCACAACATCGGACCCATATACCTCAACCACCGCATGACCTTCCACATGCCCAGAAGACACCTCAGCTCTGCCAAACTGACCCTCGCCACAACCCCAAGGATATGCAAGAACTCCGCTGGAGAAAGATCCTTCTCTTACCTAGCTGAAAAGACCTGGAACTCTCTTCTGCTACACCTCAGGCAATCACCCTCACTACCTCAATTCAAGAAGGACCTCAACACATGGCTCTTCAACTTAACTGCCTCTACCCCCCACTGCCTTAAAACCCAGACAAGTGATTAGCCGCGCTTGTACAAGGATACTGATTGATTAATTGGTGGTAAATTATTTGTATCTTTTGATTTTGAATTTGCTTTTAATCGAGATAGTATTTCCTGTACCACAGATATTCCCCATACCCAGCTGTTTGTTTTGAGTGTATGTTATAAGTTTTGTATTTTTGCACCACTGAAATTTGAAGGGAACTTGTTGTAAGAGAATGTCAAGAATGTATGATCTTCTTTTTATCCTTCGGTGGGGTGGGTGGTTTTATGGCATGGATAAAATTGTACTATATTTATTTGTAAGAATGTTGAGCTCTTATGTGGACCTCCACGGAGTTCCATTACATAGTAAAAAATAAACTTGAAACTTGAAAAACTTGGATAGCCAAATACTGGGCAAATTGCTTGATAGTCTGTCTGCATTTGCATTACAAACCATAACATCAAAATGGAAAATACTAAATAACATATTGGGTAAAGCATGGTGGAATCTTGAGTTACAACATAAATTAAGACAGACCTAATATTGTCATTAGCATTAAAAAGGCTGAATATTTGGTTACCCATGACTAATTTTCTTAATAATTATTCATTGACTTCTTCTAACACAACTGAAAGTCTCGAACATCCTTAATCTGGTGCTGTATCATATGGATAAAAACTGACTGTTTCATAAATAAGCATTTAGATTATTTATTAAATTGTGTTATGTAATTTACAGGTACGCGCATTGGAGGAGCCGGGAGGAGGTGCCACATTGCAGGGCAAGGAGCCCTTTAAACTTTCGTTGCGCTCCCGCCGTCGCGGGACGCGCGCAGGCGGCGCCCAGGCGAAGCCCGGGCCAAGGGCGGGCCCGTCCTTAGCCCGTCAGAGACCGGAGGAGGCTGGGCTGGGCCCCCTCTCTTTCACCTGCAGTAAGAGATCTGCTTGTTATTTAAGAGTTATTTAAGAGAGTATAGATTATAGCACTATTCTACATTTCTTAAATTGAGAAGCCTATTCTTTACTCAGCCCTTCCTTCATCAGTCCCTCCTCTAAGTTCTCCCACTGTAACTGCAATTTGGACATAATTCGAAGGGTTCCACTAAATAAGTATATAGAAGCGTGTCATTCGAGGGGAGGAGCAGTCAGGGCAGGAGCCCTTAAACTTTGTCCTGCGCCCGTCCTGAGACCGGAGGCAGGGCCAGTTACTCCAGGACACTGAACTCATAAGAAAGGGAGCTGTCTTCCCTTTCTTTCTTCTTTTACCACTGTATTTTGTGTTTATTTTATCTTACGGGCATCTTCCCAATATGGGGAAAAGAAAGGCTATAGATCTACCAGCGCAATCCAAGGGTACTAAAATCGCAAAAAAACGCCCAAGTAGACCTTTGAATCTAGGTATACCCAATGGGTGTAACCCATTGGATGAAATAGACCTCCTAGTTAAAGAAGTTGAGTCTATGTTAGGTACACAAACAACTATAGGGGCAAATAATTCAAAGAGAGGCCCCCCTAAGGATAGGAAAATCCCAGAGTTATTTAAAAAGAAGGGGTCAAGGGATTCTATAGACACTATGGTTGATGGAGATGGGGGCCCGCATAACTGTGGGGGCCCCTTCCCAAAACCCACTCATAACATAGCGAGTCCTCCAGTATCCCAGTGGGGTCTCCCACATGTACCACATACACCAACTCTCCTACCACTGACTCCGGTGATCAAGGTGGTCCCTAGCTTATTCTGTACTAATCGCTTTGAACCTCTATTAGCAATAGAGGATTCGCCCGTGCCCACGAGTGTGCCCAAGTACAAGCCAGTAGTTGAAACACCCAACCCTAGTGTTATCTCACCGATCCCCCAGTTCGAGTCGGAAGGCAAAGAACCAGCAGCTAGTAGAGACAACCTGGCTACAGTCCTTCAGAGAGTCGATGAAGTTAAGGGATTGGTTTTAGTACTAATAGATCTTATGAAGAGCGACCGTGCTTGTGCAGGGATTTGTAAAGTTTGTGGGGAGGTCAGGGGGGAAGAAGCTTTCCCATTATCTGCCCCAACAAAGGGGACGGAGTTAAGGGACAATTTTTGTCTCCCCATTAGAGGGGGGACAGCTCTTCAAGGGAGGGAAGATTACCGCTGTTATCCCAATATTGACAATATGAGGCCCAGAAGGAGGTCTACAAATGTACCTAGACACGGAGGCCGTCAAGGTAATTGGTCAAGTAATCTAACCAGTGACAGAGCTAGAGGTAGGACCAGTAGACCCGACCCACCGGAAACTGTCCAAGATTCCAGCTTTACACAAACCCCTAACAAGTCACACAAGATCCCCTATAATAACATCACTCTCTCTCGCTACAATATTGAGAGTACAGTTAATAAAGAACAGGACCTGCTTACAAGTCAGGGAACAAACAAAATCTATTTGTCTAATGTTCCAAAACTATCGTCAGGGTTAGCTGAGAACCAAGCTTCCTTGATCAACAAAGTCATACACTGGATACGCTCCCGACGAAGTTGTCTCTCTGTTATTCGTTCTGACATAATATCGGCCAAGAGAAGCAGCATCACAGGGACCAATTTTGACACAATAACTATTTATTTTGAAGACAAGTATATGCTGACACAATTAATGGACTTTGATTCTCGTACCCACATGGATAACGCAACAACCAGGGGGGGAATAAGACTCATGTTACACCCAGATAATTCTGGACCAGCCATGGGACCGGCAGGATTCTTTCCCGTGGAGGTGCTGCACGAAAGGAAGCTAATCCCAGGCCGCTGCCTAATCCTGTATGACTGACTACTGAACTAGTAACTAATGTGACGGCCCGCTCCAAGGCCTCACATTTGACGGGGGATGATAAAGCACCATCATCAAACACTTGTAGTAATGACCCGAGCGCGGTAGATGCTGGATGTACAATCGTGGTGATAAACCAAGATAAATGTACGTTAGAACTTATGGAACGTTGCCGGCCTGGCAAAGAAATTAGATGATGGTGAATGGGCCTCTTTTATTAAAAAAATAGACATATGTTTGTTTCAGGAAACTTGGGCGGAGGATGATACTAATATAGATGGATTTCTCTTATTTAGTGCACCTGCTATACCTCCAGAGAAGGGGAGGGGCCGGGCAAAAGGTGGGCTCCTATTACTTGTTAACAAGAATCTGCAGTGTGACTATAAGCTTTTGGAAATTGATTCTGTAGATCTAAAAGCCATGTGTATTACGTTTAACAGAAGATTATCAATTGTTATTGTTAATGTTTATATACGATCGGTCCCATATGGCTCCGAGTCCCATACCCTGGCTATTCTGTCCGAATTTGTAGGAAGCCTCCACCCCTCAACTATTCTAATCATAGCTGGAGATTTTAACTGTACCTTCGAGCCTTCTATTCTCATAAGTGGTTTAACTGATGAAGAAGATGAGCAGTGGGGGATCCCACAATTATCTATTACCCGGCCTTGTAAAAAATCTCGGGTGGCCATGCAATTAGCCACATTATGTTTAAACCATGGCCTTAGGGCCTGTAATGGTAGAACTCCATCCGATATGAACAGCGCACCTACTTTTAAAAGGGGCATGTCGATAAGCACTATTGATTACTTCTTGGTCGATGTTAGGTTCTGGCCCCATTTGGTAGATATGAAAGTAGAAGTGAGATGTGATAGTGACCATTTCCCCTTGCTCCTTACCCTTTCTGGAGAAATGTTCAGGAGAACACTTAACAACTATGCTACAATAATTCCGCCACCTTGCTGGAACAACAAATTCACCAAGATTACTTGGCCAAAAGTGATGTCCAACCCTCACCATATTAGAGCAATATATCAGATTTTCTTAAATAGTTTGGCTGAGTATGAAGATCAGGCTGTGGGGAATATTCCGATTCTCAAAATACATGACAGCATGACTACTCAGCTACGGGGGTTCTTTTATAAAACAAGGCGGTCAAAGCCACATGAAGGGAAAGGGGCACGCAAGGGATGGTTTGATGAGAGGTGCACAAAGGCTAAGTCTGGGTTAAGAGTAGCAGTAATGTCTGGTTCCCAGGGGGAAATTAAACAAGCTAGGTCCGTATACAAAGTAACTTTGTCTAACGCAAAAAAGCGGTGGGAGGATTCCCTGTGGCAGGAATTATTAGATGCTTCCAGAGAGAAGAATAACAAGCGTTTCTGGGAACTTCTGTCTAAAAGAGAAAATGGAGGTAGGAGTTGTCCCAGCAACCATATTCAACCAGAAAGCTGGGTAGAGCATTTTACTACTCTTTATGCCCTACCAGAGGGCCCAATGGACACCAATGTGGTCCACTCTCCAACAAAATTGTTGGAATCAAATTCCAGCATGGCCCTCCAAGTGGAGGCCCAGTGTGTCCCTGAGGGTTGCCTCATCTTTAAAGTAGAAGAGACCCTTGAGGCTATAAATAGCCTAAAACCTGGCAAAGCACCAGGACCAGACAAGCTTCCTGGAGATCTTTATAGATCGGAACCATATATCTGGTCCTGGTATATTAACGCCATCTCAAATAGCATAGCTGCAGGGGGGCAAATTCCAGGTACATGGAAGGGGGCAGAGATCATACCCATTTATAAAAAAGGAAATGCTAATCTTCCAGCTAACTATAGGCCAATTAGCCTTATAGACAACCTACAAAAGATCTTTGCTAAACAAATGTTGCAGAGGCTAATCAATTGGGTTGAGGAGTACCAAATCCTTTCCCATTTACAGGCAGGGTTTTGTGCAAAAACTAGCACGATAGACCAGGTCTTTCGATTGGCCATATTGCATTGGAAATATGTTCTTGTGGCCAAGCAATGCCTGTATGTGGTATTTATAGACCTGCGATCGGCTTTTGATCTGGTCCCAAGAGCCAAACTGTGGGAAGTGCTGGGTAGATTGGGAGTCCCAGAGGATCTATTACTCCTGTTAAAACGACTACATGAGAACACTTATGCCCAAGTGAGGTGGGGTGAACAAGGCGAACTGACAGAGCGGATCCCAATTAGAAGGGGAGTTCGCCAAGGTTGTGTGCTAGCCCCCCTACTGTTTACCATATTTATCAACGAAGTAGTAAAGGCTGTGTCCATAGGTCAGAATAATGCCCCTTCCCTGAATACACAAAAAATCCCCATCCTGCTCTTTGCCGATGATTCACTCCTCATTTCTAAGACACCAATGGGGTTGCAAACCCTTGTTGACCGGTTTAACCAATTTTGTAGCGATCATGGGTTGGAGGTTAATATTAACAAAA
Organism: Pleurodeles waltl; assembly: GCF_031143425.1. Taxonomy (NCBI): domain Eukaryota; kingdom Metazoa; phylum Chordata; class Amphibia; order Caudata; family Salamandridae; genus Pleurodeles; species Pleurodeles waltl. The sequence goes on from NC_090448.1 coordinate 711,435,248, forward strand.
CCAAACTGATGGTGTTATCCAAGGGACCTAGGAAAAAATGTTCCATTCATATTGAGGGAGTACCGTTGAAGGAAGTAAGCTCTATAGATTACCTGGGAGTTAGGCTAACCAGCAAACTATTATGGGAAGAGCAGATTACAAAAAGTGCAGGGCTCCTACAACACAGAGCCTCATCTATATTGCGTTTCTATCAAAGCACCTCTACAAAAGTTGTCTCCCCAGCAATAAAAATGTATACAGCTAAGGCTCAAAGTGCAGCCCTGTACGGAGCGGAGGTATGGGGTTACGCTAACTGTAAGAAGATCAGTGTGGGGGAAAACAATTTTGCAAGGGCTTTAACTGCATGTCCACGCACCACACCCTTGCTTCCATTATTTCTAGATCTGGGGTTAAGCCGAGTAGCAGATCTAGCTACTCTAAGACCTCTCCTTTATTGGATCAGGTTATGGATAACCCCCGAACTAGATATATATAAGACCGCATTACTCGATCTATTGAAATGCCAAAACGCTAATACTCTTCCCTGGATTCGCCATGTGGCCCATTGGCTCCGGCTATTGGGTCTGGGTGATTATTGGGAAAATCCCCATAAATTAGAGAGACGGCATAAAAACGTTTTAAAGTTAACCTATTGGTCTTATGTTAAGGATAACTACATAACCCACAAATCCCATGGTCGCTTAACTAATTCCTTCATTGATATTAAATGGTCCCCAAAGTTTGAATCCTATTTGGATGTTATACCGGATTTGCAGGGCAAGAGCTTATATGCAAGGTTTCGTTTTGGCTCTCTGCCCCTAATGTCATTGATTCATAGGTGGGGGTCGATTAATCTTCCCGATATGTGCCCTGCCTGTGGCAGTACTTTTTAAACCATTGAGCATTTCATGTTCTTCTGCCCAGCCTATGCGATTCCGCGATTAAAATGGATTCGCAATATTTGCAGGGACATGGGATTCAAGAACTGCTCTTTGGCTCTACGGGTTCTAAAAAGCCATAATTCAGCCGACGTAATTCTTTCAGTAAGCAAGTATTTAGCAACAGCTTGGCGCATACGATGCCATCTCCAAAAAGTAATTTAAGGTCTCATCTCTTTTATAGATAAGTTTTAGAGTCATATGTGCAATTCAAGTTATTGCTTTAATGTTTTTACACCAAATTATAGATGTGTATTTATTTATTTACTTAAGAATTATTTATTATCTTGTTTTATGTGCCTTTATGGTCATTGATCGAACAAAGTTGATGATGAAGATGATGATGAATTATTGACCATGTGGTTTGGACAGGGCTTTGGAATAGATTTTTCTTAGACAATATGTGGGTAATCATCCTGTGTTTCTGCTATTTTATCACTAGTGTTAGCCGCAAAGAGTTATTTTTATGCACCTGTCTGGTATTCGTGCCATTTTAACATGAATCCGATAACCATTTTAAGTTATTATATAAGCTTTTTATCACACTGTGCTTGTGTTTTTAATGACTTGACAGTGCCTAAATTTGCCTATATGATTGTGCCGGTAGTAGGCTCTCTTTGTCAAAGTATGCTATCTAAATTATCAAGAAACTGTATCACTATGTAACATCAACATAGCACTTTAAATCTTTAAATCTTGGGTCGGATAGTTTGCATTTATCTTGATGATGGTATCACCTGGGGAATTTGAATCTGAAACCACCTCATATTGTTTTAAGAGCTTTTAAATATTTGTATTATTCTAACATTATGAAGCAGACGTTTTAGAAACCTTGGTATCTAAATGTTAAGTTATGTATTGGGAATAATGGTGGACTATATTAGGCCATGGCCTATGACTGTTTTTTTTTTTTATTGTTAGAATTTGAAGGTTTTAGAGAAGCTATTTTTATTCTAAACTTTATTTTAAGCCAGTGTGAAAGCATAATGAAACAAACGCACCTTCTTTGTACAATTTAATGTGTAACTTTTATGACCTATGGTCGAAATAAAGTACATGATGATGATGAATTTACAGGTATTTTGTTAAAGTTCTCATTCTTGTGTTGATACACGTACTTTCCACTTCCTTGTATTTATTTTCGGACAAACTTTTCTCTTTTTTTTTCTTTCTTTCATTCCTTATTATTCTTCACTTCAATACTCTTTTCTTTCTCTTATGATAAATTCCATTATAATTCTTTTTCGCAGTCATCTGTCTTATTTCAGCTTTAGTTAAGTAAATTGTTCTTCTAATTTGTTTCTTTATTTAACATTCGTAAAAGAGTTTCTCATATGTTTTGTATACTGGATTGAATTAACTGGTACTTGTAACATTTTAGAGGTGCTTTTTAGAACCTGAATAACGTTAATTAACTCAAAAACCCCAATGACAGTAAATAATGACCTTTCGTATGTCCACACCTAATTACCTATACTCAACATGCAATGTAATGGTGGATGCAATATTAATGTCATCCTATTTTGTAACGTTATACCCTTCAAGAAGATACGTTTGACCCTGCCAGAGTAAGGAACCACATAGCAAGCTAATTTAGGAATTACCTTGCTAAGCAGCTATGTATGTTTCTGATAAACACCAAAGTGATTTGTAGCCCAAACAATGCTGATAGTAAAGCAGCAAATAAAATGTCCATGTCTTTGCATTTCTTCCCTTTGGATTGCCATCTCTGTTGAACGACTGTCATTCTCTCTTTTGGACAATTTTATTGTCAAACGCTGAAATATTTAATATTGTAACTGTATGGTAGACTATGTAATGTAATCTAAGGTGGATTTGTAGAGTGCTGCTTGTCACCTGTCAGGGTATCCAGGAGCGGAGTAGGTAAGTGTAGGCATGTGGTGAGCATGGGCTTGAGTACAGGCAGTCTCAATGGTCCTGCAAGAAGACTCATTAAAATGCTAGGTCTTTAACTTCTTGCAGAATTCAAGAAATGTGTAAGGAGGGCCTGATGTGTTGGAGGACGTTGTTGCAGGACTTGGCAGCTTGGTAGGTGAATGATGAACCGCCTGTTCTGCTTCTATGGATTCGGGGTGTGTGTGAGTAATGCTGAGTGAAGCTGTCTGGTGGTTGGTGGAAGTGAAACCCGATGACTGAGGTATGTGGACCCTGTGTCGTGTAGTGACTTGAATGTATGTGTCAGAAGTTTGAACCGGCAGGGTTTCTAGATGGGAGCCAGTGGAGCTCTCTGAGGAGTGGTGTGGGTTTGATGCGGGAGGTCAAGTCTGGCAGCAGTGTTTTGGATGGTTTGACACCTGTGAAGGGGATGGGTTTGGATGCTGTCGAAATGTGCGCTGCCGTAGTCCAATCCGCTTGTGATAAGGGCCTGCGTGATGGTACGTCTGGCATCCAGTGGGAGTCACTCAAGATTTTATGTAACATGTGGAAGATGTGGAAGCTTGGGTAGATGACGGCACTGACCTGGGACTTCATGCTGAGGTTGGTTTCCAGCATCAGCTGGGGTGGGTCCGCAATCAGCAGGCTGCAAGGTTTACTCCCAAGGGGAGGTACCATTTCCAAAAATCAGCACTTCAGTTTTGCCGGTTTTGAGCTTGAGGCAGTTTAATTTTATCCAACTGGTCATGCTGGTCATGCATTGTTTGAGGTTTGTCTTGGTGGTGACAGAATCACCTGAAAAGGAAAAAATGAGATGGGTGTTGTCGGTGTTTGAGATGATGTTGATTCAGTGGGATCAGCTGATGCTTGCCAGAGGAGTCATGTATGTGTTGAAAAGTGTGCGGCTGAGTGATGATTCCTATGGGACTCTGCATATGAGGTCCTTAGGGTCTGATGTGAATGTTGAGAGCTTGGCTCATTGTGCTCTTCTGGAGAGGAAGGAAGCTATCCACTCAAGTGCTGATCCTTGTATTCCTGCTGTGTGTAGTCAGGTGATGAGTGTGTGGAGGGTTAGTGTTGAAAGCGGCAGAGACGTAGAGGATGATTAGAGCAGCAGTCTGTCCAAGGACGAGGATGGTGTTTATGTCATCTGTGGCACAGATAAGGGCTATGGTTCTTTCAGAATCCTGATTGTGAGTCATCCAGGAGTTTATGGCATTCTAGGTGGTCCAAGACTTCTGTGTTAATGGTCTTCTTGATATTTTTTGCATACAGGGAAACAGATGTTTCTTTTTTAATGTAAAGTAATATTGGCGCTGCGGTCAACCCCCTACATGTAGTCAACCCCACGCTGTGCACGACCTTTGGCCCTGTGAGGTAGTGGTTGGATCACAAGGCCTGGTCTGCAGCCAGCCCCTGTGGCCAACCAAGCAAAAGGCAGCCAGCCCCATGCTGCAGAGGGCCTTCAGTCATGCACGACCAGCCCCCACATGCAGCCAACCCCACTCTGAACAGGGGATTCAGCCATCCAAGGTGGGGGGAGGGATTTGAGCCTTTGCTACATGGCGTGTAATGGGCCTTTGGGCCCCGGGCACCCCATCCTCTGGGGCAAAATACAATTAAACAGGGGGTGGGTATGCGGCCCTGCGGCCCAAGGGAGCTCCCCAAATGGTACAGGACCGAGCACTACCTCCCACTTGGAGGGTGCCGCTATTTATGCTGCTGCCTCTGGATGGAAGCAATATTTTGATCTGTTTTTCTGCCTGCATCAGCGCGGGAAGGGAAACAGATCACAAGTCTGTTCCCGGCTGGCACAAGCATTTTTAAAGCTCCTGTCTGCTGGGAGCACACTTTATGTTGCTCCCGTTTGGCGGGAGCTTTAAAAATGCTCCCACCAGATGGGAGCAAACACAAGTTTCCCTGCCTTTGCGGGCAGGGAAACTGCTGTGTCCCGGGGTGGGCTGCCCGGAACACAACAAGTGAGCCGGTCCCGGGAGATGGGTCACCTGGACCATTAAAGTCCAGGGAGGGGGGCTGCAAAGCCTCTCTCCCTTTTAATTGAGTAATGGCATTGGAGACGGGGTCCCTAGGGCTTTTTAAAGGCTCAGGATGTTGGCCCCTTCCCTTTCAAATATACTTTGGTCCATGGGGAACAAGGTCCATAGGGCCGAATACTGCTCAGGGAAGGGGGCTGCGAGCCCCCTCCTCTAATTAATTAAATTGAGCCCTGGGATTGGGTCCCCGGGGCTGAAAACCGCTGAAGGAGGAGGCTGCACACCTGCCTCCACTTAAAAATACTTTGGGCCTTGGGGAATGGGGTCTCTGGGGCCAAAAACGGCCTGGGGAGGGGGCTGCATGTCCCATCCCTTTATAAAATACTTTGGGCCCCAGTAGACGGAGTCCCCAGGAACTTATGTCTTTTTGTTTTTTTTTACCTTTTTTAAGGACTCTGCACGGAGTCCTGAATCCAAGGATGGCTGCCACTACTACCTGGTTGAGGTGGTGGCAGCCAATCAAATCTAAGTTTGAGATGTGTCAGCTCCACAGATCCCCTACAGCAATAAATATACAATTTTTTAAACCTTAATTTCTCTAAAACTACTGAACGGATTTACAACAAAACACAAAAAGCTCTCTTTCTGGAAAATATCTACCTTTCTGGCAAATGTGGTTTGAATCTGCGTAGCATTTTGGGCTGTAGCTGTGTCTAAATTCTTGTGGAAAAATGAAGGGGGAAAATGCATTTTGAAACCCTACCGCTTTCTGGGTTCCCGCTTGACGGATCACCCTGAAACTTACCATGTGCAAACTAGTAAATAAAGAGCACATTTCTGGAAAGATTCGTCACACAAGGCAAAAGTTATTAGCAACCCAAAAATATATTTCCTATGGAAACACGGTCCTAACTGTAACTACCCAGTGGCAACCGCTGCTGGGTAATATCGATATATGCAGGTGCAGAGACAAGTGCCAGTGATGGCTGGAACCTTCAATCAAAACTTGCTCCTGGAGTAATTTTGGTAAACCTTACACACCATATGCCAACAAAACAAAGCAATGAACTGGCATCAAAAAGATTTGCACATAGATAAAACTTAGGTACGTTTATTGCAAGTCATACAATCATGTTAAGAGCAGCAGAAAGATTTTAAGTAATGAGACAGATACTGATTTTAAGTAATTGACTGGAAAAATTTAAAAATAATTCAGTCCATAAAATGACTTAGGTTTAAAGGTAATTTAGAGGCTCCATTTCTCTCATTTAACTAAAGAATAAAGAAGGTAATAAATATTCAAGGCAGCATCAGGCAACTAAAATAGAAATGTATGAACACAAACATGCAACTGTCATTAAAAAACACAAAACACTAAAGCCTAACAAAGAATACAGTGAATAGGTTACCTTCGTTATATGACACATATGAGCAAGGATTTTCATAGCATTACCTTTCAGTGTAGTACAATGCTTTATGTAACCTATACAAGGGTTTCATAAGAGCTTGGGTACATATTACTTTTCAATTGAAATGTAACAGATTTCCATCCCAAAAACAGTTTATGCAACAACGCAGCTTCCTTTCTCTTTAAACGGATTTCTGTCCTCGGGAACACCCTTCACGAGAGGATCCTCTCCAGACCTTCCTTCAATGTAAAGCGTTATTTCTTCACACATCTTAGAAACCTTAGAGAGAAAAGTCGATGGAATTCGTTATTTTTCTCTTCAGTCACATTTTATTGGCTGGTTACAAATCACAACTTTCAGAATGCACACTTTCAGTTCTTATAATAAGCCATCAGTGCCCCATATCTTAACTCAATCGTTCCCACCTTTCCATACCAAGGGAAGACCATTATGTGTAAGAGACAGATTGGTGATCTCGTTTGCTCCTCCCGTGTGGTGCCGAACCATCCCAATCCCTGCTTACTAAAACGATAATACGTTTATACACTGATCGTCAGTCCAAATAAATAGAAACCCCGCCCCACCCCCAACGAGGAAGGAAACTATGATTATAATAGCACAGTTTTATATTTTACTTCTGACCATATTTACCGAAAGTGTTACTCGTTTTAACATCCTGCGAATGAGGAAACACAAAGTCTGCTATGACTGGTGCTGAACACGACCAATTCCCTAAAACGGACATTTACTTTCTAATCGTGTGCTAAGTACATAATCATTGATTGAACTGCAAAGAAAACCATCATTAGAATAGGTAAAACGGCAAATTTAAATAGAAGTTTAAAACACATTTAATCTTTGAGAAGATGTATCGATGTGACATCATAGTATTTATTATCTACCATGTAGGCTACAATAATAGTAGTAATAATAATAACAGGGACAGGGACACTTTTACTGTCTGGGATAGGCAAACCTAATACTTGGCAGCTTTTTGGTACCCAACACATACAACAGCCAAGGGAGTACAGTAAACCTCGGCTTCTTTAATAAATGTTTCATGATTGATTTTTCCATTTCAATTGCCAGGTTCATGCTTATCTAAAACATCTTTTGTTTCTCTGGTGTTTGGTACAAGAAGTCACCTCTGTGTTGCAACATCCTAATCAGGAGGAAAGACAGTTTGCAAGTGCATATTCACCAACACCATAGGGGCTATACAGCAGTGCCGGATTACCAAGTAGGCACAGAAGGCACTGGTCTATGGGCCCCACTGCTTTTAGGGGCCCTGCGACAAATAATATCAGTTTGATCTTGAAAGAAAATTACAATCAAGCTTTCTTAAATTGTTCCCAAAAGATAGAAAAAAAAGAATCAACTCGAAGAAACGAAAACTTTACATTACAGACTAGAGAAAATACTGTATTAATGTAGTGTATTCATTAACAACTTAAAGTACATAAACCATAGACATCCGATTCCCATTAACAGTTTGCCTCTTAAAAGCTTATCTTCAGTCAGCTGTCATTCAGTGCAAACTATGTAGGTGTAAAGTTGAGCTTTTTGTAATAAAATTGGTTTAATAAAATTGTTGGTTGGTAAAATTAAAATTTTATTAGGAGATAATTTGCGAGGGCCCCCCAAAATTTTGACTGCTTAGGGGCCTCTACAGGGTTTAATATGGCACAGCAATACAGTATCAAAGAGCTTCAGTCAGTAGCAGCATACTTTTTCTTGACACATTCATGGGTTGAGCAATATTTCACCACTTACAAGAACCAACATTTAGTGATAATAAAAACATCCAACCTGTAACACAATAATATTGGACAGCCTGTCACTGTGGCAGCTGATTATAAGGATTTTAGGGCCACATGTACAAAGCATTTTTGCAGTTGGAAAATGGCTGATCGGGCCATTTCTGACAGTAAAATTGTTTTTAGGTATGTACAAAACAAAAATTGCGATACGGTAACACACTCCCAAATTGCAATTTGTGTTTGCTATTGGGTATTAAGAAGGACGTGTTTAGGGCGCCCTTTCCGAATACTGAATCTGAATGGGATGTATGAATCCTTTAGGACACAATTATGGTTGCAAAATATTCCTATATTCCCGACTCCATGAAAGAGGTGGCAACCCATCTGCAAATGGGAAAGGGTGCCCAAGGGAAGTCCTTACCCTTTGAGAATGGAAAACAAATATTTTGTAAGAGCAGGCATTGGGTAAAAAATGAAACTGCAAAATTTCATTTTTTCTTTTTAAACACATCACGTTTTCCTTTAAATAAAACGGGCTGCATTAAAAAAAAAAAAGATTGTGTTATTAAAAAGCAGTCACAGACATAGTGGTCTACTGACCTCAGCAGTCCACCATCCCTGTGATGGCTGCGTTTCCACTGGGTCACAACCTGTGACCTACCTCATTAATATGCATGAGATAGTTCTATTTGCAACCCGCTAGGAATCGCCAGTGAAACTCAAAAGTTTCATACATTAGGAATACTGATTTCCTAATTGAGCTTCAGAAATAATCGCAATTAGGAAATTGGTATCCCTAATGTTGGCACATCTGGTCCTTAGCTTATTTAAATGAATGAAATATATTAAATAAAGGTCTCCCAATTGGAAGCTTTGCTTACCTCATAATCTAGGTTGTAATACTTTTTATCGAACTCACTGAAAATAAAATCCATTAGGTTTCAAAGTACTATACACAAAAAAGCTGCCTTGATAATTATGAGCCACGTGTACAAAGGTAATCGTTTTCGATTTTAAAATACCAAATTTTTGCGATTCGCTATTTGGTAACTGCAAACACTGACACATTTTGCGATTCCCAGTGGGTCAAAAATAGACCTACCTCATGAATATTAATGAGGTAGTTCTCTGTTTTCGACCCATTGGGAATCAATACAATCACAGAGATGGTGGCCAGCTGGGGTCCGCAGACCACCACATCTGTGATAGCTTTTCAATAAAGAAATCTTTTTTTTTTTTAACGCATCCCATTTCGAGATGCATTTAAAAAAAAAAGGCTTCTTTTCATTTTTCAAGAGCAGGCAGTGGTCCATGGGACCACTGCCTGCTCCTAAAAAGGTTTTACAAAAATTCACAAAGGCAAAGAGGTCCCATTTGCAAATGGGTTACCACCTACCTTAAGCAGGTGATAAAATTAGAATATTTTTCAACTGCATTTTGGTTGCAAGACATTCATACATACCACTGTGATTAGGTACTAGGAAGGGATGCCCTAAACACACTCCTTCCTAATACTGAATCGCAAACTCAATTTGTGATTCAGTAAGAGGTCACAGAATAGCAAATATGACTTTGCACATATGAAAAAGCCTTTTTACTTACTCAAACGGGCCGATTCTGAGAATTAGCCTGTTTGTGAACACAAAAAGCCTTTTTACATGTGCCCTATGTTCTTAGACACAAAATAAAACAAGCATTGGCAAAGCCAATAGATCTTGCCCTTATGACCTATTGGCTTTGCCAATAGGTTTTAGCCACTCTGCACAGTAAATAAAAAAAAAAGACCAATTTTTGTTGGCGAGCACACCACGCATGTGCGTGCCTACAAAATTATGTAGGCACTTATATTCTTTTAAGTTGCCAATCCGAGCTGGATCGGTAACTAACAATAAAATAAAATAAAACACACAATAGTGTTTTCTTTTTTTTCAAAAAGCGGGCAGGTGGGGAGTGGATGCAACATTGGGGGAGTGTGGGGAGAAGCAGTCGGGCAACAGAGAGCAACACAGAGTGCGGGGGGAGATGCGCACATTGGAGATATCTTGAAATCACATGCACTCCCATGAGGGGCTTCACAAAAAAAGAAAAAAAAGCATTGACAAAGCCAATAGGTCTCGCCAATGCAAGAGCTATTAGCTTTGCCAAGGTGTTGTAATCATGTTGTACACCAGCATGGCTTAAGGTCTGTGGCATAGACAAGAGTTGCCAGGAGTAGCGTGTCGTAGCATAGAGTGGCAAAAGGTGGCACAGAGTGTTGTAGAGTGGAGTGTTGTAGAATGGAGTGTCATGGAATGGGGTGTTGTACAGTGGAGTGTCATAAAATCGTGGAATGCAGTGACATAGATTAGAGTGGTAGAGAGTAGACTAGAGTGGCCTAAAGTTCAGGGCGCAGACTGTTGTAGTGCAGAGTAAAGTGGCATAGAGTATACTGGTTTAGAGTACAGTTTTGTCGACTAAAGTGGCATAGAGTGGATTGGAGTACTGCAGAGTAGAATGCAGTGGTGTAGAGTTGAGTGTTGCAGAGGGCAGTGGTGTAGAGTAATGCAGAGTAGAATGGCATAAAGTGCAGTAGAGTAGAGTGCACTGGAGTAGAGTGGCATACAGTACAGTGTTGTAAAGTACAGTGCAGTAGTGTAGAGTCCAGTGGTGAAGAGTAGAATGTCATAGAGTGCAGTGGTGAACAGTAGCATGGCACAGAGCACAGTGGCGTAGTGTAAAGTGATGTAGAGTAGAGTGGCAGAGTACAGTGGTTGAGAGTAGAACCAAATAGTGTAGAGTTCAGTGACATTGAGTCTAATGGTGTAGTGTAGAAAAAAAGTGCACTGGTATAGAGTAGAGTGCTCCAGAGTAAAGTATAGTGGCACAGAGTGTATTTTTGAAGTGTAGAGTGGCACAGAGTGCAGTGGCACAAACTACAGCAGCGTAGAGTGCAGTGGTGTAAAGCACAGTGGTGCAGAGTAAAATGCAGTGGCCTAGAGTGGTGCAGAGCAGAGTGTCATAGAGTGCGGTGTTGTAGAGTTGAGTAGAGTAGAGTGCCGTAGAGTGGCATAGAGTAGAGTGGTGCAGAGTAGAATGCAGTGGTGTAGAATGGAGTGCTGCAGAGTGTAGTGGATAAGAATTCAATGGCATAGAGTGACGTAAAGTAGAGTGGTGCAGGCTAGTGTGCAGTGGAGTAGAGTGCCAGCATGCAGAGGTGTAGAGCAAAAATGACGTAGAGTGAATTGGCATGGTGCAGAGAAAAGTGGCATAGAGTGCAGTGGTGCAGAGTAGAACAGAGTGGCATAGAGTGCACAGAAGCAGAGTGCAATGGTTTAGAGTAGAGTGGTGTAAAGTACTGTAGCATATAGTGATGCAGAGAAGAGTATATTGGCATGGAGTGCAGCGGTGCAAAGTAGATTGGTGTAGAATGCAGGGGTGTAGACTGCAGTAGCACAGAGTACAGTGATGCAGAGTAGTGTGGCATAGAGTGCAGTGGGTACAGTGGAGTAGACTGCAGTGGCAGAGTGGATTATTTTCAGAGTAGAGTGAGGTGGTGCGGTGCAGGATAGAGTTCAGTGGCACAGAGTGGTGTAAAGTACAGTGTTGCAGAGTAGATTAGACTGGCATTGAGTCTAGTGACATGGATTGATACAGGGTAGAGATTTGCCATAGAGTTCACTGGCGTAGTGCATTGGCACAAAGTGCAGTGGCATAGATTTCAGTGTTGCAGAGCAGTGTGTCTTGGAGTGGCACAGAGTAGAATGGTGCAGAGTAAAGTGGAGTGGCATAGACTCGAGTGGTTCAGAGTACAGCGGAGTGGCCTAGATTGGGATGGAGTGTAGTACAGTAGCGAAGAGTCCAGTGGTGAGTGGCATAGAGTGCATTGGCATAAAGTAGATTGGTGCACAATGTAATAGAGAGGCGTAGAATGGATTGGGGTAGAGTGTAGTGGTATAGAGTAGTGTGCAGTGGCATTGAGTGGTGTAGAGCGGAGTGGCAAGAAGTGGAGTATGCATGGTATGGCAGCACATTGCTATTGCAGTCAACACATTTTCTATTGAAATGACCCGTACATTTGTACAGACATACCGTTTTCCTGAGAAAAGTATGCAGGACATACATAATAATGAGTGGAAATGTCATTACCTAGTGTATTTTGACCTTCCCTAACAAATTTTGCATAATTCTTGTGTTGTTTACTTACCTTTTACTACTGAGATTGTTTTACTGATATATTAACCTATTTTTACATGCCTGTGTTCAGTGGCATTTTGACACTCCTTTCCTCACCAAAAACGGCCATTTTCCAACCTCCTGCTTGTTCCAACTAGAGCTGTCATTTTGGGAGGCGGTCTAGTCTTTCTTGCCTGTAGCTCAGGCCCACTATAAAGGGCTTGATAAAGCGAGCACGCAGCGGGCGCGCTACTGGCGCGCCAAAGGCAAGCCCATCTGCGCCCGTCTGAGACCAGGGACCAGGAATGCTACCCAGGGCTCTCCTGAAAGCTTAGTCTACTCAGCTTCTCAACTGTTAGCTATCAGGAAGGACACTTCTCACCTCTGTAAACACTCTTTAAATCCTGACTCCCCTATTATACATTGCAATGTGTGTCACTGGTCTCTCTTTTCTCATCTCCCATTCTAGCAGTGAAACAGCTTTGGTGGAGGTTGCCAAATCCTTCTACTCAACTGTCGTTCCCTGCCTGCGCATAAACTCCATATTTTCTCACTATTAATTGATCGTGCTCCGGAGGCGTTATTTCTAACAGAAACCTGGCTACCCGAGGACTCTGGTCCCGATATAGCTGTGGCTCCTCCCCATGATTATCATTGTGGTAGCGGGTTTGGTGATAATAAGGACTAGGATGCTTGGGTGAGTGAGAATCAGTGACTTTATTTAAAGTTCTTTAAGGATATGTGATTTGTTCAAGAATATATGGGTGGTGTGCTCTTCATAATAGAATGTCTCTTCTCTCTCTCTTTTCCAGGTCCCCTCTTGACTGGCAGAGATGTTCTTCTCGGGCTCCCAGACGCACCGGAAATAAGAGGAATGGAGATAAGGGTAAGTCGGGATGGTATAGAGGTAGAAGTCTTATTAATAGTACAGAAGAGAGGGAGAGGGACACACAGAGAGAGAGAGAGAGAGAGAGAGAGAGAGAGAGAGAGAGAGAAAGAGAGAGAGAGAGACCCCTTTGGAAAGTGTGTTGAGTTTTGAAAACAGCAGGTGCAGAAACAATCACCTCTTAGTGTCCTCTTATAACTAGATTTCTGTCTCTGAGTGCTCTTTAAGTCTGGCTGAGTAGAGTTCTTTGGTTCTGTAATTTTACTCTTTTTCTTAGGGCTGTCTTAGTTCTTCAGACTCTTCTTTCACCTTAATATTGTCCTCCTTCTCCCTGCCCTCTCCAGATTCCCCCTCCCGTCTCCCTGTACTATCCCTCCCCTCTCGTCTCCTGCCATCACCCTCCCCTTTCTGATAGAATTTGTCCTTTAGGAAGGACGGTACCTTGGTTAGCCACGTCCCTCCTGGGACGTGGCGGAGTTCGCGTCCTTTGGCTCTCCTCCCGGCCCGAGGTTGGCTGTTTGTCTCCAGGGTATCCTCGCTGTTCCCGTTTCTTCTAAGCTCTTTCGTTCCTTCGTCCCCTTTTCTTTTGTCTCCGTCAGCGTTTCCTCCTTGTTCTGCGCCGCGTGCGCAAAGTCCGTCTTCCTTTTCAATTCCGTTGGTAACCCGGATATCCGTGTTCCCTAGGCGTTTACCGGCGTCACCGTTGCCATGATATCTAGGCATGGCGTCGTCTCCGCAGCAGAATCGGGACACCGTTCCCGATTCTGGGACGCCAGGAGCCGGGATATCTGATAGCCGGCTACAATCATATACACCGATTAGACAGACCTCACTCCAAAGGAGGTGGAATCGCAATCATTGTTAAAAATACTATAAATTGTACTACCCAAAATTTGTCTATTCCAGACTGTGAAAGTCTCTTTTTCTCGTTAACAATCAATCCTACCTTTACTTTCCCCAGAACATTAATTTATTGTCCTCCTGGTCCGGAGAGGAAATTTCTTCATGCTTTACCAGAACTAATATCAGACTTTGCCTGTAGGAACTCTAACTTCACCATTTTGGGTGATTTTAATATTCACGTTGATGATGAATATAACAATCTGGCAAACACTCTGTTGACGGATCTAGCAGCTTTAGATCTGCCACAGTTGATCCAAGGCCCCACTCAAATTAAAGGACACGCCATCGACTTGGTGTTTAGTAATTTGTCAAACCTTTCGGTTTTGCCTCTACTCCCTCTAGTTTGGACTGATCACTATCTAATTCCTCTTTCACTCCCTCCTACCCCTGCACCCCAACAGTCCTCATCTAGCACTACCACCCATTGCCCCTGATCTAGGTTAAGTCACAAAAACTGGATAGCTAGTTTAGAACTTCATTGTCTGTTCTCCACTACTAATGAGACTTGCTTGGCGTCAACATTGAATGAATGGATTTCCAACTCCGTGGACAATGTACTTCCGGCTAAGACCGTCCATAACATTCAACGTACCGAGAAGTCCTCTTGGTTTTCTCCCAAGATACAGCAACATAAAAAGATATGTAAACAGAAAGGAAATGGAGAAAAACCTATGACGATGACTCTAAACATGAATATAGGGCAGCAATTAGAGACTATCATGCGGAAATTAAAAATGCACATGGACTGTTCTATGCTGCCAATTCTCCTAAAGAAATCTGTAACATTTTTAAAGAATGAACTCAAGACCTTTCTCCTTGCAGCCCAATTCAAGCATCTTCGGAGCACAGTAACAATTTGGCAGCTTTCTTTCATTAAAAAGGTCTTGATATTCAACAAGGCTTTTCCCACCTCTCCGCACAAAGAAGCCACTATGGCATTTCAAGACGCTTCGAATATCACTTTCATAGCGTTTCAGCCTCTGACTGAGAACCTAGTTCTCGATCTCCTACACACTATTAAATCAGGCTCTCCCCTTGATCTGGCCCCACCGTCTATATTAATCCTCGGCGCGGACGTTATTGTGCCTGTTCTAACTAGAATTCTCAATAATTCTCTCACCTCTGGTAAGCTTCCACAAAACTGGAAGCATGTTGTCATCAAACCTTTATTATAAAAGCCCCGGCTTGATCCTAGGTCACTGAGCAATTATAGACCAATTGCCCTTCTGCCGATACAATCTAAAATTATCGAAAAACGTGTTAACAAACAAATTTCAGGCTTCCTCAAGGATTACAATCTTCTACATCACACTCAGAGGGGTTTTAGACCTTTGCATAGCACGGAATCTGCCCTGTTGGCAGTTACCGAGGACACCTGTCAACTCTTCGATTCAGGTGGCTATGCAGCAATTATCCTTTTGGATCTGAGTGCTGCATTCAAAACTGTAGATCATGATATTCTCCTTCAAAGAATCTCTCGGATGGGTTTTTCAGGGACCCCATTTCAGTGGCTCTCTGACTTCCTGAAGGACAGGACCTTTCAAGTCCCTGATCGATCTTTTTTTTCTAAACCTCTGCCACTCAGTTGTGGGGTGCCGCAGGGCTCCTCCCTGAGCCCTACTCTTTTTAACATTTATATGACCCCCCTGGCAAAAATTATTGAGCCACATGGACTATCTCTAGTATCTTATGCGGATGATACTCAGTTGGTCTGCTCCTTCTCTGCTAAGAATACCCAAGAACAGGCTACCTTATCTTCCTGTCTCTCAGATATCACCAGATGGATGATAGAGAGCAAGCTTAAGCTCAACGATGGGAAAACAGAAGTTATGATCGTCGGGAATCCTTCCTTACTTAGGTCCCCATCCTTAGCCATGATCTTGCCTAAGGATCCAACTCCACCTAAAGATTCCATAAAAAGTTTGGGCTTTTAGCTAGACCCGCACCTTACAATGGAATGCCATTCTAAGAAACTGGCAGCTACCTGTTTCGGTTTTCTAAGAACCCTTAGGAAAATCTTTACATTACTTCAATTTTTAGCCAAAAGACTTCTTACTCAGCCTCTGATACTTTCACGTCTCGATTATGGGAACGTACTGCACCTGAGCTCTCCTTCGCATGTTCTAAAGAGACTTCAGGTGGTGCAGAACGCTGCTGCTCGCCTACTCACACACACCCACAGACATTCATCTGCCACTCAAGCCTTGGCTTCCCTCCATTGGCTTCCAATTGAACAAGACATTATTATTAAAACTGTGCTTTATTAATCGAGCCCTTCAAAACAAGGGTCCAGTCTTCCTCTGAGGAATGATCACTCCCTATACCCCCGGAGAATACTCAGATCTTCTTCAGCTTTTTTAATTAACTCTATTTGGGCTAAGAAAGTTAGATGGACGATAGTTCCTTCGCCTGTAGAGCAGCTAAGATCTGGAACTCCATCCCCTTGGAACTTCGTCATGACATGTCAGAATCTTCTTTTCGTAGAAAACTGAAAACTGTAATGTTCTCCGTTTAGGTCTGTTCCTCTTACCTAGTGATCTTCCTCAGTGCTGGGAGGCCTTCGAGTAACCATGCGCTTTACAAATCCTCAAAACTAAACTGAACTATTGATTTGTTTTGATCACATTAAAATAGTTTTTTTCTACCACTCTTCAGAATCTGCTCAATTTGTGCTTTCTTAATTCATACACTCTGAAATGTTTGCACAGCTCATTACAGACATTTCCACTTTGTTGTGTTCTAGTAAAAAACCTTTCACAGCAAGACTGTCACATAAAATCCACCCACTTTGAAGTCAGAGATAGAAAAGTAAACACCAAGCTCCTCAGAAGACAGAGGGGGTTATTACAACTTTGGAGGAGGTGTTAATCCGTCCCAAAAGTGACGGTAAAGTGACGGATATACCACCAGCCGTATTACGAGTCCATTATATCCTATGGAACTCGTAATACGGCTGGTGTTATATCCATCACTTTACCGTCACTTTTGGGACGGATTAACACCTTCTCCAAAGTTGTAATAACCCCCAGAGCCTGACATTTGACCTCTGTGTTTGCAAGCACAGCAATTGTGACACAATAAGAACAAGATTATAAGGCCTCTTTACAGAAATGGAGCACTTAGAAGGATAGAATACAAAGGTACAGAGTAGAACAGCAAATAAGGAATTCTCTTTGCAAGGGACGAACTCAAGTTGGACAGCATAAAACAATAAAGCCAGCAAATAGAAAGCAAACAAATGTAGGTTACAAGCCGCAAAGCCAATGCAAAGCAATGGGAGAATGCATTCCCAGGAAAGCTTTCCGAATGTCCCCGAGATGTCTCTAGCAAACTAGGCAACTGTGCTGTCTGGTAGGCACTGAACTAAAAAAAATAGTGCTTGAAAAGAAAGAAGTGGAATCAGCAATACCAGCCAGTGACAGACTGTAAAGAGGCAATGCTGAGAGAGAGGGGTGATACCACAAAACAGATCCTGGGACTTGTTTCAGGGTCCAGGGAGGGCCTGGCATGGCAGTTCAGGCTGGACTGTTTACTTTTGGAACAGTGTCAAGAGTGATTTGCATATGGCTGGGTCCAAACTAAGGTGGCGTGATGTGCAAAAAAACAATGGATTAAACCCAGATCCTTTTGACTGGAGGATAATGTCTGAATTGTTCAGCATTTCATTTATCATGTTCCCTTTGCTTTTGTTGCCCTAAGTGGAAAGGGTATTCATAGATGTGGGTCCCATGCTCACTGCACCACTGGATTTGAACTAGTGTGGCTGATAAGGAATGATACCATGAAACCAGTATTAGGACGCTTGTGTCCCGGGAGGAGGTGGTTTGGCAGTTCGGGCTGGACTATTCCCATGAGGAACACGGTCAAGACTGACTTGCATATTGTTGTGTCCGAACTGGGGTGGTGTGGTGGGCAAAAAAACAATAGATTAAACCCAGATCCCTGTGCCTGTGGGTGAATGTTTGCATTGTTCAGCATTCCGTCCATCATCTGTTCTTTTTGCTTTTGTTGTCCTAAATGGGAAGGGTATGCCCAGACATGGGTCCCATGCTCACTGTGCCACTGGATTCAAACTAGCCTGGCTGATGAGGGGTCATCCCACGAAACCAGTATTAGGATGCTTGTTTCCAGTCCAGAGAGGAGGTGGCTTGGCAGTTCTGGCTGGACTGTTCCCATGAAGAACACAGTCAAGACTGATTTGCATATTGCTGGGTCCAAACTGAGGTGGCGTGGCAGGCAAAAAAAACAATGGATTAAACCCAGATCCTTGTGACTTGGTGTGAATGTTTGCATTGTTCAGCATTCTGTCCATCATCTGTATGTTTTGCTTTTGTTGCCCTAAGTGGAAAGGGTATGCCCGGACGTGGGTCCCATGCTCACTGCACCCTGGGTTCAAGCTGGCCTGGTTGATGAGGCATGATACCTCAAAACTGGTCCTAGGATGCTTGTTTCCAGTCCAGAGAGGACCTGGCGTGGCAGCTCAGGCTGAACTGTTCCCATGGGGGACAGAGTCAAGACTGATTTGCATATGGGTGGGTCCAAACTGGGGTGGCTTGGTAAGCAAAAAAAACAAAATCCTTGTGACTGGGGGGAAATTTTTGCATTGTTCAGCATTCTGTTCATCGTCTGTTCTTTTTGCTTTTGTCACCCTAAGTGGGAAGGGTATGGCCAGACATGGGTCCCATTCTCACTGGGCTACTGGATTCAAGCTAGCCTGGCTGATGAGGCATGATACCTCAAAACCAGTTCTAGGATGCTTGTTTCTATCCTAAAGAGGATCTGGCTTGGCAGTTTGGGCTGGACTGTTCCCATGGGGAACGGGGTCAAGACTGATTTGCATATAGCTGGGTCCAAAATGGATTGGCATGGTGCGCTAAAAAACAATGGATTAAACCCAGATGCTTGTGACTGGGGATGAATGTTTGCATTGTTCCGCATTCCGCCCATCATTTGTTCTTTTTGGCATGGCAGGCACAAGCACAAGTGACAAGCTGGGACACAAATAAGAAGTAGGCAACTGAGAGTGACAAGGAAAGCCAAATAATAGTAAACAATGGGTGGACTCCAAGCCCTTTTATATTCTTGGTAAGCCAGAGTATGCCCTACAACAGAAAGTGCATGTGGCGTTTATTAGGCTCAGCCTAAAAGCATGTGAATTACATCTAGGTAAATTCTGTAGAAACATATTCTTATTTAGAGGAGCTGAAAGAGATTCTTTAGCTCACTCAAAGACATGCATACAGAAAGTTGAAAAATATCACATTTCCCCATGAACAGTTTACTGGGTAAGAAAGCTGTAAGTAATACGCAAATCCAGGCCTCTGTGTGAAGCCTAATCAAGTTCCCACTCTTTGGTTGAAAACATGTGGCCCTCAACAGGCACTGAAAGACAGAAAGATATTAAAAGCTTCATATGGAAACATGTTGTCGTCTAATAAAATAAGAACTGTCTGATGCTCTAAAGATATATTTTATATGTTTGTGTCTATGGGCGTTATATAGAGTTTGGGGGAAAGTTACTCACAGACACAAGCATGGTAGATGACCTCATTCTTCGTTTTACAAGTCCGTTATAGCTTACAGCACTTGTAAAATCTAAATAAGACCCTCTGGTTTTTCAGGGTGTGTTTTCCTGTGGAACGTACCATGTACAGCAAGGATGCCAGGGCTGGTAGCATCATGATGTTTGCTCTCCACTTTTTATATTCAATACCGGGATCTGAAACCAACAAGCCACTTTCACTTGTTCAACCCTATTCTCTACCACTCAACACCACGCCTTCCCATCGCCTTCAATTGTTATGGTCTATAACACTCCAAGAAGACATGATCAATGCAGGGTACTGCCAATACTGTTCCAGGAACTGAATAGTTGTCAATTGATTACTACCCCATGCAGCATTCACTTAATGCGAGCCATCCAAGTAACTTTCAAAGCCTTCAAAAATTTATTTTTTACCACCTAAACACCTGTATTCCTCCCGTCTTCTTGACAAAATGCTGCTAAACATAATTATCTTTACAAGCACAGAACTTTAAATCTGTTACTAAATACTTAGTCGCTGTCCAACTCATCCCCCGGGTTCACTAATCAATAGTATGCAAACATTTTCAAAGTTGAAGGTTTCTCAGTTAATAGCACTCAAGGACGTGCATTCAGAGTTTGATGTCAGATAATGTCTGCACAGTGCAAGCCTATATCTGTCTCTGTAGTGGTGTAGTAAGGGTGCCATGGGGCTGACTGCAAGTAAAGAATATTACCCCCCCATATCCTGGTTTCTAAGTAATGAAAACGGATATAATTGAGGTGTAGGTGGCCCCGGTGTCACTGCACCTGATGCAGTACTGATGCATTACTGCTAGCTGCTCTCCATATCTCTTGCAAAACTGTCTTGGGTGGTGCGTAGCTGTGACCTGATTCCAGACTGGCTGATCCCACTTTTGGGTACTGGTCCCAGCTGATTAACAAAAGTCTTGTCTGCTGGGCTCGAGTATTGTATGCCAGGTTTGAGTTCTTGCATGCCAAGCTTAAGGTTCTGCCTGACAAGATAGAGGCCCTCATTCCGACATTGGCCGGCGGCGGTCGCCGCCGGCCTGTCGGGGGCCGCCAGAATACCGTTCCGCGGTCGAAAGACCGCGGCGGTGATTCTGACTTTCCCGCTGGGCTGGCGGGCGGCCGCCTTCAGGCCGCCCGCCAGCCCAGCGGGAAAGAGGCTTCCACGATGAAGCCGGCTCGGAATCGAGCCGGCGGAGTGGAAGCTGTGCGACGGGTGCAGTTGCACCCGTCGCGTATTTCACTGTCTGCGAAGCAGACAGTGAAATACATTTAAGGCCCTCTTACGGGGGCCCCTGCAGTGCCAATGCCAGTGGCATGGGCACTGCAGGGGCCCCCAGGGGCCCCGCGACCCCCCCTACCGCCATCCGGTTCCCGGCAGGAGAACCGCCGGGAACTGGATGGCGGTAGGGGGGGTCGGAATCCCCTCGGCGGCGCAGCTAGCTGCGCCGCCTTGGAGGATTCCAATGGGCGGCGGTACACTGGCGGGAGACCGCCAGTGTTGCCGGTCCGACCGCGGCTTTACCGCCGTGGTCGGAATGCCCATTGGAGCACCGCCGGCCTGTCGGCGGTGCTCCCGCGGTCCTCCACCCTGGCGGTTTGAAACCGCCAGGGTCGGAATGAGGGCCAGAGTCTAGGTTTGCTGGGTTAAACTCTTGCAAGCCAGGCTCGACTCCTGCCTCTTGGCTGAAACCTGGACAACTTCACGAGACCCAGTAGAAAAGGCCAAAATCTCTTGGACTGAGCCAGAACATGAACCACGGTGAACACACAAAGCCAAAAAACAAGACCAGACAGATGCAATACCATTAGTTCTGTCGATGCGGCCCATTTGTGATACTGGAATGTTGCATGAAAAACAAGCACTGGCAAAGGCAATAGGTCTCACCTACTTGAGAGCTATTGGATTTGCCAATGCCTTTTAGCCATGTTGAATGGCAGTGTGACTGCTGTTAAGCATGGCTAAAAGTTAGAGCAGAGTGGAGTGGCATAAAGTAGAATTCAGTGCAGTGGCATAGAGTGCAGTGGCGTATAGTGGAGTTGCATAAAGTGGAGGTGCACTGAGTGGCATGGAGTAGAGTGGTGCAGAGTGGAGTAGAGTGGGTTACAGTGGCACAGAGTGTCATGGAGTAGAGGGGTGTGGCACAGATGGAATGGAATAGAGTGGCATGGTATAGAGTGTAGTGTGGCAAGTACAGTGGGATGGTGTGGAGTGGCACAGAGTGACAGGGTAGAGTGTCATAGAGTGGAGAGGCATAGAGTGCCATAGAATGGCACTGTGTGAAGTAGAATGACTTAGATTGGTGTGGAGTAGAGTTGCAGAGTACAGTGAAGTGGAGTAGGGTTATGTGGAGTGGAATGGTGTACAACAGTGCAGAGTATAGCAGAGTGGCATGGAGTGGAGTTGTGTGGAGTGGCACAGAGTAGAGTAAAGTGGACTAGAGTACAGTGGGGCAGAGTAAAGTGAAGTGGTGAAATGTGGAGTGGCATATAAAAGAGCAGCAGAGAGTTGCATTGCGTGGAGTGAAGTGGCTTGGAATAGAGTAGAGTGTTGTGGAGTTGAGGTGCATAGAGTGGAAAGGTGTGGAATGGTATGGAGTAGAGCAGAGTGGTGTAGAGCTGCATAGAGTGGAGTGAAGTGGCCTAGAGTGGGGGGCAGAGTAGTATAGAGTGGAGTGGCATAAACTGGCATTGTGTAGAGTGGCATAGAGTGGAGTGAGGTGGAGTGGCATAGAGTAGTGGCATTGAGAAGAGTGACATCAAGTAGAGTGACATGGAGTAGGGTGGTGTGGAGTGGCATAGAGTGAAGTGGCATAGATTTTAGTTGTATAAAGTGGAGTGGCATAGAGTACACTGGAGTGGTGTAGAGTAAAGAACAGGGGTGTAGAGTGTAGAGGCGTAGACTAAAGAGGTGCAGAGTAGAGTGGCTCAGAGTAGGGTGCAGTGGAGAAGAGAGACTGCTATGGCACAGAGTGGCATGGAGTAGCGTAGTGTGGTGTAGAGTGGCACTGTGTGGAATGGAAAGGAGTGATACAGAGTAGAGTGGCTTAGACAAGATTGGAGTGACATACAGTGGCATACAGTAGAGTGGAATAGAGTGCATAGAGTGGAGTAGAGTTGCATACAGTAGATTAGAGTGAAAAGTGGTGTAGAGCAGAGAAGAACTGCGTGCAGTGGAATGGAGTGCATAGAGTGGAGTCGCACAGGGTGTTACAGAGTAGAGTGGCATACATTGCAGTGGCATAGAGTGCCGAAAAATGGCAATGTGCGGAGTGGTGTAGAGTAGACTAGTTTAGAGAAGAATGGCATAAAGTGGAGTGGCATGGAGTGGACTGATGTGGGGATGAGTGGCATAAGGTAGAGTGGTGTAGAGTGGAGTGGTGCAGAGTGATGCACAGTAGAGCAATGAACAGTAGAGTGACAGAGTAAATTGGCATAGCTAAAAGTAGAGTGCCATAGAACTAAGGGGGTCATTCTGACCCCGGCGGTTTAAGACCGCCGGGGCCAGGGTCGGCGGGAGCACTGCCGACAGGCCGGCGGTGCCCTGCAGGGCATTCTGACCGCGGCGGTTCAGCCGCGGTCAGAAGAGGCAAACCGGCGGTCTCCCGCCGGTTTACCGCTGACACTCCCTACCGCCATCCTGTTCCTGGCGGTTCGCCCGCCAGGAACAGGATGGCGGTAGGGGGTGCCACGGGGCCCCCGTAAGAGGGCCCCGCAAAGTATTTCAGTGTCTGCTAAGCAGACACTGAAATACGCGACGGGTGCAAACTGCACCTGTCGCACCCCTGCAACTACGCCGGCTCAATTCTGAGCCGGCGTCCTCGTTGCAGGGGCATTCCCTCTGGGCCGGCGGGCGCTCTTTTGGAGATCGCCCGCCGGCCCAGAGGAAATGTCTAAATGGCCGCCGCGGTCTTTTGACCGCGGTGCGGTCATTCAGCGGCGGTACCTTGGCGGACGGCCTCCGCCGTCCGCCAGGGTCAAAATCAGGCCCTAAGTGGCAGGGAGTAGAGTTGAGTGGAGTGCCATTGACTGGAGTGGCATATAATGGAGCGGTGTAGAGTGGAGTGGCCCAGAATAGTGTGGCATAGAGTGAGGTAGAATATTGAGGTGTAGAATGGAGTGGTGTAGAACAGCATAGATAAGAGTGGCGTAGAGTGGACTAGAGTAGACTGTTGTAGAGTGGCACTGAGTGGCATGAAGTAGAGTGGCACACAGTGGTATTGAGTGGAACTGAGTGGTGTAGAATGGCATGGAGTGGAATGGCGTAGAACTGTGTGGAGTACAGTAGAGTTGCAGGAGAGCAGACTGGCGTGGTGGAATTGCATAGAGTGGAGTGGCAGAGTAGAGTGAAGTGGCGTAAAGTGGGGTACAGTAGAGTGAAGTGTTATACAGCAGATAGGCGTAGAGTAGTATAGCATGGAGTGGCATAAAGTGGCATTGTGTAGAGTAGAGTGGAGTGAAGTATATTGGCATAGAGTAGAGTGGTGTAGAGAAGAGTGATATGAGGTAGAATGACATGGAGTAGAGTGGAATTGAGTGGAGTAGCATGGAGTGGTGTAGAGTGAAGTGGAATAGAGTGGAGTTGCGTAACGTGGAGTGGCATAGAGTAGACTGGACTGGTGTAGAGTAGAGTGGTGTAGATTAAAGTGGGAGGGCCTAGAATAGGGAAGCACAGAATAGAGTGACGTGCAGTGGAGTAGAGTGCATTCGTTTGCACCTGAGCCCCGGCTTCTGTGGGCCTTGAGACACTACCATTGGGTAAAGAACAACCTCTGGGTTCGTCAATCATACAGCATTGCTCCAATGATAGCCAGCATTCAGTGAGCACAATCTCATTTGAGATTACCCCTCAGCACTCTCAAGCATGCTATCAATAGTCACTGTTGTGTGTGGAATGGTGATTGTCCCAGAGGCAGCCTCAACAGCTTTGTGTTTAACCATGCTTAAAAGCAAGAAGGGTGCTCACCTCCACTAATCCTTCTGAGGATTACTCTGGTAACTGCTGTTCAAAGCGCCAATCAGAATTGGTCCAGTCCAGCCTCGTCTGGCTGCAGACAGGCCTGCTGTTGGCCTGGTCTCCGCTCAGGTGCATTCCGCACTGCAAGACTCTTCTAGCGCTTTTAGGCATGTTGCCTCTTGGGCTTCCCCAGCCCCGCCTTCCCTCAAAATAGTCTGGGGGACATGATCCCACCCCAGACTATGTTGCAATTAAAGGTTTAGGGAGGCGGGCAGGAAACAGCACAACACAGCCCACACTGCAAGACTCTTCTAGCGCTTTTAAGTGCATCACCTCCTGGGCTTCCTGGGCCCTTTCTTGCGCAAAGTAATCTGGGGGACTTAGTCCCACCCCAGACTGTGTTGTGATGAAAAGTTCAGGGAGGAGGGTAGGGAGCAGCACAACACAACTCTAGTAATTTATTGTGTGCAGACTGATTGTCGGGCAGAGTAGGTGACCTGTCTGCGATTGTTTTTCTTCATGCCACCTTAGACTGCTGTGCAGAGCAGGGAGTTCAGGTGAGCGGTCAGACACAGCCCCAGGGGAAACACCCAGCTTCTCACGTCTTTGTTGCACGCCAGAAAACAAGCCTGCACATGCGGAGTCTATGAGTTACTGGTTCCTGTTTACTGCAGAGACTGCCAAACGTAGTGGGGCCCAAAGGACACCTAGCTAGTATTGGCAGTAACAGGGACCTCAGGTAAAGGAGACACCTTTTGCAATTTGGTCTAATTTGTTTATGTAATTGAAGCCGTTTGGTGATTGATTGTGGCTTTTTAGTTAAACTGGGTTGTTTTCTGGCTTGTTTTTTTAAGTCATGAAGGGCAAGAGAGCACACAAGAGAAAGCAAGCAAGGCTGCCTCTGTCTCTTTGGATTAAGGACATGAGGCTCGTTCTGAAAGGATGAGATGCGGCCACTCCTCTATTCCTCTGGACCTTCCAACTGCTTCTTGAGAGGAGGAGATGATTGAAAAAACAATGTTGACGGCATTAGCTCAATCAAACAAACACTCTAAAAAGTCTGCTGATATGCATGTTCAGTTTGATTCTGCTTGTGGTGATGAAAGAACAAGGTAGACAACAGCTACGAAATACATTCCCAGAGAGAACTTGGCCCAGATATTGGAAGATAAATCTGGGCTTTGAACCTACTACTCAACCTGAGGAGAGGGAGAATTGTTTTTGCAGTATTCAACTTCTCCAACTTCGGCTTTACCATTGCAATCCAAGATGAAGGAACTTGTTTTCCATCAATGGAAGGAAGCTGATAAAGCAGATGCACCCAGGTTTATGGAAAAAAAAGCATGTGCCATATTAGAAGCAGAAGACGTGCTCCCTGACGTGGTTAAAATGGGTCTTGTTCAAGAAGCGAAAGCATTAGGCTGGGGAGATGGATGCACTGTCTTGCACTTGGCCAACCAGAATGATATATGCTTCTCCTCCCATTTCCTCTTCTTTTGAAATTTCTGAAGATTGAAAAGACAAAGAAGAGAAACAATAGTGATAGCTCCTGTGTGGCTTTGATCCACAAGGTTCTCACTAGCAATATCAATGAGTGTTGACAAGGAATGGCTTTTACCGTTCTAAATGTCTTCTCTCTTACATCCAACTCTTCAGATTCATCATCTCTGGTGCTACAGTCTACTCAGTCCATGTTCTTGAGGTTTTACAGGATAGGATTTCTCTGGGGATTAAGGTAGCATCTCATAAAATTCAGTGGGCTGCAATATGATCATTCATAGGCGTTTGGGGGAAATTATGGTGCCATTCAGAAATGGTAAAGAGGCTATTAATTGGGTTTAGTATCATCCACCACTTATAGCACAGGCTTTTCACTATCTGGGATCTGTTACTGGTTTTGGATGCTTTTATGGTTCTGCCCTTTGAACCTCAAAGATTATTGATACTTAAAGTATTCTTTTTGGTGCCAGTAACATCAGCCAGATGTTTGGGTGACCTGGGGTCCTTGTCTTGCAAATTTAAATTTTTAAGTATTTGGAAACAGAATTGTACTTAAGTTGGATCCGCCCTTTATTCCTTAAACTAATTCTCACTTCCATGTAGAACAAGAAATTGTGCTGCCCGTTTATTTTCCAGACCAGCAACCCCAGAAGAAAGGAGATCACATAGCTTAGGCGCTAAAGTTCTTTCTATGAAGTAATGGCCAAAAAGCTTCAACTATCTGCAGATTAAGTTGTCCTGGTCTTTTTTTTACTGCTTTCTAATCGATCTCAGAAGTCATAATACTCATGTAGTTGAACGATAACTTGTAATAGTAGCTTTATGGTATGTGTCCTTTGTTGTTGGTTGGGAAGATAATTTCCTCTTGGTCATATTCAAACATTAGATAAAATGGGCCGTATTAGTTACAGTTCAATAAGGTAAAGACAGGCAAATCAACATGATAATGACGGGATACCAAACCTTAGAGGGGTGGTCCAGCCCAGTCACCTCCAGACACTGAAAGGCACAGGTGGGGCAGCTTTTGGTCCGGTCTTCGCCCGGTCCACGTCCCACACTGTGAGAGGCAGTGTCAGAAAATATTTTCGGTATTGTGTTTGTAAAAATAGTTAAAGAACTATCAAACTTTGCGAGTCTTGGTTTTGAGACATTGTGTGGTGCAATCCTGTCTCACGGGCAAGATTACGTTACACCCTTAGGACTGTGCCAAGGAAGTATCTTACTAGGGCCCATATTTATAGTTTTTGATGCAAACCAGCGCCGGCTAAAAAACTTTTTACCGTCGGCTAACACCATTCCTGCACGTCAGGCCGCGCCTTCTTTATGGATTTACGTTAGCCGGCGCTGTGGGCTGGTCAGAGTAAAAGAAAATGGCTCTAACCAGGCAGCGCTGGCGTAGGGAAAAATGGGGGGTGTGCGTCAAAAAATGGTGCACGTCAGGTTAGAGTAAAAAATCATGGCTCTAACCGGACTTGCGCCATTTTTTGACGCGCAACCCCCATTGAAATGACTCCTGTCTTAGCAAAGACAGGAGTCATGCCCCCTTGCCCAATGGCCATGCCCAGGGGACTTACCTCTACTTACCTGGGATGGGTACCCCCATCCATGAGTGTCCTCGAGGGGTGGGTGAGGGTGGCCCTGGGGGCAGGGGAGGGCACCTCTGGACTTCTTCCATGGAAGTGAGCCCACAGGCCCCTTAACGCCTGCCCTCACCCAGGTGTTAAAAAATGGTGCACATAAGGCTCGCCCCCTCCTGTGCATCAAAATGACGCAGGAGTATAAATCAGGCACACAGGCCTTAAAGTCATTTTTTGGACAGGAACGCATACCTTGCGTGTCATTAACACAAGGCGGTTTCCCGAATCCAGAAAATGACGCACACGGAGGAATTTTGACGTTTTTACGGGGTCGGACGTCATAGTATAAATATGGTGCAAGGTTTGCACCGAATGTGCGTCAATATTTTTGACGCACATTCAGCGCAAACAGAGTATAAATATGCCTATTGGGAGTAATAAACTTCAGGAAGGCAGAAAATGCTGATGTGGATGATAACTTACTTCAATGGCATAGTAGATCAGGCAGGGCAAAACACCTGGGTATTTTTGTAAAGTGAATTTCCCTGCATGCAAATTATTGATTATGTGGACATTTCAGGAACAAAGGCATTCCATCAGAACAGCCGAGCTTTACCTCTCCCTTAAACAAGGACAAGCCTTTAAAGGCAGAGCGAAGAGGTGCATGCAAAATTCAATACAGAGTCACAAATCTCTGGAGCAGTGACTAAATAAGGGAACAAAAGAAGGCACTACTCCCAGGAAAGAAACTAGAATAATTTTTGTAGTACAGAACAGGCTATAGATGTGTCTCGGGTAACAAATACATAGTATGTACATGCCTACAATGACCCTTGCAGGGAATTCTGCTTATCACCAAAACGTTTCCCTTCCGCTTTTATTCACCTGTAATACATTGTTTTCAATTTTCTGTTGTTTCTCAGTAGTGTAAATTGTACCCTTCTATTCTTCAAAATGAATGTAATTTGTTTTTATATTTGTCAGGCTAGTGCTGAAGAAAAGAAATCATCGAGGCATTACCGTTTCTGAAAGGCAGTTATCATTCAGACGAGGAGAACTCCTTGATCTAGCAGTAAGAATACAAAATTAGATCTATTACATTATAATTAAGGCCCCTATATTTCTGTATTTACTGATTTTGAAATACAGACTAGGGCTATGGAGAGAGTCATGCTGGAGACAAGGGCTGTGCTCTGGATTACAGCGTCACATGTTTTCTCTCATCCCCAGTGATAAACTTAAAGAAATTTGTAGTGTTATGAGGTTATGTGCGGTAGGACCCTTGCAGTTGTGGGTGGACTCTACCGAGAAATTGCGTAACTTGCTGGGAGATGTTAATGTGTGGTTAACAACATTTATGACATGATCAGAGTGCAGTGTGAGATCGATCGTATGTGGAGGAATAAAGATGTCCGTTATGGAGCTCCGTCTGTAGCATGTTCATTTGCCTGCTCCGGGCTGGAGAGGAGGTTATAACTGGCAGCGAGTAGGGGATATGTGCTCCAAAGCAATTCGAAGTTGGCATTTGTGGAGTCAAAGCCCCGCTCCATCCCCTATACGTCCTTGAAGAAGTTGAAGGCCATGCGTAGAAGCAAATTCAAAAAGCCTGCCAGAAAGCAACTGGTAAGGCCAAAATAAGAGATACTGCACCACATCATAACTCAGAGCCATCCTCGCTACAAAGTGCAATGCTAACGACCAGGTATGATGCGAAAAGCTAAATGCAACAATGATCAAGTGCGAGAAACAAAACCGTTGCCCACTGCCAAGAAAGAAGACAACAATCTATGGCCTCACATCGGGCATGATGACCCGTGTGTGAGCACATGGCCAGTGCTTGCAAAAGTCACAGGTTCAGGTGAACGGCGGCAGCCAATGGTAGCAGAAAAGAGCGTAAAGTACGATGCCGCTGTATCTCTGAAATCACCTTCACCAATGAACACCACCAAGAACCAGAATATTGGTGCTATGTGGACTGCATGGATTGAAACCTTCGATGACTTCATAGCTGCCCTAGAAGAAGTAGATGGTAAGAAAATCATTAAGTGTTGCACCTGGCCCTTTTTGCCTCCTTCCTCCTAATTTTTCTGACCAATCTTTGTTGGCTTTAGGACTCTGGGCACTTTAAAACTGCTAAAACAGTGCTAACATACATACGTTCTCTTTGTAAATTGTACTGTTGATAGGTTTATCCATGATTGGCATATTTGATTTACTGGTAAGTCCCTAGTAGAGTGCACTAGAGGTGCCCATGGCCTGTAAATCAAATGCTACTAGTGGGCCTGCAGCATTGTTTGTGCCACCCACATTAGTAGCTCTGTAAACATGGCTCAGACCTGCCACTGCAATGTATCTGTGTGTAGTTGTAAACTGCCAATTCAACTTAGCAAGTGTACCCCTTTACCAGGCCTAAACCTTCCCTTTTACTACATGTCAGGCACCCCTAAGGTAGGCCCTAGGTAGCCCCAGGGGCAGGGTGCAGTGTATGTTTAAGGTAGGACATATACTAGTGTGTTTTATATGTCCTAACAGTGAAATACTGCCGAATTCGGTTTTCACTCTGGAAGGCCTATCTCTCTCATAGGTCAACATGGGGGCTGCCTTTAAATATCCTTAAAGTGCAGATTCCCTTTGAGAACAGATACAAATGTGGAGTTTAGGATCTCTGAACTCACAATTAAAAAATACATCTTTTAGTGAAGTTGGTTTTTAAATTGTCTGTTTGAAAATGCCACTTTTAGAAAGGAGGCATTTTCTTGCTTAAACCATTCTGTGACTCTGCCTGTTTGTGGATTGTCTGTCTGGGTCAGTTTGACAGTTGGGCTGATTTGCACCGCTCTAGACAGTGACAAAAAGGGAGCTGAGGTGTAGCCTGCATAACCTGAAGAGCCATCTGTGCTGGAAGAGATGGGAGGAGTGATCACTCACACCTCAAAGAACTGTGCCTGCCCTCACACAATGTAGTCTCCAACCCCCTGGTGTGTGTCTGGGGCCTGGCCTGGACAAGGAAGGATCT
The DNA here is from genome assembly GCF_031143425.1 of Pleurodeles waltl. Classification (NCBI taxonomy): domain Eukaryota; kingdom Metazoa; phylum Chordata; class Amphibia; order Caudata; family Salamandridae; genus Pleurodeles; species Pleurodeles waltl. The sequence goes on from NC_090448.1 coordinate 711,465,769, forward strand.
CACAAACACCTGAGACTTTGCTTTGAAGTTTGGCAACTTTAAAGGGAGAAAGGGGTATGAGAAGAAGACCCAAAACCCCAGACTTTTAGAATCTTTCTGGATTCAAAAGGAACCTCTGCCAAAGAGAAGAGCTGAAGAGCTGGAGGAGGAGTACTGTCCCTTTGCTGTGTTGCTTTGCTGGACTGGCCTGCAGTTGCTGCGTCTGCCTGAAAAGAGTGCAAAGGGTGAACTTTGCTATGCATCCTGCTTGAGAAAGTTCTCCAAGGGCTTGGAGTAGAGCTCGCCTCCTGTTGGAAGTCTCACGAACACCAAAGACTTCAGTTTCCCCGACCTGCAGCACTGGGAACTGTGTGCTTTGTGCTGTTCTAGAGAAAAAAACACTGCGATGCCACCAACATTGCAACTGGCCTGCACCGTGACCTGCCGATGCCGCACGGAGGTGCACTGCCCCGCTTCGCACCGTGACCATGGTCTCACCGACGTCGTCATCGGACGACTTCACCTTGTCGCTGCTCGCACCGCAACCTGTGGGCCCACACTCCAGCATCGCCTTCTCGTACCTCAGCCTGGGCATCCCTGATGACGCAGCTCCTGCTGTCATCGACGCCGCTGCCTGCACTGTGGCCTGTGGACACAGCTCGTGAGGAGCACAAAGCACCGTCCCATCCCGCACCGCAGCCCCAGTCCTCCGACACCAGCACCATCGACTACAGTGTCACGCCAGGCATCCCTGCCTGCACCGCGGCCTGTAGACAACGCTCATGAGGGTCATGAAACACAGTCCCGTCCCGCACCACCGGCTTTGGCCTACCGACGACAGACCGTCAGCAACGACACCGGCGCTGCCTGCACCATAACCTGTGGACACTGCATGTCGCACCTCCCTGCTTCACACCACAGCCCTCGTCTCACCAACACTGCAGGACGCCGTCACTGAGTCGCTGCCTGCACCTTGACCTGCGGTTACCGCATGTCACATCGTCCTGCTTCACACTGCAGCCCCGACGCCATCCACGCCGGCGCACCTGACTTCATCAGCCCGGAGCTCGATCTGCAACATCTTTGACTTCAAGGGCCCGACGACTCCTGCAATGACTCCAGAACAGACACCGCAAGGCAAGAGACGCCGCTCTCTGTAGCTCACCGCGAGGATCACGACGCCCTGCAATTCCAAGTTACTGTTTGCGGGTCTTCCCGACACCATAGCTGGTCCGCGACACTGCAGCCGGCGTGAACTGTTGGTTTTGTTGATCATGACGGCGTGATAGCCCCAGGTGGAGCTATCGACTTCAAGGATCTGTATTTTTAAGTTAAATCTTTCAAAATGCATATCTTTATCACTTTAAGTCGGATTTTTATCGTTTTGGTCTTGTTGTACACAGATAAATATTGGCTATTTTTCTAAAACTGGTGTGGTGACCTTTTTTAGTGTTTTCACTGTGTTACTGTGTGTTATGTGCAAATGCTTTACACATTGCTTCTGAGATAAGCCTGACTGCTCGTGCCAAGCTACCAAGGGGGTGAGCAAAGGTTATCTGAGCGGGTATCCCTCTTATCCTGACTAGAATAAGGGTCCCTACTTGGACAGAGTGCAAACCGACTGCCAACTAGAGACCCCATTTCTAACATTGGTTGTCAGCGGTGAGGATAGGACTTGCATTTGCACTTGACCCACAGTGATTGGCGCACACTACTACCATATCGCAGACCACTACGTGACCTCATACTGTTTTTTTTTTTTTTGGTGTCCTCCTAGAGATTGTGATATCTTTGGACACTTGTTTTTGGTTGTGAGGCCTTTGCAGAATGGAAGTCAACTTCTGGCACCTGGAGTACTACACACTACACACTGAGAGAGCTAAAGGTTTTCTGCAAAGAAAGGGGGCTGGCTGTGAAGAGAAGGTCCCCGAATTGGGTCTTTGAGATAGCCCTGTTTCAGTATGAGATGAAACGCTGGGAAGCAGCCATACCAGATCGTTCTGAGGAGGAGGACTTCTCTGATGAGGAGGGCAGTGCCCCTGAAAGGGAACCAGAGAGAGAGAGAGGAATGGCTCCTAGCTCAGGACCAGTGGATGAGAGAGCTGGATGAACAGCTCGAGAGAGCTGAGGCTAAGACAGCCTTACCCAAGGAAAAAGAATTGTGAGCAGCTCAGAAACTGAGCTGTGAAGATCTGAAGCTGGAAGCCATGAGGGCTGAGCCCAGTTCAGATGGTGGCAGCAAAATGTTATATCCAGTGCTGATGAAGAAGTGCACATGCCCAGAGACTTGGTGCTCGACTTGAAGGAGGGGGTTAACATGCACCAGGAGGTTCAGGAGTATGAGGTAGCTCCAGTGATGTGCAGGGTTCCCGAGGTGAATTGGGGAACTGGCTTAGGGAGTCACATTCCTAGTGGTGGGAGGGAGACTCTATTGGCTCTAGGTGAGAGTGACAGGGAGAGGGGTTCCCCCCAGGTAGAGATCCTGGTTGTGGAGTGCAGAGACATCCCAGAAGAGAGTGGATTCAGTGTCAGGGACAGTAAGGTACTGTCTCACCAGTCTCAGGAGGGTGATGCTGGGTACTTTTTCAAGGTTGAGTCACTGGATGTAATTGCTGGAGAGCATATGTCCAGTCCTTGTTTTCCAGAGCTACACCAGCACCCGGTGGACTGTGAGTTCTCTGACCCCAATGAGCTTACACTGGAGGCACACCTCTGGGTGAGTACCAGGGAGTCCGAAGAGGCATTTGGGGGTGTTCCTGAAGGGAGGGGTCTAGGAGTTTCTCAACAAGGTGTGGGTGGGAAAGGACTGCAGTGTCCGAGGTAGGTCCCAGTGTAGTGGGACGGGTGAGGGATCCCATGTCCAGTCTCTGAGGAGAGGGAATGGGGGTGGGCTGAAGCCCAGGGTGCCCGATGTCCAATCCCAGGTCCTGTAGGGTTGCATGAGGGAACGCCAGGAGGGAAGCCTAGCCAGCACCGTAGGGCCATCTGCTGAGGGAGACCCCATAGTGTCAGGAGGACTTGAGGGGGCGGCTGTAGCCAGCGTCCCACCAGTTCTGGTGTCTGGCATTACCACTGTTAGTGAGGGGGTGAAGAAATCCAGACAGAGGGTTGAAAGGGGGGTTGCAGGCCTCAGAGAAGAACCTGGAGGGTCAAGGGTTAGCTTTGAGGTCAGAGACCCCCAGGAATGACCTTGGTGATACAATATCTGGGCTGGGGGGAAAACAGGCTCTGCCGGATGGGCTGAGGTCAGGGGACCAGCACCAGCCAGACTTTCACGTAGCCCTTAGGGAAGATGGTTCCGTTGTGGGGGGTAGGTGTGCTCCCCAGGAAGTCCTGGCTTGCCAGGCAGTGGTCCAGCCTGAGGGTGGGGACTATTGGTTGGATGGTCAGGTTCAGGGGGTAAGCTCTGACCTGCTGGGGGTAGGTGTGCTCCCCAGGAAGTCCTGGCAACGATCCAGTCTGAGGGTACAGACCCTAGAGTGGAGGATCAGGTGCACAGGGTAAACTCTGACCTAATAGGGGGAGCGGTTGGCCCAGCCACTCCCGTGTGACTTCTAGGGGTACCCTCCAGGGTGGGGAGGAGGGGGTGCAGAACTCTTCGAAGTGGGGGCAGGGGAGGGAGATACTCACCCCTGACCCCAGTTCAATCCAAGGATACAGACCCTGGATTGAAGGGCCAGGTTCAGGGTGTCCCCCCTTGACCTGGAGGGAGGGGTTACTGCTAACAGTACCCCTACTGTGTTTGCACTCCTAATGGGAGGGGGGTGTGCAGGACCCCAGAAGGAAGGGCAGGGGGAGGGAAGCTTCGCCTGGGCCGTAGGCCAACCTTAAGGTACAGACCTCAGGTTGGTTAACATCGCTGCACTGGTGGGAGGATTGTGCAGGACTGCTTCCACAAGCAGCCTGACAATTCTAGACTTCTGGGGGTGCCGCTCCTAGAGGGAGGGTACAGAGCCCCAGAGGAGAGAATCAGTGTCAGGCTGTCATCCCTAACATGGTGGAAGGGAGAGTGGTCGAAGGGAGCCAGACACCTATGGCTACTGCCCCTCACTCTCCACAGTGACAGTGGTGGGAGAGCCTTGAAAGGCCTGGGGCCTGGTTTCATCCCTGACAGCTGTCAGTGGCCACTCTGGCTTGCTGTCCTGGTGTTCCCCTGGAGGGGACAGGAGTCTCACCCCAGGGGTAGAGTGGGCCACACCAATGTCTTGGCCATGGTGGTACTTTCTGCCCCCGGGATACATCTGTGATCAAAGAAAGGTTAAGTGCTGCACAGATGGTACCCTCTGGAGAGGAGAAGGGTTCCCCATGGGTTTGCTTAGAGGGTCCTGAGAGCATGGATAGAGGGATCCAACTGGAGTCAGGAAGGCGTAGAACTGGAACATGCCCCTGCTGTTGTGGGCCAGGGTCCCTGTCCTACTCCCCTAATCAGGGAAATCCATCAAGGTATTGATTGATCTCCCCTGGCTTTAGGCTGGTGGGGGGTTGTGTTGCACCTGGCCCTTTTTGCAGGGTCATCCCCAGTCTTTTCACCTCCTTCCTCCTCATTTTTCTGACCAGTTTTTGTTCACTTTAGGAGTCTGGGCACTTTCGCACTGCTAAAACAGTGCTAAGTGCATATGCTCTCTGTGTAAATTGTACTGTTGATTGGTTTATCCATGACTGGCATATTTGATTTACTGGTAAGTCCCTAGTAAAGTGCACTTGAGGTGCCCAGGGCCTGTAAATCAAATACCTAGTGGGCCTGCAACACTGGTTGTGCCACCCATATTAGTAGCCCTGTAAACATGGCTCAAACCTGCCACCGCAGTGTCTGTGTGCAGTACTTTTAAACTGCCAATTTGACTTGGCAAGTGTACCCACTTACCAGGCCTAAACTTTCCCTTTTACAACATGTTGGGCACCCCTATGTTATGCCCTAGGTAGCGCCAGGGGCAGGGTGCTGTGAATGTTTAAGGTAGAACATATACTAGTGTGTTTATATGTCCTAACAGTGAAATACTGCCAAATTCGGTTTTCACTGTGCAAGGCCTATCTCTCTCATAGGTCAACATGAGGGCTGCATTTAAATATCCTGAAAGCCCAGATTCCCTTTAAGAGCAGATAATAATGTGGAGTTTAGGGTCTCTGAACTCACAATTTAAAATACATCTTTGAGTGAAGTTGGTTTTTAAATTGTCTGTATGAAAATGCCACTTTTAGAAAGGAGGCATTTTCTTGCTAAAACCATTCTGTGACTCTGCCTGTCTCTGGATTGTCTGTCTGGGTCAGTTTGACAGTTGGGCTGTTTTGCACCTCTCTACACAGTAACACAAAAGGGGATGGGGTGTAGCCTACATATCCTGATGAGCCATCTGTGCTGGAAGGGATGGGAGGAGTGGCCACTCACACCTGAAAGGACTGTGCCTGCCCTCACACAATGCAGTCCTCAACCTCCTTGTGTGTCTAGGGCCTGACCTGGACAAGGAAGGATCTCACAAACACTTGAGACTTTGCTTTGAAGTTTGCCATCCTCAAAGGCAGAAAGGGATATGAAAAGAAGACCCAAAACCCCAAACTATTAGAATCTTTGTGGAATTAAAAGGAACCTCTGCCAAGGAGAAGAGCTTTAGAGCTGGAGGAGGAGTACTGTCCCTTTGCTGTGTTGCTTTGCTGGACTTGCCTGCAGTTGCTGCTTCTGCCTGAAAAGATTGCAAAGGGAAACTTTTGATGTGTATCCAGCTTGAGAAAGTTCTCCAAGGGCTTGGAGTAGAGCTTGCCTCCTGTTGGAAGTCTCAAGGACACCAAAGACTTCAGTTTCCTCGACCTGCAGCACTTTGAACTGTGTGTTTTGTGCTGTTCCAAAGGAAAAACCACTGCGACGCTGCCAACGACGCCACTGGCCTACACCGTGACCTGCCGACGCTCCATGGAGTCACACTGTACTGCTTCGTACCACGACCCTGGTCTCACCGACGCCATCATTGGATGACTTCACCGAGCCGCTGCTTGCACTGCGACCTGTGGACCCCACACTCCAGCATTGCCTGCTCACACCGCAGCCTAGGCATCCCCGATGCCGCCGCTCATGCTGACATCAACGCCGCTGCCTGCACTGTGGCCTGTGGACACCGCTCGTGAGGGTCATGAAGCCCAGTCCCGCACCGCCAGCTTGGGCCTACTGCCGACAACGCTTCAGCAATGACACTGCCGCTGCCTGCACTGTGACCTCTCGACACCTCACGTCGCACCGCCCTGTTTCACGCCACAGCCCTTGTCTCACCAACGCCACTGGATGCAGTCACCGAGCCGCTGCCTGCACCGTGACTTGTGAGCACCGCATGTCACATCGTCCCACTTCGCACCGCAGCCCAGACGCCATCCACGCCGCGCACCTGACTTCCTCAGCCCGGAGCTCGATCTGCAAAATGGGTGACTTCAAGGGCCCGATGACTCCTGCACCGATTCCGGAACCGACACTACGACGCCGCTGCCTGGAGCTCACTGTGAGGATCACAACGTCCTGCAATTTCAAGGTACTGTTTGCGGGTCTTCCCGACACAGTAGCTGGTCTGCGACACCGCGTCCAGCCTGAACTGTTGGTTTTGTTGATCACGACGCCGTAATAGCCCAGGTGGAGCTATCGACTTCAAGGAACTGTATTTTTAAGTTAAATCTTTCAAAATTCATATCTTTATTACTGTATGTCGGATTTTGATCGTTTTGGTCTTGATGTACACAGATAAATATTGGCTAGTTTTCTAAAACTCGTATGGTGTCCTTTTGTAGTGTTTTCACTGTGTTACTGTGTGTAATGTGCAAATGCTTTACATATTGCTTCTGAGATAAGCTGGACTGCTCGTGCCAAGCTACCACAGGGGTGAGCAGCGGTTATCTGAGCAAGTATCTCTCTTATCCTGATTAGAATAAGGGTCCCTACTTGCAAAGGGTGCAACCGACTGCCAACTAGAGACCCTATTTCTAACATTAAGGGGCTGATTCTAATTCTGGCGGGCGGCGGAGGCCGCCTGCCAGAATTCCGCCCCCATAATACCGCTCCGCGGTCAGAAGACCGCGGAGGGTATTATGAGTTTTTCCCTGGGCTGGCGGGCGGTCTCCAAAAGACCGCCCGCCAGCCCAGGGAAAAACTCCCTTCCCACGAGGATGCCGGCTCGTAATCGAGCCGGCGGAGTGGGAAGGTGCGACGGGTGCAGTAGCACCCGTCGCGTATTTCAGTGTCTGCAAGGCAGACACTGAAATACCTTGCGGGGCCCTCTTACGGGGGCCCCTGCCGTGCCCATGCCATTGGCATGGGCACGGCAGGGGCCCCCAGGGGCCCCGTGACCCCCCCTACCGCCATCCTGTTCATGGCGGCTTTCCTGCCATGAACAGGATGGCGGTAGGGGGGGTCAGAATCCTCATGGCTGCGGAGCGCGCTCCGCAGCCATGGAGGATTCAAACGAGCAGCGGAAAGTCGGCGGGAGACCGCTCACTTTCCGCTTCTGACCGCGGCTGAACCGCCGCGGTCAGAATGCTCGTGGGAGCACCGCCAGCCTGTTGGCGGTGCTCCCGTGGTCGGTGGCCCTGGCGGCCACCGGCCGCCAGGGTCAGAATGACCCCCTAAGTATTTAAACAACCTTGCTGGTGAAAGAGTAAAGTACAAACTACTTACCTTCAGTAATGCATTATCTGGTAGAACCTATATCCAGCTGCAGATTCCTTACTTTTGATTTTCCCAGGCATCAGGCTGGATCCAGAAGCTTTAGCTGAGCAATACCCCTTCTGTGCGCCATCAGGTGGCTCCATTTGGCGTAGCTGGCGCTAGAAGTGACACTGCGGTCACCTGTATAGGTGCAACCCTGATGCACAGGCGTCAGTTACTTTAATCACAACTTTCCGCGCCAGAAGTACAGTACCATGACAAGAACTGGCACATATGTGTGTCCAAACTAGGGCTCTGAAAAAGGGATCACCCTAACTCTAGTAAACAAGTCCACAGAGCGGGGAGGCATGAGTCGGTGTAAGGAATCTGCAGCTAGATAGAGTCTCTACCAGATAATGCATCACTAAAGATAAGTAACTTGTTCATCTGATAGAGACTTCTAGCTGCAGATTCCCTCCCTTTGAGCCATATCCTCCTGGCAGTGAGCTGCTGGCAATATTTTCAGACTAGAAAGTCCTGCAGGACCGAACGTGCAAAATGCCTTTCCCTGTGGACCTCTCTGTCCAGGCAGTATTGTTTGACAAACATGTGCAGTAACACCGATGTTGCTGCATGGCAGATGTCCATGCTAATGCCTTGGTTGCAGCTTTTCCCCTGGTGGAATGGGCCCGCAAGCCCTCAGGAGGCTGCTTCTTAGCCAGGGCATAGCAGACCTTAATACAGAGAATGACGCAGCACTAAATGGTCCACTTCTGTACTGTCCAACACTTCTTTGCTCCAACATACCCCACAAAGAGTTGGTCGTCCACCATGAACTCTTTCATATGGTCAAAGTAGATCAACTATGCTCTTTTTGGGTCCATTCGATGGAGTCGCTCCTCTTCTTTAGAGGGATGTGGAGGAGCAAAGAAGGTGGGCAAGGTGACAGCTTGACCCAGATGGAATGGGGTCACCACCTTAGGAAGGAAAGAGGCATGGGTACTTAGTACTACCTTGTCTGGAAATATTGTGAGATATGGCGGCTTAGATTATAAGGCCTCACTCACCCTTTGAGCAGATGTTATTGCCACTAAGAAGGCTGTCTTGATGGTAAGCAACCGGAAGGCACAATTGTGCAGTGGCTCAAAGGGAGCACACATAAGGTCAGTGAGAACTAAGTTAAGATCCCACTGAGGCATGATGAAGGGAATAGGGAGAAACATGTACAAGTCCTTTAAGAAATCTATTAATTTGTACAAGCCCTGTAGGAAATCTATTTAGAACAGGGGACTTGAACAGAGAGGGCTGATCGGGCAGCTGTAGAAAGGCAGACAGCGCACAGAGATAGCCCTTCAGAGTGCCCAAAACAGAACACTGTTGGGCAAAAGAAAGAATGAAAAGAAGAATATCAGAAAGAAAAGCTGAGAGGATCTATAAACTTCTCTGTACAATATCTTACCAATCTTTGCCAACAGGAGGCGTATACTGTTTTTGTATTGGAACGTCTGGCTGTCAAGATAACGTTACAGACTTTGGGAGGAAGGTTGAAAGCTGCCAGTTGTCGCAGTTCAGTCTATACTCATGAAGGTACAAAATTGACAGGTTCGGCTGGAGAACCCTCCCCTGCTGCTGCAACAGAAGATCCTCTCGAAGGGGCAGTCTGATCGGAGGATCGATGCTCATTTTCAGAAGCTTGGGATACCAGACTCTCCATGCCCCGTACGGAACCACAAGGATTACTTGGGCCCAGTCGTTTTTGATCTTCTTGAGAACTCTGGGCAAGAGCGGTATGGGCCGAAAGGCATCCAGGAGGACTGAACTCCAATCACAGTCGAAAAGCAATGCTGAGCGATTGCCGCCTTGGAAATTCCAATGTGCAACAACTGCTGACATTGTGCTTTCTCTTCAGAGGCAAATAAATCTAACCAAGGCTCTCCCCACTGCTTAAAGAGACCCTGCAGCACCTCCGAATGGAGGTGCCACTCGTAATATGCTAGGCATCGATGGCTGAGTTTGTTCAAAAAACCTGCCAGGTGTTGCACCACCAGGGTTATGCCCTGCTGTTCCAGCCATGTCCAGAGACACAGGGCCTCTTGACAAAGGGTCCCCAACCCCACTCTGCCCTGCTTGGTGCAGTACCACATGGCAGTAGTGTTTTCTGTGAACATCTGCACTAACTTCACCTTGACGGAGGGAAGGAATGCGTTCAACGCTAGTCTGATTGCCTTGAGCTCCAGTATGTTTATGTGGAGTATTCATTCTGCCCAAGATCAGAATCCTCTAATCGTCAACTCTCCCAGATGGCCGCCCCATCCCAGGAGTGACGCATCTGTCACTACAGTAAGGTTTGGTTGGAGAAGGGAGAGCAGTATGCCTCTGACCCAATCGCGGGTCGTAATCCACCACTACAGGTCTTTTGCAGTTCCCTTTGAGATCTTGGCTATGTCGGCGAGATGTCCCTGATGCTCTACCCACTGGAACTTCAGGTCCCACTGAAGAGCCAGCATAGGCCCTCTGGCATGTTTTACAAACAGGATGCAGGAGGCTGTGAGGCCCAGCAGCTTCGAGTCAGTCCCACTAAAACCCAGGATAGAGGCCGAAACATTGGTTTCATAGCCTGAATATCCTGGACTCACTGCTTGGGAGGATAAGCCCAAAACTGAGCTGACTCCAGAACAGTTCTTATAAAAGGGAGAGTCTAAAAGAGTAACACCTGTGGGCAGGCAGGATGGGAATATGAAAATACACATGCTGTAAGTCCAGCGCTACCAAACAGTCTTCCAGTCTAGGGTAGCAAAGACCTGAGCCAACCTGAGCATCTTGAACTTCTCCTTCTTCAGGAAGAGATTTACGGCCCGCAGGTCTAAAATATGGTATTTTTGGGTATCAGAAAGTAGCATGAATAACAACCACTGCCTACTTCTGATATCAGGACCCTATCATTGGCTCTCTTGGCCAAGAGAGCCGTAATTTCCTCTTGAAGCAGTGACAAATGTTCCTCCGCCAGCCGTTCAAATGTTCGGTATGAGGGAGGAAAGGATGGGAAAGGCAGGACATAGCCTTTCCTGATGATCTGCAGTACCCATACGTCTGATGTTATGGGCTGCCAGTGAAGGAGATGATGGTGTATTCTCCCTCCAACTGAGCCAGCATAGTACTGCAGATCCAAACTAGGATGGCTTTGAGGCTGCAGCTGCCGGGGGCTGGGTGGCGGATGACTTCTGGCCTGCAGATCCTCTAGGTCTGAAGGAACCGTGCCCATGTCCTTGCATAGCCTGGGTAGGTTGCATGAGACAGTGGCTGGCATAGGGCTGGCGCAGTACCACACCCCTTCTGTAGCCACGAAAGGGGCTAAAGGCAGATGGTGGATGAGGGGTCACCGAGAGGCCCAAGGACTCAGCTATAGCCCTAGAATCCTTAAAGTGCTCCAGTGCTGAGTCTGCTTTCTTTGCCAAACCAGTTAGTGCCATCAAAGGGCATGTCCATCAGGTTTGCCTGGACATTCACTGAAAAACCATTTCTCCTCAGCCAGGTATGGCACCTTAAGGCCATTTTCAATGCAATCGCCCTGCCTAGCGAGTCAGTCATATCTAAGCCACACCGAATGGGGAACTTAGCTGCGTCTCCCTTGTCTTTCACCGCCTGGGAAAATATGGCCCAGGCCTCCTCCCGCATCTGAAACAGCACTTGTGCAACCGTATCCCAAATGGTATGTGAGAAACGTCCCAATAAGTATGAGATGTTCATGGACCTCTGTGCCAGGCTGGTGAAAGAAAACATATTCTTCCCAAGATGGTCCAGCCTCTTGGATTCCCTGTCCGGGCGAGTGGATGGAAATGTGCCATGGGATGTGGAGGCTTGGACTACGAAGCTCTCAGGGGTGGGGTTTTGGCTGAGGAAGCCAGGGTATCCCGGTGCAGGGCAATAGTGGCGGGCAAAAGTCCTTTTATCAGGAGCCCCTGTGCTGGGCTTGGACCAAGTTCCCAACAGAATGTCTGTAAGTGCTTCATTCAAGGGCATAAGGGGTTATAATGTAGAAGCCCCAGACTGAAGCACTTCTGTCAAGGTGTTGGTCTTGACAATCACTTAGGACCTCTGCTGACCTGTGCACCACCGTAGGGTAGGAAACTCCCTCCTCCGTAGCCAAAGTAGGGGAGACACCAAGCCAGTATCTGGAGTGGTGTCCAGACCACTGGGCTACCCTAGCTTCTCATACCATTCTGAAGTACTCTTCAGCTGGTGTTTGAAAGGGTCCAGTGACCCCTCCCACTTTTCTCCTATGCCTGGCTGCATAAAATAAGGCTCAGGCAATGATCTTGCACGTGTTGGTGACATCAGCGCCAGATTCGGCATCATTCAACATCGTTCCAGCTCTGGGTCATCAGGCATCAGAATGGGGCTGGGGCTGCCAATGCGCCGCAGCGGCACCTGGATCATCGGTACCGGGTAAAGTTGCCTGGGTACGACCGGCGCTGGTTCGGATCCAGAATTAGGTCCATGAGACCCCACCGGAGCCGATGCAGAACTCGTTGGGGCCTCCTGTGCCCCGCGGGTCCCAAGGCGCACCAGAGGGGTTGGCCCACTTCAATATGCAGCGCATGGCCCTGTAAAACTCTTTGATTTGAGCGGGTGTTGATCTCCTCCCAGAAACAGGGGGAGGCATAGAGTTGAACTGGGCAACAGTTCCGCAGAACCATGCTGGGAATGCCAATGTTCCCCGTTCATCTCGTCGGCCGACGGACAAGATGAAGTCGAAGTTCTCTTGGATTTGTTCTTCTTCTTGTGCCTCTTCCCCGAATGTCCAGAGGGCACTGATTGGGACGAAGAGGACTTGGGGAGTTACGTGTGCCGGTGTTACCAACTGCCGGGCTGCAAGCAGTTTAAGGGACCACCCCCTCAAAGCCTTTGGTGTCATGGTCCAGCAGTCCCAGCATGACTTTGAGTCGTGGTCATGCTCAAGACAACAGAGGCAAACGAGATAAGGGGTCTGTAACCAACATGGAATTGGACAGGTACCACATGGTTTGAACCCAGCCTTTCTCGATAACATCCTTGACATACTTGAAGAAAAACTCAACAAAATGCTGAAAAAAGCCTGTCAAGAAGTGACAGAGGGGTAGCTCTCTACGGATGTGCGCTAACTGGCGCGGAAAAACAGGACTGACACCTGCCTGGGTGGTGCCTATTTAGGTGACTGTGACATCACTTATGGTGCAAACGATGCCAACAATGCCACATGGAGCTGAATGAAGGCACTCAAGGGTGCGTGCAAGGGGTATTGCTATGCAAAAGTTTCCTTATCCAGCCTGACGCCTGGAAAAATCAAAGGTAAGCAATCTGCAGCTAGAAGTCTCTATCAGATAGAGGTACAGAAGAAACTCTTGAAGACTGATGCACTATCGTACCATTAGATCAAAGAAGCATTGAGTACTGTGTCCAATCCGATGCTGAATATTGAATATGAAAGGTACATTTTCAATCAAGTGAGACAACAAACTAGTGAAACGATGGATGAGTTTGCTGAAAGATTTTATTTGCTCACCAAACACAGGTATATGAATCTAATGATGAAAAAGCCATACACCTCAGAGTCATCAAGGGTGTCATTCAGACAACGCATGTTGACAGATGCTCAATTTACAAAAAATACTAATGGATGCAAGAGCCGGTGAAAGAGCAGATCAACAAGCTGCTGATATGGAAGCTGAAACAGCGAAAAACGAATCAGTGCTGGTCATGAAAAGCAAGCACAAGCACAAGGCAGATGCACACCAGTCAACATCTTTAAAGGAGAGAAAGTTGTGTTTCTGATGTGGTATTCATTTCTCCATGAAGGTAAATGTCCAGCCATAGGACAGACATGCAAAGGTTACAGCAAAGAAAACCACTTCATAATGGTTTGCAAAGCAAAAGAGTAACCAAATACATCACAGTGAGCAGAGAAATTAGATGCCAGAAGATTCCATTCTCGCCATGCCCACAAGGCCAAAAGCAACATCAGTTACGACAAGTAGAAACCAGAATAAGTTGATCATCGTCAAGCTCATCCTACAAAGCGTCTTCCACGTCATCAAGAACCAGTGAAGACGATGGATGTGCGATGATGGTGTTCACCAAGGAATGACAGGTGCATGTTGGATTGGCCGTTTGCAAGGAAGAACAAAAGAATCAAATGAAACAACCAAATTCATTTGGACACTGCCCCAGGATTACAATAAAAGTCAATGTCTGTCTAATAACCTTTATCGTAGGCAGTGGTGCGTTGATTAACATCATGCCAGTCGAAAAGTTAACAGCCTCTCTCCTGTGCCATGCCTCAAACATGAAGGTGTACACATGGGCTGCTTCTGAAGCATTGCAAAGTCAAGGCTCATTCACAGCAACAGTGCAATACAAAGCAGTATCCATGCAAGTGCCAGTTCATGTGTTTCAAGGAACTTCATCCAGTGCATGCCTACATAGTTTTGCCACTGCTGCTGGCATGGGACTGATATCTCTCAAGTACAACCTCCACACAAAATCTGAAATTTTGAGTCAGCTTCTGTCATTGTTTCGTGGTCTAAAAAGACTCAAGACAAGGAAAGTGCGACTTTACATTAATGGGGACATTTGCCCTGTTGCTCAGCAGCACTTCAGAGTCGCTTTTCATTTGCAAGAAGACATTGAGAAAGAACTGAAAACGTTGTTGAAGCATAACATCTTTAAGCGTTCGACCAGTTCTATGCCATGGGTCTCGTCCATAGTGGTGGTGCCAAAAAAGGACAGAGGAGGTGCAGTGTGTGTCTGTGTTAATATGCACAGGGCCAACAAAGCAATCAGGAGAGAAATATATCCTGGTTCACACATAGTGGACATGATCATGCAACTGAACAGTGCCAAAGTCTTCTCCCGTCTTGAGCTTAACAAGGGATACCATCAACTTGAGCTGGAAGAGAATTGCAGGTACATCACTACTTTTACGATTCATTTTTGTTTGTTCAGATACAAAAGGTTGAGTTTTGGAGTGTCCTCAGCTACAGAAATATTTCAGGATGGTATACTTCGAATAACTCCACCTGTCATACATGTTTTTAATTAGAGTCATGACATACCGGTATTTGGAGCAACGCAAGAGCAGCTTGTCAAGGCTCTTACACAAGTGTGCCAGTTACTTACTGATGCAGGTCTCACTCTGAATGCAGCAAAGTGCGAGTTTCAGAAGAAAAGCAGTTAAATAGTAGAAACTGCTGCAGAATACTAGGAGAGTATAAAGGGATAAGGTACTTAGACTCCAGAAGAATAAGTTACTTACCTTCGGTAACGCTTTTTCTGGTGGATACATTAACTACCTGTCTTCTGATGGATACACCTACCTGTGGATTCCTCACCTAAAGAATAGAGTCCCAATGCAGTACTACCTCCGGAGGTGGGTGCCTGAATGGTCAAACCAAGAAATCCTGCAGCACTGAGCATGCAAAATGGCAATCCCTCCTAACCTCAGAATCCAAACAATAATGTTTGACAAAAGTATGGAGGGATGACCAAGTTGCCGCCTTGCAGATGTCAACCACAGGAACACCCCTAGATAGGGCGAAGAAGCAGCCTTAGCTCTGGTGGAATGAGCACGAAGACCCACAGGTGGTTCTTTCTTCGCTAAGGAATAACAAAGCTTGATACAAAGAATGACCCACCTTGATAGCGTTCTCTTGTGGACTGCTCTGCCTTTCCTCTTCCCCACGTATCCAACAAAGAGCTGATCATCTTGCCTGAACTCCCTCGTCCTGTCGACAAAGAAGCTCAATGCTCTTCGTGGATCCAGTCGGTGGAGCCTCTCTTCCTCCTTGGATGGATGAGGCGGAGGGTAAAAGGAAGAGAGAGTAATAGACTGCAGCAAGTGAAAGGGTGTAACAACCTTCGGGAGGAAAGCCGCCTTAGTCCTTAACACCACTTTGTCTCTAAAGAAGGAAAGGTATGAAGACTCTACATTTAGAGCCTGAAGCTCACTTACTCTTCTGGCCGATGTTATGGGTACCAGAAATACAGTCTTAAAGACCAGCAAACGCAAAGAACAAGAGTGCATTGGCTCAAATGGCAATCCCATTAGAAATGTTAATACCAAGTTAAGATCCCACTGTGGCATAACAAACGGTGTGGGCAGAATCCTATTAGTGAGACCCTTAACGAACCTCAAAACAAGTGGAGATTTAAACAAGGAGGGTTGATCTGGGAGGCACAGAAAAGCCGACAGTGCTGATAAATAGCCCTTAACTGTGGCAACTGCACAACCCTTCTGTGGCAAGGAAAGAGCAAATAATAATATGTCAAACAAGTGAGCCTTTAAAGGATTAATTTGGTTCTCTCCACACCAACGTACAAATCTAGACCACCTACTTGCATAGATCGATTTGGTGGAGTGTCGCCTGGCCGATAAAATAACATCCACCACTTCCGGCGGGAGAGAAAAAGCACTCAGATTGCCCTGTTCAATCTCCAGGCATGAAGGTGCAGACTCTGGAGGAGGGGGTGTAGAATCTGCCCCTGCGACTGCGAGAGGAGGTCTACCCTGTAAGGGAGACGGAGCGGAGGGCACAGAGAGAGTTGGAGAAGGTCCGAATACCACACCCTTCTTGGCCAATCCGGGGCTATCAAGATGACCTGGGCCCCATCTTGGCAGATCTTCCTCAAAACTCGAGGAATTAGGGGTATGGGAGGAAACGCGTAAAGCAACTGACCCTTCCAGGACATCTGAAACGCGTCCCCCAAAGCTCCTTGCACCGGATACTGGAGGCTGCAAAACAACGGGCACTGCGCGTTCTCCTGAGTAGCAAACAGATCTATCCTCGGACACCCCCACATCTGGAAGATGTAAAGAACCAGATCCGGATGAGGACGACACTCGTGGTGGACCGAGATGCGTCGACTGAGAACATCCGTACGTACATTCAGAACCCCGGCCAAATGATTTGTTACCAAGCAAATCTTGTGGTCCTGAAGCCAGGACCAGAGTCGAAGAGCTTCTCTGCAGAGAAGATAAGACCCCACTCCTCCCTGCTTGTTTATATACCACATTGCGGTAGTGTTGTCCGTCAGGACCTGGACTGACTGACCGCGAAGGGAAGGGAGAAAGGCCTTGAGTGCCAGACGTACAGCCCGCAACTCCAACAAAGGCCTTTGATCTCCAGGTCCCCCAGATGAGCTCCCCACCCTAGAGTGGAAGCATCCATTACAACCGTGGCCACTGGCGGAGGCAGCGAGAACGGCCTTCCTTGCGACAGGTTGCCGACCGCAGCCGACCACTGAAGATCCACAGTAGTGTCTCTGGATATCCTGATCGAATCCTCGAGATCTCCTTTGTGCTGAAACCACTGCCTGCGGACACACCACTGAAGAGCCCTCATGTGCCAGTGTGCATGAGTGACCAGCAGTATGCAAGAAGTAAAAAGACCGAGCAGACGTAGGACCTTGAGGACTGGAACTACCGCTCCATTTTGAAACATTGGAATCAACGCCAGAAAGTCCTGAACCCGCTGGGGCGGAGGAAAGGCCTGATGCAATGTTGTGTCCAGTACTGCCCCTATGAACAGGAGGCGTTGCGAGGGCTCCAGGTGAGATTTGGGCACATTGATTGAAAAACCCAGGTCGAACAACTACTGAGTTGTCGACTGAAGGTGACGCCACAAGAGCCCTAGAGTTTTGGCTTTGATCAACCAATTGTCCAAATAGGGAAACACCGCTATCCCTCTCCTTCTGAGCTCTGCCGCAACCACCGCCATCACCTTTGTGAAGACTCGAGGTGCTGAAGTAAGGCCAAACGGGAGGACCGTAAACTGATAATGCTGCGACCCCACCACAAACCGGAGATACTTCCTGTGCAATTTGAGGATCGGAATATGGAAGTACGCATCCTGCAAATCGACAGACACCATCCAATCTCCTTCGTTCAACACCAAAAGAACCTGTGATAGGGTCAGCATTTTGAACTTTTCCTGCTTGAGGAACCAATTCAAAATCCTCAGGTCCTGAATTGGTCTCAACCGACCATCTTTTTTGGGGATCAGGAAGTATTTTGAATAACAGCCCTGCCCCCTCTCCTGCTCCGGAACCAACTCCACTGCGCCTTTTACCAATAGGGATAACACCTCCTGTTGCAGTAACAGAAGATGGTCTTCCGAACAGAAGGATGGGCGGGGAGGGAAGGGAACTCACGAAAGGGAAGAGCATACCCCTTCTTCAGGATGTCGATGACCCAGGAGTCTGATGTTATAAACTCCCACATGGGAAGAAATTGGGCAAGTCTCCCCCCTACCGGAGACATGTGAACAGGGAGTGGTGGAGGACTAAGGCTGGTTTCCCTGCTGCACCCCTCCTAAGGAATAGGAGGAGGCAGAGTGCTGCTGGGTGGCTCCTCTCATACGTACTCTACCCCTGCCCCTGAGGGATCTGTAAGGCAGGGATCCTGCAGATTGCTGTGGCGCCTGGAATATACCACGAAAGGTGGACCCACGTCCAAAACCTCTAAACTTCCTATAGGTTCTAAAGGTAGAGGAAGCGGCTGCCTGAAGTCCCAAAGACCTTGCTGTGGCTCTGCTCTCTTTGAAACGCTCAAGCGCAGAATCTGCTTTTGTCCCAAAGAGTTTTTCCCCCGTCAAAAGGCAGATCCAGGAGAGTAGCTTGCACATCCGATGAGAAGCCTGATGAACGCAGCCAAGCCTGATGCCTCAACACTATGGATGTACCCATAGCGCTTGCCACGGAGTCTGAGGTGTCCAACCCAAACTGAATCCCTGGGTCGCCGACGCCTGAGCGTCCGTTAACAGATGCAACACCTCTTGTGTCAATTCAGGATGACCCTTCGCCTCCTCCATAAGGGCATGAATGTAACGCCCCAAAATGAAAGTTGCATTGGTCGATTTCAAGGCCATGCTGCACGAAGTAAAGGTCTTCTTTGCTGCCTGGTCCATTTTCTTAGACTACCTGTCTGCAGGGGTCCCGGGGAAAGAACCAAGAGCTGACCGGGAGGAGCACGATGCCTGAACAACCAAACTCTCCAGATTTGGATGTTTGGAGAGGAAGTCCAGGTCACCTGGAGCCGCACGATAGCGCCTCGCTACCGCCCTGTTGACAGCTGTAGAAGTCACTGGCTTTCTCCAAATATCTTTGATGGAGTCCAAGAGAGCCTCATTGAAGGGCAAGAGAGGCTCTGCCACTACTGAAGTCGGATGCAGCACTTCAGTCAGAAGGTTTCTTTTCATCTCTGCAGCTGGAAGAGGAAGATCCAAAAAGTCTGCAGCCTTCCTTATTACCGCATGAAAAGATGCAGCCTCTTCAGTATACTACCCTGGGGAAGCAAAATCCCATTCAGGGGAAGTGTCAATGCCACTTGCTGTGTCCAAGCCTTGGAAATCACCTGAAGGCTCAAAGATTTCGCCTTCCTCCGGATGCTGTCTGCTGTATTCCTCTTCCTCCAGGAGGCGAAATGCTAATCTCCTGGATCGGAGCCTGGATTCGAGTCCCGGCGTCGATAAGGCGTTGGCCGATGCCGAAGATCTTCGCTGGCGCCGCTCCTCTGATCCATCCGACGCCGGACCCTCAGGCAGCACAGGCAACTTAACTGTGGACTGGATCCGTGGAGAATCCACCGGCGCCGGGGTAGCGGACATTGTAGGCGTCACAGGCCTCCTGGGCGACGCCAAGGGCATTGGCGCTGAAGCGACTCCAGAAGGCAGAAATGGCATAAAGGGTGTCGGCTTGTAAGAAGCCGGAGCACTCAAGTTAAAAGCCAAAGGGCCTGACGGACCCGCATGCCCACCACCAGGCGCCATGGTGGTAAAGATATTGAATATTGCATTTAAAAATGCAGCAGGATCCGTACCCGGCGCCGGGAAAGCCAGATAAGCTTGCGGAGCCGGCACCGGCATAAAGGCCGATGATGGACCAGGCATCTCCTGCTCCGGAGAAGCTGCCGGTTCCTGATGAGGCTCGACTTCAAACACCGACAAGGGTGAAGTCGAAGAAGCCGGAGTCGTAGGAGGCGGAGGAGTGATGGTCGGGCTAATCCCCCATGTCAGACGGCGCGAGCTGACGGAGATCTGGATCTGGACCTGGACCGGCCCCTGCTCGATAGGCGCGAGAGTCCCCATGGCGACAATGAGTCTTCGAAGATTTTGAAGAAGACTCTCTGTGATGACGCCTTTCCTTTCTTTTCTTGGAACAGGCCAGGAATAATTTCGCCTCTCTCTCCTTAAGTGCCTTAGGGTTCATGCGTTGACACGAACCGCATGTCTCGACCTCATGGTCGGAACTAAGGCACCATAAACAATTTTCAGGGGGGTCAGTGACCGACATCCGACCCCCACACTGGTTACAAGGCTTAAAGCCAGATTTTCTTGGCTGTGACATAGTAACACCGAAGTGCAACTGTAGCTCCCTGTTAGCCTCGAAGAAAAACCATTACTCGAAGGCACAGAAAAAAGGGAACTGACGTCTGCACGTCGACGAGGGCTTCTTATTGCATGGATGACGTCATAGGGCGTCACGTGGAGTCGGGCAATTGTGACGCCATCGTTGATGTGCAGAGATAGAAGAAAAATTTCCGTCGAAGCTGGCACGAGGGAGAGAATTCTTTAGGTGAGGAATCCACAGATAGGTGTATCCATCAGAAAACAAACGTTTGAAAGGACCTGGACAACAAAACTTGTGCATACCTTGGTGATCTACAGAGTAAGGAACCAGTGATTTCTCTTTCTTTCTCCATCCCTTTTAGTAAAACAAATTATAGAAATTGTATTGCAAATGTATGAAGATTATAGCAATGGATTAATGTGCTGAATGATATTGCAATTGCTTTTGTTCTACAACTGTCCAGTATTCCGCTTTAAGTGGTTAATAAGTTAAGAACTACCTTTTGTAATTATGTGGCTTTGGTGCCATTCTAAGTGTTTTGGATGTTGTAGGTTTAATCTAACTTTTTACAAATTATATGTAGATTGATGATAGGATAATATTTGTCAGTATAACTTGAAAGGATTTACCACTGAGGGAGCAAACACTTAGACAACTGTATTGTGAATATGATGGGGTCAGGCATTGTGTTTGTCTTCTGTTGTAGTAGGGTGTTAATTGTGGTTGTAGCTGAATGCTGTACAACTGATATAAAAACATTGAACCACCTGGATGCTTCAATCTGAGTATTGGTCCCAGGAACTGTTTCTTCACCCACTATCATCTGACAGGACTCCACAATGCAATGACTTGGGAGGAAAATAACAATAGAAAGGATAGATAAAACCATTCAGAAGCAGGAAGAGGATGGAGACACTGAGTTCAACTCAATACACCCTCCACCATCCCCTGTGAAGCAGATGATTAGAGGCTGTCAGGGAGACACAAAAGTAAGGACGCCTAGTGGGGAAAATGAGAGCTGTAATTATGAACCCACTAATTTATCTTATTAAGACACCAAATGTGAGATCTAACATTAAATATAATGCTCTGGTGCAGTTATATTACCATCTAAGCTATTGTAGGATGATTGAAACAGTGACTATGGTCTGGCCAGTATTTTCATGATAGATAAATAAATCATGAAAAAAATCATGAAAATCATCAAATATAATATTTCCCCTATAAAATATAAAAACATAAAACAGCAAATACAAGATGAAAAAACAGCAAAAGTATTTTAGAGTTGTCTACGTTATTCCTATATATTATTGATGGAAACAGAGGCAGAATTGCTATTTGAGAAAGTGGGCATGATATTGCACAAACTGATACGTAAATACCACCCACTGACACTTCAATACCCCCTTTATACACACAAATGCCTCTCCGAGAAAGGTGGCAACCCATCCTGCAGGTTTTCTAAGAAAGAAGGGCACACCAACTGGATGCACACAATCATGGTTAAAAGCAACAGCTTGATGCATCTCCATGGCACCAACAGGCAGGTACACATTAGTTAGTGTGATTAATGCTACTGAAACATGAGGAGATAAGCTTCCCTCCCTCACAGAATAGGTACAACACACCATCAGTAGTGCAAGCATCACTTACAAAACAGGTTTTCATTTCTCATGATACAGGTACAGCATGCACAGAAGTACAAGCTTCTCTCCTTTTCAGGACACATACAGCTCTAAGCAGGAAACACAGCCAAGCTCCAGATGAAACTACAACATATACAGAACGCCTCTGCACGCCTCATCCTCAACATCCTACACCGTGACCACATCTCAGCCCACCTCAGAGACCTGTACTGGCTTCCTGTTACCAAGAGGATCACCTTCAAACTCCTCATCCACGCACACAAAGCTCTTCTCAACACAGGCATGGCCTACCTTAATGAGCGATTCAACTTCCACTCTCCCACCCACCAACTCCACTCCGCTAACCTTACCCTCGCCGCCGTCCCTCGCATCCATCGAACTACAGCCGGCGGCAGATCCTTCTCCCACCTCGCCGCCAAGACCTAGAACACTCTCCCTGCCCACCTTTGACAGACCCAGGACATCCTGACCTTCAGGAAACTCCTCAAGACCTGGTTATTTGAGCAGGAGCAGTCCTTCCCTTCCCCCCTCCCTCAGCGTCTTGAGACCCTAGGGGGTGAGTAGCAGGCTTTACAAATATTTAATTGATTGATTGATTGTAATGATCATGGAACCTTCCCTCCCTGACACTACAGCAACAGTAGCAGTCCTTATGCCACATACCAGGCAATGGTCAGGAAGTCTCAATGAAAACATCTTTCTCAAAAAGCAGGTAAAGCACAGTATCCAGCAGCAGTGTAACACCCTTGGCTATTTGACGTGAACATTTCGGTATGGTTGTGTGGATTGGTCAGTGCATGGATGGCTGAGCAAGTAAAACGGTCAAGTATGGATGGTTGAGTATAAACATCTAATATTTCAGGACTCAGATGCCCCACAGGGTAAACATGCACTTACGAATACATATGTCGGGTCATATTATGTCATGTGTGGATGGCAGGGGTGTCTCCTTAGCAATGGTAAAGGAGCGTCGCTCCACTGACTGACAGCCTGCAGGTGAAAAAAACCCAATATTTTACTATTGTTTTATTACTCAGCTGCTGGCTCAGCCAGCATGTGCAGGGAAAAGCGGGGCTGGGCCATAGGTTGGGGAAGGAGTGGAGTGAGTGCACTAAGTGCGCATGTCAGTCTGGCTGGTCCTCTTAGACCGGCCAAACTGACATGCGCACTTAGGTTCTGCAACCCAGCTGTGTTGCAGAGCCGGGTTGGAGAAACTGCATAGACTCCAGGGCACTGTCTGAGCGGCAGACCAATCTTGACGCTGCTCTCAAGCTAGGTATAGCATGAGAACACCACCAGGATTGATTGGGGAGAATGGGCTGGTGTCCCAGGGACTGCTGGGACACCATCACCATTGGGAGGGAAGAGGAGCAAGGCAGCCGGCAGCGGCAGGAACAGGTACATTTTTATTTATTTATGTTATTCCCCCCTTGCTTCCCCTTCCCACCCCTCTCCTTGAGATTTGTGGCGGCCGTCGCTGGTGGATGGGTGAATGGCTGTATTGATACATGCGTAAGTGGATGGAGAAGTGTATGGTGGTGTGAATTGGTGGATAAACTGAGTGACTGGGAGGCTGGATGGCTTGTGAATGTGTTTTGATCAATGCTGAATTTCTGTGGCCAATGAATGAGTAGGTGAATGGAGAATGTGAATGGAGAATGCATGTGAAAGTTAAAGGAAAATGTCTGTGGATGGATGGGTATTTGGGCATGGATGGGTTATGGGTACTTTGAATGTATGGATGAAAGGTTTTTTAGTATATTTTAGGGTAGCTAGTTTTTTTGGTTTTATATCATATGATCTTAGTTAATGTTCTGATAAGAATACTGGAATATTCTGCGAACGAGGAACTTGGTCTAGATCACTTCGCTCTTTTTTTGTATAATATATGTGAGATATGATGTTATGAGCTGTTGTCTTAATCCCTTTTGTTTGTTTGTTTACTTTGATATGTGATTTTTATTTGTACTTTAATGGCCAATGCCGAATGAAGATCTTTGACTGACTGACTGACTGACTGAGTGTATGGGTGGGTTAAAGGTTACTTTTGCAGGTGGTGTTTGTTTTGGCCTTAGCTCAGGGCAAAATTTAAATTACGCCAGCATAATTGCCATTATTTCAGGAATTTCACTGTACATTTATACCGTGAAAATGTCAAAACTGCATAACTACAACAAGTCACATGAATGTATATGTAGATGGGTGTGTGTAAATAAACTTGATGCTGCTATATTTGGAGATGCTACCCTTGTGCACATGCTAAAAAAGGGGAAAGAGACTTTGAAGGGTGTGTAAAATCTACTTGCTAGGCAATGAAGCGTAGGAAACCTCTGTCAAGTGGAAACCTCATCATGAAATATAGTATTACCTAGTGCTTGGTGGTTGTCTTACATACAGTTAGGAGGCATACCACAGTAATAGAAGATTCAATACTGATGAACGTAGGGGCATGGCCTGGGCAGCCAAGATGGCAGTCGAGCTTTAGACTAGCTCCCGTAGCCTGACCGCCATCCAACTTCATCCTGCTTAACAGCACTATTTAGTAACTCCGCCACCCTCTCCCCACTACTGAAATACGCTTGAGCCGCCCCGGACCACAGTTGTGGCTGAAACTAAAGCACCAAGACCTTATAGTGTGCTACCTGTGGCAGAGAGTGGGATACAAGATGGCAGCCACCCTTGCATCGGCGAGAGGACTCACAGCATAATGGCCGCTGTGACACTTGGCCCAGGCCCTCCCCGTTAAAGGAGTTCCATCTGAAATCGGCGGACTCCAGCCGTGACTGAGGTGGAGAAATCGAGACCCAGTGAGGTGGTGTCGAAAAGGAAAGACAAACCATACAGTAACAGCCTCCCCAGCACTGGCGAGCAGTGTGGCAGCACAATGGCAGCTGGAGGCTGCGGCCTTTGCTCCCCTGAATGCCACAGGGACAGACGCATTCCAGGAGCGGCTCTGAAATCAGGAACGACCAAGGGGAGACCTGAGTGGGGCGCCTGGTGAGGACGCAGGTGACTGGCTTGCCGACATCTGGCCCTGCTGTACGGGGCTGCCCACCCAGCTGCTGTGCACCAGAAAGGCCAGAATTGTGACATTTGGCAGGTTCCCTGTTCGCTGAGGTGTCCTGCGGGAAGCTGGGTGCAGGTGCTGGCGCCAGCCTTGTGGTGCGATTGGCTCCCCCACGGACCACTGCTTGAAGGAAGCGATCCAGCGGCCCGGGGCCTCCTTGCCCCCCCACCTCTATTTGCCCTTGGTTGGTTATAAATTAGCCCCCCTCCCATTCGGTTGCAGATTGGCTAATCCTATGCTGGGTCTAGCGCTGAGAAGCCTACAGGTAGCCATGTGCTTTATAAGTCTTTGAGAATAGAATAGAATAGAATAGAGGTGGTCATGGGGCCTTGACTATATGGCCTAACAGAAGAGCACTAGCAGTTGACCCCAAACGGCCGACTGCCCTTTGGCAAGACTCACTTGGTAGGCGAGCGGCCCTCGATGACAGCTGGGCAGTAACAGATCAAGAACAGACACGACCTGGGTGGGTGCAGCACTCTGCGACGGCATCTGTTGCCAGATGAACCGCTGCAGGCTTCCAACATCAACACACCTGTACCCAGAGACACAGCCTGGGGAAGATACGCAACCAGTAACTACTGATTTCATGCAGGGGATGTTTTCTAGTGTTTCCACATCCTTTTGTTGTTTCATTGCGATAATCAGAACTTGCTGTCAGGCAAAGTAATCCTGCTGTTGGGCGACCAGGAACCTTGGATGGAATCTGAGTCTTCTACAAGTTTCTTTATGTTCAAACACTGCTCGACAGATGCTTCAGGGTTGGAAGTATGGTGTGGGTGCTAGTTGGGCAGAGGGGTTACTGTTCTGTTTTGCTTTGTTGTTCTGATTTTCTTTCCTTTTTAGGCACCTACACCAAACTTCATCCATTGCATGTATTCACATACACACCATATTTCAATGATTTCCAGTTCCGCTCCAAATGGTCAAGGTTATTTCCTGGAATGTAAATGGTCTCCTTGAGCGTATAAAGAGATTGGCGATACTGCGCTATGTAAAGTGGTACTGCCAAGATATGGTCATGTTCAAAGAAACACACCATTTAGGCTCCCACTGCTCCTTCCTTGGCTGGATTGGCTATGATCAAGTCTTTCCTGTGGCTTCTCTAGAGGTTCAGAAGGGGTTGTGATCCTGTTGCACAGAGCATTCCTGATTGCAGTGACCTCCTCACACATCGACCCGCAAGGAAGACACGTGGGAATTGAGGGCCATCTGGAAGCTAGACACTACAATTTCATATTTCCTATGTCTCCCAACAGATGTTGCATTCAACACTGCAAGCACTCCAAGATCTCATGGTGGCCCTTCCCCCAGAAAACACCCTGACGGGGTGATTTTAACGTGGTCCTAGACCCCAAACTGGATATCTCCAAGGCCTCTCGGCCAGGCTGAACTGTGCACTCCTCCCAACTTATATCATGGGCTGACTCAATGGGCCTCTGATGCCTGGAGGTCGAGGAACCCCTAAACGGCTGTACATGCACATGTCAGCGGCGCATAAAATGGAGTCCTGAATCGCGCAGATTTGGCTTTCAAACAGTGACATTCTGCAATTACAAGCCATACGGATCCTTCCATGAGGCATCTGATTACAAGCCCCTTAGAAATGGGACTCCCTCAGGGCTCCCTGAAACCCATGTGGCGCATAAATGCCTGGCTTCTGGTAGACCAAGGCTGTGCCAACATTATAGACAAGGCACTCCAAACCTCCTTTAAGTGGGATCTGATAAAGTGATGTGAGGGGAAATGGGACATGCCAACTGACACAGATGATAGGCCTTGAAGTCCAGATCCTTTCTCCGATGCAGCGGACACACGGCCTGGCCCCTGGCAACACTGAGCGCCAGCTGTCATTGGCAAGGTCTACACTTAAACAGATCTCCCTGGAAGACTCTAGGCCGCCCTAGAGAGCCTTGACCCAGCGGGTCTATGTATATAGGGTCAAATCCTGCAAGCTCTTATACGGGATGGCAACTTATGACTTTTTGACTAGGATAGTACCGGCCATTCCAGACTCTCACGGTACCCTCAGAGAGAGTACGCCTGAGGTTGTGCAAGTCTTTGCGGCTTACTATAAAGCTGTATATGCAGAAACTCCTGTGCTCACACTGGAGCTTGCATCCCCACTGCTACAGGAGATCCCCCTGCCCTCTATCCCCCATTCTCTGGCTCAAGAGCCTGTCCAACCGATCTCAACTAAGGAAATAAAGTGGCTATTTCAGATCTTGATTCGAGCAGGACCCCTGGCCCAGACGGGTTCCCTATTGAATTCTTTCAACGCTACCAGATCTATTTGCTCCCTCACCTACTAGCCCTCTACACTGACGCAGTGGAGCGTGGCTCATTCCTCTGGACCCATATACTGCCATTATTGTGGTGATTCCTAAGGTGAGCCTGCCTGTGGACCATTGCTCCTTCTACAGACATATCTCTCTCATAAACGCTGACATCGAAGTGTTTGAAAAGGTCCTAGTGACTAGATTGAGTCACACTCTGACCAGATAAATGTTGCTTCATGCCTGGCAGAAGCACTTGCCATTGCATCTGGAGGGTACATCTCGCCGGTCACAGGCACATCTGCTGGGTTGCTCCCTGGCCTTACTTCTAATTGACATCGAAAAGGCCTTTAACACCTTTTGCAGCAAGAGGGTTTTGGGCCTTACTTCCGAAACTCACAGACCCGCTAAACAATGCCTCTAAATTCCAGGTTCGGGTTAATGGAGTCTTAATCCCACCTTTACCAATTTGAAGAGGCACCCATCGGGGCTGTACTCTCTCTACGTTACTCTTCGCCCTAATAATTGAACCCTCAGAGCACCTTATCACATGTGATGCTCGAATCTGGGGATGGCATTGGGAAGGTGGTGCTGAGGAAGACATAGCTCTTTATACGGATGACATCCTACTGTTCCTTGTGGACCCACAATCTTCAGATTCTAGGTGCCTCAAAGTCCTTCACCTATATGGTGAAGCCTCTGGCCTGCAGATCAACATGACCAAGTCACTGTTGGGGCCAGATGAGAGTGACGCAGGAGGGCATGCCAGGTGCCCTACGATCCTGATACAGCATCTCTCCTTCAAATATTTAGGTATGTATATCTCACACCTTCCAGACCTGGCTTGGACCCTTAATTTTCAGCCCCTTATGGAAACCTTGAATATGGACCTGTGGAGATGGGGCCGCCTGCCTCTAAATCCTATGGGGCGAGTAGCCTTATTTAAGATGATATGCCTCCAGCTCTTTTTGCAAGTTCTTGCAAACTTTCCTCACCCGATCTCTTGAAAGTGTTTCCAAACACTAACATCCAAGAACAGCACCTTCTTCTGGACAGGGGGGTGACACGAGCAGCCTGTGCCTCTGCTAGAAAATCCCTGTACAAAGTGGGCCTGGGTATGACCGATCTTTATGGGTACAACCTTGCTGCACAAACAGCAACGATCAACGATTTGTTTACTTGGGATTGGGACGACCCTGCATACTGGATACAACTACATCTCCTAGGTCTGGACAACTTTCTCGGCCTACCCTACACCAGTACCGCACTCTCTCCCAGACTGTACCCGGGTGATCCAGCTTTGGTTGAGGGCAGCGCTATGTTTTATCAATTGGGACCCTAAGCTTACTGGGATGATGCCATTGTGGCAAGGTACATGACTGTATCACGTGGAGGGCAACCAGGGCATTACACACTGGGATAGGAAAGGGATAATCTACCTGGAAGATGTGGTGAAGCAATGATTTCGTTCCAGGACTTGCAAGAGCTCTACCAACTCTCCCACACATATTTTTACTGTTCCCTCACGTTGCGTCATGCCCTACTTGCCCACATCCCTGTGGATTCCCAGAGACCGGAATATAACCCCCTCAAAGCTAAACTTTTGTTGGGGAAACTAGGCAAAGGGGCCATTTCCAGGATCTACTACTCCCTAATGGTTAAAACACCTGATCGCTCCCTGGTTTTGTATCAGAAATGGGAGGCATGGGTGGGAGAACTGGATGATAATGATGATTGATGGGAGGCCTGTATGGCCCCTAGAGAACTGGCAGTCTCCTCACACCTCTGAATGGTTCAACTTAATTATCTCCACATCGCGTATCTGACCCCTGAGCGATTGCAACATGCAGGTTGATCTACTCAGGCCACATGCGTGATGTGCTCGCTACCTGAAACTGACTTTTTCCATACATTGTCCTTCTTTTGGAGAGAGATAGGCTGTGAGCTTTCTGAGGTCTTTGGCCATTGGATTGATCTTGGTCCTAGAAAAGACCTTTTAGGTCTCTTGGAGGAGGTTGGAGGACTGAGACTGGAGAGGACCTTTACTGGACTGGCCTCACTGGTGGCCTTTAGAGATATTGTTCATAGCTGGAAGCTGCCGGAGTCCTCTTCATTGGAGAAATGGAGGAGGGGTGGGCTGGTGTGCACACCAAGGTAAGCCAATCTATGAGACACGGCGATTACCCAGATGATATCATAAGATATAGAGTGGGTGGTGGACACATCATGAGCTGAATGTGTAACGATGTAGGTATCAATGCATTTACTGTGTCTACATATCTGCTGTATACTGATGGAGCTTTATACAGTTGTTTGTGAAGAACACTGAAAGTTGAAAGCTAATAAAAATAGGTTATTATAAAAAATAACAACAGGCATGATGTCTTTGGTATGACATTGAGACTTGACTACTGCTGGCTGTAAAGGAAGCTCATAACAGAAAGAACAGCAGCGAACCATCTCAGAATGACGTATCACATGTTGTTGACATGTGCATTCCAATTATAAGATCACATGTGCAACTATGACTTCAGCAATTGTGTAATTTATGTGCCCCATTACATCTGTACATGTATTATTTATAGCACTTTAGAATGACACAACAATTTAAACTGCAGAGTCTAACGGAAACAGGTGATGCAGTGCTGAGGGCATGGGCCTGGTGAAAGTGAGCTTCGCTGGATTTTGCTAGGACAATTTAAAAGCTGACTTCAGTTCCTCAAGCGCTATGTCCAAGGACTATAAAATACATGTGAAGGACATGAAGGTCCAGAATAATACATTGATCAGATCACTGTGGTTATCATCACAAGTGCCAGTACCTTGGGTGGGATAAAAAAGATGGTGAGTCCCTAAAAGAGACATTTGCAAAAAATGTGACTAGGAATCCTTTTCAAGAGCCGTGGCTAAGTTATTAACGGTGTGGCTTAAAACGCGAAAATTACATCCTGTGATTTCCAAAGTATGCCACCTGGCAATTATCTGGTTACCTCTCTGAGTTTTAACCTTATTGCAAGTAGACCTATAAAAAAGAGAAACAAAAATGATTTTGTTGAAAATAATTAAAAAGGAAAATGTTTCAATTCTAAAATTTGAGATTTTATTATATATACATTGCTAAAATCTGTGACAGGAAAGTTGGTGTTCAGGGTGCCTCAATCACTTCTATTCCCCTTCATGTCACTTTCATCTGATGTCTCTCACTCTTTTGAATACTTAATCACTTTTTCTTTCCAGATCTTGCAGAATCCTCCATCCGCATATCGCCCACATCACCATTTTTCTCTTCAGAATGTCTTGCCGCTCTTTTCTTCTGCATGTTCTTCTGTTCATCTCCTCACTTCACCATCTCCCCATACACACAACTTACCAACTCAACTTTAAGCACTGCACTTTATTTTCCTTTAGCACTGTCAATATTTGAATAGATGTGTACCTCTTTCACACACTTTCCCATAAAAGCACATTTACAATTGTCACATATGTGAAAATTGCTCTGCGCGCCTTAGTGAGGAAAAGGATTGCCTGTGCATTCGACCCCTGCTCTGCAGGCATCACACTAATGTGGAATGAGTGAAGGCGGAGGCCCTTGCTGACCAACACACACACGTACATAGATCACTCTGCAATCCACCTTCGACCGTTCAAGATGGGTGAGCCACTGAAACTCAAGCCGGATGCCTGTATCTGGCTCATATCGAAGATCTCTTGGACCTACCAGCTCAAAACAAGCTGAGCGTTTTTGTGGCTTTCTCTCTGCCCCACGCTCTAACTTCATACACCAAAAATTATTCAAAGCAGGGATCTTTGATGTAAAACGGGCGAGAGAAAAAGCTATCGATCTAGCCACTGAAGTGCACAATGTGAAAACAGGAAATACGGGATCAATCCCAGCTTCCGCAATTGAACACATTCTGTGATTCTAGGCAAATATTTTCTTTCACCGAAACTCCTCTTTCATAGCTATCACCTTTGAAAGTACCTTCCAAATTGTGAGTCTAGGAAGTGTGTTGTATAAAAACCTATTGTGTTTGATTTAATAGACTGTACTGTTGCTCCAGCTGCAATAAAAATCTACGCCACAAATAGGGTACTCGTGACAATAAACGTGCCTCTGAGTACACTAATGGAATTTTTGCCAGGGCAGGGGACGCATGAATGTTTCTAAGCCCCTTTTCAAAATTATCACTTTTAATAAACGTCCCTAAATGCAATGATAATAATATGAAATAGTAAGGTGACACGCTTATGTTAAAGAAATACAATAGAAATTGAAGTGACTATCGTTTTTTATGGTCGAGCCTGCATTGCATGCGCATGCGTATCACAGCGAGACACTTTAGTTATTAGAAAAGGGCTCGGAGCCCTGTCGACGTCACATCAGTGTGTTTGATTGGTTCTTGGGCTTGCCTAGCAAAATCTGCTTGCTTTCATTAGTGGAAGGCATGCACACATCATGCCTCTTCCGGTGGTTCGCCCTCCTCGAGCGCAGCGACCAAGTACAGAAAACATGCGAGGCTCGCTGTTTTCTGTCGGATCGTGGACTACTTTTTCTCTATTTTCCTAGCGCGATTTAGCTTGGCAGAAGTGTAGCGCTTTACACAGTTAATTTCACTTTTTCGGGTTACGTACATAAAAGCACTTTTGCTGATAGATGAAAAGTCGGGTTAGGAGTTTACAGCGAGATCAGCTCTAACATGAGCAAACGAGAGACCCCATGCATTTTACAAATGCTTGTTTACATGTTTGTTACATGTCAGATTTTTTCATGACTGGGCTCATACACGGGCTCTGAGAGTTAAGACATGTCCTTGTTGAGGTTCTATCTCTAACCCCCTCTCCCTGTTAATTTGTTAGCTCATCTACCTTGTAAGCAACAGTGGCTTACGCCAATGTTGCTGCAGGTGGCAAATCTGACTGCCAGGCCATGTCCTAACTGAACAATTATTAGACTAGGGGGGTGGGGAGGGTGTGGAGTCCTTGAAGTTACATCCTTTCCCATTGGGAAGGGCCCGATATGTGTTTTTCCAACCTGGTATTTTTCCAGGGGGTTGAAGCCCATGGAGGCAAGTTGTGAAAGGCCAGGGTCACTCCTGGTACCTCTGTCAATTTAGCTAGTTCTCCAAAGTTAATTTCAGCAGCCACAGGGAGCTTCTCGAGAGAGGCAAAAAGAGGAAGGGAGGAGGAGGTAGAGAGAAAATTATCGGAGAGGGAGAAGACAGAGAGGTGTGAAGGAGAGAGAGGAAGGATGGAAAGACTGCTGGAGGAGAATAAGGCCCGTTGGAACATATTTGCTAGGGCTGCTTTTGGTTCCCAAGTGTGACCTTGCCATTAGGGCTTAGCCTTTTCAACACACTGTGCTTCTTGGCTTCTCGGTTGCTATTTCACCACTGTTATATGATCTCTGGGATTTATACTTTTCTGCCTCTTTCTTCCTGTCATACCTTTGGCAATCTTCCAGCACATTTTCTCATGCCATTAATTTCAATCATTATTCCCTTACAGTATTAGGAGACGTGATGGTATGCGCAAATGCCCTAGATAATTCAATTTCCTTGCTCTTGTTGGACTCACTCTTTGGTGTTAATGTATACCATTTGGCCACCAGGCCGAGGCATGTGGCAGGACATTACCTATTTCTCAGTTTTGCTCCTAGTGAGCTGGTTAAATGTAGTTTTCCTGTCCCTCCTCGGTGAATGGATGTAGGAGGCTGGCCTGGCTTGTAGTGGGTACCAGAGGTACTTACACCTTGTGCCAGGTCCAGTTATCCCTTATTAGTGTAGAAGAAGTGTTTCTAGTTGCTTAGGCGGATAGAAGGTAGCTATGGCAAAGCAGCTTAGGCTGAACTAGGAGACATGTAAAGCTCCTACTATACCACTGTTGTCATATGCACAATATCATAAGAAAACACAAAACACAGATATACTAAACATAAAGGTACTTTATTTTTATGACAATATGCCAAAAGTATCTCAGTGAGTACCCTCAGTATGAGGATGAGAAATATACACAAGATATATTTACACAAACCAAAATTATGCAGATAATAGCAAAAGGAAGTAATGCAAGCATTGTAAAATTACAGTAGATTGCAACAGGAGCACATAGGTAAAGGGGCAACACAAACCATATACTCCAAAAGTGGAATGCAAACCACAAATGGACCCCAAACCTATGTGAGTTTGTAGAGGGTCGCTGGGACTGTAAGAAAACAGTGAGGGTTAGAAAAATAGCCCACCCCAAGACCCTGAAAGGTAGGTGTAAAGTGCCCCTACTGCCCCCAGAGAGCACAGAAGTCGTGATAGGGGGATTCTCCAGGAAGAACAAACACCAGCAATGCAACAACAGTGGATTTCCGGACCTGAGTACCTGTAAGACAAGGGGACCAAGTCCAAGAGTCGCAACAGTGTCGAGAGTGGGCAGGAGCCCAAGAAATGCCAGCTGAGGGTGCAAGGAAGCTGCCACCGGTTGGAAGAAGGTTGGTGTTCTGCAAGAACGAAGAGGACTAGGAACTTCCCCTTTGGAGGATGGATGTCCCACATCGTGAAGAAGCTTGCAGAGGTGTTCCCATGCAGAAAGACCGCAAACAAGCCTTGCTAGCTGCAAGGGTTGCGGTTACGGTTTTTGGATGCTGCTGTAGCCCAGGAGGGACCAGGATGTCGCCACTTGGATGAGGAGACAGAGGGGGCGCCCAGAAACGTAGGGAGCCTCACAGAAGCAGGCAGCACCCGCAGAAGTACCTGAACAGGCACTTAGAAGAAAAGTGAACCGGAGTCCACCCGAAGTCACAAAAGGGAGTCCTACGACGACGGAGGACAACTCAGAAGGTTGTGCACTGCAGGTTAGAGTGTCAGGGACCCAGGCTTGGCTGCGCACAAAGGAAATCCTGGAAGAGTGCACTGGAGCCGGAGCAGCTGCAAATCACGCTGTACCCAGCAATGCAGTCTAGCGTGGGGAGGCAAGGACTTACCTCCACCAAACTTGGACTGAAGAGTCACTGGACTGTGGGAGTCACTTGGACAGAGTTGCTGAGTTCCAGGGACCACGCTCGTCGTGCTGAGAGGGGACCCAGAGGACCGGTGATTCAGTCTTTTGTTGCCTGCAGTTGCAGGGGGAAGATTCCGTCGACCCACAGGAGATTTCTTCAGAGCTCCTGCTGCAGAGAGGAGGCAGGCTACCCCCAGAGCATGTACCGCCTGGAAACAGTTGAGAAAGCCGTCAGGATGAAGCGATACAAGGTTGCTAGTACACGTCTTGCTACTTTGTTGCGGTTTTGCAGGCGTCCTGAGCAGTCAGCGGTCGATCCATTGGCAGAAGGCAAAGAGGGAGATGCAGAGGAACTCTGGTGAGCTCTGACATTCGTTATCTGGTGAGATCCCCAAAGCAGAGACCCTTAATAGCCAGAAAAGGAGGTTTGGCTACCTAGGAAGGAGGATTGGTTACCAAGAGAGGTAAGAGCCTATCAGAAGGAGCCTCTGATGTCACCTGCTGGCACTTGCCAATCAGAGCAGTCCAGTGTGCCACAAACACCTCTGTTTCCAAGATGGCAGAGGTCTGGGACACACTGGAGGAGCTCTGGGCACCTCCCCTGGGAGGTGCAGGTCAGGGGAGTGGTCACTCCCCTTTCCTTTGTCCAGTTTCACGCCAGAGTTGGGCTGGGGGATCCCTGAACCGGTGTAGACTGGCTTATGCAGAGATGGGTGCCATCTGTGCCCATCAAAGCATTTCCAGAGGCTGGGGGAGGCTACTCCTCCCCAGCCTTCCCACCTATTTCCAAAGGGAGAGGGTGTTACACCCTCTCTCAGAGGAAGTCCTTTGTTCTGCCTTCCTGGGCCGGGGCTGTCTGGACCCCAGGAGGGCAGAAACCTGTCTGAGGGGTTGGCAGCAGCTGCAGTGGAGACCCCGGAAAGGCAGTTTGGCAGTACCCGGGTTCTGTGCTAGAGACCCGGGGGATCATGGAATTGTCCCCCCAATGGCAGAATGGCATTGGGCTAAGTAACTTTGCACCCAACCTTCACCTGGTGAAGGTTAGACACATAGGTGACTTATAAATTACTTAAGGGCAGTGGTAAATGGCTGTGAAATAACGTGGACGTTATTTCACTCAGGCTGCACTGGAAGGCCTGTGTAAGAATTGTCAGAGCTCCCTATGGGTGGCAAAAGAAATGCTGCAGCCCATAGGGATCTCCTGGAACCCAAATACCCTGGGTACCTCAGTATCATATACTAGGGAATTATATGGGCGTACCAGTATGCCAATGTAAATTGGTAAATTTAGTCACTAGCCTGTTAGTGACAAATTTGGAAAGCAGAGAGCATAACCACTGAGGTTCTGGTTAGCAGAGCCTCAGTGAAACAGTTGGGCATCACACAGGGAACATATACAGGGCACATACTTATGAGCACTGGGGCCCTGGCTGGCAGGGTCCCAGTGACACATAGACTAAAACAACATTTATACAGTGAAATATGGGGGTAACATGCCAGGCAAGATGGTACTGTCCCACACAACCCCCCCCAAACGAAGGACAATAAGACTAGCTATGACCTGATGAGTCTTCATTGTCTAAGTGGAAATATCTGGAGAGTCCATCTGCATTGGAGGGGGTACTCCCAGGTCTATGTTCCACTGTATAGTCCATTCCCTGTAGGCATATGGACCACCTCAACAATTTAGGATTTTCACCTTTCATTTGTTTTAGCCAAAGTAGAGGTTTGTGGTCTGTCTGAACAATGAAGTGAGTGCCAAACAGGTATGGCCTCAACTTCTTCAGTGCCCAGACCACAGCAAAAGCCTCCCTCTCTATGGCAGACCAATGCTTTCCTCTAGGGGTCAACCTTCTGCTGATAAAAGCAACTGGTTGGTCCTGGCCCTCAGAATTCAGTTGTGATAAGATTGCCCCTACCCCTAATTCAGATGCATCCGTTTAAACAATGAATTTCTTGGAGTAACATGGGCTTTTTAGGACAGGTGCAGTGCACATGGCCTGTTTGAGCTCCTCAAAAGCTTTCTGACAGCTAGCTGTCCACAATACCTTTTTAGGAATCTTGTTACTGGTGAGATCATTAAGTGGGGCTGCTATGGAGCCATAGTTTTTAATGAATCTCCTGTAATACCCAGTGAGGCCTAGGAAGGCTCTCACCTTGGTCTGTGTTGTAGGGGGAACCCAATCCATGATTGTTTGGATTTTCCCCTGAAGTGGTGCAATCTGCTCTCCACCTACAAGGTGTCCCAGATAAACCACCTTTCCCTGCCCTATCTGGCACTTTGAGGCCTTGATAGTGAAGCCTGCCTTTTGCAGGGCCTCCAAAACTTTCCAAAGGTGGACCAGGTGCTCATCCCAGGTGGAGCTAAAGACAGCTATATCATCTAGGTATGCTGCAGTAAAAGCCTCCAACCCTTGTAGGACTGTGTTCACCAACCTCTGAAAAGTGGCAGGTGCATTTTTCAAACCAAAGGGCATCGCTGTAAATTGGTAGTGCCTTCCTATAGTTGAAAATGCAGTTTTAGGTTTAGCATCCTCAGCCAATTTGATCTGCCAATACCCTGCAGTCAAATCAAAGGTGCTTAGATACTTGGCAGATGCCAGTGTATCTATGAGCTCATCTGCCCTGGGTATAGGGTGAGCATCAGTTTTTGTTACCTGGTTGAGACCTCTGTAATCAACACAAAACCTCATCTCCCTTTTTCCATCTTTTGAGTGAGGCTTTGGTACAAGCACCACAGGACTCGCCCATGGGCTTTCAGAAGGTTCAACCACTCCTAGATCAAGCATTTTCTGAACCTCTTGTTTTATGCAGTCCCTGACATGGTCAGGCTGCCTATAGATTTTACGCTTGACAGGCAAGCTGTCTCCAGTATCAATTGTGTGTTCACACCAAGATGTGGTGCCTGGCACAGTTGAAAAGAGTTCAGAAAATTGTCCAAGGAGATTCATGCAGTTGTCTTTCTGTTCTGTAGTAAGACAGTCTGCCAAAACTACTCCCTCCACTAAAGCATCCTCTTCAGTGGAGGAGAAGAGATCAGGGAGAGGGTCACTATCTTCTTCCTGTCCTTCATCTTTTGCCATGAGCAGGGTGAGATCTGCCCTGTCATAGTAGGGTTTTAGGCGGTTGACATGAATCACCCTAAGGGGACTCCTGGCAGTGCCCAGGTATACCAGATAGGTAACCTCACCCTTTTTCTCAACAATTAGATGGGGTCCACTCCATTTGTCCTGGAGTACTCTTGGGGCCACAAGCTCCAATACCCACACCTTCTGACCTGGTTGGTACTGAATCAGAACAGCCTTCTGGTCATGCCATTGCTTTTGGAGCTCTTGGCTGGCCTGAAGGTTTTTACTGGCCTTTTTCATGTACTCAGCCATTCTGAATCTTAGGCCAAGCACGTAGTCCACTATGTCCTGTTTGGGAGCTTTTAAAGGTTGTTCCCAACCCTCCTTCACAAGTGTTAGTGGACCTCTTACAGGGTGCCCAAAGAGGAGTTCAAAGGGGCTGAAGCCCACTCCTTTCTGGGGTACCTCCCTGTAAGCAAAAAGGAGGCAAGGTAACAGGACATCCCATCTCCTGCTGAGTTTTTCAGGGAGTCCCATTATCATTCCTTTGAGAGTTGTATTAAACCTCTCTACCAGTCCATTAGTCTGTGGATGATAAGGAGTGGTGAATTTGTATGTTACACCACATTCCTTCCACATAGCTTTCAAGTATGCAGACATAAAGTTGCTACCCCTGTCTGATACAACCTCTTTTGGGAAACCCACCCTGGAAAAGATTCCCAGGAGGGCTTTTGCCACTGCAGGTGCTGTAGTGGTCCTTAGAGGAATTGCTTCAGGATATCTTGTGGCATGGTCCACAACCACCAAGATAAACCTACTGCCTGAAGCAGTAGGTGGGTCAAGGGGGACAACTATGTCAACCCCTACCCTTTCAAAGGGAACCCCAACCACAGGTAGTGGAATAAGGGGAGCCTTTGGTGTGCCACCAGTCTTGCCACTGGCTTGGCAGGTCACACAAGACTTGCAAAAATCTTTGGTGTCCTCTGACATCCTAGACCAGTGAAACAGGGGGACAAGCCTTTCCCATGTTTTCATCTGGCCCAAATGCCCAGCCAAAGGAATGTCATGTGCCAGAGTTAGGAGGAACTCTCTGTACTGCAGGGGAATGACCAATCTCCTGGCTGCTCCAGGTTTTGGGTCCCTTGCCTCTGTGTACAAGAGGTTGTCCTCCCAGTAAACTCTATGTGAGTCACTGACATCCCCATTTTGCTGTTTGACAACTTGTTGTCTGAGACCCTCTAATGTGGGACAGGATTGCTGTGCCACACTCAGCTCTTCCCTGGCAGGCCCCCCTCCACCCAAAAGCTCTGCAGTGTTTGCTGCCAGCTCATCTGGTGAAGGTTCTGCACAGGGCGGAAATTCTTCTTCCTCAGAAGGAGAATCATCTGTAGAGGGAGGGATAGTCGGTAGGGATTTATCCTTGCTACCCCTAGCTTTAGGGAGCACTTGGTCCATTGCTCCAGGATCCAAGTTACCCTGTCCTTTTTGCTTTTTGGCCTGAGCCCTTGTCAAAGCAAAAATATGCCCAGGAATGACCAGCATTGCTGCATGAGCCTCAAACTCCACTTCTGCCCAAGCTGATGTCTCTAAATTGTTCTCTAGTAGACAGTCTACAGGTAAATCTGAGGCAACCACAACTTTCTTTGGACCAGTAACCCCCCCCAGTTGAGATTCACAACAGCCATGGGGTGGCTAAGAGTGTTGTTATGAGCGTCTGTCACTTGGTACTGGTGACCAAGTAGGTGTTGTTCAGGGTGTACCAGTTTCTCTATTACCATGGTGACACTGGCACCTGTGTCCCTGTAGGCCTGAACCTCAACACCATTTATTAGGGGAAGTTGCTTGTACTTATCCATATTAAGGGGACAAGCAACCAAGGTGGCCAAATCAATGGCACCTTCAGAGACTAACACAGCCTCCGTGGTCTCCCTAACAAGACCAACCCCAAACTAAATTACCAAAAGTGAGCCCAGCTACTCCCTTGGATTCGCTATTAGTAGGTTTGCTCCCACCACCACTGCTATTACTAGGGGCACTAGAATTTGCCGTAGGGGTTGTGGTGGTGGGAGGTTTGGTGTTTTTCTTTGGACAACAAGACATCAGTTGTCCAATGGCCTTTGACTTTACACAAATAACGCCAAGGCTTTTTAACTTGATTTGAAGAGGATTTGGACCCTCCACCCCCACCAGATGATTTTTGTGGGCCTGATGAAGACTCATTTTTAGTTTTGTCCCCACCCTTGTCAGAAGAATTACCATCCTTCTTCTTGCCATCCTTGTCACCCCCTGTATGAACTTTTCTGTTCACTCTTGTTCTGACCAATTTGTCTGCTTTCTTTCACAATTCTTGGGGAGAGGGCAGATCTGAGTCCACTAGATATTGGTGTACCAAGTCAGACACACAGTTATTCAGAATATGCTCTCTCAGAATAAGATTATACAGGCTTTCATAGTCAGAAACGTTACTGCCATGTAACCACCCCTCCAAGGCCTTCACTGAACAGTTAACAAAGTCTATCCAGTCTTGTGAGGACTCTTTTCTGGTGTCTCTGAACTTAATCCTGTATTGTTCAGTGGTTAAGCCAAATACATCCAAGAGTGTATCCCTCAAAACTGCAAAATTGTTAGCATCACTTTCTCTAACAGTAAGGAGCCTATCCCTACCCTTTCCATTTAAAGATAGCCACACTATAGCAGCTCACTGCCTTTGAGGGACCCCCTGTACCATACAGGCCCTCTCAAGTGCAGCAAACCACTTGTTGATGTCATCCCCCTCTTTGTAAGGGGGAACTATCTTGTGCAAATTCCTGGAATCATGCTCTCTAACAGGATTACTATCAGGAATACTGCTATTGCTGCCACCATGGGGTCCCAACCCCAATCTCTGTCTCTCCTTCTACAGGTCTAGGGATTCCCCGTGTAGAGCCAGCTGTTGCTGTTTAAGCTTCAGTCTGGTCTCTTCCACTCTCAACTTTTTGAGTTCCCTTTCTAACATGTTGTCTTCAGGGTGGGTGGGTTGGGAATGCTTGGACACAGAGGATAAATTGGAAACAACAGAGGGAGATCTGTCCCTAACTGACTGGACTCTAACAACTTGGCCTCCAGGAATAAAAACATCCCTACTATGATGGAAGCTCCTATTACTACCAGCATTGCTAGGTGGTCTGCTAAGGGGCAGATTTGGAACAGAACCCTCCCCACCTCCCTCAAGGTTATCCCCTGAGTCAGAATGGGAGCCATCTATTAACTTCTCATTTGAAGTGCCTGTTTGGGACTCATCATTCACAATAAGCATCTTATATAGAAACTCTTTTGTGGGGTTCTTTCCTATCACTAAACCTCTATCTAAGCAGAGACTCCTTAGGCTCTTGTAATTCAAATTGTCATAGGTAGTATTGACCATTTTAAGAGCAGACTCTACATCAGACACGATAAGAGAAGGTTTAGAGACAGTGAAAAGAGAGAAAAAGTTTCAGAACTTTTTTAAAGGACAGAGAAAAAAAACTTTTTCAAACTTTTTGGAAACTTTTAGAAGTTTTAGAGTACTTTTCAGCACTTAGTAGAAAGTGTAAGAGGAGAAAAGCAAAACTTTTTGGTTAGGTGTACATACACTGAACTTGTTTTGTATATTATTCTCTTATGAAAAGTACACAATGACAAAGTGGCAAGTAGTTACAAGTACTTATCCCACTGCTGCACAACCAATGTAGGAGGCTGGCCTGGCTTGTAGTGTGTACCAGAGGTACTTACACCTTGTGCCAGGTCCAGTTATCCCTTATTAGTGTAGAAGATGTGTTTCTAGCAGCTTAGGCTGATAGAAGGTAGCTATGGCAAAGCAGCTTAGGCTGAACTAGGAGACATGTAAAGCTCCTACTATACCACTGGTATCATATGCACAATATCATAAGAAAACACAATACACAGATATACAAAAAATAAAGGTACTTTATTTTTATGACAATATGCTAAAAGTATCTCAGTGAGTACCCTCAGTATGAGGATGAGAAATATACACAAGATATATGTACACAAACCAAAATTATGCAGATAATAGCAAAAGGAAGTAATGCAAGCAATGTAAAATTACAGTAGATTGCAATAGGAGCACATAGGTATAGGGGCAACACAAACCATATACTCCAAAAGTGGAATGCGAACCACGAATGGACCCCAAACCTATGTGAGCTTGTAGAGGGTCGCTGGGACTGTAAGAAAACAGTGAGGGTTAGAAAAATAGCCCACCCCAAGACCCCGAAAGGTAGGTGTAAAGTGCACCTACTACCCCCAGAGAGCACAGAAGTCGTGATAGGGGGATTCTGCAGGAAGAACAAACACCAGCAATGCAACATCAGTGGATTTCCGGACCTGAGTACCTGTAAGACAAGGGGACCAAGTCCAAGAGTCGCAACAGTGTCGCGATCGGGCAGGAGCCCAAGAAATGCCAGCTGAGGGTGCAAGGAAGCTGCCACCGGTTGGAAGAAGCTTGGTGTTCTGCAAGAACGAAGAGGACTAGGAACTTCCCCTTTGGAGGATGGATGTCCCACGTCGTAAAGAAGCTTGCAGAGGTGTTCCCACGCAGAAAAACCGCAAACAAGCCTTGCTAGCTGCAAGGGTTGCGGTTAGGGTTTTTGGATGCTGCTGTAGCCCAGGAGGGACCAGGATGTCGCCACTTGGATGAGGAGACAGAGGGGGCGCCCAGAAACGTAGGGAGCCTCACAGAAGCAGGCAGCACCCGCAGAAGTACCTGAACAGGCACTTAGAAGAAAAGTGAATCGGAGTCCACCCGAAGTCACAAAAGGGAGTCCTACGACGACGGAGGACAACTCAGAAGGTTGTGCACTGCAGGTTAGAGTGTCAGGGACCCAGGCTTGGCTGTGCACGAAGGAAATCCTGGAAGAGTGCACAGGAGCCGGAGCAGCTGCAAATCACGCGGTACCCAGCAATGCAGTCTAGCGTGGGGAGGCAAGGACTTATCTCCACCAAACTTGGACTGAAGAGTCACTAGACTGTGGCAGTCACTTGGACAGAGTTGCTGAGTTCCAGGGACCACGCTCGTCGTGCTGAGAGGGGACCCAGAGGACCTGTGATGCAGTTTTTTGTTGCCTGCAGTTGCAGGGGGAAGATTCCGTCGACCCACGGGAGATTTCTTCAGAGCTCCTGGTGCAGAGAGGAGGCAGGCTACCCCCAGAGCATGCACCACCTGGAAACGGTCGAGAAAGCCGTCAGGATGAAGCGATACAAGGTTGCTAGTAGTCGTCTTGCTACTTTGTTGCGGTTTTGCAGGCGTCCTGAGCAGTCAGCGGTTGATCCTTTGGCAGAAGATGAAGAGGGAGATGCAGAGGAACTCTGGTGAGCTCTTGCATTCGTTATCTGGTGAGATCCCCAAAGCAGAGACCCTAATTAGCCAGAAAAGGAGATATGGCTACCTAGGAAGAGGATTGGCTACCAAGAGAGGTAAGAGCCTATCAGAAGGAGCCTCTGACGTCACCTGCTGGCACTGGCCACTCAGAGCAGTCCAGTGTGCCACAAACACCTCTTTTTCCAAGATGACAGACGTCTGGGACACACTGGAGGAGCTCTGGGCACCTCCCCTGGGAGGTGCAGGTCAGGGGAGTGGTCACTCCCCTTTCCTTTGTCCAGTTTCGCGCCAGAGCAGGGCTGGGGGATCCCTGAACCGGTGTAGACTGGCTTATGCAGAGATGGGCACCATCTGTGCCCATCAAAGCATTTCCAGAGGCTGATCTTAGACATGTTACATGGCCGTGTTCGGAGTTACCATTGTGACGCTGTACATAGGTAGTGACCTATGTACAGTGCACGCGTGTAATGGTGTCCCCGCACTCAAGTCCGGGGAATTTGCCCTGAACGATGTGGGGGCACCTTGGCTAGTGCCAAGGTGCCCACACACTAAGTAACTTTGCAACCAACCTTCACCAGGTGAAGATTAGACATATAGGTGACTTATAAGTTACTTAAGTGCAGTGGTAAATGGCTGTGAAATAACGTGGACGTTATTTCACTCAGGCTGCACTGGTAGGCCTGTGTAAGAATTGTCAGATCTCCCTATGGGTGGCAAAAGAAATGCTGCAGCCCATAGGGATCTCTTGGAACCCCAATACCCTGGGTACCTCAGTGCCATATACTAGGGAATTATAAGGGTGTTCCAGTATGCCAATGTGAATTGGTGAAATTGGTCACTAGCCTGTTAGTGACAATTTGGAAAGCAGAAAGAGCATAACCACTGAGGTTCTGGTTAGCAGAGCCTCAGTGAGACAGTTAGGCATCACACAGGGAACGCATACAGGGCACATACTTATGAGCACTGGGGCCCTGGCTGGCAGGATCCCAGTGACACATAGACTAAAACAACATATATACAGTGAAATATGGGGGGTAACATGCCCGGCAAGATGGTACTTTCCTACAATGGACCACTTGCTCACCCCCTTCTGATATTTCCGTACCACGGTTCTAAATGTCTTTCTAATCCTGTTAACTCCAAAGGGCTTGGCATAAACGTTCATCAAAGGCCTTTACTGGAGCTCTTAATGAGTCACGTCTTGCACCTCCATGAATGACATCGACCTAGAAAAATTCAATCACAGGATCAATGCTGCAATAGATATAGTGGTTTCAGTCTCCGTTATTAGGCCCAGCTGCTCACGCCCAATGACAGCCTGGTATCATCCTGCCCTAAATGATGCTTATTCACATGGCAAAAAGCTAGCACATCACTAGACTGGGTACTATTCCTCCTGCCGTCAGATCGTGTTTACAGCCGCACTTTTATGAAACAGAGTAATAAAACAGAGATTAAGATTCTAAAACCCTTGCCTACTGATCTTTAGCCATCTAAACTGGGCTCTGACCCAGTTTCAGCCCCTTGAGTGTGCAATGTAAGTTGAACTGAGCTACTGTCACAAGGGCATCATGGCATTTTCTTCCACGTGCGTTTTACTGGAAAGGCCACTAAACGTTTCTATTA
This sequence comes from Pleurodeles waltl, assembly GCF_031143425.1. Taxonomy (NCBI): domain Eukaryota; kingdom Metazoa; phylum Chordata; class Amphibia; order Caudata; family Salamandridae; genus Pleurodeles; species Pleurodeles waltl. The sequence continues at coordinate 711,509,776 of NC_090448.1, forward strand.
TCAAGTCTAAAACGAAATAAGAGAAACCTGTGTTCTACGTTCGTAACAGACAGAAGATACGTCTCAGTACTATTGTAGGTCGATTTAGCAACATAAGAACTGACTATAGGTTTGTCTGTCTAAGCCTGAATACTATAGTCCCGACTTTTCTCATAGTCCATAATTTAAGAGTGACTTTTGAGCAAAGTTGGCTGTGTACGAAGAAAAAAAATATTTACGAGTAGCCTAACCATTAAAACCTTATTTCACTAATTTAGGCCAAGGGATATGCATCACGGCCCTTTGCGATTCGGAAATAGCGATTTTTAAGAAATCGCTATTTCTGACTCGCAGAGTGCCATGTATCACATTTGCGTTTCGGTAATAGCGATTTCTTAAAAAACGCAAATGCTATTACCGAATCGCAAATTGCGATACCGGCCCCATTCACACCTATGGGCCTGTTGGCCCATATCTGCAAATTTTTTGCTTTTCCAAAATTGCGATTTCTGAACCAGAAATCGCAATTTTGGAAATGCAAAACCCGAGGGTGCTGGGGGGCTAAGGCCCCCTCTGCTGCAACCCAAAAAAAATTTGGGGGACATGTAAGGTGCACACATGCCAAAAGGGCACGTGTGCTTTACAAGTACATTTTTCAAATGCATTTTAAATGCATTTTTACATTTTGCACATGGTTACCACCAAGTTCAACTTGGTGGTAATTAGCGATTCCTAAATGCCAAAATCGCATTTAGGAATTGCTTCATACATGTGCTAAGAAATCGCAAATAAGGAATCCTTATTTGCGATTTCTAATTTAGAGAGTCGCAATTTGCGACTCTCTAAACAGGGTCGCAATTTTAAGGAATTGCTGTTTTAGAGATTCCTTAAAATTGCGTTCAGAATGTATTTCATAAATTCTGAACTGGCATTTTGCGTTCGCAAACGGGCGTTCACACCGTTTGCGAATGCAAAATGCTTTCATACATCTGGCCCATGGTGCCCATGAGCCAAGGAGATACAACCTAAAAAAATGAGCTGATTGAAGGATGTCTCCTCCGTGGACTAAAGCCCATATTTATACTTTTTTAGCGCCGCATTTGCGTAATTTTTTTACGCAAAAGCGTCGCTAACTTACAAAATGCAATTGTATTTTGTAAGTTTGTGCCGCTTTTGCGTTAAAAGCGGCGCAAATACAGCGCTAAAAAAGTATAAATATGGGCCTAAATACCTAAACAGAGCATCTGTGGACTAAGACCCATATTTATACTTTTTTAGCGCCGCATTTGCGCCGCTTTTTGACGCAAAACGGCGCTAAAAAAGTATAAATATGGGCCTAAATTTGGTTATGTCTTCTAGATTGGGAATATCTATTTCAGCATGGCAGGTAAACATTGGACTGTTTCTCTGAACTGCAAATAACCTACATACCAAGGCATTTTCAGCCATCGTAATCTCCTTTGATGAGGGGTAGGCGCAACTTTCAGCCCCATATGTTACAACGGAAAGTCATATACATTTCTACATTTTCAAAATCTTCTTAATTGATTTGCATCCCTGTTTGCAAATCTAAACCTTGCTTCGATCAGCCTCTCAATAAGCAGCCTAGGTTTTCTCATGCTGACCCAGTTCAGAAATGAATCGAATAAAAACTCAGAGATATTGAAACGTTTTTACACCATGAATGTGCGTAGCGTCAATCTGATGTTGATATGGTCTTGGATGTCTTGGGGCCACACACCAAATTAGAAAAAGTATCCCATAATCTCTTCAGGCCTTTGGCCCTGCAGGCCACAATGACCGCATCGTCGGCACAGAGTAGAATCAGAACCGGACGGGCACCAACCTATGGCATGTCCCTACCTTCCAGACTCAAGCGAGACTCCAGTTCGTTGATGTAGAGGATAAAGAGGAAAGGGGCAAGAACACACCCCTGACAACCCCCTTTCTAATTTCAAACTAGTTGGTATGCTCTCCTGAAACATCAAATCTAAATAAGGCTGAGGTGTCAGCATGAAGCTGTGCTAAAAAGTGGACAATAACGGGGTCCACTCCAAGATCACACATACTTTGTCATAAAAAACAAGTTACTTACCTGTACACTATGTTGATTTAAAAATACACAGTGGTTAAAGGGGCAATTTATTTGGCATTCATGGACCTCTCCTCCGCTTTTGACCTGGTTACATTCTTCAGAATTGTATCTTTCATAGAATCACATGCTTGAATTTTCCCCTTCATCATGGTGGGATTCCCATGATAACAGTAGTGTAAGTATTATTAAACATTTGTCTTAAAACCCCATAAAAAACAATAAACATTGATAGCCAACTCACATTGTTCCAAAACATCCAAACTTCAACTAGTCAGCCAGCAATGGCAGATAATCTCCTGCCAATGTTGTCTAGTCTGATGTCCTCCTTATCAGGAGGGGCCGTGCATGGCGATGACCGATCTTTCGCTCACCTTTGAGCCACCTGCATTATGACAGAGTCCGGTCTGGGCTGACAAATAAGGCAAGTTGGAGAATTATCCGGAGCCTTGTACTTCTTGTCAAGCTTCGGGATGACTGCCGCTATAGAAGCTGGTGTCCTCATTAGTTTAAATCCTTTTTGCCATTCAAAATATACAATAAAGATTGATCTTGTTGTGCCCTGGACCGCCACTTTGAAATCGTATAGGAAGTCCTCCATCTGCTTCGATTGAAGCGGAAGGTCAAAGCATTTGGACACTCTCTCTGAGATATTGTGTAAGCCACCAATATCAGCTGGCGGTGAATCTGCCAGAGGAGTAGGTGAGTACGACACTGGGGACATATAATCATCCCATTCAGGATGGTCCCCTGAATCAAAGTGGTTTTCCCATTATTCAGATTACTTTCTAGATGCTCTTCACCAGTCAAAGAAAGTTGCTGAGAAAGGATCCTACAGAGAGGGCGGTAGGAGAAGCAGCGCCCGTCTAAGAGCAGCAGCAGCAGTGGGCGTCCCGGGCAAGCCCTTGCTACAGTGGGAGTCCCGTGGGACAGCAATAGCTAATTTGAAGGTTTTATTCGCTTTGAATATTTTCACTGCAACTGGGACTCGAAGCACTAGAGCTGGGCGCGAGGAGAGTTCAGAAAGCAGCTGAACTCATGGGATAGGAAAAGAAATCGATAGCCCTCCAGTGCGCCGCCGCTTCAGACCTGCTGCCTCCCCCGCTTCAGACTCCTTTGCTCGCTGCCATTGGGATCTCGAGGGCCGGAGTGATTTCTTGGCTTGGCACTGTTGGCACTTGTGGAGCCTGATCCACCAGACGCCCGCAGCCCGGAGGACGCCATTTTGTTTCTTTAAGTTGACATTAATCTGCTGAAGTCTGCCTGCAGAGAGTGGAGACTGTCACTCAGGAGGTGGGATCTGGGTTACCGTGCGGTCATTGGAGTCGCCGGACGTTGCTGCTGCCAAGGCTACCTTGCTTCAAGGTAGGGGCTAGGATCTTATTGTATTATGAGGTCTGGCAAAATTAGGAAGGAGTACTTAACCCCTCAAAAGCCCCCTCAAAAGCGCAAGAAATGCCGTTGCGCAGTCAATGCGGGCAATGTCACTCCGCCCTCACCGTTAGCATCAGCCTCTGCAACTTCTGCAGCACCTCTTTCATCAGCTGCTGATTTATCCAACTCTGAGATTCCCAAGATTTATCCTTCCATTGCTCCTGCGCCTCATCCACGCACCTTGGATCTTCGCAAATCCTCTCTACTGTCGTATTTTAAGAAAGTACCTAAATTGGAAGTCTTGATCAATGGAGGGGAGATCAAGTTGGAGTTGGACCAGAGCACTTTTACGGAGCTTGCAGTCATCGATCCTTTACCTACTGCTCACGGATATTCTACAACTATGGCTCAAGTAAACTGTCCTGCTTCGCCCACTTCACCTGTCTTCACTCGGTTAGCACCTCAGAGTGAAGTGTGTCATTCACCACTCCTTGTGGACCAGCAGGCTGCACCTTCGTTAAAACACAAACTCCTTCCAACTATTATCTCCAGGGATCATTCCTTAAATCCAGGGTAGGGGGCATCCTTCTTAGTGGCATCTCCAGCAACTTTTCACCAGCTGGCTGGGCCAGATGGGCAGACTGCAGATTGCCACTATTCCCTGCAGGATCAGGACATCTTCTTGCTATTCAGCCCCCCGGCAGCCCAATGGATCCAGAATTCAACAGGCAGTATTCATCCAATATTACCATTAAGGTCTTCAAGTGGGGCCGCTCACAGTTCCCAAACCGAGTTCATCAAAGGCAAACTTAATGATCAATCTCTCCTTGATCTCTCGTGCCTTTTATCTGATTCCTTGAGCGGTGTTGTTAAGGAATCTAATCATGTGGCCTCCCCTACGCTCACGGAAACCAGTTCTGCCTGGCCTCAGCTCCTGCAAACCCTTCATTCGACTGTGTTGGCTTTGAATTACCATTCTGATAAACTGGATGTCCAAGTTGATCTGCTAAACACATTGGCTTCTTATGTAGCTGGTATTGATTAAAAAATTGAGAACCTCAATCAGCTTATTTCCAGAGCACTGACAAGTGCCAATTATGTTCAACCGACATGTTGCTGTTCCCCAATCATCGAAAGTTTGTCATCTCTCCCTACCTTTTTAAGTTCAGTTGTTTGTGATATTAAAAGACTATCTTCACCGCCTGTGCCATCGGCACTCCTGTCGAATCCTATTGATTTGGTTCAGGGGCCCATCGAACCGAAAATATTAGACAAACTTTGTCCAGTCATGAGTGTAAATTCGATCAACTCTCCCCGGTCAGCTGTCACCGGAGCTCTGGAGCTGGTCATCGAGGCTAAGGGCGCCTCTATGTCTCTTCCATCCTCCGCACCTGAGCTCGTGGTGCCTGCTTCTTCTCATCCATCTTGCACCCCTGTACAACCTGTTCTAGTTCAACCATTGTCCTAAGGAGTCGACCCTGTGGCTCAACCTCCGTTGAGCAAGAGGAAAAAAAAAAGACTCCGCAAACAACGGAACAGCAAGCGGAGTCAACTATCTCAAAGACCCTCGATTGACGTCCGATTGTCGGCGCATCCTGAGGTGCAGCTGCCTTTGCAGTTTCAAGGTGCACCTAGGGAGGCTTTACCCCCTAATTTCCTCCAGCCTGGGCCTATTAACGCCCCCTTGGTGGGAACAACTTTACAGGAGACCGACTCTCCCGTTAAGGAATACTTGATTTTGTGTGAGAAAGGCAATCCTGGCAGTGCGTTGGTTTTGGCAGCCCCACATTGGGGTAGAGGAGGTTCTGCTTGCCCCGCTACCACACTGTTTGCATCCAAAATCGCCCATAGGAATAAGAACGGTGATGCTCTGGACCTTGGTTCTTCTAGCTCTTTTTTGCCGCCTGTTAATAGAAGCAGTTCTTCTGCAATCCTGCCATCAAGCCCTCGTACCACTTCTGCTGAAAATCAGGTCCCAGGGGTTCTGACAGGTTTATTGAATGCAGATGAACAGTTACAGCCTCCAGTTTCCATGCGCCCCTCCATGACCCCAGTGGATCGTTTAACTCCAAAACTTGTATTTACTCCAGAATATCGCTCCAGGGGTCCCCATGATATATTGAATAGAGGGAATATTTTAAGACTTCTTAATGCCATTTCGGATCTTAACCATATTGCTTCTAAGGACATTGTGTCCATTGAATTTTTAGACTCCAGGGAGCCTTACTCAAGTGACCCTACTCTGGTTACACTAATTTCTGCTACAATAGCTCAGTCTATTCTCCATAGGAGAGATTTATTTTGCTCATGGGGTATTATAATAACTCCCTTTAAGGAGTCTGGATACCCGGCGTTATTATCAGAATCTCAATGTTTGACGGCTCCTACAGTTTTGAAACCATTTTCAATCTTGAAAGGTGCCCTGGGTGGCTATCTCTACTTTTAATGACATTCTCCCTACTGACTCTGGTTTTAAGGGGTCTTCTAACTGGGATTGACTGCCTTCCACTCTTTTGCATGGTCATCCCCATTGACCCCTACAGGTGGGCGGTTCTGTTCCAACTTCTGGACATCTGTCCCTATGTTCATGGAACATTAATGGGGTTGCGCATAAGTTTGCTTCGGCCGACCTTTTAACATTTTTTAACAGTTATGATGTAATTGCCCTTCCGGAAACCTGGGCTGAGCACAGCTGTCCACTGCCAGGGTACTTAGAAATATGGAAATCTGCTCACAGAACGAGCAAGTATGGCCGTGCCAAGGGTGGCCTGGCCATTTATGTGACCATTAAATTAGACGGGAGTATATTACCTCTGACTTGGGAGGATAATTGGATCCAGGGAATTGTTATAAGGAATCGGCGTGCGCAGCAGTCCATTATAATAATTAATGTTTACATTGTCCCTGGAACCAAGGAAAAAAGCGGTAGGTTGTTGCGATTGATGCAGATTGTAGCCAATCTAGTTGGGGTTTATCCAGGTGCTAGTTATCTTATAACCAGTGATTTTGGGCCAGATGTAGCATTTTCCGATTCGCAAAATCGGATGCAGTACGGTGTCTCAGGCACCGACTGCGAGTCGCTATGGGGTCTCAAAACCCACTTCATTAATATTAATGAGGTGGGTCGCATTTTGCGACCCCATAGCGAGTCCCTGCACTCACAGGGATGGTGGCCTGCTGAAGACAGCAGACCTCCATGTCTGTGACTGCTTTTTAAATAAAGCAGTTTTTTAAAACATTTGGCAGCCTGTTTTTCTTAAAGGAAAACGAGTTGAAAAATAAAAAAAATAAAGAAACCATTTGGTTTCGGTTTATCAGAGTAGGCAATGGTCCATTGGACCACTGCCTGCTCTGAAAAACCCTTTTTGGCAACATTCACAAAGGGGAAGGGGTCCCATGGGGACCCCTTCCCTTTTGCGAATGGGTTACCACCAGTGTGACACTGGTGGTAACTGCGAATTTCTTTGCGACCGCATTCGTGGTCACAAAGCAATTTAGCATAGCGATGCGAGTCACAAATAGGAAGGGAACACCCCTTCCTATTTGCGAGTCGCATTCACTCGCAAATTGTGAATGAGCATTGCAAACGGCATTTTGCATGGCGCAAACTGCAATTTTCGCAGTCTGCACCATGCAAAATGTTTGCTACATCTGGCCCTTTAACACAAACCTATTTCAGGATACAATGGAGGCTCTTGAGGGTCCGGACTGTGTTAACCGCCAGTTAGTTCCTGAACAATTAAGGCCCCAAGGTTGTCTGCACTGCCCTTTGGGAAAGTACTTAGTCATGTATCTTAATAGTATGGGATTTAAAGTTTTGAATGGTCGCTTATGTGATGATGCCCCCCCACGGTGGACAAGGTCCGATGGTCGCACTTGCTCCTATTTAGATTATACCATCTGTAATATTGAACTGTTTGCTTTCATTGAAAAGTTTCAGATTTTCCCTCGGAGTGAGAACGACCATTGTCCACAAATTGTATTTATTAAATCAAGATTTCCTGTTCATGATGTCATGCTGGTTGTGGGTGGTGGTGTTTGTTTCGAATCACTACAGCGCATAAAATGGAATGCTTCTATTGGTGGCATAATATCGACTGAATGTATCAATTTTTTTAACTCTGAGAGTTTGGGTTGTGTGTTTCCTATTGAGTCATGGGTTAAACTTTCTTGCCTCCTATTGTCAAAGTTTCACAAACCCATGCGCAATTGTGCTCCACCCCAGTCCTTTGTTGCCTCCAGGGAGACTAAGAATTTAAAGAGAGCACGGAATAGGCTAGCAAGGGCAATTAGGAAAAGTCTCAATTCAGAGCGTTTATTCATTGAATATAATCAATTAAGGAAAGATTATAGGAAGGCTGTTTATGACGACCATCAGACCTATCTCGGTCAGTTTTGGGCTAAACTTCTAAGCGCAAGCAAAGATTCAAACTCCACAAAATTTTGGTCCCTTATTAATAATCTAACCAATAATCAAAGGGGCACGGGCATTGATAACATTTCAGAAGGAGCATGGGCGTCTTATTTGACTAACCATTTTTCTGATAGTGAGCAGGATGGGGAAACATTGGATGAGGGGGCCCATAGATCTACTCCTGCTTTGTTTAAATATATAGGGTTGCTAATTCCTATGCAGGGAATAAGGAAGTCCTTCCATTCACGCCTTCCCCATATCATCTCGAGGGCTAAGCAATTTGGAGCCCCAGGACCCAGTGGTCTTCCACAGGCATTATTTAAACAGGATCCTCTCTTTTGGGCTAATCATTTCGCACATTTGTTCGAACACTGTTTCCTTACCTCAACAGTACATGAGTCCTGGCGTGGTGCCATCCTCCACCCGTTATATAAAAACGGTTCAAGGTCTGATCCTGCTAATTTTAGGATAATAGTCCTGCTGGACAACGAGGCCACATTTTATTCCAGCCTTTTGTTGCAGGATCTTCGAGCTTGGGCTGAATCGAAGGCCTTAATCCCCATAGTTCAAACGGGGTTTTCAGCTGGCACAGGTACCTCAACCAATTTATTAGCCCTTTCTATTTTGATTGATAGGGCGGTTTCATCAGGCTTGACGCTGAATTGCTGTTTTGTGGATTTCAAGGCAGCATTCGATCGGATCCCCCAGAGTGCTCTATGGGTCAAATTACAGAGCTGGGGCATCCCTCCAGCACTTTTGGGTGCCATTATAGAACTCCACACTAACACCTGGGTCTTTATTAAGCTTGGTGATGGGTGCTCCCTTTCTAGGAAAATTTCGACCACTCATGATGTGAAACAGGGCTGTGTACTCGCTCCTCTTCTTTTCAATTTGTTTATTGCTGATATGTCAACATCTCTTGACGCCGTCAATTCTCATCCCCCTAAGATCGGTGGCCTTAGGCTCAGTCACTTGCTTTATGCAGATGATCTTGCTTTGTTCAGCTGTAGTAAGATCGGCCTTCAACGGTTGCTTACTCAACTTGCAACGTATACTTCTGCTAACCAATTAGAAGTTAACTTGTGTAAAACAAAAGTGGTTCCCTTTGGGAGGAAAAAACATTTGGGCTTTAGCTGGTACTATAAGAACCGCAAACTTGTTTCCGACCAGTCTTATAAATATTTAGGGGTACATTTTGACTCGAGGGGCAGCTTTGTTAATCACAAGAAGGCAATTGAACTTAAAGCTGTGGCTTTGCAGGTGGCCTTTTCTAAACTAGCAAAAGTGTTAAAGGGGCCGACCCTCATTCCCTTAATGAAATTCATGAAAGCAAAGATCGTCCCCACGCTTGTTTATGGTCAAGAAATTCTGTTGGGCAAAGGCTCCTGCCTATTAAATAGGTTGGTTAATAAAATCTATAAAATAGTTTTTCATGTTTCGCACCTAGCTTCACCAGCGCAGGTACGGTTGGAGTTTGGGCTTCTGGGTCTGGTGGCAGTTGATGCTGGTGCTTTCCTGAAGTTGTGTCATTAACTGCGTCAGGCCTCAGTTGGCCATCTGGAGGCAGTCCTGTAGCAAGAAATTAGTGAACTGAAATCGAAGTGCACATACTCCCAATTTTTGGTTGACTGTAAACGGTGATTGGATGCCGGCGATCTCTGGGAAAGCAATCCCTCATATTCCTTGTTTAAATCAGAGATTAAAAGGCTTATTCAAGTTGCACTCTTATCACTCCGACTGTTCTCTTCTTGCCCATTGGAAGCATGCCTGGGCAGTAATTGGCTCTTTTAAACCAGGTATGTCCTCCAGTTTCTTCTCCTGCCTATATGGGTTTTGGTTGAAAAAGGCCTTTTTGGCCCTAAGGATGGGTGATTGTTTTTAAAAAAAATACATTTGCCTCAATGGCAGCTATCCCCTGGGGACAGTGTGATATGCAGAGGCTGTAGAGATGCAGAGGAAACCATTGATCATGTGGTCTGCCTATATCCAGCTTTATCAAAAGGGCGTAGACTTTTGCTTCGGAGCAAATGGAATAAATTGGGAATCTGCTCTTGCCGACAAGCAATTATTCAGTCTCTGGACCCAGGCAATCCAATGTTAAATGTGTTACTGACCAAATTCATTAAATTTGTACAATCTAAATTTAATGGCATTGCGAGCAATGAACATGCTTCGTTGGATATTTTTCCATGCTCTTGCCATTTTGCCAGTTATTGATTAGGACGAGGAATTTTATCGGTATTTGATGATGTTCAGTGAAATTATTATTTTATGCACCATGCACTTTAGGGCTGTGCCCATGTGTATTAGCCTGTGTTTATTGGGGCTTTGGTCAGGTGGCCGGTATTGTACTTTATTGTTTCATAATGTTTTTAATATGTTGTATGCGCAATTTATGGTGTACTTTTAGTTTGAACTCAGTTCTTGAGGGTATTGTTTTTGATTGTTTCTTTTCTTTTTTTTTCTTTCCTTTTTTCCTTTTGTCTTGATTATTTGTATTGGATTTTATTATCTGTAC